>NW_006263303.1:1125842-1220139 GCF_000493195.1 Citrus x clementina | reverse complement strand
TGGTGCGACTGGCCCTGTCGCACCAATTGTTGGTGCGACAGGCTTGCCCGTCGCACCAATTGTTGGTGCGACAGGCTTGCCCGTCGCACCAATTGTTGGTGCGACAGGCTTGCCCGTCGCACCAAAAATTAAATTTTCTTAATTTTTTTTTTCTGTAAATGTAATGTAATAATTTTATAAATATTACAGATACATGGCGAAATCAGAATCACCGGATATTGAAGTAGGCAAGATGTATTTTCGTTATGCTGATCATTTTCCTGGTCGAATTTCGAGCATGTGTATGTTATCTTCGGTCGTTAAAGTCATCGAGGAAAAATTAACAAACCGGCAGTTGCGTATGTTCAAAAAGGATATATTTGGACATTTCTTGGAGTGTCGAAGTTTTCCATTTAGTGGGGTAATTTTGCACAATCTTCTACTGCGGCAAGTGGCCCATGAAGAAGATAGCCGTGAGGATCAGTTATGGTTTCAAATTGGTAAGCATGTGATTCGCTTGTCAATTGTCGAATGGTGCTTGGTTACTGGACTTTCATTTGGTGTGGATACCAATCAAAAAAATGATGAAATGGAGCAGAGGCTACGGAATACGTATTTTGGTGGTGTGCATCGTAAGATTAATGTGAAGCAATTCGATGCAGTATTTAAGGAGTTGAAATTCGAGGAAATGAACGATATGGACGCATTAAAGATTGCACTGTTTTATTTTGCGGACAGAGTACTAAATGCAAGAAAAAATCACTGTCAAATTAATTTCGATTGGCTTGACCAAGTTGATGATATACAGTACTTCCGAAAGCGTCCATGGGGTCTATTGTCGTGGGAAATTATTTACGAGAGTCTTGACAATGCACTGTTCGAGAAAGACGAGAAATTTAAGAAGACTCGGTTGAAAAATTCAGATCATAATATTGAAAAATACAATCTTTACGGCTTTACGTGTGGGGTTCAGGTGCTATTTTTTTTGTTTATTAATAAGTTTTATTGTATTAAATATTTGATAGTTGTTTTATTTGATTTTTCACTTTGGTTGTTGTAGGCTTGGATTTACGAAGCAATCGGAGGGTTGCCATCAACATGGGTCGTCAAAACGAAGAATAAGATTCCCCGCATTCTGCAATGGAAGCCCATGGCGTCGTCGAGAATCAACTTTGCGGAGGTTTATTCGTTCTTCAACGACGAATCTCGTCTTGTAAGTAATATGTATTACTTATTTTTTAAACTTTACTAAATTTAAGTTATGTATACTTACTTAAAATTTTCAATTGAATTTATGGAAGGGGGACGTTTTACAAACCCTTGAGCCAAATTCAAAGGAGAGTAGCAAAAATTATTGGCTCTCTGTGAAGGATTACTTGCCAAGCATTCCAGACTGGGTTCATAAGGTCGGTATACTCTAAGCACTAAAAATTTGTTAATCGAAATTTTTGACTTTTCATTTACTAATTTTAAATGATACTTTATACAGCACCAACCCTCAATCAACGCGATGCCGTCGGTTACAAGGCATTCAGACGAGCATGACGATCATGACGACATACCAAACCCAATACCAGAGCAGTGTCATGACACTTTTGCGGATGAGGTGGGGCATGACACTTTTGAGGATGAGGTGGGTGTTGATGACCACCAGCAGCAAACAGACAACTCTGATGACGCACGGGATTCTGAGGTTAGAAATAATATACGATATTTTTTTTTATAAATTATTAATTTTTTATTGTTATTCTAAAGTATTATTTTTTTCTTTTGTAATAGTCGAGGACAAAGCAGTTTAATGATTACGTACGACGACGGCTGGATAAGATTGATCGTAACGTGTATGAAATAAAGTCAGAATTAAAAGATTTTAAAGAAACCGTTGTTGGTTTCATCGACACATTTTCTAAACGTCCAAATAAGGATTCTCCCACTGCACGCTCGTATGCGGTAAGCTAATTTAAATTTGATAATAATGTTCGTTTAACTTTTAATTTGATAGTTATTTAATATGTTCTTTTTGGCGAATGTACAGGCCCCGGATGACGTTGGAGTGTATACTGACGTGGGCAATGAAAATTTGTCTACGCCCACATCATTGTATAGTTTCTACGGGGATGTAAGTGGGGAGAGCGTGCAGGTGTTCACAGAGGTGCCTCCGGGCGTTAGTAAGTTCGGCCGCGCGTACATACCGTCGTATGTTTATAACAGTCCGTACATGATTCCTCCGGTCAGGCGAGGACAGCACGTCCGGCCTTTACCTCGACCCCAAATCATGGAGCATGCGATTGACATGAGTACGAGTGTGGATGTAAATCCACTGAGAGGATTGGAGGACTCTAGTCTGTTTGCTGAGTTTGATCAATGGTTTACTGGTGATAGCAGAGTCCGCCGGAGAGTCCAGCACCCGCGGTCATTCTTTCAAATAATTTTGGGGACAGCTTCGATGGGATGGTTAGGCGATGAGGTATTTATAATTTCCTCGTGGTGTATACTGTTGTGGATTTGTGTATAAATTTGTTTTTAAAAACTCGTAATATTTCTGTTTCTCTACAGCATATTCACGAGTATCTCCGCTTGATTAGCGAGAAGCAACGGCAGTATCCAAATGCCTTACTCCAACGTGTCACACATACTGACACATTTTTTTGGGTAACGTGCCGACAAAACTTATAAATCTTATGTGGATGTAAAAATTTAAGTTTTATTAATTTATGCATTTCTTGGTTATCTATGTATTAGGTGTTCTTGAATCAGTTATGGAATAACGGGAATTGTGCAGTCGATTCAATGGTATTCGACGACCGCGTGAATAGTTATCTTTGTGGCCGCCAGCACACAATGTCTAAATCAATGACGGATGTCGATATGGTATGTATTTTATTACATTTCACATGCTATCTAATGAAAATATTCAAGTTGTTGCTTTTTCTTTGTTGTATTGTATTTTAATTTCATACATAACGAACATGTTTTTCAATTGTTATATGCAGCTACTCATCCCTGTTAACTTCGACGGCGCGCATTGGGTACTAGCACGAGTTGACTTTCGGAAAAACAAAGTCTGGATTTATGACTCATTACTCACAAATCGCGACGACAAAAGGTACAAGTTGAAATTCAAGCCACTTGAAGTTATATTCCCTCGATGGTTGGAATACGTTGGCTTCTACAATATCCGACCGGAGTTGCAGAGTGAAGACCCGTGGAAAGTTATCGCAGTTAAGAGCGCGCCACAACAAGAGCCCGGAACTGGCGATTGCGGTGTTTTTGTATTGATGGTTACGATGTATTTAATGTTCGGGATTAGATTGGAGTTTAACGCTAGTCATGTCGAGTACTTTAGAAAGAAGATTGCGGTTGATATATTTAATAACGATATTCAATTGTAAACCTATGTAGTAATTCAAATGTTGAAATTTAAATTTTTTTTTACTTCGCACACTTAAGTTTATATAATTTTAATGCCTCACATTTTAAATTTTAAATAAAGTTTTATGAAATATAAGTGTACAATACAAAACAAGCAGTAACAGTTTTAACCAACGAACACAAAAACAATAATAGTTTTAACAAACTCATAACACACAAAATACAACTAACTTCGAGTCGACGCAATGGGATTCTTACATCTCTTACGATTATGGCCTAGTTCATGACACCGACCGCATCTAACAGTCCGCCGGTCAACGTCCTCGCCAGCCGAGGGTATTCTGAGCTCTTTACGACGGCCAGGTGGTGGTGCCTCAACTGGTGGGTATACATGCATTTCCTGAATTTCATCTGGAATTTCCCAATCAGCCACATCACCAACTGGCTCTACTGGTTGTGCATAAGCCATCGCCAACGATTCTGTAGTGTAAAAGTCCGAGCAAAGGTTAATAAAATCCACCCGGTGTGTTAGACACGCCGCGATTGCATGAGCACACACAAGCTGATCAAGCTGGAACACTCTGCAGGAGCAAGTTCTCTTTTGCAAGTCAACTAACCCTTCCTTAAGCCCACCGCCTATAACTTGAAAGCGATGCGGAGACACCGGCCGAACTATCATTCTTTCAGCTATAGTTCTCCTCTCAGTGACTATTTCATCCGCCCATGTTGTTAGCCGAGTAGTCATTGATTCAGCCACAATTTTCCTATCATAAAACCATTGCTGCAATGTTTTCCTAAAGTGATCAACAAGATGAGTCACAGGAAATTTTCGAGGTTCCCTCATGAACGCATTAACACTCTCCGCGATGTTCGTGGTAAGAATGCTGTACCTCCTACCTTCAAACTGCGACCTTGCCCAATTACACGTACCGACATTATTTTCTAGGTAATCAGCCGCACCCGAGTGGATCATCCACAACCCTTCAAGTTGTCTCTTAAATTCCTCGTGGCCATATGCTTTTGCTGCATTAATAAAGGCAGGCTCAAATTGATCCCAAAGAGCTTTGGACATTCTAAACTGAGACTTAATGTTACCTTTGACGTGGTAAAAACAAACGCCATGAGTTGCATTGTGAAAAACTTTAAGAACGGCTCTCCTTATGGCAGTGCATCGATCAGAGATAATTACCAACTCAGGTCTATCGCCAATCACTCCGTGTAACTTCATCATAAACCATTCCCAAGCATCGTTGTTTTCTGAATCCATGATCCCAATGGCTAACGGATACAATTGATTGTTACCATCAAGACATGTTGCCACGAACATGCTTCCACGATATAATCCCTTCAGATGAGTACCATCTACAGCAATGACAGGCCGAATGTACTGCATAAAACCCTTGATGGAAGATCCGAGTGCTACAAAATAGTATAAGAAATTACCATCTCCATCCTGCTCGAGGTGAGTGACTGTACCCTCATTCGCTGTAGTTAGTACGTGAGAGTATTTAGGGAGCAAGTTGTATGACTCTGCAGGGTTGCCTCGAACTATTTCAAGACCAACTTCTCTCGCCCGATATGCCTGCTGGTATGTTAACTGAACACCGTATTCCTGTTGCATATCTGCTCTTATGTCATTCGGAGTATAAATCCTCTTGTCTTGAATATATTTTTCTGCGATAATATGACCGACAACCTGGCTCCTGACTTGATGACGTCCATCAACCAATACCTCATTATGACAAGTGTGTACATTGTCAATTCTCTTCACCACCCACGGAATATTTTGCTCGTTCGAACATCTAGTTGCTCGAATACGCCATTTACATGATTCTGAACAACAGTGAGCCTCGAAACGTGTCGTAGTAGACCGTGCAATCTTGAAATCAAACTTGTCTCTAAAGGCAACCTTGCGTAGTTGTAATATAAACTCATTTTTCTCAGCAAATAGCTTACCCACACTGATATCATCTGAATCACAACTGCTAACAAAGCTTGGAGCAACCATATTCGAAGGCAAAGTTGGAGCAACACTTGTAAGGGGGTCAATTCGCCTTCTCGATCGAACCATAGAAGGAATAGGTCTATTGCCTCTGTTATTCACAGGAGTATTGTCTTCACACTCATCCTCATGCTGAAACGATGGAACATTTGAAGGACCGGCTCCTCCATCATCACCATCATTATTGAAACGCGTGCCCCCCCTTGTAGTATTAGAAGGTTCTGCACAAACATTATCCCCCTCTGTCTCATTATGAAAATCATCATTGTCCCGAAAAACATTGTTGTGATACGGAGAATATCGTTGCTCCAACGACGTTGTTATTGGAAATACTGTTGCTCCAACATCCTGTAACGTAACGCCATTATCATCAATGTTGTCATAATTTTCGTGGATTGGAGAGTAATATTGCTGCAACGATATTGTCCTTGGCAACACCTCTTCATCATTATCGGGGCCAGACATATTTGCTCTAAACGAAGTTTCTGTATCGACATGTGGCTCAATACCTTCGCTCGGAACTCGAGGTGATGTGGTCACGAATATAGGAATGCATCCAAAATTAGCTACGTCCGATGCCATATGCAACACAACCCTCACCATTTCATCATCGCATATATCCATGGGCATTGCACATATACGATATAATGTGTTACTAGACCTCAAAGTTGTCTTCATGGTGATACTATAGTCATTAGGGTTAATTTGTAACACCTCGTATACTCTTGCCAATAACTGATCAAACAGATAATTTTTTCCAACCAAAAATGCTCGATTTTTACCATTCACGTACTCCATACGGCTATTTTCTAATGTCTCCCACCAACCATCGTAACACAATTCAAGTACAACTGAATCCATTAAGCCTGAAATTATAAAAAAATATTATTTCAGCCATATTAAAATAATACAGTTTTAATGATGTATTTCATGGTGGGTGCGACAGGCAACCTGTCGCCCGAATCTTGGTGCGACAGGGTGCCCGTCGCACCACTCATACCAGTAACTGATGTCGATTTGTGTTGGATTCGGGATTCGGATGTCGATTTGTGTTGGATCCGGATAAATTATGATCGGATATCACTTTTATCGTTGTCCTTTGCGGTCACCGTTGACTGATGAATCAAGAGCGAAAAGCTGCTTTTGGTTTGGCGATATGGGAGAAACGACGTTGGTTTTGTTACGCAAAGAAGGGTAATTTGGGAAAAAAGGCTTGTGTTTGGCTAATGTTGATAGAAAAAAGTTCAGAGGGTTAATTGCAAAAATAATAAAATAATAATGGTTATTTTCGTAAATTTCCCAAGAAGCTTTGACGATGTAGAATTATTAACTTTTGGGACCATCACTCTAGGAATATTTAATTGGTTGGCATATACCAAAGGTTGCTTTATCACCTGCTTTGCGGCTTGTAAATTGTAGTTGTAATTGTAAGACTTCTTTCGGCACAATTCGGTCTCAAAATTGATACCGAAACATGAATTAGTTCACCAACCTCTCTTTTACCATTACAAATATTCTCTGCTTTTCTTTATTTATTCTTCTTGTTAATTCATGGCTTTTCCTTTGCATAATCTTTCCTTTTTGGGCTTATTATGAAGTAGTTCAGTAGTTTGTTTTCCCCCCTTAAAAAACCTTTCGATAAAATTCTCTCAAAATTCTTTTTTCTAATTGTGTATTTTTATGAATATACGTATTGTATTCTAGTCATTTGAACAAGAATTGCATTAGTCCCATGATACTCCCATCTGCTGCAACAATAATATCACCCAAATGTCAAAGAATATATAAATTCTGACAAGATGATTTACCTCTCTCGATAATGTGAACCTCTTAACAAATAATATTTTATCATTGCATTTGAATGCATCAAAGAACTGAACGAGTTTCAACATTCAACAAAATGCTTCCTTTATTTTTTTTACACGATTAATATAAATAAAAATTTCCCATTCTATTCCTGTCCTTGTTTTCTGTTCCATGGTTCTGCCAAATCCCATAAAATATTAGCGAAGCATACATGTTTTTGAAGTGTCACAAGATATGTCAAGAAATATAATATTGAAAGGGAAGATTATTGGAAGGCACTCAAAATGTTTTAATATTGTGAGCATATATCCATTATAGGAGACAATGTTAGCTAAACTTAAGCATACATTAGCATTTTATGAAGCATGCTAAGTTGTATTCTTCCCCCCTATGCCCCTTAACAAGCCAAAGCAAACTCATGTGAATTCAAAAAGCAAGGAATCTTAAGATTTTGCACCAACATATGAATCTTCTAAAATTGTTTATTAAATGACATAGGGCAGTAATATATGAACCATGTTGGAAAGAGAGAGAGAGAGAGAGAGAGAGAGGCTTTTGATGTCATACAAAATTGAAAGCCAATATTAGAATAATTTTTTTGAAAGGCAAAATTAGGATATTATTGGATAGTCAAATGATGGTGCCCTATATAATCATAAATAAACTTCATTGGGATCTTGTTTGTATCTTCGTTGTGGTGTAGGATCCTCCACAATATCAAAAAGAGCACTCTCCAATGTAAAATAACTCCCTCTTCCATCTTTCAAGATCTTGGATTAAATTATTTCTCTAGATCATGCCTCATCACAGCTCACAAATTAATGACACAAAACTATACATTGAAACCACCCACCAAAAAATATAAATAGCTAGGTACAAGCATTTATATTTTTTCTTTCAGATTATCTTTCAATTAATTTACTTCTGCCATAATTAATCAGAATTATTATTAAGACAATTGTTAGTTAGGTCTAGTATGACGCAATTTGAATAATTAAGCTTAAAATGGGTATCTATCTCCAAATAGTTGAATAAAATTAAATATCAATTCCCCCCACAATACAGTACACACAAAGAATTTAAATCTTTGCTCACATATGCTAAAAGGGGATTTGATTTATTACCCGAATAATGAATGGCCGGCCGAGCATTATAATATAATATTTCCTTTCTTATTTCTTATTCTCTTGTGTCCCTTGAACAGCTTTATGGATTAAAGCAAAGAAAGAAGAAAAAGAAGGACATGATACCAGATTGATTGAGATGGAAGAATGTCGTGGGCATCAATATTTAACTTGGGGGAATTATTAAATGTGCTTCTTGATTAATGATTCGGACGGCCAAAGTGATGATAAAAATCCCCTCAATCAAGAAAAAAAACATCGCATCAACTGAATGATATGGAATTACTTTTCCTAATTCACTTTCTTATCTGGAATCCACAATCTAAGAGGTACTCCACCAACAAGAGATGGACGGAGATAGTTCATAGTGCGCACATTCAAGCTATAGCATGCATTAACTTATTTAGTGATGGCTACTAATTTCCTTAGCAATTTTTTTTTCTTTTTGGATCTTTTTTCTCTTGTACAAATTGGTCTCATCACTCATCACTCATCACTCATCACTAGATATCACTTCACTCTCTCTACCAACCTTCAAAGAAGTTGCTATCATGATTTGTAGGTCGTGAGCCCTATATACTTTTTATCCCCACCTCTCTCCTTTTTCATTGCATGCCATGCATGACAAGATTGCGCGTGACACTCAAGTGGAGGTTGATGATAAAAACTAATTACCTATTGGCAGCGAATCACCCCATGGTAGGATTGTGATAGTACATGTGATTTAATTTGCTTTACTTGTATATATAGACTTTTGTTCTAAACATTCCAAAGTATATTTAATTCATTTTGATTTAGATAAAATGATTGGATACACCGTACAGCCATCCCATGTATATATTTTTCTCTTAATGTAAACTGTAAGTTCTCGAATTTAACACTTCAAGTTTCAAACCGAATAGTTCAGATTGCAAGTTTAATGCATCGGGTTTCAAAAGGTATAAGGATTCAAAATTTAACGTTCCATACTCTAAATCTAGTTGGTTTAGGTTATAAAGCTAGCTTACTTATATCAAAAACATTTATAGTATCAATATCCTATATATCTTACAGAAACTAAGTCCCACTGTGTTAAAATTATATTCCTAGGATAGGATCACTTTGTTATTCACACACACACACACACACATATATATATATATACAGAGAGAGAGAGAGAGAGAGAGAATGCTCCATTCACTTCCTTATAGAGATAATACTGCAACGGTGGCTTTAAAGGAGCTAATCTTGTTAATAATTAAATTCTGTAATTTTTGGTATTTCATTTACACAATCATGAGAGGAGAATTGTCTTGTAACATTATATTCATATCGCAATCATATTTGCATCCCTTTACTTTCCATCTGCTCCTTAGCTAGCGGCATTGCTGTGTTGGACATCATCAAGTCATCATTAACAACGCCCTCAATTATCTATAATTTCAGTTTTCTTTGGCTATCAACAGTTTTTATAGTTATTGTTATTATTAAAACTTTACTATTTTTTTATTTCTAAACAAAGCCTTTAATAAAAATGATCAATTAGTTTTTTTTTTTCATAGTAGTTCACTTTTAAAGTATGAATTTTAGACAATACAATGTTATTAAGAATACATACTTTGATTGAGTCAATCTCAATTTTTTTTTAGATCAATTCTAATTCAATTAAAAAAATGTTGAATTAATATGTTTGGCTTTAGTTCAATTCGATTCGAGTCTTTAAATTTAAACAAAACTCAAAAAAAGAAAAAACGAATGTCGAATTCAAAAAATTGAACCGAAACAGTAAAACAGAGCTAAGGTATATTATCGTATTACAATAAATAAATGATATAAAGCTGAAATTGGTATTTTGTAAGAATTTTAATTTGACTATGTTAGCTCATTTGGGATTTGGAAAAGAACAAAAAGTTGTGTATAAAAAGGGCAGTGGTTGGATTGTCAAAACAAGGGTTTCCGAAATAATAAAAAAAGGGTTAATTATGCTACAATATTAATTAATTATCCGATCATGTTTATCCTAATTTATGGAATTTGACGTCCTACGCTATGACTAAAAACACATTAAAAAAAAAAAAAGGGCCTCTAATCCTGTAAAGAGAAGAATCTTTACACAGACAAGAACAAGACTGAAAAGCAATAAATTGAAGAATAATTTTATTAATATAAATAAATAGTGAAATTAATAAACAAATAAAAGACAGTTCCAAAACTGCCAATAGCCGCTTAGTCTCCACTGCATCTCCATAAGCCGCGAAGCACGCGCACGCGTGTCGCTTACTTCCTGCCATTTTCAGCTTTCACAGTGAAAAATCTTTGTGGACCGCGCCACGTGCTGAATTTCTATTGGCCATTCAACTTCTCCAATTTTTCACTTAAACGTCTTTTTGTTTTTTAGATTCTCTCCATGAGCATATGCTTCTGACCTCTTTTGAGCCTAGAGTTCTTGGATGATCGTGGACTGAAAATTTTACGTGGCTATAATAATAATGAACAAAATTCAAAAGTTGCACAAATTTATTTGGATGCCCAAGTTGAATTTGGATTTTAAATTTTTCTTTAAGTACAAATTTGCATTTATCGACGTGTTTAAATTTTAAACAAAAATCGATTATTCAATTAGTAAGTATTAATGTATTTGTTCTCCTTAATTAGGATGTATATGATTCAAGTTATTTCGTAAGTATGTTAATTTTTTTTAACTACGTAGTAGTAGATTCGACTTCTTCTAAATCTAAATTTTTAAACTGCCCAACAACTGATTTAGGATGTTTTAATATATTTTTAATTATAAATATCAATAAATTATAATGTGATTAAAAAAAACTAAAGTTTTTTTCAAAAGTTATTTGAAAATGTCTCAATTCTTTAAATTTTTAAATTAAAAAAATTTCATCAAACTATTAATGAATCATACAAATTCTCTATATTATGTTCGTTTATATAAAAGTGAAAAAAAATCGTAATTTTAAGATTATTATTTTAAAAAAGATAAATATTAACAAAAGGACACGAATGTAGGAGGACTTAAGTGATATAGTTCAAAACTTATGACATCTAATTTTATTTCTACAAAATATCAAGGGCTCAGGTGAAAAAGAAATTTGTGGGGGAGGAATATTCCACTAAGCCCCACAATACGATTGCAAATGTGCAATCCACGTGGTTGTTAACTTGTTATAGCCCACCAAAAACAACGGTAACCTCCCTTGTAACTCGACTCGAGTCAGAGCAGTGAAGAACACGCGCAAAAATTTCTCATAAAAAACAAGAATTTCCTATATTTCAGTCAACCAAAAATGGTAAAACAAATCTTTTCCATTAAAGCTATCAGTATTCACTCCATATCCAGCTTTCACAGTCCATGCATAGCTTATAGATTCCATATTCTTTCACCCCTTTTTTTTTTTTTTACATTTTCTTTTTGACAGTTAATACTTAATAACACAGACTCAACTCAACTCATTTTTTTTAAAACTTATAATTTCCAAAAACTTTCATTAATCACGTTTCATTAATCATTAATCTCTCTCTAATACTAATATAGTTTCTGGGTTCTGCTCAAAACGTAATCTTGATTTCAAAGTTACTCTTTTTCCTTCTTGTTCCCCTTCTTCGAGCTTAGATTTTTTTTCCCCCAAAAACAATGACCGTAGAGCATGTAAATGGTGACCAGTTTCCCAGTGGCTTGAGAGTTTTGGCTGTTGATGATGACCCAACTTGTCTTTTGCTGTTAGAGACTCTGCTTCGTCGCTGCCAATATCATGGTTTGTTTTCCATCTTTGAGTTTTCGTTTATGGGTTCTTGGATTTAGAATCTTGTAATGACTTTGTGTACATTCATTTGATTGGATATGTTTAAGTTTTGTAAGTGTTTGATTTAATTGCATGGAGAATCTTCTAAAATATCATTACTGATTTTTTCTACTTTTTTTTTTAATTGGGATACCTGAGGTATTAATCTTTTGGCTTTATTGAGTGTGGATTTGTTGCTTGTGTTAATGAAGGATTTAAATTTTAAATATTAGTTGTTCTATGCTTGGATCTGTAATATCTTATAGAATTTTGAGACAAGTGACTTATGTCTGGATTTATCTCAGAATGAATCTATGGCTAGTCTTAGATTTGCTGCTGTTTGATTTCTTCAGTTCGGTTGTGTTTGTGAGTTTGTTGAATATTTGGAAAATCTGAATAGGATGGTTTTATTCGAATGTGAATTTTTGGGTTTGGGTTCTGCAGTTACAACCACAAGTCAGGCAATCACGGCTCTGAAGCTTTTGAGAGAAAATAAGAACAAGTTTGACCTTGTTATCAGCGATGTGCATATGCCGGACATGGATGGTTTCAAGTTGCTTGAGCTTGTGGGACTTGAGATGGACCTACCTGTCATAAGTAAGCCAAAAAGACATTTACATGGCCTTTAGCTTTCTCAGCTTTTTTAATGTTTGCCACTGAAATGAAGTTTTAATTACTTGAGCTAAAATTATATTCAAAATTCAATATAAAAGCATTGGAGTTTTGTAATCTTTTGAAAAGTTATTTTTAAGTTATTTTTTATTTTTTGGTAATTTTCATTCTCGTCATTTGAATATTTTCCTTAAAAAACATAACGCGATTTTTGGAAATTTTGGATTTTTTTTTTGTTATTCTAATTGAGTACTTCCAAATTGATTTTACAGCCACATAACTTTGTTGACACACATGTTACAAATGGTAGAAAAATTATTCAACCGGATATTTTAATGGTAAAATGTAAATGTTTTCAGTGTTGTCGGGAAATGGGGACCCCAAGCTTGTGATGAAGGGAATCACTCATGGAGCTTGTGATTATTTGTTGAAACCTGTTCGGATTGAGGAGCTGAAGAACATATGGCAACATGTTGTCAGGAGGAAGAAAATTGATGCAAAGGATCGGAACAATTCTGACAATCAAGATAAGCCTCATAATGGAAGTGGCCAGGCTGAAGGAATGGGGAATTCTGACCAGAATGGAAAGCTCAACAAAAAAAGGAAAGATCAGAATGAAGATGAGGATGATGAGGATGATGAGGATGACCATAATCATGAGGATCCAACTACCCAAAAGAAGCCTCGGGTTGTTTGGTCAGTGGAGCTGCATCGCAAGTTTGTTGCGGCTGTTAATCAGTTAGGCATTGATAGTAAGTTTTTAATTCCTCATCCTTGTGACTACTTGAAAAACAATTTGACAAAACTATTCAAGAATTTTCAATTTTATTGGGCACATGTTAGTAAACCTACTTTATTGTAATGTCGCCTTATTTGTCGCTTGACATTTCTTGTTGTTCAAGATCCTTTTTGAGTTAGGAAACTCCAGAAATATTGATTTTTCGTTCAAAATTGATAACTGAGCAAAGCTAATCATGCTGGTGAAAATAAAATCTTTCAATCTTCAGTTTGCCATAATATACATACATATATATATATTCTCATAAGCAACATTGTTCATGTATAATGCCTTTTCGTTATCTTGTCTTCTATTGCAGAGGCTGTGCCTAAAAAGATTCTAGATCTGATGAACGTTGAAAAACTGACAAGAGAAAACGTGGCAAGCCATCTTCAGGCATAAATTCTCATCTTTATGGTCTCTGTTCTGATTGTTGAAAAATCTTGTTCATGGAAGCTAACTCGGTTATATGGTTGCAGAAATATAGGCTTTACCTCAAAAGGATTAGCTGTGTGGCTAACCAGCAAGCTAATATGGTAGCAGCCTTAGGCAGTTCCGATCCTTCATATTTGCGGATGAGTTCTGTCAACGGACTTGGTAACTACCACACAGTGGGTGGACCTGGGCAGTTTCAAAACAGCACCTTCAGATCATTTCCAGCTAGTGGGATGCTTGGGAGATTGAACGCACCAGCTGGACTGGGTATGCATGGCCTTCCTTCTTCAGGAATGATTCCAATGCGTCATGCACAAAATTCGGACAACACCACTAATGATCAGGGCAAATTTCATCCAGCCTTACTTCCTGGAAGCCATAGTGGTAACATACTTCAAGGGATGCCAACTTCCTTAGAACTCGATCAGTTACAACTAAACAAGAACATTACTAGCATCAGTGAACTCCCCAACACTAAAGATAATACAACATTCCATGTTTCCAGTGGCTTTCCAGATGCAAGAATTGGCTTTGGTCGGTCAACTAATCCACTTCTTGATGTTAATAACAACCCCTTGTTTTTAGAAGGACATCCTCAAGAAGCCCACAGTAACAAAATGTTCGGAAATCAGTCATTGATGTCCTTAAATTCAGGATCTTCTTCACGTCTACCAGATCATGGGAGATGCAATGACAACTGGTCGAGTGCAGTTCAGTCATCTGGAATCCAACCAAATTCCTTTTCATTGGGAGGAGATTATAAACAGCCTACTCTGCATCCAGGTCATTTGAGAGATAACCTTTCTACAATGGCCTTGCCAATTGGAAATAGTCCGTGTGATGTTTCTTCTCTACATCCATTGTCCAACCGGTTTCAGGATCCCAAAGCAGATTTACAATTCCAGGCAGTACAGGATGCTCCTTGCCGCTCAAATGTAATGTTTAGCCCATTAAACTCTGCAGTATCTATTAACGGAGATGTGGGGCCTTTGGGTCAATGCTTGGACACAAATAAAACATTTTTCCACAGAAGCAACGAATTTGATTCACTTGGACAATCAAACTTCGTCGATCACTTCTCCATGAAGATTAATGAGGTCCAAAGGTCATCTATGCAGGCATCATCAAATCTTAAGGAAGGGTATCTCATGGGCCAACAGAAGACTCAGGGCAGTTATATTTCTACTAGTGTTGACTCCTTGGAAGATTTATTCATGAGTTCAATGGTGAAAGAGGTAAGGTCATATAATCTTGCTTTTAGTTCCTGTCAAAATGCCTTCATTAATAGTTTCTACACAACGTTAACAATTATAGTGAAGAATCTGCTCAATCTGTTCAATTGTCTATTGTTGTGGTTCCGCACTAAAAGGAGGAAATTCTCCATTTGATTAACAGGTGATGCTTTTAATCATTATCTGCTTTTACATTTAATGTAACTGCTTATTTGGAGGAGCCAATATAATAATATTGCATGATGGATCCTCAAATCAAATACCAAATCTAGTATTAGTTAGAATTGTGTGTACTAAGGTTTGTAAACAGGACTTTAATTGACTTGAGAAACGTTAGCTTTGGAGTTCATATCATTTTCCTTGCGTTCGAGTTAGCTTTTAGGACTTAACTTCATGAAAGCATCCTCAGGGCTCCCTTAGAATTCCTTATAGTCCAGACAGAAAGTATAGCTGTCATCAGTGTTACAAATCTTTCATGAATTATGTCTGGCCTCCTCTTTTAATTTTGCAAAAGCATGCCCCAGCTATTTAATGGTTTCTAATCAATCCCGTTTCCTTCATGTCAAACCCCAGCATTTACACAAAGCTGGAGAAATTTGCACACTGATTGTTCTTTCCTGTGTTGTATCTGGATTATAGGAGAAAGAATATTCAAGATACCTTAATTTTCCTAAACAAAATTTGGCTTTACAATTCTGATCCCATTATCATAGTTCATAATTCTTTCCTCAGGTATTTGATGATGATGTGATTTCGCTGTTGCAGGAACAAGATAAGGTGTTGGTACCAGAAGGCAATTTCGGATGCAGTAGTTATTCATAGGTCATGCATGTGAAAGTAGATCATAGCTACTAACCATAGAGAAGTAAGGATCTGCAGCGAAGCATTTTCTATGATTTTTTCCTCATGTAATTGACACTGCCTTGATATATGTATTCCGTTCTGCCTTTTTTAGCCTAATGATTGCTACTTGCAGTTAATAATCTTCTGTTCTTTCTTTAAAAGTACAGTCAACTCTTCTTGTTGAATGAGCACAAAAGCTCAAGCAATCTGTTAAATCCCTTGTTTATTTTCATGCTATGTTATGAATGTGCATTGTGTCAATGGACCTGACATTGCATGATGATGTTAATGACGATGCCACTCCTTTGCGCTTAGCTTCTCATTTTCGCTAATGCTATGTTGTGTGATTAAGACTATGTTAAGATTGTTAAATTGTAGGATCTGAGATTACATAAAAGTGTGTTAAGTGTTTCGTTTGGCCGGGAAAAGTAGTAGATCGTCTTTATTACCAAACTGCATTGTCTTTATGGTACGTATTAGAACAATTATTGATCTCTAATAGTCTTTTCCAAGACACCCTAAATTGTTTCACCCATGCTTTACGTCCCATCTCAAACAAAAAGCTAAAAAGACAGTGAGCATAAAGAAAGCTTTGCTCAGTGCTCACTGTAGATTGCGGAGAAAGTAGTGAGAAAATGCATCGAGGGTTTGCGGAAACAAGCCAATCCTCACATCAATGCCCCTCAAATCACTAGGGTTCTGCATGAAATAAGCAACCTGAGGGATTGGAGAAGCCAATGGAGATGCATAAGCAGCTTCTCCATTAAGAAAATCAATCTTGTGAAATGGCATCCTTGTCCAATCAGACAGTATAGTGAGCTCTTTAAGGGGAGGGAGGGAGCCTTGGGGGGCATCAAGTGCTTCAATATATCCATTCACATACTCATTGTTTATAGAGTTCTTAGCTTCCTTAATCTTCTCAACAATGGCTTCATGGCTCAGTTCTTCCAATTCTCCGGCCGTTAATGCAACAGAGGCTAGCACATATGCATTGCCGCTGAAACCTTTTGGCAGTGGTGGCACCATCTTGTTCCTTGTGTCCACAGCAAACTGCAGGCATACCATTGTTTCCTTCTTCAGTGCAAAGGCCTTAGTCCTTGCCTGTTCCGGCATAAACAAAAATATTAACCTAAGAATTTATTCAGTTATTTTAAGTGCTTTGTTCTTTTTAGCACTGGAAAATTATTAAATATACGATAACATTAATCTTATTAAACCCTTATAAAAAACACATTTTATCACAATTTTATACATCAAAATTTATTTAGATTTCGGTCAAATTCAAATTCAAATATATGTAGATTTCAGATAAAGAAATAATTGCTACCCCAATATTTTAATGGGTAGAATATTTGTCTGTAAGTTATGAACCGTAATTGTTTACCTCATAAACTTCTTATATTCTCTTACTAATAAGATTTATACGGATTAATTGTAAAAACAATGTTTTAAACATATTTCAATTGGTTGAAGAAAAAATAAAAGAAAACATATATGTTATTTGAATTTATACATTTAGATAAATTAGTAGTTTTCTGGTCTGAAATTTTAAAGTGCGGAAAAGTTTGAAAAAACTTTAAAACCGCACGGTTTTAAAGACTTACAGTTTTAAACCTTTAAAACCATGTAGTTTTAAAGTTTTTCCAGACTATCCCGCACTTTAAAATTCTGAATTGAAACATTTTTCTTAGATTAAATTCATATTTAAGTCAAATTCAGACCAATTTTATTTTATTTTATATAGCTAAACATTATACCTAAAAAAGTTGTGAAAAACAAAATTTTTCAAACTTACTACCCAAGATCCTACTTGTGAGTGAAAATAAATCTCAGTTGTACTGATTATTAATTATCATCAAAAGAAACAAGTCCAACTCCAAAGAAACTTACCTTCCAAAGGTGAGCAGCAACCAACTCAAATGATGAGCAAGAAAAATTACCTCTCCTTTCACCTAACACTTTCCTCTTCAAACTCTCAACGATTGCACCGCTAAGATGAAATGTTTTGAGAACATAATTAGAGCTCCCCATTTCTGAAAAATTTAGCCCACCAACTTCCGAATTTTGGCTATTAATCATGGTATTTTTTATCAACTGATACAAATGATCTATGGCTGCCGCCCTAGCCGCAGCCACAGGTGATTTTACTGTCCCAGCATTATGAACATGAGAAATATTATCGAGCACCATTAACCCTCTCTCATGCACTGGCTGATGATCGGAAACTGTAACTCCCTTTCTTTTCTTAATAGCTGAATTACAAGCCCATGCACTAAGAAAATCATAAGTAGCCGGGCCATCGAATAACGAGTGGCTTGTGCCAATGCCTATTGAATAGCCTCCACATGCAAACCTGGTCACCTGCATCAAATAATTTTGTCTAAAAGAATTTAGGTATTGAGAGAGCAGTCAAGAAAATTTTGATGGCTGGTTAATAAATATCATTGAACGTTGTGAAGTAAAAATTGTTTGTTATCATTTTACAAGCGGAAGGAAACAATTAGATATAACACAAAAGCTCGGCCATTAGTGTTTATACCATACACTTTGGCCATTAATTATTTGCCAAAAAGCTAAAACAGACGGAGCCCTAGAGCGAAAATTACACTAATAATCACTTCATGAATTTGCCTTGCTGAAAGAAAGCTTGCCGTGTTGTTAGGGCTTCCTGTATGTGAACATTCGTAAAAGCTAGGGTTTTATGTTTCGCAAAATTATATAGTGGGGCTGTGTGATAAAAACTTAAATTAATTTGCATAGAAACACACAAAACCATAATCAGGATTTGCTAGCTTGATCAATAAACAAAGCATTAACGTTGATTTTTCACCTTGAAAATTCTTGAAAAGTTTTCTGTGAGTTAACTTTATTGATTACCTGAGCAACAACAAGAGGCATTTCGGAGAAATTTCCATTAAAAACAGGCTTGTAAACAAGATTCTCAAAGAACTCATTGTATTGAGAGAGGTCACCAAGCTCTGAGAGCTTGACACGTGTCAGAGCCTCGACTAGAATTGCACCTTTGTTGTTGCACCAAATATTGAGCTTCCTATCACTGGGATTCAAGCTCATTAATCTGCCAGCAGCCGGGTACCAAATCGACAAGGTCTCTTCCAAGCCAGATTTCAAGCTACTAAAAACATAATCAAGGGACAAATTTTGGCAGTCAAATGTTGGCTTGTAAAAGAAAACTAAGTACATAAGCAGAGGACATTGCCTGTCCAAATTAGAAAGATTAAGAATTTTTTGTGGGGACAAAGATTTCGGATACACAGAAATTGACTTAGTAACACAAACGGCTGGGTAATTTTCGTGCTGCTTGGCCATTATTAATGAAGCTAGCTTGTTGCAGCTCTAGTTAGTAATAATATCGCAGGCCCTTGTGAGGAAATGACGAAGAGAAAGAGCTCGTGTTTATAGAGATATAAAGAGCTTAGATTCCTAGTAGTAGCCAACCTAGATAACCTTTGAATTTGTTAACTTAGATGCTTGCATGGTACTGTTCTTTTGTAGAAATAAGTTAAATTAGTCGCCGACTGTATTATCTGGCTCGCACTTGAAGGAAGTGACAACGACCCACTACCTGTCTCTATGCCCTAAAGATGAATATCGATTGATGGGTCCCAATGTCCAATCATGTGGGACCTTTTTAAACACAAAATTAAGCAAGTAAAATTTTATCATCCATTCTACTTATTTATTTTTTGGTCATCTCCAAACCGGTATCGTTGTGTACATTAATTATGTGATCCTCAACATGTCTCTTGATTGATTTACATCATTAGAACTTAGGGTAAGTAAAAATGTGATACTTGATCCTAAAAATGCACCGGCGACTCAAGATTATTAAAAAGATCAGCATAACTAAAGATAACACCGGATCAAAATTCATTATATAGATAAGAGAATGACTATACTACGTTGCTAGTAAGTATAGTCATCAACAATCCTTAGATACAAAATTTCTTTAAGGTGTAAGTGAGATTTCGTGTGTGTCTGTGTGTGTGCATGGAGAGGGGGAGAGAGAGAGAGAGAGTTTGTAACAAATCGTAAATAAATTGTATCTCACAATAGCTGTAGACACGTCATGCAGACAAATATTACCGGAATATTCATTGTGTGATCTCGAATTTTATCAGTTTTTCAAGTCTCATCCAATCATATTTTTTTTCAGCTCTTAATTTGAACAAAATTCAGTGTCATAGAAGTCTGCAGGTAGTGATGAGTGTTCGAAACTTCTTATTAGTAAAAGTTCTAAAAGAAATAAATTTTCATAAGATAGATGTGCATAAAAATTTGTGATTTACAAGAATTATCTCGTCATCCGTGCAATAACTCAAAAAAAAAAAAAAATTAACGGACATTTTCTATAATATTTTTAAGTATTATCAGAAATTGGTAGTCAAACACACATGTTATAATATAATTTGATGATCATACTAACGTAACAAGGATATGATCATCCAAGCCATTAACTTACCAATTCCCATGAAGAAGATAATCAAAATTATATAGAGAAAAGTCCCACATTCTGTAAGCTAATTTTGTCTTCATTGAAAGTTACAAGATTATATTCTATACTCTATAGATACATACTTGATAAAACAAATAACTTGAAACAAAGGAAACAAAAGAAACAAGTTTTGTGTATGAAGAGAAAAGTAGTTTGTTGAATTGGAAAAACAAAGAAGAGGATGTGGGGATGAAGCTTGTTGGAAAAACAGGTTGGCTTAAGGGCTAAGGGGAAGTTGGCTTGTGTGTGACAAAGCATGCGTGCACTTGAAGCCCAAACTTGTCGCTTCCTTTTCTCTACTTTTGCAGCATTTGCCTTATTTCCAGGGCTCTACCTTTTAATTTGTTCTTGGCTTTACTTTGCTTCATCTCTTTCTCATCCATCCTTTTTCCTTTGCATTATTATTGTTTAATTAACACCACGACGCCAATATAGATATGTATATATATATATGAATACTCCTTTTGTCAGTGCCTATGAGCTTATGATCTATATCTATCATTCTATATAGCTATGTTTGAGTCTCAAAGGAATTGAATAATGTATTTTCACACACTGCTAGTGCTTACAGCTTTATATACACATAATTTATAAATATATTCATTCATTTATATATATTTACACTGATAATGCATTTCATACATGTTATGTGAACATGCGGATATTTGCATGCATGAGTGTTGCCTATGCAAGAATGACATTAAAAGAAAAAAACTTCTTGGCGACGCACACACACACACATTATAAGATTTGAG
Source organism: Citrus x clementina (assembly GCF_000493195.1). Taxonomy (NCBI): domain Eukaryota; kingdom Viridiplantae; phylum Streptophyta; class Magnoliopsida; order Sapindales; family Rutaceae; genus Citrus; species Citrus x clementina. The sequence goes on along the minus strand of NW_006263303.1, from coordinate 1,198,915 downwards.
GAATTACAGTGAGTATATTATGACTCAACTGAATTATTCTCTTTCTTTCAATTTTCAAATAAAAAAAGGGAATGAATATGATGCTTGTGAGTTGTGCCATATAATATAGATAAAGAAAAGAAATTAACCCTAATGTATGGGTATTAAATGTGCTTCAAGTTGGAGGTGTGCCGGATGAGATTCGTTTATTCTATTATTAAAATTACTATGAATATGAATTAATAACCACTAATGGTGATCAAGGGAATTCCGGTGGAATATTTGGTGCATAATGTTCCAAATAGCCACTCAAATTTCTTAAAATTTTTTTCATAAAGTTCTCAAGTTTTCCTATAAATTAAAGTAAATTTTTACAATTCTTAAGCTTCTAACATACAGCCCAACAGACAACACATATCACCTTAGCAAATATATACGTGGATATTATTGGTTATGAATAAAGAGGAAGGTAATGAAAGAATAAAGGTTGAGTGATCACTGTAAGATGAGATTTAGGGAGAGGTAAAAAGAAATTCACTTCAAAGATCAAATGAAACTATATAGAGTGTTCAGTGATCTCATGGAAAGTCAAGAAATTAACTAAGTTATATATTGAACATGGATCATGCACGCGCATAATTTTAAGACATGTACGAATTGATTAAGAAATTGATTATATGTAATTATTTATCGCTTTATTTCATGATCTCTTTAATTTACTCAAAAGGTAACAAACAAACCTTTAACTTGTGCCACTGGCGTGCATAATTTTGTTGCAATTTTTGCTGCTTCAAAAGGAAGTGTAGGAGTAGTTTACCCATCATTACTTGGTAGGAGACTAGGAGGCTAGAAGCTACCGAACTAAAGAGCAGACAAAGCCATAAAAGTCTGATCTTTTAACTTCGTTTGTCAAAGTCAAGTGATTGAAGTTGGTGATTCTACCCTTTGGTTGTTTCATCTATAGGGTTGGATTAAAAGTATAATGAATAACAAAGCGAAAGGGTTGAAGGGAGAGGACGCTTAGACGTCAGTTAAAACTCTTAATGAAAGATGGCTGATAGCCTCCAACTGAAACATTAGTAGCTCGTGAGTGCTGCAATTGGCTTTACTAGAATCAAACCAGGTGCAATATAGAAGTAAGAAACTCGGAAGTAGATGCATGCAATAGGTAGCATCTCCACAAATCATTTTATCTGCTTACCAGTTTGAAAATGAATAACAAAGTTCTGGAGAAACTACTGTTATTAGATTTCTCTGTCTCTGGATTGCTGATAACTAAAATAAGTTCTGAGTTTGAAAATGTATACATTTAATCATCTAAAACAATGACCCCCGTCTTGTCTCCCTGAGAATTTTCTTTCCCAGTAGGCTTATCATCAGTTTTGATGTCAGCGTCATTTTTAGCTTCTGCCATTTCCATGCCAGTACCGGTTTTCCCCAGCAAAGATGTGGGATCAGCTGGAGATGAATCCACGTCTGCGACAGCAGGATTTTTACTCGATGCTTTACTTCCTTCTACTGTTGGCTCGGATTCTGGTGTACCCTTTACCTCAGTTTCCACCACAGCATCAAGCTTGTTGACACCTCGCTCTGTCTGCGGCAAACTTGGCTCTGCAGAGGTGCTCTGAATTTCAGGCTGCAACTCTTTATCTTCATTTGGCATTGGCTGCTCCAATGGAGGACTTGTCTGGGTAGAGAGAATCTGGTTTACATCTTCACAAAGGGTTTCTAGAAGTTGGAGATTCGTCCTCAATTGAGCACTTGCCGGCTGGCTTGTTAAAGATGTCTTCACTACTTCATGAACATTTTCTTCCAGTACCTTGCACATCTGCCAATGAATAGATTAAAACCAGTGAACATAATATGTTAATTAGCATTGGAAAGGGCACAGAGACAAAATCAGTTCTCTTTTCCAATCAATATTCAGTCTTTCTTCCCTCCTTTTTCCCCACAGTTAATGTGAACCCAATAGGCAACCTAACTGGCCAATGCTGCCACTTCACAAGGACATATGCATGTGCTCAAACCCCAATGTCAATGAAAATGATTTACCTCATTATAATGCTGAGCCAATCCCAATCGATCTGCATCACTGTCACAAGCAGCTGCTGATATTTCTTCTGATGCTGCAGTGAAGGAACAGTACTCAGCAGGGAACTTATACAAGGGATAAACCAAGTCAACATTGGACAATGCAACAGACTAAAAAGAATGATTCAGAAAACTGGCAGTAACAGGCACAAACTAAATGCGTAACATGTACATACTGAAATTTGTTTATCATTGTATATGATTAACACAGTTTAAGATATAACAATGTCCTTACTAATTGCCTCTAATTTTGGCAACTGATCAACCATTTGGGAATCAATCTCCATTGAGGTTGGACTTGGTCTTTCTGTTGTCTTTCTTTCACTCTCAGGCTCTTCACTCGGGATCTCATTTGATTTTACATCATCACCCTGCAAACAGGAAAGATTGAAAGAAAAGCAGATTAAATGAAAACTACGTAAAGCCAAATAATCACCGTAACAAATTTAGACACAAAAATACAGTTGACGGTTCAAGCTACAATAGAGTAGCAGTTTAATTCTATCAAATGCACATAGACTGGATCAAATGAGATGTCTTTGGCTGTGTCATAGAATACACCTAAAACATATAGCAATAGAATAGTCCAGAAATAAACAGTGTCAGGTGAAGCATTGTAATTGGAGAAGAAAGCACAGCAAGGCATGCTACTGAAAAAATAGTAAAACTCTGCTCTCTTCATACACCATCGGAAAACAAATTTAATGAAACAAAGGTTTTTCAAGATTTGATTGACTCACAAAGTATTCTTTCTGGTACTCTGCATTAAGCCCTTTCTCAAGAAGAAGCACTCTTTTCTTGATAAATTCAACTTGTCTTCTCTGCATATCTCTGAAATGATATAATACAGAAGAATCTTGATATACTTGTGCTTGATTTGCAGCATCAGTTGTTCCTTGGACACCAGCAGCTGCTGAATCATTCCCAGTGCTGTTTCCCTGCATTTGGAGTGCTTCTGGATTGGCTGAATTAGCACCATTTGGTGCTTGAGAACTGGCTCCAGGGACAGGTAGATTTATAAAGGGGAGATTCAATTCTTGACAGATGACCTCCTGAACCTTCAAGTCCTTATCATCAACAATAGCTTGCCATCTACCATACCCATGCCTAGATATTCATTGTTGGGGGGGGAGGGGGGGAAGGAATTCTTTATTAGCTCCAAGTTTAAGAGAGCTAAACAATGAAATCTGATAATATCGAAGAGAGACATTAATATCCAACTCTTCCTTAGCATGAAATGCATATATCCGTACATATATACACATATTCCCTCATAAATGCATAAACCTGAGATCAGATTATGGTAAGTGCAAGCTTTGGTACCTAATGTTCAATCAATATCCATCATCTAACCAAAGAGAACACAGATATTGCAGTAGCTGAGGGATCGGCAGAACTCACATTTGTATAGATATAAAATAAAATACTTACATCTTGAGAACTGTATAGATACAGGACAGAACCAAACTCCAATATAGCTTGACATTTGGGAAGCATAGTTAAAACAGGATCACATTAATCAGGATAAGCAACAGGGACAAACACTAACATGCAAAAATGAGATATAAAGCTACAAGCAATGCAGCACTTCAAAACATACAAAGAATTCATTAGCCAGTAATGCAAATTTATTGACAGATGCGCATAACACCAAAGAAAAGGTAATATCTATTGTAATACAGATACATGTTTCAGCGTGTTAAATAAAGCAAGAAACATACTTTAGCACAGCGCGCAGTAATAATGAATCGTGTTCCTCCTTCCAAAACTTTCCACCCCTCAGTCCTGGATAGCGCAAATATATGTCATCTGTAAAAAGAGGAGTGCCTGGCTTTTGTGATAAGAATTTCACCTATAATTCCAAATTACAAAAGAATAGTTATGATCACTGTAAGAGAAGTTAAATGCATCAAGAAAACAACCTTGACAAATATAAAGCAAAATAATGAAATGCATTGGGCAAACAAACCCTAGAATATAGAGTGAAATAATGAGACTCTACAAATGACAAAATACATGTGATACATAGCAATGGTTAAGTGAATTTTCCAAATGCCAAGAGGTAAAATGTTTCTGAAAGAATCATAAATTTCCTTTCACAAACTTGCCTTATCTCTAATCAAAAGCAAGACCGCTATCCTTACAAGCACATCCTGAATTCTAAGCCCCTCTTTTGGAACACCATCTACAACAAGGAAACAAAATCAATGAAATATTAGCTGCATAGCGAATGAACAGAGCAGAGGGAAAAAGAGAGAGAGCAAACAATGGAGAAATTCAATTACCTGAGAAGGTTGGAGAGTCGGTTATATCTTCAGTAATGTGGGTCAAGAAAAGGATCCCATACCTGTTTTTTTTTTTTAAATTAATTTTTTAATAAAAAATTAAAAAATAATAAAAACTAACAATATCAGCGAATATGCCAAATATGGACAAAAGGAAAAATGAAACCCTGCCCTGAAATCTATCTTAATATATTATTCCATTTCTTAAGAGACTCAATTAATTACAAATTTCTCAATTGACTCTAGAACATGAGTGATAGTCAACTCTATGGTACAGACAGAGTGAAGAGTTAAAAGGGCCTGTTGTCATTCTTGAGCAAGAAAAAAGGACCACAGACCTAGTGAGATAACTTTCAACAATGACTGGGGAAGGTGCTGATTGAGGAGGGGGAAATGATACAAGGATGTTGATCCTAGCCATAGATTCTTGAACGCAGCTGGACTGTTTAATCTTGCTAAAAAACACTCCTTAGATTCAAAGATTACGTGTAAACATCTTAACAGACTGTTGAGAAGGTCTAGTTAAAGCAAAAGCATGAATGTAGGAGACTCATTACATGCTTAGAAATGACTATGATAAGCTTTAGCATTTTCACTCACATCAAATCAATACAATTGATATTAAGGGAAATGAAATGACTAACCACTTATCATGAAATATCCCATTACATTAATCTGACTCGAGAATTGAAATTTCCTCATACAGCCAGAGAGAGAGAGAGAGCTAGACCGCAGCCTAAGATGGTCTAAGTGAATCCCAATTCATATCTAAAGATAGTTATACCTCCAAATAATTGCACACTCATAAAAGCAACATAAATGACTTATTATATAAATTAATGAATATTCATGCTTAGAATCATTTGAATGCCTTTGGACCTGAGAAGATTCAGCAACAATTTTAAGCACATTCAAACAATAGCCAATCAAATAGATAAGTAATACCACCAGTAAAAGCTGCAAACATCAATTAGACTACAACGCTAAACCACAATTAAAAGCATATGAAGCAAAGTTCAGTTAAATACTCTCTTATTTCTTCATAGCTCTTCTGTTTTAAGCGAGGGGTAAATTCCTTCCAGTCGAAGTCCCCGACCCCAAACCTGTAATCACCATCCCAGAGTAAGACAAAATGCAAGATCTGCACTACTAGATATAAACTCACAATATAATTCTTGTTAAATCCTTAGATTCTCACCACAATCTAGTCATACATTAAAATAAACAAGCACCAAAACATGGACGCGCACACAAAGAGACAAACAAAAGGCGGGAAGGTAGCAAAAGAATGGGGTGGAATATACGTAACAAAAATACAACTGAAGTACCAAAATCTAAAAAGGTGAAGAGTTAACCTCATTAATATTTGTACAAATGCAGCCCTCTGGTTTTGGCTGAAACCTAGCACTCTGAATGACCTCCCTTCACCTTCCATCAGAGGAGGTGGCTCCATACTATCCACTGCAAACAATTGCCAAAAGTGGCCTGATAATGAAAATACTATCATCCAATTTTCTTACTGAATCAAATAGAACTAGGATAGAAGAAAATACCACGAGATCTCTTCTTGTTGGGTTTCCGGCCAGGTTGAGTTCCACTGGATGTGGTGTCGCCGTCCGTCAAGTCAGCTTCATAGTTATCATCCTCACCTTCAGAGCTTACATCTTCCAAACCAGCTAGATCATCTTCTTCAACAGACACCATCTAAAAAAGATCAAAAAGCACAAGTCAATCCAATTTCTAAATTAATTCCATTTCTACAGTGATTAAACTGATTCCCCCCCCCCCCCCCCCCCTTTTTCCTTGTTTGCTGCATATCAAAATAGGGAGGAAATTGAAAAAACAGCAGCAAAACTATAATTTAGTCACAAGAAAGCAGACATCTATTAATAGTTGTAATCTTCCTTTTTTAATCAAGCAACAAAAATACCCAGAATCCCACAATAACCGACTTTACCCAGACTGCTGAGTTGGTGCTGATGCCAGATCACCACTCAGCCACTTGAACCCAGGGTTTTCCAAGATCAGGCATGATCTTATAGACACAAACCCTTTTACTGTTTCAATTTACCCTGTCTAATAGAACTGAAGCAAGGCCATGATGAAATACCTGCTTACGGCTTCTCTTTCCTTTTCCTAAAGCGTTGAACTCCTCAACTTTATGCACTTCGTACCTGTCTTTCAGCAACTCTTCCCAGTAACTTGATCTTTCAGAATTGCTCATGCTAGATTTATTTTCCGCGGCCAATTTTTGAGCTTCCTCCTCTGCTGCAGCCTCCACTTCTTCAATATATTCAAAATTTGCCACCTAAACATATAATAATGCCCTTCTTAATAACCAGGCATAGTTCAATATATTTATAAAGTAAATTTATACAAAAAGTTCTACCGCAAACAATGTGGCCCTGGCTCAAATAAGGAACAGTAAGCGGTGAACAAGATAGGAATTATATTTGGCAGTCAACAGATTTCCTCACTAACAATCCAATAATTAATGGCCAGAAAAGGTAACCCGTCTTATCTCAAGTTTAGTAATCCACACGCAATTTGAGTACTAATTTAGGCAAAAAAAAAAAAAAATCCAAAAGGATTTATTACTTAATGCGGTCCTAATTTCACTTTTTGAGAGGTTTCCAGTGATCTTGATTTACATGCAAGAAGCAGCACATGAAAAAGTTGCGGAAAACTGGTGCATTGCAAAACCTTTCCAGATTCGACCAGATTTTGTCACTAAGGCAACTTAATGACTGACAGGTCATTGCATAGTGCTAGTCCGCTCAATCCGGAGTAAGATCTCAAAATTTGTCACCTGAATACAGTCTTAACCATCAAAGTCTTCGCATTAGTGAATGCGCTGAAGACGTGTTTAACACATGGCCAAGTACAAGACTTCTACGATCAGACCGCTATTATGCTAGATGGAAGAATTTAAAAAATGATCCGTCCATTTTCAAGTGTGATCGGTAGATTTGCTAATAGTACATAGTAATCTTACTCCATGATCTATCTATTGTACAAGCATCCACATTATTATGCTAAAAATGCTTACCTCAATTTAAATGTGAAATATTTAAAAAGTGATCCTGTCCTTTTAAAGTACAAACAGTAGAATTTCTACTAAAAAGTGGCAATGCTACTCCTTTACTCCATGATCAATCTATTGTATAAGAACCCACATCATACCTAATCACAACTCAAGACAAACAAAGGAACAATCCTAATGGGAAGATAGAATTATAGAAAAGATAGAATAAAGCATGAAATTGATTACGGAGCAATTCCCTGCATATTCTCTTCTATAAGGAATTTAATAGGCAAAAATTAAATGAAAAACATGTGCTAGGTTTAAATCCTTAATGATTAAGATTTTTGATATCCTTACGAATTAGTAAGTTAATAATTAACAGAGTTTATTTACGTAACGACAAGGCTTATCATGGGTGGTTCATGGATTTAACCAAAAACCGCATATCCGCTTAAAAGGCAATGAAAGCTAGGAATAGTAGAATGTAGCAAGTTGTATAAAATTGCTAGAATATAAGACTGCGCCATTTGCTTCTTTATGATTAAATTGAATATTTGGCACCATTAATATAGGAAATTCTCAATATTTGGCTCCACAAAGTTCTTACAGAGACAAGGAAATGAATGGTCTAAACAAAAATGGTGATAGTTGGTAACTTTGTCCAAAGTAAAAAGATAGTGTAGTTAAACAGCTAAGCATCCACTTCAGTTACTGTCATATGACCACTTTCTCATGCAAGAGCGCATCTAAAATTTTCCATCACCAGCAGAATGCTGACCGAGTACACAATTAAAATGAATAAAAATAACCTATAAAAATAGAAAAAAAAAAAGTCCTAAATAAGTGACATCTAAAATACAGTCCAATATACACAAACTGACTACAACTACATACTTTTAAACCTTTCACCAAAGAAAGTAGGCCCAACAAGAAGAAAAAGAAAAGGTGAGTTCTATCTTTTCATTCACCAAGATAAAGAAACTCTAATTCAAATAACCTTTTCAATAGAACTAGAAAAATCATATCTAACATCAATCAATAGAAAAGAATCGCATATTAACATGCATATATTTATAATTGAAGACAAAACCTTGAAAGCCTTCAGAAATCCGTCTTCATCTTCATCATCCAAGGAAGCCTCTTCATCTCCAACTTGATCGCGGTCAAGTAATCTATGAAAGAAACAAAGAAGTAATATATTTAAGCTTAGGTATTTGAATACAAACCTGTGGATCTCAAGCAACCTCCAAAATTACCTATCTATAGCAGCATCATCGTAATGAATTTGGCGGGATTTTCCACCTTCATCATTCTCATCAGCAAATAGTTCCTTTGATCCATACCTGATGATGTCATCCAACTCTTCCTAAAGTAGAAGTGATTCAGTTCCTCAGACTCTTGCATTCATGCTAGTCTCACGTGTATGCATAATAGTTAAGGAAGGAGGGGCAAGGGAAAGATGGAAACAGCAAACAGTTCATTGTTTGCAGCAAACACAAGATCTAACTCACATCCAAACATGATAACAGTGATAAATAAGAAACTAAAAGAGAAGGGGTGGGGGTTGAAGAAGAGGGTAACCACAAACAATACATAGTCCACAGCAAAAACTAATCACATACATACACAATACACAATAATTGCAGAGAGAGGATTGGTTTTCAAGGGAAGAGGGAGTGTGTGACAATGTATAGCTGATAGCTAATGCAAGAACTTATCACATACATACATTAATACCAAAGAGAGGGTAAGAGGAGATATTAGAGTTAAACAAGGCACATTCTATGGTCCACAGCAAAGGCAAGAACTAACATTCCTCGAAGAATTAGCTCAAATATAATGATCAGAACAACAAGTAGCTGATACGACAAAGAAGGTTAAGGAGGACTCATGACAAAACTGAATATAATTGAACCTCAAACCCTTAAAGGTTAATATCATTGAAATGTACAGCAAAATCATATGCAATGGCTGGTTTATAAATCATTCTCAGAAGCTCCTCTTAATTTCTAAAAATATCTCCCCTTAAATTCATCCGAAGCTTTCCTGGCATGTCAAAAACTCTGCACAGGAAGTCTTATGAACTTAGAAAACACCAGGTCAGTCTAATTTTCTGCCAATCCAAAGGCAAGGGCAATAATGCTAATAAACCATATTTTTCCAGCATAAAAAATTATCCTTTAACCAATTTCTTTGCTGATAGTCAACTTTCTAGCCCTTTCTACAGCATCACAAACCCATACATCATTTTTCCAACTCCTAGTCCACAAGAAGACAAGCTCCAAAATGCCTTCCACAGAGCAAGAAAGAAGCCTCCACGTCTGAAAGAAGATTGTTACCTGATTAATGTTCTGGGCCTTTAGCCTCCCTACAACAAGATGCTCTAGAACCATTTTCTTCTTAGTCATTTGCATCATCCTTTCTTCAATGGATCCTCGCGTTATGAGCCTAAAAATCATTACCTACAAAACCAAAACAATATTTCTCATATTAAAAATAAGCCCAACATCAATGATCTACCTCAACATATCAGGGATTGGGGGGGAGAATAGCTACAACCTTGTTGGTCTGCCCCAGTCGATGAGCTCTAGCCATTGCTTGTAGATCGGCATGAGGATTCCAATCACTACAAAAAGTTAAAAAATTCTAAAAACTTGTCAGAATATAAGAATTAACTGATCAATTAGGATACGCCCTTGGGGCTGTCAGTATTATTAATAGAATATGGTGACAGTGAAACATTGTGCATCAGGAGACAGATCAGAGAACTGGTTATCTTGTCAATAGCTGCTCAAATACATATGCAATTCAGAAGAAAACAAAGAGCAAAACTTTCCTGTTCTCTTTGAAGATTCTAGGAATTATGAAATTCGCAAATGGCAAAACCATAAGATACACTTGAGCATCTAAGCAGTGTTAGACTAAACACTGGTGGAATATAACAAAAAGTATAAAACTACTGATAAGGCATTCTATTTATGCAAAAAAACTTCAACATATTAGGACACTTGATCAATTACAACAAATGTATAAAAGCAAGTGTTCCATAAATCTTTCATTCATAATCATTTTACATGCTCCAACTCACATCCCATTGATGCTGCAATGCCTCAGAATTGACAATCATGCTTAGTAACAAGAGAAGGAGAAATGAATGTTAGAAAGAAAGCATTTTACCTGTCATATATGATAACTGTGTCTGCCGTCGCAAGGTTAATTCCCAAGCCCCCAGCCCTAGTAGAGAGCAAAAAACAAAATCTGGAAGAATTTTTGGCATTAAATCGATCTATGCGTATCTGTCTCTCAGCTCCACCAACCTTGCCATCTATCCGCTCGTACTGCCATTTCTGAAAATAAAAATTTTGACCAAGAAAGATCCCAATTATCCATACATGCCAAAAAGTCATCAACTGCTGCAGCATTCAAATTATAAACATTAAAAAATGTGAGCAAAGTAAATTACTATTGTACCTTAAAAGTTAAGTAATCTTCTAGTAAGTCCAGCATGTGCTGGAACTGCGAATATATAAGAACTCTATGTCCCTGCTCTTTAAGTTTCACCATCATTTTATCCAAGAGTTGCAGTTTCCCAGAAGATTCCAGCAGCTGCCTGTCATTTAATAAAAAGAATGCAGAAGCAGATATCAGTGTGATTCAAGCCAGGTTATATCTTTGGCCTAATTGAAAATCCCAAAAAGGGGAAAAAAAAAAAAAAACTAAGGTCTATCATCTAAAATCTAAATCATCAGAATACATAAAAAGGTAATTTCAGAATAAAATATCATAGCGTAGAAGATTACTTGAAAGATTCATTTGTATCTTCTATATCTGGCTCAACTCCTTCCAACATATAAGGATGACAACAAAGCTTGCGCAATTCCATAACGACATTAATAAGAGAAATCTGGTTCAATATACACGAACATAGTACCTCGTTAGGTCAAAATGCAATAAAAAAGGGTTTACTTCACTTAAACATGCAACCATACCTGCGCACCCCCCCGTCGAGTTAATATTTGATAGTTACGTGTCAGAATGGCCTTATAATATTCCTTCTGCTTACTACTTAATTCAACACGTAAAATGAGTTCCTTCTTGGGAGGTAATTCCTTCATGACATCTTTCTTCACTCCTGCAGTAGCATTTAAAAGCATGTTCACTCATTCTGAGCAACATATTGAAATATGAATGTAATGGTAAAATGTATGAATGGACGATCAGCATCCCATTGGACTAAAAGATATATAGCCATCAAGATAGATTTACTTTTCAATAAAACCAAATCAAGCCCTTCATGTCAAAAACATAAAAAATTGCACTTCTCCCAAGAAAAGCATCACATTGAGAAATACCAATTCAATTGTTTTCAATGAGAAACAAAAGCCAATCGCCATACTGGAGGATTGACAGATTCAAATTAGAAATACCATGGAAGCATGAAGGTAACTCAAAAGAATGGGGTCAAGAAAGTGAGAACCAGACAGTGCACATTCTTGCTGTACGAATTAATTTGGTAGGAACTAAAAGAACCAACAAAGATTCAAGACTCATATTAGACACTTCTCTCTGTTTTGTATCAGAAAATTGCTTAAAATTTACAATTTTATATAAACACACTAAAGATCCGAAACCTTTTTAATAACATTCAACATTTCAAACATCACAGCAATATCAGGAATGAACAAAGAGGAAATAAAATGATCAATTACCAAGTTATCATAAATTTGAACCATGATCAACACACTCACAACAATAAACTTAGTAACACTAGCAATTACAGAAGTCAAATGAAGCCAGCAATATAGAAGAGTAAGATTAAGATTTATACTTCGAAGAAGATGGGGGGCCAACATTCTATGAAGTCTTGAAATCTGCTCCTCTTGATTTATATCCTTGAACTCTTCCTGGAACTCCTCTAAACTTCCAAACTGCATGTATTTAGTAATCAACTACCACAAACTTTTCTTCAAATTCATAAACGAGTTTGACAAACAATCTTAATTTAACAAAAGGTAAATATCATTACTCGATAAACCAGAAATCACACTAACCTTCCCAGCATCAAGGAAGTGCATGAGCATAAAAAGTTCATCCAGATTGTTCTGAGAATGTAGAAGTACACATAAGTTCACAATAATATAACATGGATACATGTAAAACATAGCAAGACAAAAATTTGAATCAATTTTAAAGTTATACACTGATACGTGAGATTACTAGTCAAGAAATATAGCAAAATATGGGAAGTAAGCACTAACATAAAATACAATACACTATCATAATAGAACAACCAACCTGAAGAGGTGTTCCAGTTAAGAGCACACGATGTCTAGTTGAATATTGCTTCAGTGAAGAAAACAATTTCGAATCCTTATTTTTTAGACGGTGACCTTCATCAACAATCTACATTTGAATGTCAGTGTTAACCAGCAATCAGATATAGGAGAATGGCAATGCCCTAAATAAGCAAGAGAACCTTACCATGCATTGCCACTTTATCGGTTTCAAAGATGCACTGTCCAAGTTAATCATCTCATAAGATGTTAGGAGGACATCAAACTTTATCCTGTCTTGCTTGCTTTCACTGACAACTTGACCAGATTTCTTTTTCTTGACCTTCTTAGGATTTTTGGGGAAGTAAAATTCATATTCCTGATAATATTACGAGCTTGGGAAGTGCCAACATACATAACCTGCAACATGCAAACTACAGTTCAGGATAATTTTTTCTGACAAATGATAACAAGAAGCTGAAAAAATGCCATGTACATACAACATTCATTTGTGGTGCCCAAGTTGCAAATTCACGTTCCCAGTTTCGCAATGTTGAAAGTGGAGCTACAACTAAATGCGGAGAGATGCGCTCTCCAAAAAGAGATGCTAAAAAGGCAATACTCTGTATGGTTTTGCCTACAACCAAACAAAAAGCAAAGCATTGGCAAAATCAAGTCACAAAGATGCAAACATGGAATGCTCTTTCCAAAATCCAGAACAGATCAAAGCAAGACCTACCAAGACCCATTTCATCAGCGAGTATCACATGTGTCTGTTTGGACCAAGAAAAACGTAAGAAGTTCAGTCCTTCAAGCTGATATGGATGTAGTGAACCTTCAGTTACAAGAGAATAAACAATAAATATTAAAAAATACACGATGATTAAGCAAAATAAAACATAAATCTGATGCAAGCCTGCCAGTTTGGAAAAAGATATCAATGACATACCTCCAGAAAGAAATTCAGGACTATGTTCATACTGTTGAAATTCTTTTGGTTTCTTTGTAGATTCAGTAACATCTTGAGGGCTACTCTTCTGCTTATTACAAGACGATCTGTGTGATCTAGACTGAATTTTGATAAATCTTTCAATTTCAGGTTGAAATGCAGATATATCTGATTCATATTCCCAATAGCATTCATCATAGGAAAGTTCTTTATACTTCACAAGATATTCCTTCTCGTCATCCTCTCCCCTGCAACATCTCAAAAACAAACTCACGTCATTCTAAAATAGAAATGAAAATGAAACACCACAAAGCAATGGTAAAAGACTCACTGCAAAAGAATATATTATCCGCCATTCATCAAGAACCAAACCAGAAATAAATAGGGACAGATTTGTTAAAATTATGAAATTTTTAACACTAAAGATTTAACCACATGTACACATTCTGAACTCTACCAAAGGAAAGACACATAACATTTGAGAAAAGAAAGAATAACTCCCCTTCATAACTCACTAATGTCCAATTCAATGTCAAAACTTAAAAAAGAAGATTCTCCAGACTAAATCAAATCAGGAGCAACAAAAAGACAATACAGAGACAGAATCTTGTGTGCATGTGTGGCTGTACTGATAAAAGTTTCAGATTGTTAAACCTGCAGGCAAGAATCCGATCAACAGTAGTCCACTCAGGTCGAATGGCAACAAAGTCTTCTTCAGCATTATTGTTTGATGACATTTGGCGATGGAAATTGTTTACTTTAGTCCTCAGACGAGGATTGGACTTGAAAGCTTTTAGGAACTCTTTTTCAGGTACCCTGCGGAGAAAATAGAACTAGCAGGTTACTTAAGACTGCCAGAAAACACAAAAACACAAACATTGCTGAGTAAAAAGAAACACCGAAAAGCAAGATAGATTAGAGAAAAGCATAATCTAAAATGCTAAAACAGAGTAAATAGAAAATCAGACAGTTCACTGCAAATTTTACTCCGCTCTAAAGGAACAAGTAGTCAAATAGGTTTTGTATTCAATTAATACCATTAATAAGGGATTTACCAAGTGCAATGCAAATAAGATAATCCCTTCCACTTTACAAGATACTGTTTAACAAATATCTGCTTAGAACCCAGCTTAGAGACATCACTATCACCAGCTACAGTTGGACGCATCTCACAGTCCAATATTTTGTCAATATCATTCAGCGGGCTAACCTGCAGGTATAAAAATGTTAATTCTCAGCGTAGAGATACAAGCAAATAGTTAAACAAAAATAAACACAATACTGAGCATAAGATAGAATCATACACATTCTGGGCACCTCCAGCTGCCAGAAGGAGGAGCTTTTAGCGGAGGAACCAAACACTTAGCATGGTATGCATATGTACAAGTATCACAGCTCATAAGATTTTCACTTTCTCCACAGGCTTGACATGAATCATCTTTCTGTTAATTTACAATCAGAAACATCTTAAAATTGAAGAAAAACCATCTAGCCACGCTTTAAACATGGAAATAAGTGCACAATAAAAATTTCAGAACAATATCAATACAAGAAGCATGAGTGCATGACCAACCACCCAAGTTTTAGTTTTGTCTGTCAAAGACCTTCCTACCATTACAAACTTTAATGATAAAGTGAAAACAAATAGTGTGAAAGGCCTGTGATGAAAAGCCAGAACTATGAGATATAACCCTATCAATTATACTTCAACAACATGCAAAAACCGAGACATGAGAAATGCTTGAAACTAAGACATTCATCTACATGCAAACTGTGCCTGTACTTCATCACTAAAATCTAGTTCCCTAAGCTTTAAGCAATGGTGAAAAGCATGCATTTCAGATAAAATCAAATCCTAAATAACTGCCGTGTAAATGTTTGATTTCATGCGGACCATCATCTAAAACAATCCAAATGCAGTAACCAATATAGTTGCCAACCCAAGACTTAAAAGAATGCCTTAGTTTTGAGAAAGGCAAGTAATTTACACAAAAAAACTGAAAATACTTAATTAATCAGTTAGACATACAAGTTTTTACTCTTTGTGTTCAAAAGCTCAGCATCAGGAGATGCAAGAAAAACTTAATATAACGGACGAGGAAAAAAAAAATACTTATAAGAGGATTTCAAAGACAAAAAGAATCAAGAAACAGACCGCATCAATCCTGACTATTCTTTCAAACTTTTCCTCCGTGGTCCCAGGTTTTCCTTGCTCAAAATCAGCATCATCATCCGATTCATCTAACTGATAAATTGGCTTCCGATCTGATCTAACCCGGAGCCTCTCAACCAAGCTACTCATATTCTGCAAGATAGGAAAAAAACCATTCAATTTTTAATAAATTCTCAGCGGACCTAATTGGCATCTAGTGAACTCAGAAGGAATTCCTGATACCTTATATATCAAATGGAATCCCAATGGTTCAACAAATTATGATCCCAAACGAATTAAAAGTATTGTACATAAGTGACTGATCTTAGCCCTTTTTAATATTTTTGAATTATTAATGGTATTAACATAATTACGAACACACTCTTCCCCCCTTGTTCCCCTCACGGGAAGGTTTGGATTTATTATTTGTCATTACAACATAAATTCACATAATACGTAAAATAGAACACTTCATTCTTTGCATATTCCTCAAATTAAAACAACCGCAAGCACCCAATAACTATAGAAACAAAATAATTTCTATGGTTTATAACTAACATTAAATTCAATTAACCATTTTGAGCATAGTATTTCTTTAAATAAAATGATATAAGTACGTAACAAGCATACATAGCTGCATAAAATATAAAATTGGAAAATAAATCTTCAATAAATTACTATTAACTAACTGCTTTATTAATTTTTTTTAAAAAAAAAGTATTATCATTTTTTAACATATAATTATATGAATACTCGCTTCTTTTTATTTTAGTCCCGCATAGCACCAAAGATTTTATATTCTATTCCATCATCAGTGCTTTTGTTACCTTTTAATTACATTTTTTTTTTTTTTTTTGGTGACAAAAAACCCTTGGAAATGTACCAAAGAGAGAGGCAATAATTTCTAACACATAGGCCCCAATCCCTTTGCTACAAGGAAAGAAGATGCCTTTAGGTCCATAGGCCATTTCTCTATTCTTCTTATTTTGTTTACGAAAACAAACTGGCAAGAATATTTTTTCTCAATTCCTCTTCTTCTTCAAGTACAAGTAAGCTTTGCCTCATAAATTAGGAACTAAGCAGGCCAAAATAAGTGATATGAGAACCATGAATAAAGAAAACAATTTAAGGACATAAACAACAAGCATCATCCTCTTAACCATATACATAAAACTTTTGAATCTAATTATCACTTAGAAGGGTACCACTATCAGAAGTCATAATTGGATCTTCGCCCTCTGAACAAACTTAGAACATTCTAGCAGCATTATTTGCAAAAACATACTATCCTATCCCAAGAAATGAATTAAAACACCAGTGTGTATGCTCATATAGAACAACATCACTTGAATCATAAATGTAACAGAGAGGTCAACACGCAAAAAGCAAATAACCATTGAAAGACAGGTGGAGATTTGGCTGGAAGATACGCAACAAACAACATCTAGTAATTAGCAACCTAAAAAAAAAATGAAGAATAAAGTGATTATTGATTGCTTCTGTTCGGCATAATATGCGAAGTGCCATGAAAGGTAATAACTCCACAACCCTTCACATGTAAATAAAAATTATGACGAGTAAACGCATCAAGGGGAAAACATAAGAATTATGAAAAGAAGTATATTTGGCAACAAAATCAACTAAGCATGATATAATATAAAAGCAGTTGTTTTTTTCTTTCAAATTTAATTCCTGTGATTGTAGTTTCTAGTGAGAAACCACAAACTGACTAGGAGAATTAAGCTCATTTGTACCACTTTAAAAAAGAAACATTACCAAAACCAAACCTAACTTCAAGATATGAGCTCTACATTTCTGATTTAAATTATAAGTTAATTTAAAAAAGGGAAATAAAATAAAATCTTCTCCAAAATGTTATTCAAACAGATGACGAATTGCATGAACAAGGTGAGAGAGGATCAAGAAGTCAAAAACACAGAGACGGAGAAAAGGAATTGAAACTTGCTTGAGTCACAGTCTGTTATTTTAGATAATTCTGAAGAGAAAAATTCAGGGAATCATCAAAAGGAGATTAAAATCAGCCAGTCGAACAACATCAAAAGAAAAGAAGAAATCACGTGTTGGAAAGTAATGATATCCTCAAATCTCATTCTTGAATAAGTTTACTAAAAACCTGCAGCTGTGTCAAGCAATGCGATTAAAATGGGATTTGTGTTAACTCATAGTTAAACTATTAAAGCTCAGAACAAATGTACGGAAAACTATAAGCGCGTAACAAATCTAGAATATTACTCTATATCATTCAAGTATAGGGAAAAATTAAGAAAGTAAGTAATTAAGAGTAACGGCAGTTATATTCTTTTGGCAAGCGGCGCAGCCACCTCATGAAGTTATAAGGATTATTAAATGATATATAAACCAACTACCAAAAGTGAAATACGGGAAAAAAGGATAATCCAAAACATTGAACAGATAAATCCGACAAACAATTTGTGCTTCAGCTTCCCCATTAACAGCTAGAGTGATCACAATGAACACCCACTTTTACCTGAAAGCTCGTGATTCCAATCCTACATCAGCAGCAAATTAAAAGCCGCAGCATGCCAATTCCAAATATACCCTAAAATTATTCACAAGAGCTGAACCCCAGAGCAATACAAATCCACACATACAATTCACTACGTAAGCAATTATAGGTTCCCAAAAATGAGACAATTATGAATCTTGAACTGAAACAACTAAACAAATAATAAAGCCTAACTTAGAAAGACATAAATTCTGAACATATATATATATATATATAAGCAGTAACTGAAGCAGAAATGCAATACCCATTTGCCAAAAACACACAAAATAATCAAAATCAAAACACGAATTTTTGTTATTATAATTCTTTAGTAGTTGTTAGTTAAAATGTATGACGAAAATCAAAAGGTTCGGAATTTACCAGCAAATTTCGGGACCCAGTAGCTCTTTGAACCCGATACCGAAATTTGGGTGAAACAAAAACGTCTGTGTCGAAAGAGAAATGGGGAGAGATTTTAGCGACTGTCGAAATATTTTGACAGCAACTACTGTTTAATAACTCCCCTTGTGCGTATATATATATACATATACATACATATATAAACCAACTTTGGCACCTAAATGGTATGATTTGGGAAGGGTACTATGGACTTTTAATTATATTTTTTATTCTAAAACTTTTTACGAATTTACCAAAAGAACCTGAACGGTTTTACAAAAATGACTCACTAATCACTTACTTTTATGGTTACAAACGAGTCTTTAGAACATAAAAGCCCAAGATATCTGTCGCACTAAATAGTTGGTCACCATCTAAAAGATTATTTGCCAATGTTCATGATTTCAGCCATATTACTTAAGGGTACTTATGTTCAAATTACCATTTTTTTATAATTAAAGTAAGAAACATGCTTCTTTCAAAAACAAAAGAAAAGAAAATTGATCAATGAGGGTCATTTTGTAAATTGAGTACACTTTTAAGTTATTTTCATTTTTTAATTAGTTTTTTTTAAACAATCAAGGGTAAAGTTTAAGGTAAGTGGTTTTTATGAAAATTAAGGGTATTTTTCTTTCCCAATCTATATAAAATTGTAAAGGAAATAAATTAATATGATTCAAAATTATTAGAATTCACAACTCGTTACGAGGATAACATACTATTTGGGATATTTATGAAGTGCAATATTTTAAATGATTAATATTTATCCATGGGTTATGAGACCGATAATTTATCGAGATTTTGGAATAATTTAATCATCATGTCCTACGGAAAATGTATGATAACATAAGGGTATTATTAACTTTTCAAAATTTACTTTACATCATATATATTGGAGAGTTATTAGGTTATAGTTTGTATTTCCACAATAGCAAGTGACATTCATTAGTATTTTCACAATACCAAGTGACATTCATGGAATCCAGTGGTGTGTGTATGTGTATGCATACGGATATTGGTCATATATTGAAAATAAAATTATCTAATATTCTTTTGAATTGTTAATATTCACTACATATAAGAGGATAACGGTATTGATGAAAATTAATATATCCAACATAGTATTTTGAATGGTTAAGATTCACACCTAATTATGATTTCAACAATACTAACTGAGACTAATACTTTGAATGATTAGTATTCACAACTCATTACGAGAACAACAATGCTAATTGAGATAAAAGCATTTATAACATTAACTTATAAAAATTTTACAACTATTAGTGACTTTGATTACATAATTTGAATTTGTAACCATGTTAAGAAGACAGTGTGAGATATGGTGGGGTTATTAACACTCTGAAAGTTATTTTAATACTTTATTATTTTGTACACTCAATCACTCATATGTTGATTTAAAAAAAAAATGGAAAAATGACAAACACACCCCCAGCGTTTAGACAAAAGGACAAAAATCCCCTAACGTTTCAAAAAAGACATTTACACCCCCATTCACTAATGAAAACAGTAACTTTTAAGAGAAATTACCGTTATACCCTTCTAGCATATAAAAAAATATATACAAGTTTAACTTGTGGTATTGATACTATAAAATTTTATTTAAATTTTAAACTTGTATATTTAACAATTCTCCACATGTTATCATTTAAACTTGTATATTTATAACTAATTTTTTATGTTCTTTATTATGGTATTAATTGAAATACAAGTTAACATTAATAACCAATTTTATTTATTTTTATTCTTGAGTAATGAATTAAATTTATTTGGCTTGAAGAGGGAATTTGATAAAAATTTAAATAGAGGAATTGGGTAATGAGGGTATATTTATAATTTTATTAATAATATATGGACAAATTGGAAAATCAACAATTTTTTTTATATGTTGGAAGGGTATAACGGTAATTTTTGTTAAAAGTTATTGTTTCCGTTAGTGAATGTGGTGTAAATGTCTTTTTTGAAATGTTATGGGGATTTTTGTCCCTTTATCTAAACGTTGGAGGTATGTTTGTCCTTTTCCCAAAAAAAATTAAGTTTTGCTTTGTACACACTTTAAAATAGAAAAAAAACCTCAATTAAACTATTTAAATTAATTAACTTTACTTACTTAAAACACTAATAAAACTATTCAACACACATAATTTTAAGAGACTTAACATATACTTACAACAATATGATCAAACAAGGTATAAATAAATTATTTAACGCAATTTTAGTTATTATTATTTTTGTTTATTTCTGTTCAATATTAGATTTTGCATCGAGAACAATTTGCAATGAGTGCATAATAATATAACTACCAAAAAAGAAACAAAAAACAAGACCAAAAAGAAGACCCAAAAAAAGGTTGTTTTATAATACCTCTTTCATTTTATTTAAAAAAAAAATCACATATACGTTGTAGTCAATTTTTTTTTTCAAAATATTGATCTCTTCATTGGTTGTCTAAGTATTGATCAAGATGTTGTAAATAAAAAATTTTAAGGCATAAGAATTATGCATTGAACATTGAATATAATATATGAGTATTCAAAGTGATTATGTAATATTGATTTATAATAAGTTATCTTTAATACTAAGTAATTCACATGGTAGCTATTTTTGTAAAAAAATAAAAATAAAATCAAAGTATCCAAAATAATTTTTAGCATACAAATAGCCTCACCTATGATAGTATTTATTTAAAAAAGGATAAATATTCATTTAGTCATTGTATTTTTACTTAAGTGACTGCTTAGTATTTATATGAAAAAAAAAGAAATTAAATTATTGTTTCACTTAAAGATGTTGCATTCTTACCCTTTTTTTCTTTTACAATATTATCCCTCCAACAATGTTTTTGACATTAATTAATTATCTATAAAAAGGTTAATCAGCAAATCAACCAATAAATATATGTATGAAAGAACTAGTATTTTTTTTTTGTACCTAAGAAACAATCTTACTAATAATTATTTATAATTAAATTAATATCAACTAACTTAGAACAATGTTTAATATCCTTACAACAATCTTGCTAATATTTTTTTTATAAAAAATAATTTACCAAATTAATCCTAAAAGTAAAATATTAATAGAAAAGTTTTAATAAACTTTTATGTTACTTTAAAGTTAATTTGATAAATTATCATTTTCTTTTTTTATTATTAATATCCCCAAGATTTGTTGTAAGGGTATTATTGTAAAAAGAAAAAAATAAGAGTAAGAGTGAAACATTTTTAACAGTAAAAATATTTTTTTTTAAACATAAGGATTAAATGAACTATTAAATTAAAATTTAGGAACTAAATGAATAATTACCATTTAAATAATTATAATAATTATTTTCACTAGATATATTATTTTTTTATAATTGACATTTGTTTAGATGTCTAATTGACATTTCGGCCCCTCAGTCCTCAGGCCCAAAACGACCGTAAAAAAAAAGGGGTTGGGCTTCCAACACCGCTTTAAAATTCTTATAAGACCCCACTTTTTATATTTACAGTCATTTCTTGAATAAAATTGCAAAAAAAGATTAAAAAAATACAATAGAATTCTTATTAATTTTATTATCATGTAGAATAAATCAACTAAATTATAAACACATTTTTCAAAAAAAAAAACCTTTATTAAGTGGTTTATTTCTTCATTGATTCAAAAATATCTTAATTTTATAAAAAAAAAATCAATTATATAATATATTAGGATATAAAGATCGTTAGGGTTCATGATTTGCAAAGACACTTTTAATTAAATTCATAAAAGTCCTTTACTCCTTTTATGTAATTTTCTCTTGCTACACAAACATGATTCAAAAAATGGGGTTTTACAAGGATACCATAGGGGTGTGATAAGTATTACTCTGAAAAGAAGTAAATGAACATTTCAAAATAGCAACATACCCTTCAGGATACATGGATAAATAGAATAATTTGTTAATAAATCAAATGGATAACGTACCATTCTGCCATAAACTTCACAAGAAATTTTTTTCCAAGTGGTGAGTTTTGAAACAGAATCGATAGTACATAAGGCAGTAGTTCATATTGCAAGAAAACAAGAACTAATAAAAAAAAACAAGAACTAATAAAAATGCAAACCGAAATGAAATGTTATGGAGTATTTCTTTCGTTAGCATCTTATATTTTACACAAACACCGTTTTCACCTTGGCTTGAGCAGAACATACTTCAAGAACAAAGGAACCAAAAGTACCTAAGCTATGCTAACACAGAATGCAAAAAGAAGCTGCATTTTATCAATGTCAGAGAACCGAAAAATGTAACTTTCCACTATGTTATAAAAGGATGTATCAAGTATACAAAATTCACCTTGTGCAATTACCCGATGGAGGCAACCACAATGAAATGTAAGCAAGCCCCTCTTACACCGAACAAAACTCATAAGCCAATAAACTGGCCAGCTATCCCCTGTATGATTAGAGAATTTCAAAAACTGATGATGAGTAGCAATATTTTATCAAACAATAGCTATCTGTTCAGAGGCTCTAACTGAACTTCCATCATTCCACGTTGCAGACTTTTCTCTGCATGATCCCTGGTCGGGCTCAGTAGATCTGTAGAATCATCTTCCTCTAGGTTACCCAAAACCCAATTGCTTCTTCCAAATATTCTCTCTCTTCTCCGCTGCTTTTCACGAAATTCCAAATATACGACTATCAATGCAACTATCAAGAACCATACTATAAGAGCCCAAATTAGTCCATGAACATTTTCACCCCCATACCTTTCTCCTAAATGTTTCATCCCAGTGAAAAGTGCCACAATTCCTGCAATAATGGCAAATCTGCCCACAATGAAATGCAAGTACTCCCAGATCAGCCTTTTTGATGAAATCTCCTCTCCATTTGCTGGTTTCTTAGGCCTTACAAAAGCATTTAATGGTTGTACACAGGCCAAAACTGTAGCAGTAATCCCAAACTTAACATGTAATGAGCTGACATAGAAACCTCGAAGCTCAGCGACTGCAAAAAGAAGCGCAAGTAGGACAATTGCTAATCCTGAATACTGCAAGTAAACATGAATTTGATACCACCCATCACCCTTCACATGTTTCAAGTATCTAGCAGCCAATATTCCACCAGGAAGCAAAATACCCCAGGCAAGGAACATCATAAACCCATGTACAGCTAAAACCGGTCGTAAATCTTGCTCAGCCTCTGCAGAACCACGCAAAAGCAACACTCGAACGGGCCTTTGACTTTTGACAAAATGCATATTCCTTTCAGTCAGATGACCATCTGTCCAGCTAGAACCCATTGCCCATATCACTTTGAGCGGAGTTGTGGGATCAATAATATTCTTACACTTTGGACTATTTCTGTGACTGTGATTGCATGATGGTTTTAATGGACGCGTAAACTCCAATGTAATGAAGCCATTTTCTGATTTGCACCTAACATATGTCATATTCTCAACTGTGGGATGCACACCAGAAGCATCCATACTATCAATCCAGTATGTATTTACGTGCCCTTTCCCGATATCATCAATCCAACCCACATAAGCATAGCTATTCACCATTCCACTGCCAAACCCTATCGCAAGATAACCACTTTTTTTCTCACCACGAGCAGCAAACGATATTGATTCCTTATCCTTTGACAGTGTCCAGAAAAAGGTAACTTGCTGGTCATCTAAAACAACACTGTTATTATACATATCCGATAGACCACCATCAACCACCTGAATTCTCCAACCCATTTTCTGATCATACAAAGATTGATAGTACACCTCATCAGGCGTATTCCTATCCGGAGCCCAAACCAATTCCATAGGGCTGGCTTTAACTCCTTCAGCTTCCGGCCCTCCAGCATAAATAGTCTCAGTCACATTCCTCAAAGATGCATTCCCACCAAGAATATCCGAAGTGATATAGAGTGCAACATCATGCCCAGCCTGTATTGAAAACTTTACAGGCACCCCTCTTTCCACTCTCAACACCGGAGCCTCCTTCTTATTAATGTAAAACACTTTCGCAGGATTAGGAGGATTCGGATAATGCAAAGCCTCCCCTGTCACCACAACAAGTGGAACATTAGCATCAGCAATAATCAAATCCTGATCTTCTTTATCTTCTGCATCTAAAGGACCTAAACAATCATTCACATGCTCCGATACATTAAGCACCAAATGTCCATAAGTAACTGATTCAGGCTCCCCATGATTCTGGGGAAGATAGTACGGTGTAAGAGTATCAGGCGGTTTCAACAAACCCAACGCCCAAACAACCTGCATGTTCTCAGTATAATTCACAGAGAAATCATACTTCTTATCACTGGATACCAACGGTCTCTTATACCTAATAAATGACACCCCGTCTCTTCTATGCCCATAAACCAACCTAGTATTATTCACCAATCCACCCGAATCACTTCCTTCATATATTGCATCAGGACAAACCCCAGAATAAGAACCATCTTTGTTAACACATTCACTATATTTTGTAATATAAAAATCATCAACAAATGGCAATCCCTCCTGCTTGAACCCGGTCATCGCCACGTCAGCACCAAGCATAAACCCGGAAGTGGCATTCGGGTTGGCCCACCCAAACGCCATGTAATTCTGGGTCCCGGTGGCAGCCTCTAAACCAATCTCAATCGAATTTTCATCGGCATACAACGTCCATCTAATTCTAAACTCTTTTGACAACACCTTACAGTTATCGAACATTGTAGGCGCTCCCAAAACTCGAGTCGAACTGGGCGTCGGCGATGGGGCCAGTCCAGAGCTCAATGTGATACCCGAACCGGACCCATTTAAAACCATGTGGCCGAAATCGGAAGCCGTGAACGAGTCCCAGATGGAAAGCACGGGAATTTGCTCCCACGTGATGTTCTCCAACAAAAGGACAGTAAAGGTGGCGTTTTTATAAGTCTCGTTGAGGCTGTGATCGGAGACAATGAAGCCGCTGGTAATGTTATCGAAATCGGTAGCGTTGGCGCCCCACCAGTGGACGTCCGACCCAGATAACATCTCGAATTGCGAAACCCTAAATGAGCAATCGTCGATCACGGAAACAACTCCACGTAATTGGTGCTGGACCATGGAGAGCTCGTACTCGCGTCCGGTATACGGCGACGTTTTGTTACATTTTTTAACCGGATCCGCGGAGCAAGATAGGGTTAAAAAGTAGAGGAGGAATAGTAGCAGTAGGATCGGAGGTTTTATTCTTCGAAGCATGGGGGAAGGAATAAGATCCGGATCTGATTTGGATCCGAATGGAAGAAATAGAAAAAAAAAATTGTTGTAATATCTTTTAGGGAGGGGGGAAAATTGAAGAATGGCTGAGCTGTTGGAGAATTGGTGAGTTGACTCAGTGGAGAAAGCCAGTCGCGTACTCGGCCTTTACGCTGGAGGGTTCTGTTTTCAACCGTTTGGAAATTTGGAATTGGAGGCTAGGCAAGGCAGGCAGGGGGGGAGAAAGAGAGAGAGAAAATGACCGCGGAATGGTGGGAGAATGGCAGTTTCGTGATTTCATCGAGATTTTTGTCCGAATCTTACTAGAATCCTTGTACCAGGACCAGGAGAATGAACTACCAATGACACCTGTCCAACATTTTATTAATAAAATGTAAACTTCGGTTAACCCCTTCATTTTATTATCAAACATCAAAGCCTCCCCAGTTGTTTTGTAAGTCATAAAAGCAAACCCCATACTATTAGTCCTGCATTTGTAGTAACCTTCAAAACTTATAGGGTGAATTGCAGTTTGTTCACAAATGGAGGGGTGGCTGGAATTGGTAACCCTTAAATCTCTTTTACTTGGTGGAGAATGAAAACTTATCGAGTCTCCTAAAATAGACTCGAACGAGACTTCGACCCAACTTGAAAAGGGTGGCCAGAGTGTAAAAATTTGACAGTCAACGCTCACATAAAAACCATATTAATGGCATGATAATATAAAAAAAGGTGTGCTTTTTAGTAGTGACTCAACAAGGTATGGAAGGTGATGTGCATGAGTGGAGAATAAAGCAAGCAAAGCAATACGAAACTTAATTTATTAAAATAGGAATAAAGGAGAAGTATTTCGATTAGGCAACGTCTAGACTTAAGATCGTCCAACGAAGTTCTTTTTCCGTGGCTTCATCATCATCACAAACGAAGTTGTTGCCAAGTGCCAACCGCCAACTATCAACAATTAATTTGTCTTCTTTAGTTTGTTTATGCGGCCATAAAACTTGTGAGCTTGCTTACGCATAGGAATTTCAGAAAGCCCTTGGAATCGGAGTGTTGCACAAATTGGGAAACTCTGAACCAAGGTTCAAAAAGACTAACAGAGCTCATTTTAGCTAAAGACAATTATTTGCAATCTTGGAAGTTTTCGGAAATTTGACCAACCACAATCTTGCATCTTGGCCATCTGTACATATAGCAAGATTTTCACTATTCTCTAGTGCTGCTGCAAATTGCCATCCAATCTCTTCCCATCAATTGGGGGAATTTCAATTTCTCTTCTGCTCCCCACCGAGACTTGGTTAAAAATACAATTAAAGAGCACAGTACTGACATTCGGACAAAAGGTAACTTGGTCAACAACCAGAACCAAGGAGAACGAAAGCCGTCCCCAGACTCCCCACACATCCTTCAGGTGAATTTCTTAAGAGATCCAGCTACTATACTTATCATAGCAAATATAATCAAATAACTAAGAAGAACACCATCGAAATAGCATAACAGTAAACAACCATGGCTCCATCAAAAGCAAACTCAGCTTCTCAGGCCGAGCTGGAAAGTACAGAACAGTAACAAGCCAACCAGACGACAATTCAAAGATACAGGATTCAAATATTAGAGAATCCAAGTGTACTAAGTTTACAATAACTCACCCTCACATCAAATACTAGTAATCTCATCTCCAGTGTTATAAAACTTGACCATGAGTGTAACAACAAATATTCAGCCTAATTCACACCAAGGATGTGCATCCAAATTCCCATTGAGACAGCCAAAGATTGATGTTTGACAGCTACCGACTCTTGTGGTGAAGCTTTTGAATGCTGCAACATCAGTTTCAAGATATCTTATCTGAAGTTGAAAGAAATACATCAACAAGAACACCATGCAACAGTAAAAAAATAAAAAATGATAATTCCATTTAATAGATTTACTCTTCCAGTACATTGCCACCCAGAGAAGGAAAAAAAGCTCACTTCATTCAGAGAAAAACAAAACAACTTACAGACCATATCTGCAGCAATGTTCACCTAGTCTAAATCCCCAAACAAGTGTAAAATATTTTTTATTATATAACAATAATGCCACTGGTCATTCTTTCAAATAATACTGTATTACACACACCTGTCCTGAAGTCAAATCTTCAACTGGGGCCCATTCTGGATTTTGAATTTGTCACATCCCTGCAGAACTTGAGCTCGTCACTACAAGGACAGTGTCTGATTGGCAAGGCAGAACCACCCTCTCTCCTCCGTGGGACACGTTTAGCTATTCTTCCAATATAAAGAGCTTGTGAACAGGTTTCATGTGCTCAAACGTCAAATGAATTTAAGAGTGACAAAGATTTCCCAAGCTATACGTGAAAGATGTATCAAGGTTAAGGGAGGAAAAAGTTCAAAAGTAGACGATCTACGAGGAGATAACTACATCTCGGCAGCATAAACATGACATCATCAACCACAAGATGGGGAAAAAGGAAGAATATGATAGAAAAGAATCACCGTAAAATAAGTTGAGAATCATTATGATTATTATTGAAACACTAACTGCAATAATTTACAAGAAACTGAAACTACAAAACCAGTCAAGGTTTCGGTTACAATGCAACAAACAGCAGAAGTCACAACTAAAACAACAATCTTTTGCCAAAGTATACAAAGAGAAAACAGAGTTTCACACTTGAGTAGTCTACAAATATCCATGAACCTTTTCCCAATTATTTGTTTTTAATTAGTCTTGTCATTCTCGACACCGAGACCATACAGTACACCAGCATACTTTTCTGTGCAGCCGTTGAAGAAGTTTTCCCTCAACTTCCTAAATGTGCAGGAAGTGAGCAAACTATCTGAACCTGCTTGATGACAAATCCCAACTCGTTCTACCTCCAACAACTCCGCAAGCTTGTTCAACCCACCATGAAGGCTGTTGCAAAACTTCATCAAATGTTTGATATCATATACTACAGGAAAATACATATTGATCAATTCAAAGAATCCAGCTTGGGTATCGGGTAAACTCCGGCAAGTCAACAACTTAAGCAAATAACCAAAATCATACCCACTATGAAACGTGACCCAACGAACAACATCATTCAACACAATCCCCGACGACATCAAAAGCTCACCAAAGCGGTTCACATCAATACCCTTCTCATTATTCTTCTTAAAATCAATCCCACACTGATGCAGCAACTCAACTGAATCACTAGCAAAAATATCATCAATTAAATTAAACTCGCGAAAGTTGAATTGCCAAATGCAAAACTTGTCAGTCCCACAAGTAGGCAAATTCCCATTTTCATCCGAAAATGTTAAACCCAATTGAATCAACTTCAACATGTCGACGTTATCCTTCAACGTTTGGTAGTTATAATCATTAATATTCTTAAAAGCTCCCACGGGACGTAAAACCACGCCTGGGAACTCCGTATCCATGGCTATATAGTTATACTTATCAACAATTTCACGAATTAAAGCAAATTCCTCTTCGAGATTATCATTCCACACCTCTCGAATTTGAATTTCATCGCCCCCCTTAGGCAAAACCGACATTTCCAAGACAGCAAATTTTAAACCTAAACTGAACACAACAACAACAACAATACCAACCAACAAGATAGACACTAAAACGCCCAGATCCGTAAACAGATCATAAGTAACTCGAAACCTCAAAAACCTGAACTGGGTTCTCTCCGCTGGAAGAAACGTCACCGTTTCAACACTTCTCAACAGATCTGTAAGAAGACATGGGAAAAAAATTAGATTTTTTGAAACCCTAAGAAAGCAAGTAAAGTGAAGGGAGTGAGATGAGTGAATGAACAAGATCTGACCTTGGATTGATGAAATTAAAACTCGAAGCGAACAGATCTTGAGTGATTTCGTGTTCTTTCGAAGAAAAATTTTGAGGTCAACGAATTGCGAGAGGAGAGAGAAGAGAAGATATCCCGAGGGTTTTGTTTTGAATCCGTTGCCTTGCCTGGGGGCGTTAGAAGTAGAACTGATAGGACAGTGAGATAAAATGGGAAAGTGAACCGGTCAAACGCTGTCGTTTAAACCACAACGCTCGTTAAAACGACGGCGTCTCGTTGAGTCGAAACTTTTGACTGATTTAAAAGTTAAAACTCCGGAGCGCGTTTTAAACTCTTGTATTATGATCGCTAATGAGTGGATCACAAATTCACAATTCCACAATCAATTCAAAATGACTCCCAAAGCCCCTAAAATTTGGCCTAACATATATTCTAAAGTATATCAAATTGAAAAAAAGCGTTTCTAAAATGTGTGAATTATTATTATTATAAATTTAATTAACTCGGATGGTGACAGAGAAATCTATACATAAAATCCAAATTGAGGAGTAAATAAAATTTAAGTCTTATTTGAGGTAAGCAATAATAAGCATGGACCTTGTTAAAATTCTCACCATTTGGTCACCGTGTCAATTAAAATGTGGTATGATGAATGTTCGAGGAAGTGTCTCCTAGATGGGTCTCTTTCACAGAATTGGATTTTTCTTTTTTTTTTTGTTGTTTCCTTTTGCCCCAAAATTGGAGATAACAAGAGCGGCGCTTGTGTGAACATTTTTAGAGGCGTGGACGAGGCAGAGTCAAGTTCAATTATTGTGTTCTAAAACCAAACTACTTGTACGCATCCTTTAATGGTGTACACATGATCATGTGAATTGAAAATAATAATAATAAATGGTTTCGAGTGTCGATTGTCGGTAACTGTGATATGAAATTGCATAAGTTTAAGCTACTAGGTGAGGGTTTAATAGTAGTCTAAAAGAGATCTCAATTTACTTCTTCATATGAGATGTAATTGTAACAAAACAAATGACTCGTAAAATAAGAAAATTAGAAAAGATTGTCAATAGAACGCACGGACGAATAGAATACATGTCTTCGGCTTTTTATAAAAGTGTAATGTTATAACCACAAACACTATTATACAACATAATATAGTATATTACGATTGGTTGAATTAAAAAATACAACAGTCCATATAATTTATTTTTATTATCTATTTTTCAATTAATTAATTATGTGATGCCATATTAGTTTGCATCATAACTTATAGTTGTATTATTACTAAAAATTTATAGGCATATATCACTAATATTAAAATATGTCTTGACATCATCGACTAATTCTACCCCCATGAAATATCATTTTTTTTATAGGGTTACAGCTCTATTGTTCTGTTATTCATTTCTACAAAAGCTTGATTGTACTATAACTTAAGAAAACCATTTTTGATCACGAATATGGATTCTTTTCAAGGAGCCCCTAAGTTAAATTTAATGTAACTTACATCCACTCACATGAACAGTATATGATGTGAATGGTATAAGTTACATTAAATATAACTTAGTATTTACCTTTTTTTCATCTTAAAATTTGCTTTTGAGTCGGGAGGCCTTAATAAAGTAACATATCTAAATCGTCTGCCGGACAAAGAGAAGTACATATTGATTTCCATTCACGAACAATCACAATACTATTTTTTTGCCCATTATCGACAAAGTATGCAGTCGTGCCCCTCACTAATCGAAACAATTATTTGTTTTTTTCTTTTAATTATAATATTTTATATCATAGTAGAGATTGACTATCAAAACTTTTAATAAATGAATACCATGTGTCGCGAGAATTGTATGAAGATAATCCCGTATAAAATTCGTAGGAGGTGACAAATAAGCAAATGTGCTCTTCGTGTGCCGCACTGAATCAATGAATTTGGTCATTCGTTGCTGACCAATTATTTTCCACTTTTATAGTAGGCAATTATGTAAACAATTATTTTCCACGACTAAGATGTAATTAATCGAGTTACCTTTGCAACTTGACCAATATACGATTAAAGGTTTTATTGCTTCTTCTCATAGATGTCACGACTAAAATTTCAGCTAGAACATAAAGTTATCGTTAACTGATAGTGGATGTAGGATTGGATCCGATGCTGATACCAGCTTTTTGTTTACCTTATAAGGAGATGACAACATGTAGCTTTTTGTTTTCGACGGCGAGATTTATTTTCTTTATTTTTATTCTCTTTGATCTTCTTAAACAACAGAGTTGTGAAAATAATATTCTAATACGTAAGACAAATGAAAAAGAAAAAAAAAAAAGGAAAAAGGATACATCAGTCCTAATTATTTTATTACAAATGAAGACATATGTAAATGAATCTTTAAAAATTAATAAAACAGATCAGCTCACAAATGAATCTCAATCCTTATAATAGAACATCTCCGTCATAATTAATTTTTTTTTTTCATCTTTTGTATCTCTACATTGTGGTGAATTGGTGATTGCAATTCACAACCACAAACCAATGGCTAATGACATTATTATATTTCACTCAAAACTTTAATGGTCAATTTAATAAATGAATTAAATTGAGATTGAAGTATTTTCATTTTAGACAATGATGATTTTAAAAACAGATACATACATACATACATACACACATATATATATATATATATATAAAAGAATCATTTATGGTTTCTTGGATTGAAATCCAACGCCCCTAATAGTTAGTGTCTATCAAATATTTTACAGTTTTCAATTCTAAACAAGGATTTCGAGGATGCGGTACTTAAGGTTGTTCGTAGACATCAGAGAGTAACATATCAAAGTGGAAATATACATTCCATGTGGCATTCAAATCAATTAATGGAGTATGAATTTAGGGGGTGTATAGATGTATTATGGAGAACAAAAGTTGATCCTCTTATTATTGGTGAGCCGAAAACTGTCATTGACAACGGGTATGTAAGTAGTTTGTGTTTTCACATTTGGTTTTGAGATAGATGCTTCATTTTGGTGGACTTTGTGATGTAAACTTAATGTGGACTCTGTGATGTAAACTTACATGGACATAAAAATTTCAATCACATAACTGCTTTTCTTTTTATAGCGTCTAGTTGATATGAAGCCCGAAAGTATTATATTTGAAAAATTACGAGCTGTGAAATGACTGTTGTAGTAGATCGTCACAGAAACAATTGGTGAAGCCGATTTTGATACCAATAGGTGGTATAAAAAATAATCGAGGAATATCTTAATAGTACTCTACAAAAGGCATGTGCATATTAAGTGGAAGTGTTCCTAAACCCTAAACTTTAAAACGGTAAAATTTCAAAAACGGCTCCGATTTTGTCTATTTTTCGGCGTTCAAACCGGGCCGCGGCTACCCCCATCTCTGCGTGTCCTGTGGAACGAAACGGAACCGGAATTGGCGGCCCCGATCATGAGTTTGGAAGTGTTCAAACAGGATTCCCACCACACTAATATGCTTATGTGTTCGTCCATCGTCATTATCTTTTAAACAATTCATTCAATTAGTTATTGTGAGAGATTGATTATGGGTATGAATGGTGAAAATTTGTGTTAAAGCCAAGGCCTTCACTTTCATCTCCGGCACCGATTTAAGTACTTATATTTGTTGGAGGAAAATGTCGAACGAAGAGCTGGCTTGCACCTCTGCTTCTCTCGTTCTCCACATGAGAATGGAATCATCGTCAAGTCCTGAGAAGAATGCAACTCTGATCAAGGTTGCTTATGCGACTATTGACTCTTAATGGCCAAGTTTGTTCCCCAAGCTCTTTGATTCTGGATGTTAGATATGGCGGTGCACTTGTGGGTTGTAGCAGTAGCTGCCTTTGCTGCTGCCGCTTGTGGTGATGGTGAGAATACTCCAGCTGCTACTGCTAAAGAGAAGAAGAAGGAACCCAAGGAAGAAAGTGAAGATGACATGGGATTTTGTTTGACTATCTGAGACTTTTTCTACATTTTCCTCTTATTAATGTCCATTGTGTTTCTCCCTCATATTTGTTTTAGTCCTTGCTAAATTCTTCATTTTTTATAGTTTAAAAGGTCCGTTAAAATTTTCATTGAAAAAAATCCATTAAAATTAGGATTAATTATTTTCAAGTCAATTAAAATTATGCTCAGAGTAATTTTCCAAAAAAAATAAATAAATACATACTTTTTTTTTTGAATTCACATAAATAATTAGTGAAGTTTGGCTAATTTTACCATCCACTAATTTTTGGAAAATGAAAACGGCGTCACTTTAGGCAACAAAGCCACTGGAAATCACCAAAAAACTCTACAACATTCTACTTCGGTCCGCTTGCCTCCTCTCCAAGCTTTCGCAAACTGCTTTCTCTCTGTCAGCCACTCTCAAAAACCCAGCAAAACCCTCAAACAAACAACCGTACTTCTTTCGCCAATACTTCAGAAAATTATTATAAAAAAAAAAATAAGGCAAAAAATGGCATCGAGAAGACTAACGAAGACCACTTTTGCCGCTTTAAAGTCAGCCAGACACAATAAACTCTCGCTCGCTCAGTCCGGCTCCCGCGCAAAATCAATTTCCACTTTCACCAATTTTTCAAATTCACTCTCGCGGCCTCCAATCGAAAACAAACTCATACTTCCGCCGAACGATGTCGTTTCCGCGAAGTTATCCTTCACGACTGTCGGTTTCGTGCGCAAGTTTCATTCCTCCACTCCGCTCCGCTCCTCCACCACCGGCGTTTCTCAGGTCCTTACGCATATAACGGACATCTAAATTTAAAAAAAAAATTGTGGCTGTAACTATAAATATGTATTCATTTTTGCTTGTGATTTGTATCTTGTTTTCATAGACTTGAGATTTTCTAAATGTAGGTGAAGAATATGCATTCTGTGAAAATATTGATAAATCTTGTAGCAGTTCAATTGATATCTGATACTTTTATGAAACTCAATTCTGGAATTTTATGTACATGCAATGCTTGTTACTGAGAATGAGAATGTGAAGCCTGTGAGACACACACACACACACACACACTTACGAATTGCGGGTATATTTATTCAGATTACTCCAACGGAGTTCACTGAGAAGGCGTGGGAGGGTATTGTAGGCGCGGTTGATGCTGCACGAGTTAACAACCAGCAAGTGGTGGAAACTGAACATCTGATGAAAGCTCTGTTGGAGCAAAAGGATGGTTTGGCTCGGAGAATACTCACAAAGGCGGGGCAAGACAACACCAAAGTTCTGCAGGCTACAGAAGACTTTATATCCAAACAACCAAAAGTATCTACTTTCAAATTTTGAGGACATATTTATTTGTGTTAGCTTTGTTGGTAATGTAGTTGGAATTTTTTTTTTTCTTGTGTCAGGTGACAGGTGCCACTAGTGGACCTATAGTGGGATCAAATTTTGGTTTGCTCTTGAGTAATGCTCAAAGGATTAAAAAAGAAATGGAAGATGATTTCGTGTCTGTAGAGCATCTTTTGTTGGCATTTCTTTCAGATGATAGGTTTGGACGGCTGTTGTTCAATGATATCAGGCTTAATGAGAAGGACTTGAAGGATGCAGTTAAAGCTGTTCGTGGACATCAGAGAGTAACTGATCAAAGTATGCACTCCTTGATGCATTCAAATTCTTGAACTTTTTATACATTTAGAACTCAATATTTTGTGTTTTGTGACAAGAAGAAGCTACTTGAATTCGGTAAGAATTATGTGCTGCAATAGAGAAGAGTAGGAAGCTTTGTCAAACAAAATATGGACTATGTTATAAAGGTAGATAGTGTTGCAACTGGTTTGTGTCTGTTTCACTTGGTTATTCACGGCTTTTCTTTTCATCTGTTTCATCTTGTCCAACCTGATATATACGCATGAGTTGCAAGGTTTGAACCTCCCCTTGCATTTAATATCATGTGCTGAGTTTTTTTGTCTCTTAATGTAGTGATATCATGTTCTTTAGCGGTTTTCTACACCTCCTTTTTGTCGGATCTCAAGATAGATTATGCTTGTGTGATACAGTCAAACCCACAGCTGGATTACGTGTTTCTGATGATTAACTATTAGATATTACGTGTTCTATAATTAGTTACCTTTCCAATCTGTGACTAATTGACTTGCTATTTCCTTGGTTGCTTTTAGCTGTTGGTTACCATCACTTGTTATTTTCTTCATGTATGTAGATCCTGAAGGAAAATATCAAGCATTGGAGAAGTATGGGAATGACTTGACAGAGCTTGCTAGGAGTGGAAAACTTGATCCTGTTATAGGTCGAGATGATGAAATTAGGAGATGTATCCAGATATTATCTAGGAGAACCAAAAATAATCCTGTTATTATTGGTGAGCCTGGTGTGGGGAAAACTGCCATTGCTGAGGGGTATGTAGCTTGTGTTTTCAGTTTTCAAATTCATAAACTTATACTTCACCATGGCTCTTTCCAGAAGTACAAAAAAACATGTACCTTGGATTTTTATTTGTGTAAATTGTTTATTTAGTATATCTGGGTGGAATCTATAGATTATGCAAAAATATTTCTTGGTTATCTTGTTCGAGATGCAGTATTCTTTGCATCTTTTGCAATCACATAGTTTAGCAATTGCAGATCATTCTTGTTAAGTTGGTTGTGTAGCAGTATATGATTTTTGTGCCAGATCACTAATCTATTTCCTGAGTCTGAGATGAGATATATGTTAATACTAAGACTTTTTTAATTTCTTTGCAGATTGGCTCAGAGGATTGTGCGAGGGGATGTTCCAGAAACATTGCAAAACAGAAAGGTTTTATTGATTCTTGAATGGAAAAGATTTTGTTTCAGATGATTCTATGGCAGTTTCTTAACTGAGACTTTAGTGAAACAGTTGAATCTAAGCAAGAGTTGTTCTTGAGGACTCCTGATATTGACGATATTAATTTATAAAAAATAATTGCATTAAACGTACACACTCTCTCTTTCTCCTTCAACTAAACTTGTATTTAATCTTTTTGTTTACTCTTATATTACACAGCTGATCTCCTTAGATATGGCTTCGTTAGTTGCTGGTACCTGTTATCGTGGCGATTTCGAGAAAAGGTTGAAAGCTGTGTTGAAGGAAGTTACCAAGTCCAATGGACAGATTATCTTATTTATTGATGAACTACATACAATTATTGGGGCAGGTTGTAGCCTTACCCTGTTATTTGTAGTATTGTTTTAGATAATCTTATGATCCTTGACAACAAAAGTACGACCAGCATTATCAGCTTCCTGATTGAAAACTTCTTTAAATTTTGTGGAGGTGCACATTCGCGTGTATGCCTTCAAGTTGGTGGCTGGATTGATTTGACATTCATTACACACACTATTATCTTGTATCTGTTTTGATTATGAAATTCAGTCAGTTCTTGATACAAAGTCCTCAGTTGTGGATTATTTTGTGTAGGTAATCAGTCTGGTGCAATGGATGCTAGCAACATGCTGAAACCAATGCTTGGTCGAGGTGAGCTTCGGTGCATAGGAGCAACTACATTGAATGAATATAGGAACTACATTGAGAAAGATCCTGCTCTTGAGCGTAGATTTCAACAAGTGTTTTGCGATCAACCATCTGTTGAAAATACAATATCCATACTTCGTGGGCTGCGGGAGCGATATGAGCTACATCATGGTGTTAAAATATCAGACAGTGCCCTCGTTTCTGCAGCCGTTCTTGCAGATCGATACATCACAGAACGATTTTTGCCTGACAAAGGTAAATGACATATTTTGTTTACTCTTCATGCAGATATCTAACAGGGAGACGTGTTTTTGTTATTTTTAGGTATTTGATTAAAGAGACTTCTAGAGCGGTCCTGTCATGAGTTGTGAATCCCATGTCTAAATTTATGTTTTTTTTTCCCAGCCCTAATTTTTTTAATGCCATTTACATGCTTTGTCTTGCAATACAAGATGAAGTACAACACAAAATCTTGTATGCATGACGAAGTGCAAGACAGAGTCTTGTATGCATGACAAAGTGCAAAACAGTCTTGTATGCATGCTAAAGTGCAAGAAGAACACTTCTATGCATGACGAAGTGCAAGACGGAATCTTACAAACACTCTAAAATTGATTATAATAAGGACATTTTTGTCTTTCTACAATAATAGCATCTGAAAAAAAAAACATGATTTTGGTCAAAGGGGTCAAGACTCACGACAACCTTTTACAAAGGTACTTCTATCCAAAATAATACTGTTATTGTCTTCTGTATTTCAATTAAATAATTAATTGGAGTTCTTGTGACTGGTTGTTAATTCATGACTCATTCAGGCTATAGTCACCAAAACCTAGATGCATCAGAAGTCCGGAAAAACAAACATATGATTCTACTGTATTGGTGCATCCGCAGTTTAATTGTTTATTTGATAGTTTATTTTCCTTGTTTTCTCATTTTGCTTAGAAAAAGGGTTAAAAAAAAATTCAGCGATAGCTATTTGATGCATATTGAAAGTATAGTTTCTGTCTTTTTAATGTACAAAAGAGTGGATATGCTCTCAATCAGAGAGTGCTTTTTGTGATTGACCTTTGAGAAGTTGTTGATGCCAATGAAAGATGGAAGCTATGGGTTTGCTTCCAAGGTAACCCACAGAGAAAGGGGGAAAGGAGAAAGAATTGGAAGAAATAGCCAACTATTTTTCTTCCCCTATGTTTGTATCTTGTCACTGCCTGGAATCTTGTTAAATGTTAACATCTTCTGTGTACGTTGTCTTGTATAAAGATTGTAATTAGCTTTTTTCTTTCAGCCATCGATCTTGTTGATGAAGCTGCCGCAAAACTGAAAATGGAGATAACTTCCAAGCCTATAGAGCTGGATGAGATAGACAGAGCTGTGCTTAAATTGGAGATGGAGAAGCTTTCTCTGAAAAATGACACCGATAAGGCATCCAAAG
The DNA here is from genome assembly GCF_000493195.1 of Citrus x clementina. Taxonomy (NCBI): domain Eukaryota; kingdom Viridiplantae; phylum Streptophyta; class Magnoliopsida; order Sapindales; family Rutaceae; genus Citrus; species Citrus x clementina. Next base: position 1,160,323 of record NW_006263303.1, on the reverse strand, counting down.
AAAGGTTAAGCAAACTGGAACATGATCTGAATTCATTAAAACAGAAACAAAAAGAATTAAATGACCAGTGGAGCCGTGAGAAAGATCTCATGAGTCGAATACGTTCAATTAAAGAAGAGGTAACCCTTCTCTTAGTCTTATTATTATTAAATTTCCGTCCCTTCTTTTCCCTTAATTTCTTATGTAATTGTTTAAATTTTGATAGATTGATAGAGTTAACCTAGAAATGGAAGCTGCTGAGCGTGACTATGACCTGAATCGTGCTGCTGAACTCAAATATGGAACTATGATCTCCCTTCAACGTCAATTAGAAGAGGCTGAGAAGAACCTTTCTGAATTCCAAAAATCTGGACATTCCTTACTTCGAGAGGAGGTCACTGATCTTGATATTGCTGAAATTGTTAGCAAATGGACAGGCATACCCCTATCTAGCCTTCAACAATCAGAGCGGGAAAAGCTAGTTATGCTGGAAGAAGTACTTCACAAGAGAGTTATTGGTCAAGATATTGCAGTTAAATCAGTTGCTGATGCAATCCGACGTTCGAGGGCAGGATTATCTGACCCGGCTCGACCTATAGCTAGCTTCATGTTCATGGGTCCTACTGGTGTTGGAAAAACTGAGCTTGGAAAAGCTTTAGCTGATTTCCTCTTTAACACAGAAAATGCACTTGTCAGAATTGATATGAGTGAGTACATGGAAAAGCATTCAGTTTCTCGATTGGTTGGGGCGCCACCAGGTTATGTTGGTTATGAAGAAGGTGGACAACTCACTGAAGTGGTTCGTCGAAGACCATATTCTGTAGTACTCTTTGATGAAATTGAGAAAGCCCATCAGGATGTCTTCAACATATTGTTACAGTTGTTGGATGATGGAAGGATAACTGATTCTCAGGGTAGGACTGTCAGTTTTACTAACTGTGTCGTGATAATGACTTCAAATATTGGGTCTCACTATATACTTGAAACTCTCCAAAGTGTACAAGATAGCAAGGAAGCTGTTTATGAGGTGATGAAAAAGCAAGTTGTGGAATTGGCTAGACAAACATTTCGGCCAGAATTTTTGAATAGAATTGATGAGTACATTGTGTTCCAGCCTTTGGACTCCAAAGAAATCAGCAAAATTGTTGAAATACAGGTAATAAAATCTCCATAGATAGTTCCTTTTAGTTGCCTAATTCTTTTTATGCTTTCATATTAGGCCTATATTGTTATATAGATGCATTTTTATCAGTCAACCAATTTATCAGTGCAAGCTCTGAGATAAGGAGTGATCCTTCAATTGGCTTTAAACAAACTGAATTTTGGGGATGGGATCCTATATTCTAGCTCTCAATTCTTTTCGTAAGTCACTGTCTCTTGAGAGACAATGTGGCATTTGTGGCCATAAGCATTCTCTTTCCCAACATAAGTCTTAAGCGTACTTGAATTTGTTATGCATGAGGGAGGGAAGGTTCAGCTGAACATTCAGACTTTGAGTCAACATCATCTGGACCTTTTTAATGGATCTAAGTAAAACAAATTTCTACTTTGGGTTTCATGAGAAAAGTTTGGTGTTGAATTATTTGAGTTGGCTGGTTTTTCATTTGTTTCTTATATTTGAGGATGATCTCCATCTGCTTGTCATTAGAATCTCTGTTACAGAAAAATGATCTTGTCTGATATTTATTTTTGGTTCATCATATCGGTATGTGAACGAGCATGCATATAATATTGCTGGACATATCTTCTTTGTAGTATCTGCATCTTACGTATTAATTGTTTAATTTAAAGTTGTCGTTGATTGGCAGATGAACCGAGTGAAAGACAGGCTGAAACAAAAGAAGATCGATCTTCACTATACAAAGGAAGCTGTTACTCTTCTAGGGATATTGGGTTTTGACCCTAACTTTGGGGCAAGGCCAGTTAAGAGGGTAATACAGCAGTTGGTTGAAAATGAAATTGCGGTGGCCATCTTGAAAGGAGATATTAAGGAGGAAGACTCAGTTATCATTGATGTTGATGACTCCCCATCAGCCAAAGACCTTCCTCCACGAAACAAATTGTGCATCAAGAAATTGGAGAGCTCTTCCTCCATTGATGCAATGGTTGCCAATGACTAATACTTGTTTTTGGAGTGGTAAATAAACTCAATAAAAACTTTGTTTGGTCTTTTGCTGATATCTGGGTACAATCACGGTGGCATCCAAGGTACACTTCCCTTTTCTTGTGTTATAAATTTAGTTTGGAGAACGATATGTTCATGCCTTTAATTTGTAAAATATATCAAACTTTTTCCTCATCTCATCATCTTATTCTGTCGTTTGCACATATAATATGGTGCTCTTATTTGATTAGCTTAATCCAAACATCAATCCAAAGTTGATAACAGGAAGAATAGAAGCTTTTTGGGTCGGTTGTTTGCTTTTGTCTCTCATGAGAGAATGATGGAATAATTATTATTATATGAAAAGGTTCCCATAGCTGTTGTGCCTTCATGCAATCTCGTGAACTCTCGACTCTTGTCTTTTACTAAAGAAATTTTGCGGACATACAGTTCTTTAGATAATGGGGTACCAAGCAGTTTAGCTATTGTTTAACAAACATCAGCTCTCTGATGTCTTCTGCTTGTGTCTTGTGTGTTGCTTTTCTAGTTTATTAGTTCGTGTGTTAAAAGATAAACAATGATTGGGGTTGTAAGTGGAATTGTGGAATCCTGCTAATGGCCCAAATTAGTGTTATCTTTTTAGATGTCGATATTTTTGGAATTCCCTATACGCCCTTTATAGCCATTAGGTTGTCGTTTGGTGGTTGGTGTATTGCAATGAGTTTAGTTGCCTTTTACTCTGGCAACATCGAAAATAAAAATGTGTGTCTAGGCAGGTAACAAAAATGGATACAATTGATTATTTGGGAGGAGACGGACTTTGTCACATAAATTGCATTTATTACAAATAAGTTGTGTTAGTTGGGTTGATTCATTCGATACCAATCTTTCTAATTCGCAATTTAATGGGTTTGGGTGTTATTCATTCTGATGTTGTCCTGCATCTAACCAATTATGTACATCATGCGACCAAATTATATAGCTTGTCAATATATTAATAAATTTTTTTATGGGGAAAAAAATTTATATTATAATATATTGATATAATAATAAGCATTTTGTCTCGGTTGGGTATGCTATTGCATGAATATCTAAGCTTTTAGATATTTAGAGATAAAGGTTGTGGGAATTTTCTTTTTCTTTTTGGGGGAAAAGAAATTGTTAAGGGGCTGGGTCTAAAATTTTTAGGTATCCAACATAAATTGTTAGTCTATTTGATGGAGGGATTATTCTACTTACAAATAAACTGGAATCTAGTTTTTTTTTTTTCAGCTCTTTCATTTGTTACATTCAGATTGTTCCATCACCATATTTAAACTAAGTAGGGTCTAGCTTTGATGCCACTTGATTAGGGGTTGGGTTTAGGTTTTTAGGTATTCAATAAAATATACTAGCCTTTTAATGGATGAATTTATCATGTTTATAAACCCAAATAATTTTCTTTTATTAATCAATATAAGACACAGTTTAACAAACTTTCTCTACCTGCAATGGAACTTAAACCTCTCTCTAAGTGGATGGATTTCATTTCAACATCAAACTATGCTGCTATTATATTTTCACTGCAAGTACTCACACTAGTTGTAGCTTATCATTTGTAAATGTATTACCCTGGTTTTATGATTTTTGTAGCTTTTCATTAGATAAAATAATGTAAAAGGAAGTGAGAGTGACTGAGTGAGACCAAGTAGTATGGAGAAGGAACATCTTGTCCCGTTAGTATGTGTATGTATACATAATAAACAAATAGTTGTAGATTTTAAGTGAACATGGTTTATAATATTTTGTATTCTATGGCGGCGAAAGTGTGACTGCCATACCTTTTACTTTCATACACACCGATAGCATCGACACCAAATACCCATAATCATGGGGAAATTTACACTAATAACCATAAAAATTTTAGTTTTTTTCATCTTAACCCCTCAAACAAATTTCTATCAACATTAGCCATAAAAGAACCGTTGAGACCAAATTACCCTTCTCTCTCATCTCCCTTTCCTCTTCCTCTTGCCTTCTTCTCTCCAGTTCTCTATTAATTTCAACATCCACCACTTTCTTCTTCTTCTCTCTCCTATAATCCTCGTAATCGTTCGGTCTAGCGGGGTCGTGCTCCTCGATTACGGTCGAAGTCACGTCGACCAATGCCGGTTGCGGCAGCGCTACCACGTCGTCGGGGGAAGGTGCGATTGCAGGTGAGGAATGGGGTCTAGTCGGGAGAGAATTTTGGGTGGTTTTGGGTTTGGATTGGGGCTTGAGGATGGTTTGTGGTGGCGCGAAAATTGACCAGACAGTGGTGGTCGTGTTGGTGGGTTTGTCCTCATCGGAGGGTGGAGGTAGGTATCCGTACAGCCCGCCTAGCATTTCGCAACGTGGCTTTTGATGGAAAATCCCGGGGAATTTGAATTCCGAAATTGGATTTTAGAGAATTAAAAAGCTGATTTTGTTTTGTTGTTTGGGTTGTTGGATGAGATTCGATCTGAGGTAGAAGAATATATTACATACGAATAAGAAGAGACGAACAAAGACGAAAGGACTGGCGAAAACAAACAAATACTGAGGTAGAAGAAGGCAACCTGTCGCACGAAGCTTGGGGCGACAGGTGCCTGTCGCACGAAGCTTGGTGCGACAGGCACCTGTCGCCCCAAGGCATGGTGCGACAGGTTGCATGTCGCACCAAGGCATGGTGCGACAGGTTGCCTGTCGCACCAAAGTTTGGTGCGACAGGTGCCTGTCGCACCAAGGCATGGTGCGACAGGTTGCATGTCGCACCAAGGCATGGTGCGACAGGTTGCCTGTCGCACCAAAGCTTGGTGCGACAGGTGCCTGTCGCACCAAGACTTGGGCCTGTCGCACCAAGTTTCTTTTCGTTTGTAAAGAAGGGTAATTTGGGGAGAAAAGCGTGTGTTTGGCTAATGTTGATAGAAAAAAGTTGAGAGGGTTAATTCGAAAAATAGTAAAAATTTTATGGTTATTTTCGTAAATTTCCCATAATCATGCCACCTGTGCAAAATTTATGTACATGTATCATGAATTCAGGGAATGGGTGTCCTTACATTCATTCGTGAAAATATCTTAAGACGCACTTAATGTATGCTGTGTTGTGTTATTTATTTTATTCTTGTTTTTTTTTTTTTGATTACATGAGATTCTTGTTCAGATTACAACTCATATTACGTGAGATTATAATTGATATTTATAAATCAGACTATTAATTGGATCAATTTACATCAATATTAATAGAGTTCTGTCCAGATTTTAACGCTCACAAATATTCGAGGGATGTCTACTCCTCACTCATGGGTAAGGGAGAAGACTGTCTTCACTCAATTAATTGAAGAAAAAAATACCCCTACAATATTTTTGTGGGGATTCAAAATGTTGCCCTCCAAGTTGGAGGGCAGTAGCCCTGGCCACTCGGGTTGAGCCGAGTGGTTATTTTATTCTTGTTTTAGTTTTATTTGATTCGGTTGTGAGGTACGTGTAGAAAGAATTTAATTTTTTTTTCTTATAGGTCAATGGACATAAGATCGTCAATACGGATTGAATTGTCAATAATCTTACGAAATAAATGTAAAAACAAATAATCTTCACGTGCTGTGCACGGCTGATCTGAAGACAATGACACATTACAAAATTCAATAGGACGAGTGGACTGGACCTGGGTCACGGCATTTTCCGGCACGACCTCTTTAAATAGTCATCAGACTCAAAATTTGTCAAATTCACGCTTCACGCATAAACATATTATTATTGTTGAAGAAAGTAACATGGCTAATAAGTCCACTGAGCAAATATTCGATGCCCACGTGGTTGATTTTCTTCTATTCATCAATTATTTTCTTGGCATGGCAGAAAGTAGTATGACTTTTTAATTTCAAGTTACGGTTCTTCTCTGTAGGTGTATATTTTATAAAATGTTATCTATTGTTTCAAAGATTTAATGTCAATTTGAAAGTTAATGCTTGTTGACAAAATTTGCATTTCGGTATTATGCTTGCTCTCTTTTCCAAAAGGGTTCTTGAATTTCCTCTTTAAAGGGTTTCAATCAGAATAAAAGTTTATGGATTAAATTTAAATTCTCCACAATTTTAACCACTATAATTCCACTCTCTGTGCATTAGCGAATAGATATGAAAAGTTAACTCAATCTTGCTTCCCCAATAAATATAGTGATATTAAGACTACCAGTCACAAATACATTTCATAATTTGTGATAAAAAAAAAATAGTATTTGACAAAATAATTATATAATAAAATAATATGTTTGTAATAAAATTTACCAAACGCATGTATATTATTATTGAAATTAATAGTAACCACAACAATACAATTTACCATCATTTTTTTAATTAGCAACTTATTGCATCTGCATAGTAAAAATAGGTTATTTAATTTGCAATCCAAATCCCAAACTGACCCTATGTTTCGAGAAGTTTTGAACCATTTGTAATTCTATAAGTTTTAAATTCATGAAAATCTTACCATAGCTAAAGCCTTTAGTAGACTATGGGTTTTGAGTATGAAGGTTATTAGTGGCTAGAATATCATCACCCATATTCATCCCAAGAGTATGATTGTAACGTCAATAAATTACGAGAATTTTTTTTTATTTTTTATTTTTTAGTCATCCAATCAGAAGAAGGTTTTTAAGTCAAGACCTTGGAAAATTCGATAAACCAAGGGGGAAAAAAACGACAATTTTTTGGAATGGAATGTCAGTCCATACATGATTACATGTATCTCATTTTGGTGGAAACATGAAAGTGTGAAAAGGAAGTGGAAGAAGCAAAATTCAAGCCCGTGCCCATGGGCTGGAAGAGTGGGAAAATGGACATACGAATGAGATTATGAGTCGAGCGAGTCAGGCTTTGTTTGGTTGCGTACATACATACATGTGGAGTTTTTTTTTTTTTTTTCTCAAATTTTAATTGGACGCACTAAAATGGTAAAATCAAAATCCTGACTTGAACATATACACACCACGCCGTACACGCTACTGAACCGTATTAGTAGCATACGACCGAACCGACCATCTTTAGATTTAACAAATCAAAGAGTAGAGGACCCCACTGCCACTAGATCGGGGCCCACTGCGAAGCTTCTTTGACAAACACATATTAGCTGGATGGCATAGACGGTGAGCGAGATGTGTTTGTACTGTGAAATGCATCACACCGTAGTACAATTTTGCACATTTTCCTATGCAACCAAACCCACTGGACCATGGTCTTCGTGGCTTCTTTGGCAAGCCCCTCTCTACAAAAACGGCTTCTCTATATGTAGTTATGTACGTTCGCTCCCCCCCCCCCCCCCCCCCCCCCCCCCCCCTTCCATCATTAACTCTTAAAAAAAGTTCAAAAAACAGAAAACTCAAAGTCCTAAATTTGAATTTAACTCGTACTAATAATCGAACGATATCTATTCTACTCATATGAAATATTACTTAGATTTTAGGTTTCTCTAATAATCGATGGATGTTTATTTCACTCACGTTTCGTTAGGAAAAATATTAATTTCTACTCAAATTTAAGAAAAAAATTAAATCTTCATATTACTATATGAGATTGAGAGTTTGAGTTCTAACTATTCAACCAAAAGGGCGAGTGGTTAGAGAGTGTTTAATTTAAGTGTTCTTTTCTTATGAAAAATGAAAAGATGTGTTTGGCATTTATTTTGGTACCTATAAAATAATATTTGTTTTGTATTAGAATTAGATTGGTTCTATTTAAAATTTATTTCTTTTTAATATAATATTGTATGAAAAATATATTTTGTTAAGTAAAATCACGAATATAATTAATTATACACGTTTTGTACTCAGATAACATGTGATGTGGTATTGTGGCTCACGGTGTCATCACTGATTCATTTAATTAAATATCTAATTGTTAGCAACTTTAATGAAGTTGAAATTGATTGATTAAACAAAATACAATTAATTTAATTCTAATCAATGATAACCTAACTATACATTTATGGCTGACTGTAGAAAGCTTAAAGGTGATTATCAATCTAACATTCTAAGAGGTTTTATTTATGTGGCAAAGGCTCGTTTGGTTGGAGTATAAAAGATAGAAAGAGAGAAGGAGATTGGTGCTTTGCTGCTTTTTTTTTTTTTAATTTATTTTTATTTTTTAATTTTGTTTAAGACGGACAAAATTAGTTGGTGAATAAATTGTCTTCACTTGGAACTATTTTCCAAAAAGTCCATCCAAACAAGGCTTAAATTATTCAGTATTAGAGTCACTTTCTAATACTCCTCTGCCTCTTTCATCTGTTTTTATCAGCTCCTATAAATAATAAAGCAAAGAACACCAACACACACCCACCCACCCACACAAACGCAGAACTCTCCACTTCACTTCCCTTCACTTCACTTGTGTCTGGTTTTCTCGCCAATGTAGAGAAAAATAAGAAAAAAATGGCAAAGATTCATCAAAACAATGTCAGATCCTTGATCCTCGAGCGTAACGACGGGCCCACATCCGCCGCTGACGGCCACCATCACTTCCGGTTATGGACGGCCTTCTCCGGTGCTGCATTCCGTCGGAAAATATTTGACGCCGTGAGTTGTGGTGGGAGTTCACGTTACGGTCGGGAAATTCTCGACGACGAGGGGATTTCTCTCCCGACGCCAAAAGCGAAAACGGAAATGGAGAGCAGAGGAGTGGACTCGGAGAAAGGAAACGGGCGGAAGCCAGAGAAGCAGAAAGAAGCAAAAGGGTGCGTTTCGAAATCGGAGAAGCTGTTGGATCTCTTGAACTTGGCTGAGGGTGAAGCTGCGAGTGAGATAAAGAAGAAAGAGGAAGCTTTGGAGGAGTTAAAGATTGTTGTTAAGGATTTGCAAAGTGAGAGTGAAGAGCAAAGAAGAGAAGCTGCGAGTAAAGTGAGGAGTTTGGCTAAAGAAAATTCTGAAACAAGGGTCACTCTTGCTATGCTAGGTGCCATTCCTCCTTTGGCTGGGATGCTTGATTTTCAACTTGCTGATTCTCAAATTTCTTCTCTTTATGCTCTTCTCAATCTTGGAATCGGCAATGATTTGTAAGTTCTGGTTTTTTTTTTTTTTTTTTGGGTTTAAAAAACTGTGTTATGTTCGTATTTGCATGTATAGTTTTGATGTAGAATGGAATTAGCTAGGACAAGTCACTTTCCATATTTTTGTGGCTATTATTTCATCCTTGAATGTGTTTCCGTTCGGGAGAATTGAAAGTTTGATTGATTTTTTGCTACCCCTTTTGCAGGAACAAAGCAGCCATTGTGAAAGCAGGTGCTGTTCACAAGATGCTAAAGCTTATAGAATCTCCTGTTGCTCCTAACCCATCAGTTTCAGAAGCAATAGTAGCGAATTTCTTAGGCTTGAGTGCGTTGGACTCTAATAAACCTATCATTGGATCTTCAGGTGCAGTCCCATTCTTGGTTAAAACCCTCAAGAATTCGGATAAAAAAGTTAGTCCACAAGCAAAACAAGATGCTCTACGAGCTTTATACAATCTCTCAATCTTTCCATCGAATATTTCCTTTATATTAGAAACCGATTTGATCCCATTTCTCTTGGAGATGTTAGGAGACATGGAACTAAGTGAGAGAATTTTGTCCATTTTGAGCAATTTAGTATCTACGCCAGAAGGTCGAAAAGCAATTAGCAGGGTGCCTGATGCCTTCCCGATTTTAGTTGATGTTTTGAATTGGACCGACTCACCGGGTTGCCAGGAGAAGGCATCGTATGTTTTGATGGTGATGGCACATAAATCATATGGAGATAGACAGGCCATGATAGAAGCTGGCATTGCATCCGCATTGCTTGAATTAACACTTTTGGGTAGCACATTGGCACAGAAGAGGGCTTCAAGGATTTTGGAATGCCTGAGAGTTGATAAAGGGAAGCAAGTTTCAGGGACTTATGGTGGAAATTTGGTAGCAGCAGCAGCAGTGTCTGCTCCTATTTGCGGGTCTTCATCATCAACATCTACAAATCCAAATGGTGTTGCAAAGGAGTGTTTAGAAGAGGAAGAAGACATGATGAGCGAGGAAAAGAAAGCAGTAAAACAATTAGTCCAACAAAGTTTACAGAACAATATGAAGAGAATTGTGAAGAGGGCCAATTTGCCGCAGGATTTTGTCCCATCAGAACATTTCAAGTCCCTCACAACCAGTTCAACTTCCAAGAGCTTACCGTTTTGATTAAAGAGACCAATTCGAAGTTAGTCTTCTTTTCATAATACTACTGCAAATTGTTCTGGTTTTTTGTAGCTCTTGTTGATGTATGTAGCGAAACAATTCCTATGTGTTATAGTTATATACCCCATATCAGCTAGTTTAATATCATCTAGATAGTTCATCCTCGTTGTCATATCCTTAGATCTAATCATGCTGAAAGCTGTTAGACTATTCTCTAGTATTTTGTCTAGAGATGCTTCGCTGTCAGTGGGATGGCATTCCAAATCAGAAACTCTTGAGGGCTGAATAATGTTAAGACTATCCCTACGAACATGGAGTCACTTTCAAACCATTTGTACATTTTTGTCCAACCTTATGTCCCTTAGCTGTAATTTTATATTCCTGCTTGCTAAAAGAGGTGTTGGTTCATTTTCTCTCTCAGGGAAAAAAAAATGACAGTTAACTGCAATTTTTCCATATGGGAATCTATTCCTTTACCTAAATTTCAACTCTGAATGTGATGCTTCCATCGGGAATCTCTGGATTTACAGGCTTTAATTTATTTTATTTTATGCTTGTGGTAGTGTGTACATGGACAATCAAGCTTTATTACTTTTGATTATTTTAACAAACCGATGAGTAAATGCATTGACCTTGTTTAATGGGCTGTTTGCAATTTAATTATTCACAGATCAGGAAGATTAGGGGGCCAATTTGGAGAGAGTAAACAAGAAACTTAGCTGGTGGGCAGGAATAAAAACCGTTCTCATTCTTACCCCTCTTAAGGTATATATATATATATATTATATGTATAATAAGTTTGTAATCTTTTGTGACTTGTTTATGACAAATTGGCCTGTATGTATTTACTTTCTTTTTTTTAGCCTGATTTTGTTGTAAATATTTTGCAATAAGATAAGTAGTAAGCTGTAACCAATGCAAGTTTTTCGAGTTCAATGCTGCGCCGTGACCTTTGCTGAAAAGAACTTCTCAAGTTATCTTTGTTCATTGAAGAAAAATTTTCTCTCTGCAATGCAGAGACATTAAAGACCTCTTTAATCAAATACCCTAATTATGTTCCATTTCGGCAAGTTAAGACTTAAGACTTGGTTGGTATGTGGGCTCATAATGGAGAAATCTCCTGTCATTTACTGTAAAATTCAATTATGTTGCCACCATTGTCAGCTTTCAATAACAAGATTGTAATAGTTGATATGTTTGATGCCTTAAATTTCCTTTTGTGAGAAGTGAGGACTCAACCGTAAACAATGAGGGGTGTTTTAGGGTTTAGACTCTTTCATTTTCATGCAAATTAACCAAAATGGTCAAATAATGGCCATAGACAAGGCCAGCTTTGTAAGACACTAGCACCAAAATGGTACGTTACGTGGAAGACAATGATGATGCTGTATAAAAAATAACATGTGATCCGATGCTCTGTCTTCAATTATACAACGTGGACCCTACACTGCGCTCTCATGTGAAACAGCATAGTGTGATCCATGATGTAACCGTGGGGTAGCTTAAACCGTCCGATTGGGTGGGCCATCGATTTATTTTGCTTTGATTAAGGAGAGAATTGATTCGCTTTGTCAACTGTGGTACCTAGCGGCAGGCCTACCAATACACACCCACGAATGATGTTAACAGTTTTAACTTTCGGTCACAAATTCCAAATTATATGTTAACTAAATCAAAAGCTTGAGATTACTTAGTAACAAAGAAGAAAGAAAGAGAGACTGTCGAGGTGGGCATTTAACTCGAACTGAATGGTGGATTGGATGAGCAATTCTTAGGGAACCATCGGTTTTGGATTTCAGTTAAGAGTTTAGTTTAGGTCTTCAAGAATGAATGAGAATAGTAGTAATAAAAGGATCTCATGAACCGGACTAGTTTGATTCAGGTCAAAAATATCGAATATAATTTAATTCGATTCGATTTTCTTAAAAATTAGAACACCAAACCGAACTATATACTCCAAAGTCCAAAATATCAACTTTGTATCACATCATTTCATATTATTATTACTCACAGAATATGCAGAGATTTAACTCACCGACAAGTCGTTATTATTTTTTTATTAAAAAAAAGAAAGAAAGAAAAGAAAAGAAAAATGCCGGTAAAATATTAAAACAAAGGACAAGATGTAAGTCTGAGGAAATGAAACCCAACGCAAAACTGAGAGACCATAAAGGGGTAGGTAAGGGTAGACGATTAGCTAGAAATGGGACACACATTGTGTGTTGGTGAACATGAAATTAATTATATGGGAGCAATCAGCATTAATTAGGACTGCAAATTTCGGCCTGCCCCATGTTTTTTGGTATTTTAAAAAATTCTCAAAATTTGAGTTTGGAAGTGAGATCTGAATGTGACAATTCCTACCATATTATATATTTTTAGGGACCCATAAAAAAAAAACCCTCAATTATATATATATATATATATATTGGTGGTAGGGATGGCAAAAATCCCCACGGGGACGGGTACCCTCGGAGATTTTCCCCATTCGGGGAGGGTATGGGAATAATTTCATACCAATTTCTTATTCGGGGAGGGGACGGAGAAATTTTTTTGCCCAATTTCTTATTCAGAGAGGGGATGGGGATGAGGTGGAATCCTCATCCCCTACCCATTTCCCCATTTTAATTTTTATTTTTATTTTTATTTTATTTTAATTTTTTAAAATTACTAGTAAATAAATTATAAAATTATAAATATTGGTAAAAATAAAAAATATCAAAATATTTATATTATTAAACTTTTAGGCCTAATTAGCTAATTAAAGTTCTAAATTTTTATTTAGAACATTAAAAAGACCGAGTAGATTCTATTAGCCAAATATTTTTTTTAATTTTAATATTCTTTAAATATTTTAAACTTAAATCTATTTTTTATTTAATTTTAGATGTTATAATTGCCCACAGCGAATCACAATTTTAATATCTAATCTAATCTAATCTAATATTTGCTTTTGATTTGCTCTGATTTAACTATTGTGTTGTAAAGGGAATAGTCTACATTTATAAAGTGCCCACGCTACCATTGAAAAAGTTAATTTTGAATCTAAATTCGATTTTATTTGTAACAATTTTGTATTAGACTATTAATTTGTTCATGATAGTTTGTAAAAGAAGTTTGTATCCTTTGCATGTTGCGGTACTTACTAATTTAATGTATGTGACTTTTGTAATAGATATTAATGTAATATATATTTCGAACTTTACTTTTATTTGAATTTTTTATTTTAATATGATTAACTCAAAATCGAAAAAAAATGTATTAGTTATTCGGGGATCGGGGACCCTCGGGGATCCCCTATTATTATTCGGGGAGGGGATGATGATTCTCTCAAGTAATTCTGACGGAGACGGGGAGGGGATGGGGACATACGCAAAATATCGGGGATGGGTACGGGGAGATCGGTCCCCTCCCCTCCCCTCCCCTCCCCATTGCCATCCCTAATTGGTGGTGGAAAATTTGTCTAAACAATTATGTAAAAGTATTACAAGCACCGCAAGTTTTGCAAAAATAGTTTAAATTAGGAATAATTTCCAAAAAAATGCCACTTAAATTTTTCTTACTAAAGTTAAAAAAATGAGTATGTCCAACATAAATATCCTTTGATAATTTATTGTGCTTAAGAGACAATTCATGAGCAATTGAGATGCAATCAACATATCGAGTGCCTAACTGATGAATAGATACTTTGGAGCAATTATGCTCAAAATGATCTTATTTATTTATTTCTTTGCTATTAAAATTAAAAAAGTGCGCTATAATTTTGAAAATTGATAGAAAATTTTAGACTATTCCTAAAAATTGTGCCGAGGTATTCCTTCCCCACAATGAGAAGTGGAATGACTGAGAATAAGATAGCGAATCAATTGAGGTCCTTGGAGGCAAAAGAAGTGGGCCTCTTTAGCAGGAGGCGGAAACAAAAGAGTCTTCAAGCTGGGGCACATGGTAGGCCCATTCTTCAGCCCAATAATTCATTGCGCGCAAAACACCGGAACTTCCTACTTTTACCATTTACAAAAACCGTATAAACAAAATACGCACGCATCCTTTTCTTATTCCTTTTCCCCTCTTTTCAATCCACAGCCGTATAAACAAACAATAATTCCTGCGTATTAACTACTAATAAAAGAATTTATCCACCAAACAATTTCAACTTTTGTGATACCAAAATTTATTTGAGGGACGAAACAGGGAAAAAAAAAAGAGAAAAGTACAAAGAAAATCGATGACTGAACCAATATCGGTTCTAAAGTTTCTGAACAAATCACGAAACATGGCCACCCCTGCTACAAGCTTTCTTAATTAAAAATAAATAAATAAGTAAATAAAAAGAGGGAATAGAAAAAGGTAGAATACTCACAACTGCAAGTTGCTTTTTCTTTCTAATTTTTTTATTTCCCAACAAGATTATCATCTATATATATGGATTCACTCTCATAGTAATGTGCATAATATCAATCCCATGTGCGCGTTTCAATAAAGGTGACAGGATTTGCAGATGGGACATCCTTAAATTGAAAGATTTTGTTCAACTTCAATAGAACATAAAGCCAGAAAGAGGTAATAAACATGCTTTATATCAATGTAAAGATCATCAAACAAACTGCTAGTTATGTTACCATGAGTGCTCCTCCAGTAGCACAAATTGCACACACAAACTACATCCGATAACATCTAATTTCAAGTCCCTGGAAGTTATTTTTTTCCCCTCATCATATTAGAACATCAACAACTAATAGCTATATCTATAAGAACAGGCACCAGCCACCTAAATATCCAAAACCCAAGCACCTGTTTTTACAGGGTAACTTCACATAATGTCACCAAAATCTACTTGCTCTCAGTAACAGGGAGGTATACACCTTCAGCGGCTAACCACACATTATCAGCACGCTTTTCTCTGACGCCACAGACCTAATAAAACAAAGAGATGGTTAAATGGAGAACTGAAAAGCAAGTTCTACATATAAACTGAAATAAATGACATTAGAACTTCAGATCGACTTTGAATCAATGTTTGTTTAAATGGGAATGGAACTATATTGTTTCTTTCTCACCTCTTGCTGTCCGCCAGCTATCCGCTGATATTTCTTGGGATGACTATGTAAGTAGCCACCTGTGTCAACGTGTTGAAGCCGAATCCTTTGATCTTGCCTCCAAGTCTTTCCGCTACCCTCAATCATAACCCTAATCGAAATTGGCCCAGTATGGCATCAGTCAGTGGAAAGACTATGACAGGTAGATACAATTTGAAATAGAGTTAGTGTAAAGTCTCACCTCCAGTAATCACCAGTATCAGATTCCTCTTCGCCTCCGAAACAGCTAATCTACACACAGCACATTGTAATTTAGATAAAGAATAAATATAGATTTTAAAAGGTCAATAAGGGCAATTCGATATTACAGCCCAAAGTAAAATAAAAAATGAACACTCAATCAATTAGCAGTTCCATCTAGTTTAAATTCGAACACAGAATAGAAGCTGAGATCACGGTCTTGTACAAAATGAAGTGCTACAGAAACATAAGGAAAATAGAAAAACTAACCTCAAGGTTTCCTGAAATTGGGGACGCATGCAAATGGCTGTGCAGCCATTTTCTAGTTCTCATGTGCTGCAACCGGATAATAGTCCCACTCTTTATGGTGTCGCCTTGTTTGGCAGATGCCCCTAGAATAGGCTTAACAATCTGCAAAAGAAAAACTTATATCATATCAGAAGACAAAAAACACTTGCCGATTACACTTTCTTGCAAAATCATACGGCAATATTAACTTCACTAACATAGAAGTGACCTTCCAAATTTATATCAAGTATGTCAAACTCCAACTACAAAATGACCAACTAAACTCTAATAAACAAACATTGGCTAACTAGTAGCTACAATTATCTTTAAATATGAAACAAAAGATTAGGGATGGCCGCAACCAAAAAAAACAAAAAAAAAGATATAAAATAAAAAAATTGTTTCCTGAGCCTACTTTTACTTCCCTGTTAAATGAACATTTCGATACAAGTTATGTTAAATACTGATCCAATCAATTCTAAGAGGTGCAATGCTCTGATTCCAAACCACAAAATCTATATTGCTTCAGATAACATAAAATCAGAGAGAGTACCCAATAGCTATTGGCATCATCAACATCAGGGAAACCCGTAACAGATTGCTGCCCGCTGCCAGAACCATATGGCACTTCATGTGAATGCAGCCGGAATTTTGTCTTCTCATGCATCAACTTGAGAACTGTCCCATAAGTAATCTGTCAAAGCAAAAATAATAAAGAGAAAAACAAATTAAAAATCGTATTTTCCAGCCCACATCAGTTATTGAGAATTACGCCCTAACAAAATAATGAACTTAGTAACAAATTTCTAATTCCCGTAAAATGCTATAAAATCAAGAAATTAAAAAGTTGAATTCCGACCTCGACAGTTTCAGAGGAAGCGGCGGAGGCGGAGGAAGGAGAAGATTCGTCGAGATTGAGGCCGAGGAAGAGGAAGACAGCGAGAGCGAAGAATACCATTGCCATGAAAAAGAGCAAACCTAAGAACCAGTTCTGTTGCCAAAAAGGAAAGTCGTTTTGAGGTCTCGCTCGCGAACCTCTTATCGAATCTCTACTGCGGTTAGCGTTTTCGGTTGATGATGTTTGTTTTCTTCTTTGAGTGAGGGATTGCGTCGTCGGCGGCGCCCCGGACGAAGCCACGGTGCGATCGGGGGATCTATCCAGAGTTCACGGAGAGAGCCTTTGGTGAGTTTTGGTTTTGGGGATCAGCAGGATTGTCGAATGGATCTGTGATCGAAATGGTTTTGAGTTGAGAGAGGGAGGAGATGGTGACCTGTTGGATGACTTGGTATCGACGAATAGAAATGAGACACGTGGATATTAGTTGACGTGGGGGAAGAGTATTGGAGCGAACACTCTCTTCTGGACTGAAACGAGGTTAGAGAAGTCAAAGGTCAATACGTTTTTTTAATTTGACGTACCACCCCTCGGTGTTTGCCTAAGCAAGCGTGCCCCTCAGGCACTCCTGACTTGACTTGCTATCACCGACGTCGGCTCTGCCAGTAATTCAATGATAATAATGCTAAAAATTTTAACAACTCTAATATTATCTGCCACTCGTTTATTAATATTTATAAAAAAAATTAATTATATTTTATTATTTAATTGATGGGTGGCACATTAATTGAAATCTATTTATCTATCTATATAAATATATAAAGTTGGTATCTATATAAATATATAAAGTTGGAACTTGAGAAGGTGACATGGCATCACCATTTCTTATCTTGATATATTGAAATATTAATTAAGAGTATTTTAGTAACTTAAAATAATTTATTTTGATTTTTGGATAAAATAAACAGATTAATGAAAATACAATACATTCTGATTTTGAATCTTATAGTTCAAGTAAACAATTTATTTTTATTTTTATTTTTCATTCCTATTTTGCCCATTCTAATTCATTTTCATTCTAATTCAAGCTCATTCCAATTATCAATTGATAAAAATACCATGAGTGTTAGCAATCATCTAGAAATGAGAGCAAAATCATAAGAAAGTGTTAAGAAAAAAAAGAAAATTGATGGGAAGAGACGAGATTCCAAATCATATGACACATGTGACTTCAGCGAGCGGAAGTATGTATTTAGATAATTTTGTAGTAGTTTCATTACATTATATTTTATTATTTTTACTCAAATTTATTCGAAGGGTATTATCGTCTTTTCAATCCATTCCAAGTCTAAGGCTTTGAACAAATTGTATGAAGTATGAACCACACCTATTTTTACAAAATCAAAATTTCTTCGGTTAGGTATCTCAATTCACGCATTTTATAATACATTATTTTCCATGAAAACAATAAACTGGCGTAAGAACGGAAGACAAAAAGCAAAATTATAAGCAACGTGTCAAATTTGGAGGCCACCTTACATCAACCGTGGAAGGTAACTGGCCCCACGTTCGCGCCATTTCCACAACAATCATCTACGTGGCATTATCCCAGAATAAACGAAGCCATCAAAGCATCACTTCTTTCTCCAAGAACAGGATCGCAGTCTCTTCTTATTTAATTAAAGCTTGGGGTGCTTCTCAAGGTCGAAGTCAAAAGCAGAGATCAAAAGCAGGTAGCTAGCAAGCAAAGCAAGAACCAAATATGGCAGTTTTTGAAGAGATCGTTGATGAAAATGGTGTCTACAAATTCTTTTACGACGGTGTATGGAGAAAATCATCTTCTGGCAAATCAGTTACCATCATCAATCCCACTACTAGAAAACCCCACTTCAGAGTTCAAGGTAACTTAAGCTTCTACAGACTTTTTTTTTTTTTTCAAATATTTTAGTTGGAAACCCGGTTTTCTTGTCCCTCTGGTTAAGCTAATTGGGTGTAAGAATTTGACAGCTTGTACTCAGGAAGAGGTGAACAAGGTCGTGGAAACAGCAAAGTTAGCACAAAAATCATGGGCAAAGACTCCACTGTGGAAGCGAGCAGAATTGCTTCACAAGGCAGCTGCAATCTTAAAAGAGCAAAAAGCTCCCATTGCTGAGTGCCTTGTTAAAGAAATAGCTAAACCTGCTAAGGATGCAGTCACCGAAGTAAATACAACTAACAATTTTTGTTTTAAATCTTTTTCTTTGCAAGAGTTACTTTGCTGTGAATTGAGTTTTATTTTCTTTGCCCTTGATTAATTAGGTAGTGAGATCTGGTGATCTGGTTTCATATTGCGCTGAGGAAGGTGTTAGAATTCTTGGGGAAGGGAAATTGTTGGTCTCTGATAGTTTCCCTGGAAATGAGAGAACTAAATATTGCCTCACTTCAAAGGTAACTTCACTGCTTCCTTTCTGAAATTTTTTTACAAATTAGTCTTAGTGTAAGCAAAGGCTTTGTTTGGTATCCTGATGCGGCTAAAACAAAAGGAGCTTTGTGTTGTTTTGTGTTGTGTGGCTGCTGCTGATGTAGGCATTTGAGAGAGTTGTTCATTATGCAACTTTCTCATAAAGAACAAGGTTCTTTTCACTGTTTTCTAAGAGGAATATTACAAGGAATATCCATGGAGTCATTGACCAGGGACTTTTATTATAGACATTGCAAACCTCTTAAACAACAACACCTATGTTCAGGATATATCACATTTTTGGAACAAATGCTGAAGAATCAAGAATGTGTTCATTATGCATGCATGTAACATGTCTAAGCTGCAAATGGATCTAAAAAGATATGTATGTATGGGTAACAATAAGTATTACAAAAAATTGAAAGAATGAACGGAGAGCCACATGTCTAAGTAGCGGATGTCAACACTTTGCTTCTGTCAGTTTTGGACACAGATTAATATAATTTTTTAAATAATAGTTGAAATGGAAACATCTAATGTAACAGGAAAGCTTATGCTTTTTGGTTTTGCCAGTACCCTGACTAACTCATAACTTGTGATACCATCAGAAAATTCATTTCTAGCTCCCCTGCCCCAATCCTCGTTTGTGGATTAATTGGTGTCTCTCTGTATAATTTTCATCATCTTGTGACATTGATTGAAATTCCTGCTCTGTAAGTAACTTGCAAGAATGGTGCAGTTACTCTGTATGTTGTTTATGGATGATTTATTTGGACTTGCACCTTTTGCAGATACCCCTGGGTGTTGTTTTAGCCATTCCACCATTCAACTATCCTGTTAATCTCGCTGTTTCAAAAATTGCTCCGGCACTCATTGCTGGAAATTCCATTGTGCTCAAGCCTCCAACCCAGGTAAGGTTTCAAACCGATGATCTAATTTACCAATTTCCATCCTATATCTGGTTTCCACCAAAATGTACTTCAGTTTAGCTGATTTTTAAGTTCGGGCAGTTCTAGCAGTAATGATTTTATTGCTGGGCAGGGTGCTGTGGCTGCACTTCACATGGTACATTGCTTTCATTTGGCCGGTTTTCCTAAAGGTCTAATTAGTTGTGTCACTGGAAAAGGTTCTGAGATTGGTGACTTCCTCACCATGCATCCCAGTATCAATTGTATTAGGTAACTATTAGATGTTTCAAGATCTTATTACTACGTAGTTTCAGTTTTCATTGCTTATCATTCATTTTTGTATTGCTTTTTTATGATTTTTTATTATACCCTGTGAAAGAAAAAAGGGAAAAGGGATAAATGTCCTCCCATCATAAAGCCAAAAGAGTCATGTTCTAGATTTTACTAATCTTTGCTTCTGGAATTGGAATTTACATGAATTTCAAGAACCCCTTGTAGCTTACAGATCGATCATCGACTAATAAGCATACATGCTCAGCTTCACAGGTGGGGATACTGGAATTTCAATCTCAAAGAAGGCAGGCATGATTCCTCTTCAGATGGAACTTGGTGGAAAGGATGCTTGTATCATACTTGAAGATGCGGATTTGGATTTGGCTGCAGCCAATATCGTTAAAGGAGGCTTTTCTTATAGGTGAATTGCGACCATCCATCAATTATAAGATCTTCCTTTGTGATCTAATAGATGGCCTGTTTTGTGGATTAAGTCATGTTTTTATTTTTTGTGGCGTGCTTGATCATTTTACATCACTATCATTGTTTTTTCCCTTTTTTGTTATTGAGTTCTTTAAAAAATGTCTGGTAAATAACCATTCAATCATTTCGACAGTTTTGTCTATGAAGTTTTAGTAATAAATATGTTTGATTATGTTGATAATCCTCTCTGCCAGTGGTCAAAGATGCACAGCCGTGAAAGTTGCCTTGGTCATGGAATCAGTAGCCGACACTCTTGTGGAGAAAGTAAAAGCTAAAGTTGCTAAACTGACGGTTGGTGCTCCTGAAGATGATTGCGATATAACCCCGGTTGTTACAGAGTCGTCTGCTAACTTTATTGAAGGGTTGGTTATGGATGCTAAGCAAAAGGCCGCAACATTTTGTCAGGAGTACAAGAGGGAGGGCAACCTCATATGGCCTTTATTGTTAGATAATGTCCTACCTGATATGCGGATAGCATGGGAGGAGCCATTTGGTCCTGTTCTGCCAGTTATTAGGATAAACTCGGTCGAAGAAGGAATCCACCATTGTAATGCTAGCAACTTTGGTCTTCAGGTAACATATATCTTATTTTGCCAACCATCTGCAAAACTACCAGCTTGAAGTTCATGGAAAGTCAAATGTGTATTGCTACTTAAATTACTACTGACCGCTGTGATCAATTGTGCTCAAATTTCATTTTTCAGGGATGTGTATTTACTAGGGATATAAACAAAGCAATTTTAATCAGTGACGCGATGGAAACAGGAACGGTTCAGATTAATTCAGCTCCGTCTCGTGGACCTGATCATTTTCCTTTCCAGGTTAATCTTTATTAGAGTGCCGTACTTACAAATTGCTATTCAAGTATTCAACCTCAAACCGTATAAACTGTTAAGCCATTGACTCAACTTATTGAGCATTTTTCAATCCGTATAAACTGTTAAGCTATTGACTCAACTTATTGAGCATTTTATGGCGGCAGGGCTTAAAGGACAGCGGAATTGGTTCACAGGGAATCACCAATAGCATCAATATGATGACGAAAATCAAGAGCACTGTAATCAATTTACCAACCCCGTCTTACACCGTAGGTTGATGATAATTAATAGGAGCATCGAGCTACGCTCACCTTATAGAGTACATGTTATCTATCTACCTAGAGTATATAACTGGCAAAATAAAATCACTGTATGTTATCTTCCTTGCCTTCACGGGCAAGTAATCGGCACTTGCATGTACCCACAAGTTTCTTGTGGTTATCTTATTGTTTAAATTGGCTCTGGTTATATAAGTAAAGATGATGGAGTGTTATTTGATTTTTTTTTTTTTCAAATTGAATTTATGGTAAGGTATTTGTAATTATAGCTGCCCTACTTTATTGGGATTCTTTCCATATGTAACAACACCATGCAGGGATAAGATCATTGAGGAAACAAAGGTTATGGATGTAAATACATTATATGTTATTGAAAAGGCAATTATTTGTTGGGCTTTCTTCAACATACCATTTAGGGGCATGTATCAATTATAACAGTAATCTTTTATAATTTGGTTTGAGATTTATGAGTTGCATGTTTAATAAAAAAAAATTAGAAAATATTTCATGCATCCAAAGTAATACGTACAACCGGTAGATTTGAGATTTGCATACATTTATATATTAGAACAACATTTTCAAAATAATAATTATAATACAAACAGTAGTTTAATTTAATGTAATTACAAATTTATTTAATATTTTTTTCAACGTAAATACACATATGACAGTGATACTTTTTATTTATGATTTTTTTTTGCTTGTTTTGTTTTATGTCCTTAAATGTAAATACATATATGGTCATTGGACGATATACATAGTATTCAATTTCACATTTAATAACGTGCTTATCTCTTCATCCTCTCAAATTGATTAAATTTTTAATAAAGGGATGAAATATACCATAAAGTATGGCGAATTTACGTATTCTCTAAAACATATATGTATGTGTGTGTGTCTATATTAATATATATATTTCTCACGTTTTCTACAATATGATTTTAAGATTTTTAAGTGCTCTAAAATATAGCAGACATATTGAAAATATAAAAGAAAAATTTTGGGGCAT
This sequence comes from Citrus x clementina, assembly GCF_000493195.1. Lineage (NCBI taxonomy): Eukaryota > Viridiplantae > Streptophyta > Magnoliopsida > Sapindales > Rutaceae > Citrus > Citrus x clementina. The sequence continues at coordinate 1,137,451 of NW_006263303.1, read as the reverse complement.
GCTTTATACGTCTTAAGGTTTTATTATATGATTTATATAATTTGTTGATATGTAATTAAATTATTAAGAAAATATTGTACTGTCCGTCAAAATCCCTCTCAAAATTAGAAAAGAAAAAGGCCAATTAAAAAATCAAGCGGTCGAGAGTATGTCCACGTTGAACCCACAGTCATGAAAATCCGAAAGCGGATTTGAAACCCCATATTTAACTGGAGCTCATAAACACGGCGGTATCCGAGCAAGGACTTTGCTGGATTCTCCTTTAAAGCGCACGAATAATAAATTTTCGTTTACCAAAACACCCCCTTCAGAAAGTATAAGAGACGCGAAAAAGATCCCTGTTTTTATATTGTTATTTTATTTATAAATATTTTCAAAGTCTAACGAAATTAAAAAAAAAAAAAAAAATACACACACTCGTTCTCTCTCTCTCTCTCTCGCTCTTTCTAAGCAAAAACAAAGACGAGAGAAACCCTAACTTTCTCTCTCTAAATTTCTCGTTCGAATCTCGCTTTTGAATCTTCAATTCTTTGTTTCCGTGTCGTTTTCTAGGCTTTCAATGGTGTGAAATCGAAGTTCGAGCGTCTGAAATCGAAGGATCTATTGGTGTTTTCGTACAGAGAGAAATTATGGCTTCGTCTGATAAGGAGCTCGAGCAACAGCTCATGGACGCTGGAAATAAGCTTCTAGAACCTCCAGATTCCGTTGATGAACTCCTTCCTCTTCTTGATGTAAGCTTTACTCTATTTATTCCATATTTGAAAAATTTAATGTCACGTATATTGTTGCTTATATTAGTTTTTATATTATATATATATTATTTGAAATTATTTATGATGTTTTTAGTAATTGCGAAGCTTATGTGATGCATGTTGAGTGTCCTTTTACGAGCTATATTGACTTCATAGTAATGTTGTTGATGTTTTTATTTTTAAAACGTTGCATTTGCCTTGTTTGTGTATCGCTTGATTGAGCTTAGCGCACAGATGGCAGTGCTTATGTACATACTGCTATAAGTTTGTGGAATTTACAACATGTGAAACTCAGTGGACTCTGTACACATGTCTTGAAAAAGCAGCTTGTGGAAACCAGTGTCCTTTCTTTCCCTTTTTTTTCCCCCCTTTGATGATATTATGAGATAGGTAACTTGTTGGACAAGTTGGTTTTGAATTTAGTTTAAAGAGCTCCTTTTTGCTATTGGACTTCTGGGAAGTTCTCATGTGTTTGAATTGCGCGCGAATATTTGAATGAGTTCATGAATGGACATTTAGATATGCGAGGGAAAATTTTGAATTAAACGAGGGCATGAATGGCTTTTTCCATCTCTATTTATGGAATTTCATATATATATATATATAAACAGTGTTTGGTTTGATGTCAGTGTTGAATGATGTAATTAGGAGCATCCATTATGTTTGCATAGTTAATTAAACGCAGATGACGTGCGATATCAGGATCTGTTGACAAGATCGTTTTTATGTGAGTGGTTTCCAGAAATGGGAAAATTGATTGCCGGCTAACATATCTGATTTCATTTACATAAATTAATTACATTAGCTGTGGGTTTTGTCAGAGAAGATAAGATATTTAATGAATAATTTCTTGCTGTCGCTGTTTTCGGGTTTTTCCTGGAGGGATTATGGTTTTAAGGGTTCAGTAGATTTTGTTGTAAAACTTTCCCAGATAAGGATTAATTGGGATTATTGTGAACAACTGATTGCGTACCTTTTCTTTCGTTGTGCTTTTATTACATAGAAGGTTTTTATGCGAATTAACAAACTTGTTCCATAAATGGTGGTTTTTCAAAAACGAGCTGAGACGAGTTGTTACTTTCCTTTTCATCCATTCCGAATGACTTCACTTAATTCCCAGCCTTTGTTTTTACCTTCCGAATGTAGCAAGTTGAGAGTTATCTGTCTAGGGTGGAACAGTCACCTACCAAGTCAATGCAAAATGCACTCACTCCCTCGCAGAAAGCATTGGTTGCGGACCAACTTTTTGGGCATTCAGATGTTGATGTGAAAGTTGCAGTGGCTGCATGCATCAGTGAGATAACAAGAATAACTGCACCAGAAGCTCCTTATGAGGATGACCAGATGAAGGTACACTGCGGGGCATGGATTTCTATAGAATCTTTACACAGTTAGCTGTCTTGTATTGCCCTTTCATGCATGTTGTTGGCATTCACAATTCCTCAATTCTTTTTTCCCCCTTTCCCCCTTGTGCTTGTTTGCAGGAAGTCTTTCAATTGATTGTATCATCTTTTGAAAATTTGTCTGACAAATCAAGCCGCTCGTATGCTAAGAGAACCTCAATCCTTGAAACTGTTGCCAAGGTCAGGTCGTGTGTTGTTATGTTGGATCTTGAATGTGATGCACTGATTATCGAGATGTTCCAGCATTTTCTTGAGGCAATAAGGTATGAAAAGAATGTCTTTGGTTGATAGTCACCTTTGCCCATGCTGATGTTTTCTCATTTATTGATGTATATTTTATGTGGAAAGGGCCTATTGAATGATTCTATCCCGCATATTTCTTTAGTGTTAGCTTAATATCTATAATTGGTGAACAATTGAGAGCACTAGTTTTGAGATATGAAATGCATGTTCTGATGGTTTCTTTTGTTCTTTCTTAAGGGATGACCACCCTGACAATGTCTTTTCGTCCATGGAGACAATTATAAGTCTTGTCTTAGAAGAAAGTGAAGATATACCTCTGGAGCTACTATCTCCAATATTAGATTGTGTGAAAAAGGACAATGAGGTCAGTAATCATAAATATAATGATTTGTGTTAATAGTTTGTCTTCCATTTTTGTGATTTCTTAAGGTATTTTTAATATTTTCAGGAAGTGTTACCTATTGCTCGGAGGTTGGCGGAGAAAGTACTTCAAAGCTGTGCAGCAAAGGTTAAACCATACTTGTTGCAAGCAGTAAAATCCTCAGGCATCTCTTTGGATGATTACAGTGAAGTAGTTGCTTCTATATGCCAGGAGGCATCTGTTGCTGTCGAGCAGAATGATGTACATGTCTCTAACAAACATAAGGTGAAATTATTAAGAGTCACAGGAGAACGTATATGGAGGCTTGTTAATCTTGTGCTTGAGTCCAATTTTTTGTGTGCCTATTTAGACTTTCCCTTGATCTTGTGCATTTGAAATCTTCGAAAGAGCCTGCAAAGTAGTCATTTGCTGTCATGGACTTATTGTTTTCTATTGGATGTGGATTGAAGCTTGATTTGATTTCATTTCTTTACTGTGTATTATTTTTTGCAGACTGATGAGGACAAGAGCATGTCAGTGAAGGCGCCAGTGGATGAAACAGCTCAGGTTTTTGTTCTTTGTTTTGAATTATTTTTTATTGTGCTCTTCTCTCTGTTAACCTAGCTCTCAATTCTCTTTTGTTTATGTAATCCTTCATTTCCATGTTTTTCTTTTTTGCACATTTCAAATTGGAAATGGTCATTTATAAATTTTTATAATTATTATCAGGTTGACAAAGAGATTGTCATAGAAGGGCCTTCTACAGAACGAGTTGATCTTGCTGATAATAGATCTCCTAAAGCAATTGTGAACAATGGTAATGCTCAGACAGGAGAAGATGACTCTTTGGCAGATTCAAATTCTTTGAAGAAGGAGGAGCCTGGTAATCTTACTGATCAGTCCAAAGGTGTAGAAACAGCAAGCAATGCAGAACCTGATAGTTCTGTTGCTGATAAAGCAATAACTGCAGAAGATAAGCCAGAACAGACAACCAATAGGAAAGGGAAGAAATCTAATTCTTTGATGAAATCAGAAGAACCATCTGACAGTTCTCAAATTGATAGCGAGAAGGAAACTGAGGCTGTGTTGGATCATAAAAGTGATGACAAGGAGAATCCTAGTTCACCTCATGAGGAGCCAACTGCTGAGGGGGCTGTGTCTGCCCAAAATGAAAAGGAGACTGGTGTTCAGGTTTCTTCTCCTAAAGCAACAGAAAGTGGATCCATGGATGTTGCTCCTTCGTCTCCAAGCGGGAGTGTCCCAAATGAAAGTCGTTCCCAAAGGCATGGCCGTTCAAAGAAAAAGGACCTCGTGCTTACAGAGGGCACACCATCTGCTGATGATTTTTCCAAAAAGGCGTCTGAAGGAACTAGTGATTCAGAAGCGAAACCACCTAAACGCTCTGGGAAAAAGGTGCCTGCTGGGTCTGCTAATGAGGATAAAATTCCCGTTGCAGATATATCAAAGAAAGAAAGCGGTGCGTCTAGTGATTCAGAAGTAAAACTGCTGAAGCAGTCAGCCAAGAAGGTTGATGCCAGCAATAACAATGGGGAGGGGTCCTCCTGGAAACAATCACGTGAGAAGAAAAGGCGGGAAAAAGCTACTCCGGGAAAAGATGCAACAAGATCGTTGACTAAAGATGATAAGGTACTGCCAAATTGACTACTAATGCAACCTTGCCTTGTGTTATTGGTATTCTTCATAAATTATTTTCTAATTTAATTTGCTAATCTGAAGAATTGTTGTCATTTCATTATTGATCTAGGAAATGGCTTCTTCGCCAAAGTCAGCTGCAAAACCAACTAAAGATGCACAGCACTTTGAAGCGACTTCCAAGTCAAATTCCAAGAGAAGGCGTACTCCAGAGAAAGAAAAAGTATGTTCTCTTAGTACCAATTATTTTTTTGTTCTGTTTGCTATCCTATTTTCATTGGTCCAATGAGCTTGTCAAATTCCAAGAGTGTGTGCTCCCGGGAAAGAAAAAGAATCCAGGAGAGTGTACTCCTGGGAAAGAAAAAGAGTGGCCTTTTTTTCTGATCTGTTCTTTTGTGTTTAGCTCTATGATATTTTGGTTGCATATTATCATTTGCCTGGTGGGGGAACCTTCTTTAGAAAATTTGCATTTTGTGACAGTATCCTTCTTCTTTGCACCATATTTCTATTAAGTGGATCGAAGTCCTCCTTACTTTGAATAACTGTGAGTGCTGGTTGGTAACAAGCATGTGCATTGTGATGTGGTTGCATTTTGTTAGAGTTGTATATCTTTTTTTTTTTTTGGGGGGGGGGGGGGGGGGAACTTCTATGTATAAAGTGTTAGTAATGATACAGCTTCTCTTTGCAATTTTATTTTTGTATTATCTGAGATTCACTATTTGAATAATTTTCGCTGGCGATACCATTTATGGTTGTTGGGATATCATCAATCAAGTTAAATCTTCTTAATAAGGTGGTTGCTGGTATTGCACTCGATTGTGTTATATTGGTTAGGTTTCTTTTCCCTGAAGAATTGCACCTTTTCTAACCATGGTCTGGGAATTGAGATGTGTATTATGCTACTGCCTGATATCTGCTTTTACCTTTTCACTTTCTTAGTTGATTTCTTATGAAGTGATTGTTTCAGGCTTCTGATACTGAAGATCTTGGAGAGAATCTGGTTGGTTCAAAGGTTAAAGTTTGGTGGCCGAAGGATCGCATGTAAGTATTAATGATATTTCCTCTTCAGTAATTTTTTTTTCCTTTTGGTGAAATTAGTGTTTGTTTTATTTGGTTGTACTAAAACCTTAATGCCGGCTTTTTATGAAGCTCTCTGTTATTTAATAATGTTTTCTCAAATGTTCTATTGCAATGCTTGAGCTTAGTTATACATGGCACCATGAATCTGAAATGCTAATCTTGTGTTGTCACGTACAGGTATTATGAAGGTGTTATTGAGTCATTTGACCCTGTTAAAAAGAAGCATAAGGTGAGACATCCATTATTGATGGCGGTTTACCTTTCTTATTTTGAAGGCCTTTTCATGACACTTTTTGGTTCATTTGTCCACCTTTTTAACCCCTCCTCCTTTTCTCTCTCTGCCCCACTATGGGAAACTTATTTCAATTTCCAAGTAATTACTTGAAAGGTGCTTATTTTATATTGTCATTCCTAAATAGGTTTCATATGTTGATGGTGATGAAGAAATTTTGAATCTTAAAAGGGAGAGGTGGGAATTTATTGGAGATGATTCTGACTCAGACGAGGTATGTGGTTGCTTGATATGTTATTTCAAAAATTATCTACAGTCGGATATATTTTGGATAAGAAACTCAAGAATATATGAATGTCTACGGTCATGGACATTTGCTGATAAGTGTTGTTAACAGGAACAAGCAGCTGATCGAGAAAGTCCCAATGCGTCCTCTGAAATGTAAGTATTGTGTATTTTAGGTTCTGAATTGGAACTGCTTCTTCTAGTTTTCAAAAGTGAGATGTTCCCAAAGTTATTTATGAGCTTCTTGTCATATGGACATAATTATGTTCCCCAAGTGTCGCAACCCAAATTGACCTTTTGTTTTATTTTATTTTTTTAATTTTTTGGTAGTGATCACCTAGCATCTAGTTTGGGATGGATTGGCAGTATTTCTGAGATTTTTTTTTTTTTTGGACGCTGGGATAGTTGGATCAGCTGACCGATTGTGTAACCTCCTTTTAGTTGATTTATATCCACTGTTACCAATAAATAAGGATTTTCAGCTTTCTGCTATTTTGCACTATACCTTCTTGAAAAAAGTTTTAAGCAAGGGGCACTCCTCCAAATTCTTAGCTTCTTAAATCATTGTGCTTTTCTTTTTTTCCCCCCATCACTGCTAACGGCTCAATGAAATGTTTTCACCATGCTTACCCCAAACAATTTATACATTCTTGTCGTTCTAGTCCTCTTGACATTTATTCTAAAGTTATCATCAACTGATTTGAGGCTAAACCCAAACTACCTCTTCTAAGCACGACAATCTACTTCATACGCCAATTCACTCCCAAATATGATACTTAAGACTGCCCCTTCTTCTTTTTCATGATATTTTTTATTTATAAACATGAAAATCTAGGGTCCTTACTCTTGTGTGATGTGGATTGACTTGTGACAGCTTTATGGTACAAAAGCCATTGGTTTGGCTTTGACTTGAAAGCTGTATTCTTACTTCGTCTTTCCAACTATTTTTTACGTTTTGATCCTGGGATGTGGTTTTTGTACTTTCATACTTCCTTTGAAAGAATTTTACCAATTTCAGTTTCCAATAGCATGTTTATATTTCTTGAGCTGTCTAATTGGTTGTTGTGTGGTGTGCATTATCTGAACTCTTACTGTGATCAACCGAACTGCGGAAAAGTGCTGCTATGTTAAGAACTATAGGAAACTGCTTCTGGGTTAAGAGATTTCTTTTTTCTTTTTGTGTTTTTTTTTTGGGGGGGGGGGGGGTGTTCTGGAGCTGGTTGGGTAAGTTTTGTGCTGTCTACTTAGTGAAACTTTATTACATTCTAACGTCTTTAATTCAATTTATTGCTGTCTGATATTATCTCTTTTAGGGAACATATCTGTTCTTAATCTAATTTAACCTTGTTTGTGCAAATGTTTTAATCAGCCCTCTGAAGAAGAAGGCAAAAACAAGTGCTGAACATTCAGTTAAGCAAGGGAGGTCAGAGAATTCAACAAAGAAGTGAGTAAATCTGTACATCCTAGCTATTGGATCAATCATTTCTCTAGTGCTGATAAGTTAAACACTTGATTGCTAGGGGTGGAGGGGCTTCCTCAAGCAAAGCCAAAACTGCAGATTTGAAATCTAGTCGTAAATCTGATGGCAAATCTAAAGATGGTTCTAAGATTAAATCAGAAAATAAAGATCATACTGTGAAAAACAGTACTAAGTCAGCTGATGTTGCTTCAAAATCAGCTAGCAAATCCAAGAATGATGCCATGGACGCCTCGAAGTCAGCAAAATCAAAAGAGGGTGGCAGTGGGACACCAAAAACTTCCTCCAAATCCAAGCAAGAGACGCCGAAGACCAAGAAGTCAAAGCAAGAAACACCGAAGATATCATCCAATGCAAAGGGTAAATCCCCAAAAACTGTTGGCAAATCTAATGCAAATGGAACCGGCAAGTTGAAGTCTAGTTCAACAAAGGTGAAAGAGGATGATGATGTCAAGGATTTGATGGATTCTGCTAAAGTGCCTGAAAGTACCAAGGGGAAGTCATCAAGTCCTTCCAAGACACTGGCAAGTGAGGTGAAATCAGGGAAAAAGCGACGAAGAGGATCTAAAAGTTGAAAATTTACCCTTTCAGCTTTGACGTCTCATCTGTCACGTTTGAATCATCTTGGAACCCAGCACCTTATTTATTGCAGCTTTCTTTGATGCGCTGTGCATGCTGCGCCCACAGTAAGCCATGCTTTTTGGTATTTATTGCAATCTTTTGGGATAAATTCCGGGTCATGGTTCGCATTGTTAGATTTCACAGTTAGTCTAGTCTAAGTTTATAGCAGTTTTAGGGTTAGCTTTTCTTCCTATTTTTGTTAAATTAATTGGGATTTATATTGTCTAAGCCACAGTAGAATACATTGGGTTAGCTTTGTTAAAAAAAATATTGCTTTTGATAGATAATGTAATAGATTAAGAAACTTGCTATCAGCAAGGCATCTCTTCTGATTCTGACTCGAGTCTTGGGCTTCACTTTTCGTTTCTGTTAGATGCACAATATTTTTGTTTGTTTGGCTGATGAAGAATGCATGAAAGCACTCCTGCTTGAGCAGAGTTAAAAGCCCAAAGAAGTATGTAGTTTCTGCATGCTTCAAACTGCTTTCAGAGTATGGCTTAGAATAAGTTTCTACTTGGAAAATAAATGCTGCAAAGTGCACTTGTGAAAATAAATGTCAATTGATTTAAAGCCTCTTGATTGCCAGACCATACGGTAGACCTATATAAAACTGCAGTTTGTGAACAAAAGCCTTACAATCACAAAGCTTCTCAGTCGAGTCCTGATAGCATTCGGATGCAGAGTAAGTATGAAGATGGGCTATGGCGGTTTTGGGCGCGCAAACTGTTGATCGTAGTAAGGGAAAAGGAATTCTCTATTCAAATCGTGTTGTTTGCTGCGGGCCTAATAGGTTCAGTGTTGATTTTTTTACGGAAGATAAAAGGTTCAGTGTTTGAATGCTTAAACTTTTTTTTTTTTTTTTTAATGTTGAAATGCTTCAGCAAATATTTCCAATGTTACTAATCAAACCCTAATTCCTTGAAAGGAAACAGAATTTAAACAAGCCACACCAAACAAAGGTCAACTTATCACTTAAATTTTTACCATCAAGTTACCTCCAAACTTTTAGCATGCCTGGAAATGTTTTGTAAATTAAGGGAAAAGGGCACTAAAACTTCCAACTTTGTCGCATGCATGGAAACGGTTAGCAAATTAAGGGAAAAGGATGCCAAAACTCTTTTTGAGGTCTATTTTTAATGTACGTGTAAATCCCCGATGTTTTATATTGGAACCATAAACCCTCTTTTTGTTTGGGCTGTCGCACTTGCGGCTCTTTCCTTCTTCTTTTCACGAAAGTCGATTTGATCATTGAATAGATTTTAAAAATTTGAGTCTGATAGTATATGCTCTACGGCCCTAAGTTGACGAAAAATACTAAACAAAGGGAGTCTGTGTTTTCATTGTTAGAAGTAAATTAAAGTTAAAAGCATAGTTGACTTTCACCAGCGGTTGTTCTGGAGCATATCAGTGAAAGTATCATATAACGTAATCATCTTATCGTAGAAAAATTTTAAAATATATCAGAGTTGTCATATCAGTCACACAATAAGTAAATAATATTATGTTATGTATTTATTTATTTTAAAAAATCAATATGTAAATAATAATTATATTAGATTTAACTATACATGTCATACATACAGTAGTTCGATGTGTTACTTTCGATACCATAATTTTTTTTTCCTATATTTTAACGTACTCTTTAATTGATTCCAAGTGAAAGCACATTGGAGGCTTGGACCCCCTTGCCCACCCTAAAAGAGGCAAATACAATTATGATTTTATGACTTTGTGTTAGTTGCATTGAACTATCATTATCAATTTATAATGTCCACCATCAAATTGTAGCAATCATTTTGTTAACAAAAGCGCTTTTGCCACTCATTATATTGCTCGCGCCCGTGCATGCATCAAGTTTTCAACTTGCTTCCCCTTTGGTCTTTATTAAACTTTTTTTTTGGGATAAATTATAAGGTGGTTACAACATTTCCAAAAAAAAATTTAAAATAAAATTTTATTTTTTATTTAAAAAGCCACGTTAATAATATGAGTTTTAAAAGAACCTTTAAACGAGATTCTTCAATTGAGATTATTCTTCTCTCTTTTAAATATTAATTTATAATTTTTTCTACTTCAAAAAATATTATACTATTTTTAATAATATCATTATTAAAGAGAGAAAAATATTATAACCACATTATTATTAAAAAAACGAAAGGTAATTAAATTTTGTTCTTATTTTTATTTAAAGTGTCTTATAGAAAAAAAAATTATATTTTTACTCTTTTATTAATTACATAGGCTAATAAAAAAGCATTTGAAGATAAATCTTTTAGTTATACTCTTAATTAGCTGTAACTTCTGTGACAATGGCCGCAATCCCACAGGAAAATTCTAGTATTGCTTGCCCACCCACTCGATAGTGTTTTGAGATCTTGTTGTTGGTTGTTGAAACTCAAAATCCAACTATCTTTTCATGATCGGCTGCTGCTTTCTCTCTCTCTTTTTTCTTTTCTTTTATTTAGTTTTCATACTCTTTCCCCTCTTCTTTTCGGTCAAATTTTACTGCCAGGGGGTGACTGCAGTTGCGTCTTTGATAGAAAGGAGGCCTACTGCTTTCGAGACTAGAAGAGAAACAGATCTTCTATCAACCTCCTTTTGTCCACTAGTTTGCCAAAGGCATCTGTTTTAGCTTTCTTTTTTCTTTTTTTTTTTTTTCTCTTTTCTTAAATGCATATTTGAGAAAATACTTAACCTAAAAATCTAAGTCTGGCAATTCTATTAAAATATGCAACATGCTCCCGTTCCCGTATGAAAGATGAGAGGGATCCATACGTATCCAATTAATCATGTCACTTTCTGTATTGTACAGTGTAGGTGGGTTTTATAATGAGACATTAATTTTATATTTTTGTAATTAGTGGGTTCCACACATATTATAATTGATGTGACAACTCCTATTCCGACCATTAGAATCGCCATTCAGCCATTAAACGGGGCAAACTTCCCCTGCATGTTAAGGTTGTATATGTGCCCGTCGAATAAACGTTCTGAGTAACGATACAATTATAAATTTTTATATATATTTATTTTATATAAATTAATGTGACATGATAAAATTAATTGAATTAAATATTTTTGACCCACATAATTTATTTATATTATTTTATATTTTCATTCAATCAATGAATTAATGTCACATCAATTTATACAAGATAAATTTATAAGAATTTATAACTGTATCATCACTCAAAAATTTTTCCCTTAAAATAGGGGTATGATTTTAACATATGGAAATGAAGGTTTGTTAATAGGCTACGATTGGGATAGCGAATGCAAATGGATAAGAATTGAATGTAAATTAAGTAAAGATAAAGTGATTCGTACATGAGAACTTGATTCGGATCCTATGCTGAAAATAAAAAATCAAAATCAGTTTAAGTTCTATAATGTAAATCTAAGAGTTACGATGTATGTTTATTTTTTGCGCTTTCTATTTGTTTTCGTTTTATCTTTGGAGTCCTACCATAGTTTGAATGTGAATAATGCAAAATTTAAAAAT
>NW_006263303.1:1113076-1121713 GCF_000493195.1 Citrus x clementina | reverse complement strand
CGTCATGGCTATTTTAGAGAGCATGCATGAAACCAAGCCATGTTTATTAACAGACTATAAAAGGCAAAAATGAATGAAAGAACATTCCAAGTGCACGAGAGATCAGCATGAGCTTCTCCATAAACAGAACATTATGAAAATAAACATAAAAGTCTACCATGCACAAACACCAATGGTATTAGGTTACTACAGTATACTGACTTTGTTTTTAATTCTTGGTTGTCATGTTTCTTAATGATACTCCAGCATTGGATGGGGTTTAGATTCGGAAGTCTTTCTATTTTGGGCTGATACCACTTCAGGGTTTTGAAGCTCAAGAAATTGTTTTCAGATAAATGCTTTCTAATCAGTTTTATAAGATGATTAAAAACGGGGATAAATTAATTACAATTGACGTATGTACAATTGTTCCAGTTTTTAATAAAAAAGCTCGGATAAACATCCTTAGGTTCTTATCACAAGTACTTTCTAATCACTTCAGGGTTTTGAAGTTCGGATAAATATATATTAGTTTTTTAAACTATCTCTCTCTTTTATTAATCTATATACATTGAATTTGATATACTTCATTCATCAATTGTCAATATATCATATACTTTACCTCTATATTGTTTACACCAAGGATAATTAAGATAGCGTTTCTTTTTCCTTTGAAATTTGAATAGGTTCTAAATTTAACTGAAATCTGAATGAATTTGAATATAAATGTATGAATGGCATATATTTTTTTTTCTTTTTTAATATATTAATATAAATGGTATCTTTTTATTTTTATAAATTAAAAAAATGTCTTAAACATGATTATTTAATATTTACGTCCTTTATAAGTCAAAATGGAACAAGGGATTATGTTTTATAATTTTGAAAATATAAATATATTTAATAGAGATATTTTTAGGATATAATATTTACTCTCATTCAAATAAGTCGCAAAAGTTTACTTTTCTACTAAGATGTAAATATTTGAAAATAGGCATAAGTTATGAAAACAAACAAGTAAATTTGAAAAAGATTATGAACTTAATAAAATTTCAAACTTCATAAGTTAACAAATAAGCCCTAAGTCAAAACAATACTTTTTATAACTATACTCTATTAAGTTATAACCTCCTTATAGTAATAAGAGTAATTGGTACCAATAATATGAGTACATAGAAGTTTTATTGTATAAGTTTATAAATGTTAAAAAAAAATTGTGATCAATAAAATATGTGCAAGCAATATAACATTTAATATTTGAGTTATGCTCAGGTACCAAGGCCGGTTCTATAGTATTGGGGGCTTTAGGCTGAATGTTTCTATGAGACTTCCTTACATTCAGCACTTTCAACACTCAAAGAAATATAAAAGAACCCAAAATTAAATTAATTCTTACGTATATATTGAATATAAACAATAAAAACGATATTAAGAAATTTAAAAAAAGAAAAATAATTAAGAGGATGTCTTTTTTAATTCCTCTATAACTCTTATTTCAAGAAAAAAAAAATTTCCTTCAAAAGTGAGCAAATAAATGTAATTATAGAGCCACAATCACCTTGTAAAAATAAGTGTGTACAAATACCTTATTCATTTAGTAACTATAGAGACACAATCACCATGTACAAATAATTAGTAATTAACATCTTATTTCTTTATAATAATTATAGAGTCACAATCACCATGTACAAATAATTAGTAATTAACATCTTATTTCTTTATAATAATTATAGAGTCACAATCACCTTATACAAACAAGTGTGTACAAACTAATGTGACATGGGGAGTTGGCTGCATTAAACCATCATAGGACCACATAATTGAAAAAAAAAATATCACTTTTCAGCTAATCTATTCATGCCACATCAATTTATATGCATCAGTTTGTAAACTTTGGATAAACTCTTTGTGGTTCAATCATTATTGTTTTTAAAAAAAGAAAAACACAAAAGATTTTATGATGTTAAATAATTATTTTTTAAACAGGTAAGGAATGTAATCTTTTTCTCAGAAAAACTAATAATGAATTAATAGTTAGACAATACTATTAAGGGATATTACATTTTACCACCAAAGTTATTCGGACATATCATGCCAGTACCATGGTTTGCTGAAAAGAGTATTTTACCACTAAACATTTGTGCTGTTATTAATTTACCACCATTCCGTTAAAAAAACGTTAATGTTTAACTCAAAATGTGTTAAAAGCTGATTTTACCCCAAGAGAATAAAATATAATTTTACCCTTTGAAAAGAAAGAAACAATGAACAAAAATAATATCTAGAGAACAACTGAAAATTGTAATTAATAAAAAATAATGAACAATATGCAGAATTACTATTATAAAAAAAAAAAGAAAACGACAAAGAAAATAACTAATAAAAAATTTGCTTCAAAATTAATATTGTAATTTATGAAATTCAAGTATTAATCACAGTTAAAAATAATAACAATTTAATTAAGAAAAATTAATGAGAGAGAGGGGCTGATTTTAGGGTTACCAATTTCGTAATTCTTTATTTATTTCCCTTGATTTTTTTTTGTTTTATTGTTTATTTTACATTTGCAACACAATTTTTTGGCTTCAATAGGAAATATGTTTGATACCCTTATGACATCAGTAAAATATCAGTAATTTTTAACATTTTTAACGGAAGGGTGGTAAATTGATAATGGTGCAAATGTTTTGGTGGTAAAATACACTTTTCAGCAAATTATATTATTGACATGATATGTCAGAATAATTTTAGTGATAAAATAATAATATTTCTACTATTAATTATAACTCTTTAACATTCAGGATATCAAATATAGAATTTGTATAAAAAATTTTAATTGCAGGATAATTATTAATTAAAGAGAGACTAAAAAATAGACTTTCCTATTATAAGTAACATTAAAAATCTATTAATTTGAGTATATAAAGGAAACACCAAAAGAAAAAGCTCATCCCACTATCTGGGGGATTACAATGGGACCATCCTAGTATAGGCGACCACAGGCAACCCCTAGTTCGCCTATAATTAGAGATGTCTCTGCCATGTACAAATGTCTAGGTGAATTTAAAACGCGAACAAAGTTGAAAAATAAAAAAAATCAAAAAAATAGTGTAGTAGAGTTCGTGTCTTGATATATATTAATTTTGTTCAAAAGATTTTTTTTTGGTACTAATGTTTGCATCTAAGCATGAATTTTTTAACTATTATAATGTAAATTATTTATTTTCTTCGCAAAATATATTGTTCCAAATGCTTGTAACTGAAATGCAAGAAATGATATATTATTCAATAAATTAGTATGGCGCCTAAACTTTTATAGGCATCAAACAAACACCTGCACTCACACAAAGTCATAATTCAAATGTCTAGTTCATTTAGTAATTATAGAGGCACAATTGCCTTGTACAACTAATTAGTAATTAACATCTTATTTTTTATAGTAATTATAGAGCCACAATCACTTTGTACAAATAAATGTGTACAAACTGGTGTGACATGAGGAGTTGGTTGCATAAAACCATTATAGGACCACATAATTGAAAAAAAATAAATTTTATCACTTTCAGGTAATCTATTCATGCCACATCAGTTTATACGCATCATTTTGGATAAACTATCTGTGGTTCAATCATTATTGTTTTCTTTAAAAAGAAAAATGAAAAAGATTTTATAATGTTAAATAATTATTTTTTAAAAAGGTAAAGAATGTAATCTTTTTATCAGAAAAACTAGTAATGAATCAACAGTTAGACAATACTATAACTCTTTAGCATTCAGGATATCAAATATAGAATTTGTATAAAAATTTTTAATTGTAAGATAATTATTAATTAAAGAGAGACTAAAAAATAGGTTTTCCTATTATAAGTAACATTAAAAATCTAGTAATTTCAGTATATAAAGGAAACACCAAAAGAAAAAGCTCATCCCACTATATAGGGGATTACAATGGGACCATCCTAGTATAGGCGACCACAGGCGACCGTCTAGTTTGACTATAATTAGAGATGTCTTTGTCATGTACAAATGTCCAGGTGAATTTAAAACGCAAACAAAGTTGAAAAAAAATTCACAAAATGGTGTATTAGAGTTTGTGTCTTGATATATGTTAATTTTATTCAAATGAATTTTTTTTTTCTGACATCTGCCCTAAGCATGACTCTTTAACAATTATAAGGTAAATTATTTATTTTCTTCACAAAATATATTGTTCCAAATGCTTGTAATTGGAATGCAAGAAAGATATATTATTCAATAAATTAGTATGGTGACTAAATTTTTATAAGCATCTAACAAACACCTACACTCACACAAAGTCATGAGATGGGAAACTTGGAAAATGACCTGAAGCATCTAATCTTTAAAGTTTTTAAAACCGTTCCCCAGAATTTAGGCATGCAAATTGCATAGAACTGACACTTGTCACGTGGAACGAGAATCCCCGGGTTGCCAAATGCCAATTAACAATTGACAAAAGCTCTCCGTAACATGGAATGTAAGGCCAGGAGAGAAGCAGTTTAATTATAAATCTTGTGCACAACAGAGACTACAAGAGATGATATTAAATTTGTCGTGGAATCAACTGAGAAGTATTCAGAGATGTATGCAGAAAATATAAATAATAAAAAGTCAAAGGATTGGCATGATATTAGTTAAGAAAATGGGGACAAAACTCTGTGAGAGTTTTGATAGCGATCACGTACCCAAGAAACTTTCATACAGGGATGAATATTTTTGGATAATAGAGTTCAGAAGCTAAGTCGACCCTTCGGTTCAGTTAAAATATCCAACCATAGTTAATTTAACAAGGATACCTTCACTAACAAATGTTGTGCACGCAACAAATAAAAGCTACCCCTTTCAATTTCGCTTCTTTTCCGTGTTTATCCGTTGAAATGAGTCAGGCCCGCCTGGAGGAAGATTCAAGAATCAAGATCCTACACATAAATATAATTAATTATTACATCTTCAAGAAGAAAATAACACTATTTTTTAATTCGAGCGTGAGTAATGGATTTTGTTCGCTAATTTTGCTCCTTTTTTTTTTTTTTTGTGTGTTTCCTGAACAAGTCGGCAGCCTAGAGTAGTGGCTACGGATAATTCCAGTTTATGGCTGGGGTCACCGCCTTGGAATTATATATAAATAGGTGGTCCATGCATGCACCATCATCAGTGATCGAGTTCCAGAAACCCCTTGGCTCAGAACCAAAGCCACAAGCTATGCTTTCAATATTTTTAAATGATTTTAAATGAGAAAAAGAAAAGTTAGAAAAAGTGGGACATTAAAGACTTTAAGGGCGTGGTCTCTGCTTCCCATAAATCAAACCTTTCCAGACTGTTGGTACCTTAGTTTATCAATTTCATTTTCATTGTGATCATATCTTATTCTTTTGAATCTTTGTTAAAAGGGATATATACTTTAATATATTGGATAAAATCTCTTGAATTGATATGAAAGATTTGAAGTTTAAACCTTACTTACATAGGTGAGGAGAAAGGCTTTAATTTGTTATGCTTTAAAAAAAAAAAATAATTGGAAGTTCACTATTGTATTAATTAATTTAATATATCTTTTAATGAAACAAAACTAATATGTAAACAAACTAATATTAATTGAATATTTTATACTTCAGATAAATGCTAACACGATAAACTTTGGTAAGAATATATGTGTCCCTTGGTTTGTAACCTTCTTTTCTTTCAAAAGTCTTTACTTAGAAACTGAAATAGTTGGCATATAAACAACAACAATCTTTGTACATATCTTAGAGCATCATGATAAATTGATAAAAAAAAAAATGGGGTCATGATCCTCATCCGCCATCATATTTCACTTAAATTCTTACCTCCCATTTCCAATGTACAACCAATAATTTATCAATTCTAGAACCTATTAGATAAAATACATTATCCACAAGCCACGTTAATGTTTATTTGTGAAATTATTATTACAAAAGGAGGGATCATGTATTCATGTTATCTAATTCGATTGAAAAATAAAAATTGTTATCCAATTTAGAGTTTAGAATTTACGGTTCAGGCATACTTAATTAGATTAATTAATGGTTGATATGTACATGTGTTGACAAATGTTTATTTCAATTAAATCGAACTATATAGTTCAATGTATAAATTGAAACGGTTATTTTATGGGTAAAACGTATAATCATGTTAAAAAAAATGTGAACAAACCCATATAAAAACTAAAAATTGTAAATAAACCCGTCTCATGGTAATTGAATTAATAAATTCCACCTATGTTGCGTTTACTTCCCGAATTAGGGAATAAGAATTCGGAATCAAAATCATTGACATCGTTTACTTCGCAAGATAGAGTCGGGAATCAAAATCGGAATCAGAATTGTGGGGCCCACCACAATTTAAGAATGAGGAATGAGAGACTCATTCCCAAGGGGGAGATGAGAATAAGTCTCCAATTCCCAGGAATGACTATTTTGTCCTGCCTCAAAATTAAAAATAATCATATTGTCCTAATTTATAATTAATTAATATATATTATAATTAATTAATTAATATATATTATAATTAATTAATTAATATAATAATAATTATTAATTAATTTACTAGTATGTTATTAACAATAATTATTAATAATTATAGTTTTTGAATAAATAATCACAATAATTCATATATTATTATTTATTAATTAATATAATTATTAATTAATTAACTAATACACTTTTATTATAATTAATTAATATACTATTATAATAATTACTAATATAATTATTTTAATTAATTCATATATATTATTAATTAATTAATATACTAGTATATTATTAACAATAATATATTAATAATATATTATTAACAATAATATATTAATAATTATAGTTTGTGAATAAATAATCATTATAATTAAAATATAAAATAATAATTATGACAATAATTCATTAAGTATTCATTAGTAATTGTTACAATCTAATTCATTCTAATTTTGATTTTAAGATAAAATAAACATATTAATGGAATTTCAACCCATTCTGATTTCGATTCATGTAAGTCAAGTAAACAACTTATTCTAATTCTTATTCTTCATTAATATTTCAACTTATTTCGATTTCGGCCTATTTCAATTACTGACAAGTAAAACGCAACACTAATGTTAACTATTTGGAAAACTGATCCAATTTTATTTTCCTGGAAATGTCGTTTTATAACCAGTAGCTACTGCCTCGAAAAAAGGAGACAGTCGATTTTTCATCTCTCTTTTATTTTGAGGTTATGATCGAGTGACGACAGATGATATCCATTTCTTGGAACAAGCAACAAAAATTTTGTGACTTGCTTTGAATATATAAAATCGTCCCTTCTATGTTCTGGGCTTTGTTCATTCTGAAAAAATAAATAAATAAATGCAATCAATTCTATGCTGTCATGTCATCGAAGAAAATGCAAAGGAAAATGAATTTTCACATATCCGTCATTTAATGGCTCCGTCCTTGTCTGCCAAATTCTTCAGGTTTTTCAAATTGATTTTAATGGCCATTGGCCATGGCGGATGTAGAGACAACCTCACGTACTCCCATGTACTGTATCTCTTAAATTCTTGTACTTAAATACGATTGGCTGTCAGTTTACACTGTATTGTATTTTATAATTTAATTAATAAATAATAATACATTATTTTTATTTTTCGTTACATAAAATTATTCTGATTATTTTACTTTAAATGCACAAAAAATATAATTTAGTTTTATTTACTAAAATAAAAAATTAATTTAAGTTAAATAATTATATTATACATTAACCAAAAAAAGATTTATAATTTCTTATTATATTATATTATATTATAAAACACAATACCAAATTATACTACATTATAATAACTAACATATAGAAATAAACTATATTATATTATAATATTATTAATAATATAACATAATATTGTAATATTTTATTATTTGACAATAGTACATTATTAAATCATTAATGTATTAAAAATTGATATATAAAAATAATTATTTAATACTTAATTTCAATAATTAGTATAAAACCTTCAAATATTAATAAATTTAAATAGTATTAATTTAAATTTAACATTAATATAAAATAATATTACTTAATATAATACAATCCAACTATGATTGCGTTTATTTTTTTTATTTGAAATCTGAATAGGTCTGAATGAAAATATCTGAATGACATGTTTTTTTTTTTCAACATCTGAAGGGAAAAACTTAAAAGCTAGTAGTTTGACATAAATATCCTTTTAAGTGGTGCATATATTTATTCGTCACAATTTATAATTTTCACAGGTTGATTAGTTTGGTAGTATTAAAAAAAAATGTTATCATTGTTGATCTTAATTTAATTTTTTAATAAAAGATGTAAAGATAACATCAAATTTTATTATAAAGTCAAAACTATTATTTTATTTTTTATTAATCACAATGGACATAATTTGATTTGTTCAATTTTCAGTTTAGTTAATGTTATCATGTGAATAAAAAATTAAAGCAATTAAAAAATAATACAAAAATATTAGGTTTATACATAATATTGGAAATACATGAATTGTTAAGGGTATTTTTGATATTTGAAATAAAAAAAATTTCATTTAGACTTCAGATTATTAAAGTGGGCTTTTTCTACTTTTTCTATTCATATAAAATTGTCTGACAATAAGTGATAAAA
>NW_006263303.1:1106759-1112976 GCF_000493195.1 Citrus x clementina | reverse complement strand
GCTTAACGATAATTACAAGAGAAGAATGGATCGCCCTAAAAAATTCGAATCTCTTCTTCCAAAAAGAAAAACATCCACTCAAACATCAGACTAAATGACAAATATTTTATTATAATTAAACTTTCAATCGCTAACTTGCAAATTGTTTATATATATATATATATATATATATATATATATAAATGAGTTCAAATAATTTTTTTAAATCTCTACCTGTCCGAAAATTCAAACTCTTGAATCCAATATAAAGCTGATAGAAAAATGGATGAAACTCGACCAAATCTCTGCTGCAACTTGCAGATTAGCGTCCTGTAGACCTCCGTTTACTTTAATGCACCTGGCCACCTGCCTTTAATTTCAAAGGGGTCTGACGCATGTGTCCCACAACTAAGTACACCCTCTCGTAAGCCTTAAGGGACGATCGTACGATTTAACGACAACATATCAATCAAAAAAACAACCAATCATAGTTTGACACCGCGCCTTGTTTACGTCTTATGGGACGGAACCCTAGTTTGACAAAACGCCTGCCATGTCATTCTTTTTTCTAGAGTTTGACAACTTTGACCACAGCTCATTGGTGCTTGCAGAATTAAGTGGAAACGGTTGTAGAGAATCAAGTGAAAAAACACCGTTTCGTTTTTTTGTCTCCCTGAATGACGCAGTCTATAGATGACCCAATTCCCAAGAAGACCACAAAACGACGAGAGTAGTACTATTATTGCAATCCGACGGCAGATACAGCAAACTGGCCGGAGGAAAATAGTCAAATCAACGGCCAGAAATCGATCAAACACACAGGCCCTTGAAAGGAACACGTACCGTCGAACCACCACAGCCAGCCAATCATCTCTATACACAACATCTCCTTTGCACTCCCCTTTCTTGAATATGCGTCGTACAATCTTCTTTTGCGTTATTCCCAAAAACACCCCCACGCCCTAGTAAGGAATTAACACATACCTCCCCTAGCTTTTGACATATTATCATCGTTTAAATTATTTATTTTTCATTTAATAGTCACTTGAATGCTAAACTTTAAACAAAGAAAATACTAGATATTTTTTACAACTTCAACACTAATAAATATAAGATTTTCTTTAAGAGTTTAGTAATTAATATTTATAAATTCAGTTAAAAATTCTCATAAGATTAAATCTACCATATAATTATTTGATAAACTTAAACTATTTAAAATCTTTGCATTAATTACACCCGTGAAACAAACGGTCTTTTGAGAGCTTCCGCAAAAAGACTCAAACAATGACTTGACGGCGGGAGAGGTAAGTGCGCTATAAAACGAAAGATGTCATATCAGTAATAATATACCAAATCTGAAGGGAGGACTGTGATAATTACCCTGCCGTAATAATAGACGAGCTTAAAAGGCGAAGCAAAGCCACGGAAAAAAAAAGGGAGGTTGCGTAGACATGGCAGCGAAATGAAGTCTCTGCTTGCTTTGATTAGTTGTTCGTATATGTACAGTCGCCGTCGGCACTGTTGGAGATGATCAGTAAAAATAAGGAGGATAAGACACTTTGTACGCGTCATGACCGACACCTGTACGTTCTGCATGAAAGAGAGAGAGAGAGAAAAAGAATTCAAACACTTGAACAATGTTCAGCCAATAGCAATGCAATAAATATCTTGATCAATCCACACGGATAGAGTGTGGTGAAGTTTTTTTTTTTTTCTTTTTTCTTTTCTTTTAAAAAAAATTATTTCTCTATTTTATTCAGTGGGTATAGTGTATTGTTGTTGTTCCTGGTGTGAAAAAGGAGAAAGAAAGAAAAAAAAAACTAAAATAAAGGTGATAGTGAAACCGAAAAGGGTAAGAATTAATGTAGATTGTAGCTTTTGGTTCTTTCATTTAATGGGTGTCAACAGAACCTTCAGATCTGACTAATTCTTTAGTTGCAGCTTATTGTTTCTTTTTTCTTTTTGGTAAAGGTTGAACGGCAGGGTTTTCCTATAAATGGAAAAAAAGCATTATGTTTTACTCGTTGCTTGTTATGTATATGTTATTAGTATTATTATTTTTTTCTCATTCTAATTCTTGGAACATTGAAATTGACAGAAGAGAGTGAGCACACAGAGGCAGTTGTATAATTGTATACATGTTGCTTTTGCGTGCTCACTGCTCTTTCTGTCAGCTTCCAGTACCGGAATCTGACTTGGCCCTCTCCTCCGGTCAGTTTTCCATTAACATCCCCTCAAACTGAAGATGGTGATGAAAAACAAGGTGAATGGTGATGATAACTCATAGTGTATCTATTTCATTTTCGACTTTACTCAGCTTGAATTCTGATTAATTTTATGCATTCTATTATTGTTAGTTAAATGTTTGTTTAGTAGCTTGAAAGCGTGACTTTTGATGACATATTTTTATGTGATTAGTGATTAATACTGTGCGGATTTAACGGCAAAATTAACAGTGCTTAGCATGGGACCATTAATCACGTTATTATCTACTAACTAGAATGGTCCTCACTAAACTTCTCTTTTCAGGCGGTTTCTTGCTGTTGTTTTTATCTGATTCGTTTCCTTTTTATTATTTTCTTGCGCATGCGATGATGCGCGATCGGGAATTGTTTCTGATCTGAGTTCTTTTTCACCTGAATCTAACGAGCCTCTGGTTGCCTGCACCTTTTTTTTTTTTTCATTCCCCTAATGGGTTTAAAAACCCTAATATAGTCAAAATCTCAAAAAAATTTGTCTTTTGCTTTGGTTTAACATGAATTGGATCAAAATCAATAAAGAATCTCTGATTTCAGTAAGTTAGTGTTCCTTTAACATAGTTGCTATGGTGTGTATTTGTTCCTTTTTTTTTTCTTTTTCTTTTTTTGCAGAGGCCAAGACCCTTTTAAGGTAGATCAACTCCTTTAGGATGAAGAAACTTTTATTCAGAAAAAAATCATATCCAATAGGTTTGGGTTTCTTCTCAAGAGCTAGTTTTTTTTTAAAGCTTGCAGCACTGGAACCAGTTTATTTTATGGAATTTCTTTTAATTCTCATCTCTTACACTGTAGCTGCTGCCTATGCTTAGCTTACAATTCTGTTGCTACTTTTGCTTGGAACTCTTTCTTTACTTGCTATTATCACAGGTTAATTTAAATATTTTCGAGATTCTTAAACTCTGAAACAGTTGCGAGACTGTGAGAGTTGTTATTTGAATATATGTTACATGGAATTTAAAATAGTTATCAACTTTAGCATCACAGTTTCTTCTTGAGTTGTTTTTACTTGTGGATATGAAATCACTCCATTGCAATATCTTATCTAAATTATATAATTATATGAAATTTCTTTATAAATAATGTAAGAAATGTTGTACCAACTGGTATTGGATATTTATTTTATGTGGGAAAATTATTTCATTGTTCTAAGATGACTTGATTCAAATGTTGATTTACCTTCAAATACTTCTGGGAACAATAAGGAAGTTGTCTTTGGGTACTTAATAATTCAATTTATTGGTACTGTTTCTGATCTCAATTCACTTGATAATGTATTTTCACATAGTTTGTTGAATTAGACTAAATGTTGTTAGCAGTTCAGCCATCAAATGTCATTCTACTGCTCTACAAAATTACAATCAATATGATTTAATAGTTAACTAGTAAATTTTTCTGTAACTTGTACAATCTAATGAATCTCAAAGTATTGCTTGCATCTACGAGGTTGATTGAATTCAATAGATTGGAAAGTGACTTTTAAATGCATATGTTTGAGGTTTTGCTTGCTTTACATTTTGGCTAATTATTTGTGTTGATGCATTCGAGTATTTCAACGCATTATACACGAGGAGAAGTATCTGCACTTTTCTTTGTATAACTGAATTTGTTTAACGCATGGCTTTAGGAAGTTAACAAATTTTATTTCCTATCATATTTTGTGCCTAGTTAAGTTTATTGTGGGGATATTTCTTTCTATTTTGTTATTTCTTATAGAATGTATTCAGTCCTCAATTAACTATAAAAGTCATAGTATTATATGTTGATCATTCACAAAAGATTTGGAGTCGCTATGGCAATAGTTGAATCTTGGCTATTGGTTATATTTTGAATTATTGCATGGATCTTTTTGATGTAATACATACATTAAGTTGCCAAGGAGAAACTAGGGAAAAAAGGTGATTGCCTATTTCATGTTTGTATTTCCTTTCAGGAATGTTTATGATACCGTTGCGACTATGCATGCTCTCGTATTCGTCCTTTATGAAAAATTAATAAAAAGAAAAAAATATATATTAAAAAAAACTGCTTTTATTTTTTTTTTCCTAATGAATTTATGTGTGCTTTGAGCAGGCCTCATTTTATATTTTATTTATTTTTAATCTACTAATTGTTGTTGTGTAAATTTAATGATTATCGACATAAGAATCACTCTGTGGTGAATTTTTTTCTTAATTTTTTTTTATTTTCAGTTTCTATCTTTTTTATTTGTTTTTATGTGAAGGCATATTCTCTCTATATATCTAGAGCTATGGTGATTTTTCTCCATTTAGATATAGATTTATGGCTTTTTCCCCTTTTTCTTTTATTTTGTATGTTAAAAGATGCTCTTTTTTTATTTTCTTTTCCCAAGTTTCAGATCTGAGAACCACAGGTTGTAGATCAATCCATTCAAAAAATTGTACTATCAGTTGGTAGAGCCGACGCTGAAGGTAGAGGGTGCTTTTGTAAGTGAATATTCTTGATGGAGTTGTTACGCGTGTTTTGTACACATTGGGTGAAGGTATATTTCTTTACATGTTTAGCTCATGAGTAAGAGTTTAACTGTCTTCCCAACCGGTTACTGTGATAGATTTTCTGTAAATAGATCAAAATATTTTTCATTGAGATGTTTGATTTATCTTTCTGGATGGAATGAATTTTCCATTTCTCTATTTTAGAAAAAAAAAGGATATATTGACTTTTTAAGATATTAAATATGTTGATAAAATTATAAATTAGATATATTACTATAAAAACTTTTGCTTTGTAATGGTTGTTCATGATCTAGGAATTTCCATAATCTTCTCATTGTTGTTGCTATTTTGGAAGTAATACCTTAAGGATCTAATGTTACTGGGATTAGCAAATTAATTTCGACATCAACCTATAGAGTCATGATTCATCTTCCTATTCTAGCAAGTCATGATCATTAGCGTAAAACTGGCCACTGACTTGAAACTTTGACAAGTACATCTGAGTGGTTTATATTGAGATAGATTTTTATTTTTTTAGTTTTTCTTGACAAGTTCTTTTCAAGAAAGTTCTAAAATGGATTCAACAGTAATTGTTTGCGATTGATACACTAATGACTGCTATTACATTTACATCATTAAATCTGAAAGTCTAATTTTTTGGTCAACAAAATCTTTTTGACGTGTGAGAGATAATTCCCCTCAAGTGTCTCGTTCTAGATCATCCTTTCTACCAGTTGCTTTTTTAGTTAATTTTTTATTAATTTTCTCCTAAATATTATATAAATATAACCCAAACCTCTCCGACCTCTAGTACCACTTGAGGTTTTGTCAATTGGACCAATGCATTTGGTTCTTTTTACTTTGGTTATTACATTAATTTCTGTTAAATTAAAGTGTAGATATGCCTTAAAAGTGTCTTCTGAGCAATAAATATAACTTAGTTTAATTTTTCTTTGATTTTTGACAAGATACTAAGGATTTGGGAATCACCTCATGGCATGACTGCACTACAGGATATGATGTTTAAAGCTTTCATTTTTATTTTATTTTTTGGAGATATACACATGTAAGAGAAAATCGTCTCTTTCTATGCTGTTGAATGCCTCATTGTGTCCTAAAAGTTTGTGACAAATCACTAAGGAAGTGTTTATTTCTCGAATTGGATTGGGAATCCTGGGGTTGGGAGTGCAAAGTGGGAGTGAGAGTAAACTATTTACTTACACTAGCATGAATTTTAACTTGGATTAAATAAATTATTATTTTTAACTAGATATAATAATATTATATTTAAATAAGTTTGATATTATCATTTTTAATAAATGTAATATTATTAAATAATATTATTTAGATAAATATAATAATATTATTTTTAAGTAATTGTAACATTATTTTATTTTTATAAATATAATTATATTATATTTAATAAAAAAATGATAAAAAAGGAAGAGAAGGGAGTGAATCCGACCTCCCCCCATGAGTGACAATTCCACCCGACACTTTAAAAATAAGTGGGACCCATGAAGTGGG
>NW_006263303.1:1096214-1106659 GCF_000493195.1 Citrus x clementina | reverse complement strand
GACCTTAATAAGGTGAAAGGTGAATTTTACGGCTTAGTCCACAGATTCTCAAATAAGCAAATGAACACTAGAGTATGAGGAAACTACACTCTCTATTATCACTCAAGCAAGTAAATACAACATAACAGTAATGTGGTTTCTTGCACTGACATTATAAGTTCTTAATTATCAATATGTGGGTGTTATATCATTAATTCAGATTTCACATCTGACGAGGCCAGCTGATTTGAGTACCATTGGAGTCGCCATAAGTTGATTTGTAATTTGTTTTCAGTTTTATTTTTATTTTTATTGTTATTTTTTTCTTTGTGAAGTTGTAATATATTATTAAAAAAAAGTTTTAACATCTTCTTCAACATTGCTGATCTTGATAAGTATTAGCATTTTCTCGTTTTCATGCCTTCACAAATTTTATCATTTGTATCTCTAAATGTAAGAAGACATTTCTTTATGTGAACTAAAACAATGACTTCTTCTCAGCCTAATTAGATCCTTCCAATATTTTTAACAACAACTTCAAAGAAAATTAATATTTGTGCAAAGAAAAAGACATTGAGTGACTTACTGTTTCATATGTCTGGCTGTTAAAGAATACAAGGCAGTTGCCTAGGCTTTGAAGCTGAATGCAAGGATCTTACAGATCTGATGCATGAACCCTTTTGTGATTCAACATAATCAGTAAGTATATTGCAACTAGTTTTAAATGAAATTAGTTAAAGATAAATTTAGTGTTTTGACTCTTGACGATATTAGACATAACATTTATTATTATCAAATAATCTCTCTCATCTACAGACAAAAGGAAGGCGATGTCTTATCCTTTTAGGTCATATGTGTGGAACAATGCATGAACTGATGGGTCTAAACAGTGAATTCTGGTCTTTGCAGTAAATAAATAATATAATTTATTGATCTACGAAATGAAATAATAGAATATAGTTACTAAACAATTGTATGAAAAATCTGGATGTTATGAGAGGCGGTGGATATTTTTGGAAGAAATTGCTGGGTAAAGCCCAAGAACATAGAGTTTCAAACTGTATTTGCTATCCTTGGAAAATCAAGCAGCCAAAGAATCAAGAAAATTGCTCTTGGGTAATACAGAGAATTGCTCTATAGATGAGCAATTTAATTTGTAGTCTTGCCTGCTTGGTAACTGTTTGTAGTTCTGATTTTTGCTGCATAATTACATGTTTCTTATTTTTTATTTGTGGTTCATTTAGATCATTGTTTACAAAATGAAGGGTTAAAATGATAAACAAGGTTGCAAGCTTAGTTTGAAGCCTTGGTATCTGTTGCATTTTATTTTTTAAATATTTATTTATTTATGCCTTTAGCTGTTCTGGCCACTGAAGAAGAAAGAAGAAGGTCTTCTCAGATCCCATATGGTGGATTTCAAAATCTCAGGTAATTAGATAAGTTCTTAGTGGATAACACTCACCACACTGTTAATTGTCTCTGTGTAGATGGGGCTAGGGTTTTACTAAGTTGAGTTGGAAATGAGTGATAACTTTTGTTTTTGTTAGGTTTAATGTCTTTTGTTGAATAAGAATGATAAATTTTGAATGTTTTTCTTTTGAGTTTGTCCTTCCACTTGGTTTCAGTTAGGTATAATTGGTATTTGATCTGCCTGGAGATGTAGCTTCAAGCATTTAAAATGAATTTAGGGTATGAATATATTTTCTTGTCCTTCCTGGATTTTTAAGGACATGAATTGGCTAATACTTTCGGTAGAATTAGGAGATCGAATGACCAATTAATAGATGCCTCTCGATTAAGACTATCTCCTTCATTATTTATGCTTACCTTGCACATGTATACAGCATGGTAATATAATTGAGTAGATTTATGTTGGGTTCTTGAACAATTTGGATTTTGTTGAAATTTCAATTATTGGAAGTTTGTCTCTTTAAGCCCGAGGTCTATTTTTCCTGGTGATTACGTGACACAGGAGTGTTTAGAGACTCTTCATGTTTGAAGATTGACAATGAAGTAGAATGGGAACATGCATGTGGTCAGGTTAGTCAATGTGGGAAGCAAAAATCAAGATTAACACTATACTTCCTCAAATTAACTGTACTGTTTTAAAAAATAGTTAAATTGTGTATTCTATATTGTTGAAAAGATAAATTTGCCAAGTTTCTGTGGAATCTTACGAAGTCAAATTCAGATTTCTTTTCTTAAAGATATTCAAGATTTTGCCAACAAAGGTTATAACCATCAGAAATTCTGCACAAGGCTGAAAGTTTTGAATTTACTGGCATCAATGCTTCAAGAATTGATTAACAAGCGTCATATCACTGGAAAGTTCAGTGAGTCCGGAGTTTAATGGATTTTAGAATGTTCGATTTGAAGTTTTCTACATCAAAATGTGATTGAATGAGTGTTAAACTACTCAGATTTGTTGTTGAAACCAAATTTGAAGTCAAATTGTGTTTTGTTTTGTTCTCTTTCATCTATTACAACTAAGATCTTTAATTTTAATTTGATTTAAGTTCTAAAATGAAAGAGATCATGTCCTAAGCTTCGAGGGATGTTCTAAGTTGTTTATGTAAAGGTAATAGGCAGTGATTTTAGAATAATGTGTGTGATTTTGAGAGTGTAACTTAGAAGAATGGTCTTGTTTAAAGTTCCTTCTTTAAACTCTATATTTTTTAGGTGGATTTCTTATAGTGGCGGGTTAGGAAGCGATGTATATCTTGTAGGACTCCCTAGATGGTGAATTCTCTGTATCCCTTTGTAATCCTCTAGAGTGGTGAGTTTTTGTTTAATCCAATGTCATTACGCCCTTGTGTTGATGATTATACTGATACTAGAATCTATGCCTAATCGCTAATTTCGGCTCTATCCTATCTAATCGAAGCAATCGTCTTTGTCCGTTGAGCCTCTCTTCTCCTATTGTACTTTAGTTAGAACAAGTTTTTTGGGTAAAATTGTTGTACACAATTATAGAAATGCAGACAGTTTTGATGTTAAAGGCTTGGTCATGATACAGTTGTGATGTCAAAGTTATGTTTCAAATGATCTAATGAATGAAAATACTATTCTGTTTATTTCTCCCCTTCTTTTTCTGTTCCACGCTATTCTACTCTCCCTGAGTTGGTTCTGCTCTCAACCTCTTTCTGGCCTCTGAAGACAATTGAGGATAAGCTACATATGAATTTAATGAATGCATAGACCATATATTATCTTCTAGGATATTGTAGTTTACTTCTACTACCTCCAATATGCATGCCATTTTTATCATTGCTTCACTGCTCTTAGTTTTAGTTTTAACTTGTAAAAGTTTGATGTCATGATAGTCCATTTCAGTTTCTTATTTATTGCATATTATGTCAGTGTTAAAGGATTTACTGAAGTGGCATGAGCAATCTATTGGATCGGGAATTGCAGAAATGTGTGGCAGCGAATTATTGATCAGATAACTGTTTGGAGATAAGGATCTCAGTAACAGTTTTTTTCCCAAGTAAGTGAACTCTCAAATCAGTTAGCAATAAACAACATATTCATAGAAAGATGTCCGTGTTTCTGTCTGAACGGGCTTAAGAATTCCTAGACTTGGTTACAGTTTCCATTACAGTTGTTTCGAATCTAGCTCCATATTTGAATTTTGAAGAATTGAGAGCTTATTGGATATAGCATATAACATAGATAATGCATGTATTAAACCTGAACCAAATCCCAAATTGAGTTGTGTGAAGATTGTGCTCAGTTACTTACATGAGATTTGTGAATGACGGGTGCCCCAATGCCATTGCAGGTGCCTCTATCCAGTGCAGTGGTGTGCTTCCAAGGAATTTTCTTAAATGATCAAAAAGGAGAGATTGCTTCTCGTGTCTGGAACTTGCAAGTTGCGGCAGTCTCAGCTGGTGCTTGAAGAGAAGCTGCTGCATATGGAGCACCAAGGACACGGCTTTTTGATCAGATTAATTTTTACCCACTTGAATTTCAAGAAGCCAACGTTTGATTCAATATATGTTTTTTTTTTTTTTTTTTCTTGTTTTGTTTTGTTTTGCTGTCCCTTCAATTTTGGTTCTTTTGGCTGAAGTAAAAGCTGTACCTGTCATGGAGCACATGACTAGCTTACAGAATCTGTAAGCTACAGACTGCAGCATCAGCCGTTGGATGTGGTTGGATGTGGTGTGAGAAACTAAACAATAGAAAATCGGATGGTGGGATGACGGGAGATGTTTGTTACAGAATCTGTACCATAGACAGGTCCCTGTCATGGATAGTTTTTAGTTGGCAACTCATAAAAAAAAAAAAGGGGTGATGTGACAAAAATGTACTATGTAGTGTGTGGTGGCGGGAAATAAAAAATGTCCAGTCGTGTAACCGTATCTGAACAGTGCAGTATTCGTGCAATTAATGCTATTTTATTTGTTTTCTATAAATTGAATTCTAATTGAGGGCTTTTCGATCTGTTGGTTACTCGTCTTGGAGATATTGAATTCTGCTGGGCTCTGTGCCCGGGCCGAAACATTTAGATCCATTTCCTTTTAATCTCATGCTTGTACACTCGTTACTCTTTCATATTTACTCATATGATCCCCTATTGGTGGTTTTTTTTTTTTTTTTGGGTTATAAATATATTTTCAATTATGGTATGCTGGGAGCTTGAATACCTACGTTCATATTACTCTTTAGAAGCACAGTTCAGAAGAGACGCCCGTCCCCACGTAGAGAGAGAGAGAGAGAGAGAGAGAGATAATTGCTGGTACCAAAAGGGAATATTTTATAACGAGTCTCCAAGGGGGGATATGCCATGCCACAACAGTCCACATCGCGTTTCACATCAAAACTTTCACCTAGTTCAAACCTTTTATTCAAAATATCGTCGATTTTTATTTTTTATTTTTTTTATTTATAAAATTAATCATTCATACTTTCGTCGGGCGTGCTTTTAAAGCCAGTTGATTGGCGTTTAAGCACACCATCCAGGCTGTAATGACAGCTATTTTATTTCACTTGCATTTTTTTTTTTTAATAAGGTTTTACTTTGTGATCTGATCTTCATCTAAACAAATTATTTTGTTAATACGATTGGTAGTTAATAAATATTATTGATCCTCGCTTGCATTTTACTCTCTGTAAAACGAAAACTGAAAAGGCCAAAATGTCGTGTTAAATGGCTCTCACAAGGTGAAGTTGCCAATCAAGTAAAACAACACTGCTCCAAGACGGACTAGCAAAATCATCAAATCATCTTTCTCGTTTCTTAAATACGTGTTACAAATATAGAACACAGAAAGTTATCAAGCCCAAATGGGGACAAAGGATTCTGATTTTACATCCAAGACTTTGCCTGCACTGCTGTTGTTGAACTCGCACATCCCGCTCAGCATAAATCTTCTATGAAGTTTTTGAGAGAGCCCCCGCAGCAAATAGGAGATTTCTTCGAGAAAACTATTTCCAGAAATATATCCAAATATTATGCATTCTCATCATCTTTATAGACATTTGGAGGAAGAAAATGAGATTAACTGTGAAAACATTCTAGCGGAGTACCTGTAAAGAATAGACTGGCGTCGACTTGGTTGGCAGAGTTTTCAACGATCTCAGTCTGTTTGTTCCACTCCTGCAGAGTAAACAAAGCCCAATACATAAGCAGGTAAATTTCCAAATGCAGTATAAAAACAACAATGTCTTGAGTTATTTTGCCCATTGATAAACTTACTTCTCTTCGGTTTTCAGCACCTTCGTGCTAGTAGTGACATCCCATAATTTTACGGTGCAATCAGCAGATCCAGATGCGAGAAGCGAACCTTCACAACTGGCACAGCCAAAGTAAATTATTGTTAAAGAATAAAAAAGAAATCCAGTAGATACTTTATCCGAAATTTTTAGGTATGCATTGGTAACCAGTAGAAGAAACCTGTAGGCTAGTGTCCACACGCATGAGGTGTGACCCATCAAAGGGGTGACACAACGACCACTAGCAAGATCCCACATCATGATCGTGCCATCTTCATCACCAGATGCCATGTACCGACCATCGGGTGACATTGCTAATGACAAAATCATACTCCTATGTCCAATAAAAATCCGGACACACTCCCCACTTGATACATCCCATAACCGAACTGTTTTGTCGCTAGAACCAGTGGCGATGTAGTTGCAATTAATATGCCATCGCACACACTGAAAATGAATATTTACTTCTAAGATCAATACAATGGATCAGATAACTTGGAAAAAAAAAATTAACCAAGAAGAATGTTTTGACTTCTTGCCAGAATAAGGGTTTCCAAATTAATATCAAATATTCAAGTTAAAAATTATGAATTTCAATATGAAACAAAGAAATGCAAAAGAACCAAAGTTACTCACATCAACATCGGAGAGGTGTCCTGCCATTATTCTTAAAGGCTGTATTCTATCCATAGACCAAATTCTTGCTGTCCGATCATGGGAAGAACTAGCAAAATAATGCCCTTGAGGATTAAACTGCACCAAGTGATAACAAATTTCAGAGATTGTAAACTGAAGTTGACATAGAAGCACAGCACAGCAAGTTAAAAATTATTGCAAGCAACATTCAACTCTTAAGAACCAAATCCATAGCTATGAACAAACAAGAGTATGGATAAACAAAGGAAAGATAGATAAAGAAGGGAAATAGAATGTGTAATAGGCAGAAAATATTAACCAGCAAAATTAAAACCAAATAGCCCAGACACATTAGAAAACTTGATGTCTAATGCTTCACAAGGTGGATAATTTAAAATCTGTTCTGAAGATTGAAAACAAACCTGAACGTCCCAAACAGGATAGTTATGACCCTTATAGCAAACAAGATTTGCATTCAGCTTTGTGCTCCATAATCTAACTGCAGCACAACAATTCTATTTTATTTAAATAAGAGAGAGAGAGAGTAGCAATCAAATTAAGCCTGGCATTACATACTTGTTGTGTCTGCTGAGGAGGAGAGAATAAAATCACCAAGCGGACTAAAACTGGCAGAATATACTGGCCCTGAATGACCCTGATATAAAGTATAAGATCTTTTTCTACCGTTTGGCCCTATAATATCTTCTCTTGGAGTAGTATCATTTTCACCCTGCAAACCAGCTGACAACAATAATGTTTAACAACACAATCTCTCTATTAGAATAACTGAGCATAAACAAACTTATTTATAGGCATGTTAACACTATCTAATCAGAAGAGAGATGACCTACACCTCAAGTACAGGTGTATACACTTTAGACTGCAGACCTAATAAATATATAAAGCAATGATGAAAGCTAAGAGAAAGAATATCACAAGCAAAGTGAAACTTGTTCGAGTAAACTTACAACTGACAGCTTGTTGCCCAAGCTTTGCCATATCCCAAACCTGTGGAGGTAAGGTTTAAAATTAACAACCAAAAAAGCAGCCAGATGTATATTGATAATTGAGACAAGATAAAACCTTCAATGATGAGTCTGAGAATCCACCAGCAACCAAAGATCCATCTTGGGATATTGATGCACAATTTAATCTGGGAAAGATTATATTATAAAATAAGTGATTGTAAAAGATATACAAAAAATGCTCATTCAAAGTTGACAAATAAACCAACAAAATCAGAGTTGTTACCCATTGTGTGTGTTGATAAATGTATAGAAGCTGACAGATGGCAGAGCAGCACTACTCAAATGTACACGATTTCTCAAGTCTTCTAATATAGATTGCTCCACCTCAGTTGGCCTGAAACAATCAATTCATAAAATAATGTACTAGCGTGATCCTAGGGTACAACTTCATGAAACTAATAATTCATACATCTTCAAGAAACTAATAATAACAGAAGAAATTAACATGCGGCTCTGTAACTCTTTAAACAGTTGAATAATGATAGGTGGATTGTTGTGTGTTTGTCTCATTCTATAAAATATAAGCAGTCTTTCGGTTTTTTTTTTTTTTTTGAAAAAAAGAATCACAATAGATGACCCCAAGTTAAAATGTGATAAAATGGTTAAACTGACCTCATAAATATTCATTATCCTATTTCCCACACCCACACACACGCACACACACAAACACACACATTGTATATATATATATAAAATTTCAGCTCAAAGTTGAATGTGAAATATAATGAGGAAAAAATGCAGAGGTTCTTGAAAATACATTACGGGGAGAGCAAGATCTGGTTTGACTCGTGGTGCTGTAGACACAGTGTTGGCCTCTAGACGCGCAGTTTTTGCTGTTGCATTGATAGCTTTGTCCTTTTTCAACTTTTTAATTGAAGCACCTTGCTTTCCACCTTCTACTGGTCTTTTCTAAAGAGGAAACACATAGCACGGAATTAGTTTTCAGAGAGGGAGAGCATTTTATCATGAAAGAAAAAAATTCTTTACGATTAGAGAGGGCAAAAGAATCATACATAAAACATGAAACCAGTAATACCTCTGCAATTAATTCAACTTAGTTTGTTATAGTTGCCAAAGAAAATGGTATACATTGTATCAAATTACAAGCATTGAGGAATATATGCACCTTATTCTCATCTATTTCTGCTTCTTTGTTTTCTCCCTCTGCTTTTTCAGAATCTGAGATTAAACCTGTCTTCTCCAAGCGATTTTCTAAAGAATCTTCAAGCAACTGTAACAGATATATAACAACAGTTCAAAATTCAAACAAACATCAGATATATAACTCTACGGCCATTATGACATCTAACATTTGTAAACTACATTTAATGATAAATTAATGGCTTCATAGGTAGCATAAATGTAAAGGAAAGCAACTATTTATAACCAGCTCGCCAATCTCAGACATGTGCTAAGTTCAAATGAGATGTATTTGAGCTGATATAGATAATTCTGACCAGGGATTATAAGATTTCATAAGATACAGTGAAATATGGTCAATAATTTTCTACTTCACAGAAAAAAGAACAACTAAACAGCAAGCTTTGATAATAATGACCATAACCACCTTAAATAATCAATCAGATGAATTCTCGAACTTTTAGAACAAAGGAGGGTGTGGAATTAATGCTTCAGAAATACATACAAAATATTGTCTAAGTCAAGAGATCATTCTTGCAACTTCTAAATGAAACAGTTAATTGTTTCCAGTACTCAAAAACAGGATAAAAAATCACATGAAGATGAAAGTGCATACAAGACATGAAAGAACAGTAGCTTATGAAGTATCAACTCCCATAACTCACCCCCCAATGTACTTCTTTCTGATTTATCTGGTTGGCTGCATCTTGATTGCTTCCAATAAGGGTAACAATTTCAGCGTCATCAGAAATTGAGCTGGGCTGTCCAGGAGAAACTGCCGACAAGTGGGGTAAAGGCGTCAACCAGAAGTACAGAAAATATTACCATAGTTCAAAATATAGTTTAAATTAACTTAAATTGTTTTACCTTGGAAGTTAATGCGTTCATTGATAATCCCAAGCATTTTTGTGGATTGTGTCTTGTGTAGATACTGAAGCAGAAGCTCATATGAATACTGGTAAAAAGATTGACAATGGTTACTTTTCTTAACTATATAAGTATTTTGATGTAACGAAGTGAACAAGAACAAATACAGTACCTGACATATCTTAATGTTGACTTTGCTGTGCCTTAAAGAATGAGCAAATTCCATCTCCTGATTAATGAAAAATTTTCAGAATTTTTATACAGAGATTTAACCATGGATAATAAGAATTTGGATGGTCACAAACCTCCAGATGAGAGGGCGAAAGAACACCTTCCAACTTCTGAAGATCTCGTAAGTGCATCATTTCATGGTCTTCACGAAAGTTATTGAAAAATGTTCTAGCTGGTTGAATAACAATAAAATTGCAGATGCATAAGGATTGTTGCCCTTATAAACAGAAAGTCAGAAATTTCAGGTGAAAAGACAAGGATAAAGAGTTTTAAATTATACCCTCTTGGATGTGGCCTTTTGCCACCAGATCCATGAAACAATGGATGAAGACTGGATAAAGCACATGAAGCAACTCATGCTGCATGGTAGCAAGAGAAGTTGCATTACTATAGAAGTAACCTACAACAATATCATCACTAAAGGCAACTCAATAACCAGTTACCTTATAGAGATCCAGGGAGCTATAAGTCCATGACCTAAGCTTGCTATATTCATCCTGGTAACGAGCTGGACCATCTTCTGATCTGGAAAACAAGACTATTCATTAAGAACAAAATTAAATACTCTAACAACAGCAATACAAGTAAACCAAAAGTAACTTTCAATCCTCTTTTTTGGGAAGAAAGTTAAGTGATTTCACAATGTATTTCCATATCAACCAACTAAGGTGAATGCACTCTCTCACTCTCTTAGAAAAAAACATACTTTTTCAAACTAACCAAACAGAAAGTTGGCAATATCCCTTAATCCAAAATCAAGAGACTTTAACACTAGAATCAAGTCGATCAATGAAGGAAAGAGGCTTGTGGTTAAGAAAAAGCCAAAAAAGTGGGGGGGGGGGGGGGGGG
>NW_006263303.1:1064869-1095393 GCF_000493195.1 Citrus x clementina | reverse complement strand
CCATATCAGTTCAGCTTATTCATAGAGATACTAGCTCAGCTAATAGAAACAAGCCTCAATACAACCAAAAGCAGACTGAAGTTGCAAACTTTCACAAGTAAAATTTAGGGCTTCATAAATGCTCAGTAGCAATTAGTTTCAGATAATTAAAACCTATACAATAAAAAAAATCTCCCGTAGCTTAAAAAGTCAAAACTATTTCGGTCCTAAAATTCCTAAAACCTAAAACCCATACAATTAATGTAACTTCAATAATTAACAAAATTCAGTAATAAACAAAATTCAGTCCCAAAAAATAAAAAATAAAAAAACTCATTAGCAGAGAGAAAGAGAAGAGAGGCGTGTACTCGGAGAAGGTGCGAAAGAACTTGGAGAGTTCGGGGTCGTTGAGGATGTCGATTGGATTGGTGTTGTTACTGCTCTTGTTTCGTTGAATTTCAGCTTGCAATGCGTTTTCGGCTTCACTGAATCCTTTCTTCTTCAAGTACGTTGCTACGAATTCCACTACTTGCAGCTCGTCCATTCTCTCTTCTTCTTCTTCTTCTTTCTCCTGCAGTGTTGATGATGCTCTCTGGTTAATCAAGGGCCAGAGAGAACAGGGACGTCGTCCTCGCTCGCTCGTACCCAACTCAGGATGTTATAATATGTGCACGTGAAAAGAGGTGTAATGAGAATCAAATTGGAGTGTCTAAAATATCTGCCCATGTCGAACCACGCTTCAAATCCAGCCCATCAGATATACTTAAGACTCTGATCCAGCCCAGTTTTTGAAAGTTGTGTAATAAGTATTTGACTAAGATGTATAAAGTATTTGACTAAGTTACCCTTTTTGGTTGTGATTTAGCAACATGGCATTCTTAAATTAAAATCAGAGTCCCTGCGCTTTAAATTAACTACTTTTTTTAATTTTTATAGTATAGTTATAATTAACTGCTTTTTTACATAAAAGTCAACCATAATATTTATTATTGTTATTAGGCTCCAACGAACGAAAATTATTGAATATAATTAATCCTTTGATTCTCTCACTCACAAAGGCAATTAAATCCAACAAAAAAATTAAACATCATTATTATTTTATGATTAAATGGGTTTGGTTGTCGAATGAATTATCACTGGCTTTAGGATGATGAAACCAGCTTACCAAAAATCCAATTATAGGTGCGTTTAGTAGTGAGGTATTATAATTTTTAAACTGCAGTCACAGTTAGAGTAAAAGCTTATCGTGTTTGATAAATATTGGTAATGATTAATTTTAAATAATATTATTTCTTAATTGTTAACCAATTAAATTATTTTTCCTACTTTGAATTATTATTTTTCTATATTTCATTTAATTTTAGTGTTGATTAACATATGATTATGTTTATCAATTTGACAAATCAAGTTAATATTTAACTAATCAAATTTATTTTTTCCGCACAAGTTGTAATAAATAGTTTATATAACAAAATAATACAAAATGAAAATAAATA
Source organism: Citrus x clementina (assembly GCF_000493195.1). NCBI lineage: Eukaryota > Viridiplantae > Streptophyta > Magnoliopsida > Sapindales > Rutaceae > Citrus > Citrus x clementina. The sequence goes on along the minus strand of NW_006263303.1, from coordinate 1,093,918 downwards.
CATTCTAATTTTACACGTTGATTGAAGAAATAAATTATACCAAATATGTCTAATAAAGTTCATGTAACATAACATGATCAAAACTTAAATGAAATTAATTACAAAATTCTTACAATTTTTTTTCCATTTTCATGCCTCAATTAAACTTGCAGAAATGTCATCTCTTAAAATTATTATATCTTAAACTGTGTTATCATCTGTATCATAACTTTCTTCATGAGATGCAGTATTGCTTATACGTTCACTAACAGGATCACTTGGCTCATCCATTGTTTCATTAAAATGATATGATTTTGTGAATATCTTATAATGTAATTATGTAATACCATGGTAACAATAAGTATTTTAACTTGTTTCTTAAATGCATAGGTTGGCATATTTTGTAAAATCTTCAGTATATTCTTCCAAACCCCAAAAGTATGCTCAATGACACTTCTCAAATAAGAGCACTTGTAGTTGAATAATTCTTTATGACTCATTTGTTGGTTATCTTAGCAAAAATTAAGAAGCCTCTATCTTTCACCTTTATATGGTCTTAAATACTTACTTAACTGTGGATATCTTACATCTACTGAATAACATTTTCTTAATAAAAATATAAATCTAAATATATAAATGCATTTTCAAAGTTTTGTAGCAACCACAACAATAATGATAACATAATTTGCAACAAGTTTAGCATTTATGTATGCATTCCAACATATCCACACAAAACAAAGAGAAATAGTGTACTTTTTATGATAATTTATTTGCATACTAAAGAGAATCCACTTTTGAAATTATGTTAAAAAATGAGGACAAAATTGAAATTAAATAACATGTGAGTGTAATTCAATAATATAATACATAACTAGGAGAAAAAAAGATATTGAGCTGCCCAAGCTCAGCTGTAAGGTGTAATCAAACACCTTGGCAACTGAGCTTTGGAAGCCCAATTGTCGTACAATATTTCAAAATGCATACTATATATGTTAAGACTTTTTTCTAGAATAAAAATGTTTTATATATTAAGTGTAAATTTATTGAGCTCAAATACATTTATTTTCATAAGGTAGAAAATAATGATAGAAATTATTAGTTATTGAGAACAAGAATCAGATGACATCAAACCCATGTCATGAGATTCTTAAGGTAGTGTGTAGTTGGTCTTTCATATGAGCACTCTCATTTTGTTTTTAATGCGGACATGTTATTAACTTATATAGTTTAATATAGTCAATTTAGAGGTTATTAAACCATCTAACTTTACAGTGAATTGAACAATAATCCTATTAAATCATATGCCTTAATAACATATTCGCATTAAACCATTTGATTTTCTTTAGTGACATTTATTGTAACTTATAATCAGCCTTTTCACTGCAAAAATGAATAATAGAATAATGTTATTAAGTTGTATGGTTTAATAGATTGAGCACAAACATGCTATTAAATCATATAACTTTATAGTAAATTGAATAACAATCCTATCAAATCATATGACTTAATAACATATTCGCATTAAATCATTTGATTTTTTTTAATACTATTATATAGAATTATTACTGATATTACATCAAATATTACAATTGATATTTATAATCAAATTATACGGACCTCCTCATGGTGTGTACATTGATCTTCTGACGTACTACCTATATTCTTTAGACCCTTATAATATTCAAGAAGTGTCCGCTTCACGTACATTTCGAAATGGAAAGACTATCTTCTGCAAGGCCTATACCCATAGGCTCTTGATTAATTCAAGTCGGATATGGGCCCCCGAGAAGTTTTAACTTTTAAAATTGAAAATAAGTCTAGTTTGGAAGAAGCCCAAGCCCCAAATATATTACGAGTTTGGGTTCGTGTATTTTATCAGGCCTGAATCCGAAACCAAACCCGAAATATATATTTTGAAAATTAAAATATAATTTTAATTTAAACAAACAACTAAAAAAATACTCAAATAACAACAAAAAAAAAACCATAAGTCTAAAGTCTAAACTCACAAGTAGGTGGGTGTTACCGAATTCGAAAATAAAAGACCGATTGGTTTGAAAATAAAAAAAACTGATTGGATTTATATTCGATTTGGTAACTGGAAACGAACAGTAAACCCAATTGGGGTACATTTGGAAAAAAAAAAGAAGCCTAAATTACTAGCAATCAAACCCGATCCCCCTCAAAATAAAAAACACTAAGGTGACGTTTATTTTTTTTCACTGAAATCTAATAGAGCTAAATTAGTTTGAAATTTTGAATAGAGCTGAATGTCTGAATCTCAATCATATGTTCATTTTTTTATTTAAATCACTAAAAATATATATTAAGTTGTTTGTTTTTTCAACTTAAGAAATTTGAAAACTAATATTTTTATATTTATACCCCTACAAATTGTAAGTGTTAAAACCAAGGAATATAAATAAGATATAAACAAATAATAAACATATCAAGGAATATAAATAAGATAATAAATTATCTTAACATAAATCATATTTAATTGAATACAACTCTTTAATATTCTAAATTATATAAGTTAATCAATTTTATTATAATTTCTAATGTTTTTATATAAAAAATATTCACAAAAAATTATGAAGATAAATAATATTAATTTTTAAAGAAAATAAATAGATAATAATAATAATAACAGTCTACCACTATATATTAGTAATAATGTTAATTATTAAATTTTATTTAGGTAAAAATAAAAATTAATTAATTATACGGGATTATTTTAAAAAATATCTTTTAATGATATTATTCATACATTTTAAATTAAGTAAAAATATAAAAAAACTAGTTTGATAATTTAATAAAAATTAATAAAAAATTTTCAACTATTAAATTATTAATTTTCATTAAGTTAAACAAATAAACTTAATGATTTAACTTAATTAAATTAAGTCAATTAAATGGTTGAAGTTAAATACAAACGACCCTGAGTAGAGATGGCAAAACCTCGGGCCGGGTCCGGGTATTGCCATGACCGGACCCTGCCCGGATGCAACCGGTCCGGGTCTGGGTCCGGGTCCGGGCCGGATTTTATATTTTTTAATATTTTATGTGTATATATTTTTTATTTTTTGGTGATTTTATAAGTTTTAAATTTATTTTAATAAAATTTGACATGAAAATATAAACTTTAAGTGTTAAAAACTTTATATATGTATAATAAATAAGTTAAATAAATATAAAATATTTAAAATAATATATATTTTATAATTTTTTTAATAAAATTTGGGTTCCAAATTTATCAAGTGATGTTCAAAACCGACCCGACTTCATATCCGGATCAAGTATTATCCGGCCCACAATACCCGGGTACGGTCCGGATCCGGACCGAGCGGGTATTTTTGCCACCTCTACCCCTGAGCTAAGCCTCATACCTCTTTACTCTCAATTCTCAACCGCGGTTGGCCACTCAACCGCGCCACGCTGCCACCGGTCGTCACTCTCAGCCGTCAATCGCGTCTTGTCAGTGGTCACTTTCTCGCAGCACAGCGGCAGTCGACCTTCACTCTCGTCTTCGTTGGGTTATATTTAAAGGCATGTCCTTTTTATTTCTTTCGTTCTTGCTTCTCTTGGCTTTCTTTCTTCTCGGTTTGTTTCTTTTTCTTTTGATTCCTGATTCTTAGTTTGCTGTAGAATATTTTGGGTGTGTAAAGTTTGTATATTTGTTAGTTGAGAATCCTGTTATTGTAGCATTTTGGGCTTAAGATATATGGTTGAGTTGATCTCTCCTTTATTCTGTAATGGGTATGCTCTGCACCATTATTCTGTCCATGAGCCATTGACATGATGAAAGAAACTTCTTATGAGGCCAAAGGAGAACTTGTTTTGACGTTGGCTTTAAACTGTTAAGTTGATGGGATGGATTGAATTTAGATGGTTTATCTGCAGAATTTCGCATATGAGTTCTTGAATTGGTAAGCTTGCTAAAAGAGCACGAGCATTTGTCGGTTTTGGAAAGGCATATATGCGCATTCTTTCAACTTTCTTCTGCATCTCTTAAACTGCGAGTTGGTGAAATATTCCATTCTGTTTATAAAATTAAATCTCTAGCATCAGTGTTCTTCTTGTAATGTGTATTTGTTGTAGCAGTTACTTTATGAAATGAGTTCTTCTTGTTGCCTTTTCTTCTTTCTTTTATGGGTATGAATATCTGCCTTATGAGATTTCGATCGGTTGATTGGTAGTAATTACATCTTGTTTATGGGATTAGAGCTCTACATGTTATTATATTTCAGAATCTTGTTAGAGTTGCATGAACTGGATTGACTGAAAACTTCATTCTTAGAATACTTGGAATCAAAAGTTTTTGTTGAAGGCTTAGAATGATTATATTTTCATTTATTTGGAGGTTGTTAAAATTTGATCATTTGTAATTTTATTTTTAAATATGTATATTCAAAATTATTAATTTTTTTTGAAAAAAAAGGACCTGAATCTACACAAATTATTAATTTTTTTGGAATCGGGTTCCCGTTTTCGGAATTATCCCCAATTTAATTTTTTTCTTGTATGGGGCGGGTTGGGGTCCTAATCGGGTTTGGGTCCCAAACCCGCCCCATTGGGTGTAATTCAACCCTATTGGGTTTAATTCTCCAACCCGATCGGGTTGTAACCCAAACTGAAACCCGAACAACCGAAACCGAAAACCGCTTTGTCCACTCCTACTACATGCTATTTACTTTTTTTTCTCTCTTAAATAAATGAAGAAAATTATTGAATTATCTAATATTTAATTCTAATTATATTCATTTATGTTAAATGATTTCATTATTCGATATCTTTTGGTAAGTTTAATGGTCAGACACATATTGTTGTAGATTACTTGGGGACCATGGGAGTGGAACTACCAATAGATCATGCTGAATCTCATGAGATGGAGGATGTTAATATTAGTGACTTGGAATTAGTCTACCATGTAAGGGAAGCCCTCACATCTGTCCAATCAGTAAGTGTTTCCCCACCTTGCAAACTCAGCTCAACTAATTATTATTTTAATTATTTTTTAAGAGGAAAAAATAATTAGTTACCTGTTCTAATCCTCATTTAATACTCCATTGTAACCCCCCCCCCACCCCCCCAAAAAAAAAAAAATTCTTTGAATAGGGTGATAATGACAATTATAACCAACTAGTTGCGGTTATGCACCTTTCGGGACGTCTTGATCCTGACAATAGGGCTTTGCTTGAGGTAGGTTCTTCACTCAGTTTCGTGCATGTCGTTATCATCAAATGACATTCATGTGTTTTGTTTTAAGCTTTAATTCCCTCTTTATATTAACTTGGCAGACAAGTTTGAAGGCGCTATCTGGTGCAGTTTCTTATATAGACATTTCCCACCACGAGTCTCTTCTTGTTTCTGTAAGTTGTTTTATATGGATTTGTGTGTTTGTTTCTGCTTGTTATGTATTACCAGATTGTTATTATTGTTTTCGTGATCAAGTGTTTTTTCAGATTTTTGGAATGAGCATGTGGAACTATGACCCAGATGTTATGGATGCACTGAAAGGCCTGATTATATCCTTGGTATGTCAGTTGAGAATCATCAGAAATTTAAATTCTTAAAATTTCTCTGTGAAACCTTTAACACTTTTTTATTCATTTCACTCATAATGTTGCAGGCTGCTTCCAATGGAAAATATGTTGATTCATGTTTAACTATGCTCGTCAGCAACTTCACACCGCCAAGTTATTTCCTAGATAAACTGAAAGAGCCTCATGGTCTTGAAAGAAAGCATCAAGTTCTTTCCCGGGTGCATGCGGCTTTGAAAAGTATTTTTGACTTGGTGCCTCTTGCCCCAATGAGATTATTGCCCATAGTTGTGCAGAGAATGCCAACCGTCCATAATAAGCATGAGCGAGTAAGTCAGATATGAGCCTTTAAAATTTGAAATTGGATTTCTCAAACAAATTGTGTGGCCTATTTGTTATTATTTTCAGATTTTGTTGTCTGAATTGGTCACAATGGATGCATGCATGTACTGTTACTGTTGTATGTGTTTCTTGTCCCATTCTGGTCTAATATCTCTAGGAATTTTGCCAAATTGATTATATATGATTATCATATCACCTTAGGGGATTATATATGACTATTATATTGATATTAATTATACTAATGAATCTTTCAGATACCGGGGAAAATATGAAATGTGGATTCTGAAATTAGATATTTGTTTCTGTGAGCCTTGCTAATATATGATTCTGTTCTTGACCCCTCAGTTTGTCTTTTAGACACACCAAATGCAATTTGAGTTCTCTTTTGTGGGATGTTCGTATAAGTTGCTCCACTCTTCCTTACACAGTCCATCAATAAGTTGGTAGTGTGCTCATATAACATGCTTTTTATACTTATACTTGTGTTCTCCTGTGGTCATTCCCACATTATCTATTGTGGTGAAATAGTTGATGTGCTACTTATATACACATGATGGTAGTGGCATTTGGATTTCTCTGTTTGTGAAAAACCTGCCATTTTGAATGTTATCCCTGAATCTGTTATTTATTTGTTCTTTTATTTGAGTACTGTCTATAATCAGAAATTGTTGTTCTACATGCTAAAATGTGATTTTTGAGATTTATGATTTATCCATCTCTTTCTGTAGTTGAAGATGATTGTTGTTTACATGGAGAACATGCTAAAGCTGGAGAGCAGTGCAATGGGAGAACTTGTTAGAAGCACATTGCTTATGGCAGTGGTGGATAGGCTAATAGATTTGGATGTAAGCCAATGGAACTGTCATGTAACTTGGTGCTTGAAAATAATTTGTGTTTATATGAACATTCTTATGTGGTGAAATTTCTTATAGATGGAGATTGGATGGGATGACATTTTACATGATGATTTTAGTAAAGGCATATTTGAGATGGAGTTAGAAGATGTGGAAGAGGCTGCAGATGATGCTGAGCAAGTTGGTGATGAGGTAGAATCAACAAATTTTCATTTTTGGTGATTCACCTGATTTTCGTATCAACAATTATAACAGAAAAAATTAGAACCAGTGCGGAGTACTGGAGTTAGTTCAGTGTGTGCTGCTGAAATTTTTACAGAAATTATGAAACGTGGAAGTTCCTTTTGTGAAGAAAAGAAATCAAAGACATACAAAATGAACTGTAGAAAATTGGTAGATCTTTTTCTTGATTTGTCTTTACTTGTGGGAAGTAATGTAACCTGATTATAATTTTGTTTTTTTGGGGTAGCTTCCAAGTGGCTCTTTAAGTCGGAAGAGTTTAAGTGGAAACCTAATTGCTGAACTACTAGATAGCTTGATGGTGCTAACTTTTGAGCATCTTGAATCATGTGAAGGCACAGGCCGTTTGATTGAGGTATTTTGTAAATTCTTATTCCTTTTACTTGCTCTTTGGGTCCCTCTTTCTGGCTTGTTTTAAAGAGATTAATTGTTATGGTTAGGTATTTGAAATTCTTCTTCAGTCATTCCAGATAACTGTTCTAAATGCGTACAAGTCGAAGTTTGCTCAGGTAATGCTCAGATTTCCTTTATATTTCATTGTTTTAGTGAACTTATAAAGACAGTCGGACACGCCCCCTTTTGATTTCTTTCTATCAAAGAATCATATGAACAATTGATTCCTACAGGATACACTTTTAGTAGAAAAAAATTTCCCAATTCCAACAAAATTTCCCCTTGATTTTGGATTTCAAAATTGCTTGAATCACATCCTTCCAATTTCTATTTCGAAAATTGACTTACGAAGTTTTTTCCAACTTATTGATTGGTATTAACCCTTGCAATGTTTGTGTGTGTGCATTTCTTCCTTCTATAGTTTTTTCTTATTAGTATTTTTTTAAATTGTTACAATCTACAGATATATCACAATATGATGTCTTCTGGGATTGTAGATATATACGCTTACTGTATAGCCTAAAAATCCATCAAGACTAACTCGGAAATCTACTCCTACTAATATTGGCGAGATTTATCTACCCTTATTGCACATTTTGTGGAAATGGGTTAAGTAGGGGCTCGAACTGATTGTTGAGGACTCAATGCCCAGTGGCATAGTTTTCAGTTTCTTATTATTTATTTGATGGATGTTTTTTTGGGGGGTGGGGGGGTTAATGAAATATGTATTTTCCTTGCTTTGTTTGTTGAGGTATTTGTCTTCTATTAAATGCAGTTTGTGATGTTTTATGCCTGTGCATTGGATCCCGAAAACTGTGGTCTGAGATTTGCCACAATGCTTGCGGATGTCTTTGTTAGTGGTCTCTATCCTCCACTCACAAGGTAATTTGGATTCTTATCTCAATGAGTAAAATCATTTTTTGGCTGCTGGATCTAGCTGGTATGGGTCTGCCGATAGTTAACTGCAGATCAGGCTGCTTGATCAATCAAATGTCATCTTTTAAGTTACATGAAACCATGTCAAAACATTTTTTTTCTGATACTTTTAATTTTGCTTTTCCTGGGATGGTAATGTGTTGCTGAGCTTAAAAAAATTTTCAATGAATAAACGACTTTTCTACCAAATTATTTTGTTTATCCTCCATTATTTTATTGGAAGGCATGTTTATAGACAGCAATGAAGTTGTTAAATAAATAAATGATTTCTCTGCCAATTGTAATGACATAGATGTATCTTTGTATTGCAAAATAGTATTTGTTGGAATCTTGTATGGATTGTCATTTTGGAGGGGATAAATCATTATTAACATACTAGTATTAACTCTCTTTTCTTTTATTTGCAGGATGAGTGCTGTGTCTTACCTTGCTAGTTTCCTGTCTCGTGCGAGGTTTTTGTCTCCCTGTTTCATTGTTAGCTTGTTAAAAAGGTTAGAAAGAATAGCTGATCTTGTATTCTGTTATTCTTATGGAAGATCCATCAAGTGAATTGCAACTGCATGGTTAGCAGTGTGCATGCTTGGTTGTCTCAGTATCTGAAAAATTTTAATGATTGAGCCAAAAGTGGTTGGTATTAGGACGTGTAGGAAACCAAAAACAAAAAAACTTATATGGACTGACTAGAACAAAATTAAATAAAAGAATTATGCTTTTGTCAATATTAAAATAAAATAATAAGCCAATATTCAATAGCTAATTTATTTTTAGAAGAAAATATCATACATTAGCATCTTACAGTTGTATCATTTATATGTATAGATTAGTATCATTTTTAATAAGTTTAACTTGTTAGTATATAACCATATCGATTGTAGTTTGTGCCCGTGCCCTGTGGGCACTGTACTTATTAAACAGAAAGCAAGATGTTAACCAAGACTGAATTGCATCAAGTGAAAATCTAAACTGAATCAAATAGGTTGTTTAGTTGGGTTTGTTGCATGGCTCTGGATATTCTATAAAGGAAGCAAATGTGGATTTCATATTAAATCTGATAGTGTTTTTATTTTGCAGGTTGGTGGATTGGTGTTTGGAGTACTGTAATATACTGGGTGGTGACATAAACCCAAAAGCCCATAGAGTGTTTTATTCAGGATGCCAGGTAAATGCTTCTGAACACAGATTTCTTAATAAAAGATTCCTTTTGCTTAAATGTCTCTTCAACCAACTTTTATGAATCTTTTGCTTTTCCAATGATATCATTTTGCTTATGTTGGTCTATCATAGACAAATTTGTTTTGGCCTATGGTAAAACTGTTGAGTAGTTTAAATCAATTATTAAACTGCAGTATTGATGGTTAATTCTTCACCACAGGCCATTATGTATGTGCTATGTTTTCGTATGAGATCTATAATGGATATACCGAGGCTCAAGTCTCAGCTTCTCCTTATGCCTCTAGAAACAGTTTTGAAGCACGATTTGAACCCATTAAAGGTGAGCATCTTTTCTTTTGATAGCTCCTCTAAACTTAATATGAAATATCAAGCTTGTTATGTAACAAATTTTTTCCCTGCCACCTTAAATTACTATTTTCAAGACGATTTTTTTTCTCATAAGGACATTGTGCATCCTTTTTAGTCGTTTCATTATTTCCTTTCGTACATATTTTGTCTTTTCATTGTTTCCTTTTGAATTGCTGCTCTAGCTGGATGAATATGTCTTAATTTTAATCTCATCCTGGGACCTAATGCTTCAGTTTTCTCTTGTAAACAGGTATGCCTACCATCTGTGGTTTCAGAGTTTCTCCAACAATCAAAAGCTGCTCGTCTGTTCACCGTGTCTGAAACTTTTGTATTTAATGATCTGCTGGAGTCGGAACTTTCCAGGGCTTTTGGTGGGCTGGAAAGGCTGGACATGTTCTTTCCGTTTGATCCATGTTTGCTGAAGAAATCTGACAGGTTTGCAAATGCTACTCTGCCATGAATTATTTTTAGAATGAATGTCAACATTATTAAAATTCATATTTTACATGAACCCAAGTTTTCAGTCATTAGCTTTTCTGAATGACTGCTCTGGAAACTATTAAGTTGAAATGAGGTAGAGGGATAATTACCAGTATGTTGGCCTTAACTTGTGAGTCAGAAGAGTCGCTTGTGCTAAAGATAACTAATAAACTGATGTGTCTGTTTCTGAAGTTTCATACGGCCGAACTTCGTTTACTGGTCGATGGTTAAAACTGCTTATCATGGCGATGAAGAAGACAACAGCGATGAAGATGTAGATGAGGATAATGGAGATCATGTTATGGTTGATGGGATGGGCAGGAGTCCTGATGAGCAGGATCTTGATCTCGATGAGTTTGAATATTCATTAAACAAAATGTCCATCACACCTAAGAATTCCTTCAGTTGTCGGTTGGATGGTGAATTGCGACAACCCATGAAAATGCCCTCAAGAATTAGGCCCTCGACGAGTCCAGAATCTTTGTGATACAGAATCTATTTCATCTTTGTACCAGCAGATTAGAGAGGAAGAGATTGCAGTGCTCATGCTAACAGGGAGGATAACTCGTGCATTTTTTGCAGATGTGTTGCTCGCTTGGCGAAGGGACCACAACTGAGGGTAGACAGCAAATAGTGAGATTGTTGTTACACAGCAGAGTTCTGCTAATAGGTTTTGAGATAGCGTTGTATTGAAAATTCCATGAACACTGTTGTAAAATTAAGTTAAATTAAGTGTTGATAAGAAAAACCGTGACTTTTGCGACTTCCCATGGTTGTGTCAGAGAATTGCACAAATGTAGTATAAGAACATTACATGTAGAATGGAATTCACAAGTGGAAACGCAACCAAATCAATTAAGGGTGTTTAAGAAGACGCGTCGGTCAAGTAGCTTCGGTACCAATCAACGGTTTTTATGTAAAATTAATCAATACTGTTCGCGTAGAACTTCAACCTTATTTGGAAATTGGAAAACTAACTAAAAAAGATCAGCGGATGCAAAGGTATGAAGTGAGTTTAATCTGAAAGGATAAGTGTATGCATTAATAATTAGGAACCGAAATACGAAATAAACTAATAAGGGTGACTGAAAAATGTAGCAACACACGTCAACAGCAAACACTCAAAATGAATTCGTAGCACTAATCCTACAATAACCTAACCGAGATCTAAACAATACCTAGCATCTGATCTCTATTATATGTTGTAATAACCCAAGACCCACTTTAAAGGATAGGAAAGGGCCTTAGATTCTACCTACTTTCAGTTTCAGTTTAAGACACACTGAAAATGGCATCTTCTACTGTACTCCTGGTAAGCAACTGGAGCTCTAACGAGTTGAAAGCAGATATCATGAATTACATACGCAGCCCACATCCGAAACCGATTCCAAATAAAAACTGATACCAAATCACACAGCGCCAACAACTCTATTTCCACATATTCGGTATGCTTGGTGGATTGCTGTTACTGCAGCCTCCGCCGGTGCTGTGGTTTAGAGGGCTTCCAGGTCCACCGGATGAATCATTCGCTTAAGTTTCCACGGGATGGTGGGCTTCCAACTGCTGATGCTCCTGGGATGAACTTTGGCGTAGTAACAGAAGAAGACAATGGTTCTGGTTGCATTCCCGATCTCGACTCCTTCCATCCTTCAGCCAAAAAAACTACCGATGATAACCTGTAATGCAACAGTGTCATAAAACGCTATGACGTCGAAACTTCTTACTCGAAATCAGGACACAAGTACACCACAGTTCTTAGGCAGTGGAACAAAGAACACAAGAAAACCTGAACGGAAGAGGCTGAACAAAGTTCATAAATATGTCTGAACCTGGGAGGCAGTTCAAAAAATATATGTCTCTCTAGAAATTCCATAAACTCAATAATTATTTGTACCAATATTTGACTAGTCTAGGCGTTAAATCGCCACTCTTTGTCGGGAAACTTTGATTATCATTGTTAAGGAAATTTTTTAAAAAGAAACAAAAATTAAAAGAGGAGAAAACAGTACGTTGTTTTGGGGGGGGGGGGGGGGTAGGACAATTACCCCAAAAATGCTCATTAGCTGATTAAATTGTGAAATAAAGAAGGGGAAAAATAATAATAAACGGGAATTTCAAATTTGGTTTTGTGAAAAGTAATGTAAAATATATTTTTGCTGATTTAAAATGATGGACTATTAAGCTAATTAAATAGTTTGTATAATTTGTCTTTAAATTTTAACAAGCGGCAGGAAATTTTTTTATTAGTTAAGTCAGCTACAATTTTGAATTTTATGACCAGAAACTCACAAAAACTAGGAAATAAATATCTCCCCCCCCCCCCAAAAAAAATCCTAATTAGTAAAGCAAAATTAGTGAATATAATTAAATGTTTGATTCTCACACTCACAAAGGCAACTAGGTCCAACAAATAAATTAAACATCATTATTGTTTTATGATTAAATGGGTTTGGTTATGGAATGAATTAGTATTGCCTTTAGAATGATGTGAGCAGCTCACTAAGAACCCAATTATAGGTGCATTTGGTAGTGTGGTGTTGCTGTGAAGTAAAAGCCATAACTGGAGTAGAAACTGATGGTGTTTGGTAAATTTTAATAGCTGCAGAGTAAAAATTGATGAATATCGGTAATAAATAATTTTAAATAACATTATTTTTAATTGTTGACTAAACAAATTATTTCTCCTACTTTGAATTATTACTTTTCTATATTTTATTTATTTTTAGTGTTGATTAACATATGATTATGTTTATCACTTTGATAAATCAAATTAATATTTAACTAATCAAATTCATTTTTCTGCACAAGTTGTAATAAATAGTTTATAAATTCTAATTTTACACATTGATTGAAGAAATAAATTATACCAAATGTGTCTAATAAAGTTCATACAACATAACATAATCAAAACTAAAATGAAAATAATTACAAAATTCTTATAATTATTTCCATTTTCATGCATCGATTAAACTTGTAGCAATATCATCTCTTAAAATTATTATATCTTGAATTGTGTTATCAACAGTATCATAACTTTCTTCATGAGATGCAATATTGCTTATATGTTTACTAACATGATGACTTATTTTATCTATTGTTTCATTAAAATAATTGTGATTTTGTAAATATCTTCAAATGTAATTATGTAAGACCATGGTAGGAATAACTATTTTAACCTGATTGTTAAATGTATAGCTTGGCATATTTTGTAAAATCTTCCATATATTCTTTCGAACCCCAAAAGTACGCTCAGTAACACTTCTCAAAGAAGAGCACTTGTAGTCTAACAATTCTTTATAACTCATTGGTTGACTATGTTGGCAAAAATTAAGAAGCCACTATCTTTCACCTTTATATAATCTTAAGTACCCACTTAACTATGGATATCTTGCATCTATTAAATAATATTTTCTTAATAAAAATATAAATATAAATATAGAAATGCATTTTCAAAGTTTTGTAACAATGGCAACAATAATGATAACATAATCCGTAACAAGTTTGACATTTATGTATACATTCCAACATATCCATATAAAACAAAGAGAAAGAGTGTACTTCTCATGCTAATTTATTTGCATGCTGAAGGGAACCCATTTTGAAATTAGGTTAAAAAAAGGAGGACAAAATTGATATTAAATAACATGCGAGTGTATGTAATTTAGTAATATAACACATAGTTGGGAGAAAAAATGTGCTAGGCTGCCAAAGCTCAGGTATAAGGTGCAACCAAATACCTTAACAACTGGGCTTTGGAAGACCAGCTATCGCACAACATTCACAAATGTACCCTATATATGTTAAGACTTTTTCTAGAAAAAAAATATTTATATATTAAGTATAAGTTTGTTGAGCTCAAATAACCATCATGATCCCTTGCGTTTCTTTTTTTAAGGGATAAAATAATGATAAAAATTATTAGTTATTAAGAACAAGATTAGATGATATCAAACACGAGTTGTTTGATGCCCTAAGATTCTTGAGGTAGTGTGTGAAATTTGTTTTTCATATGAGCATATAACTTTATAGTGAATTGAACAACAATCCTATTAAATCATATGGCTTAATAATGTGTTTGCATTAAACAATTTAGTTTTCTGTAGTTACATTTATTATAACTTACAAAAATGAATAATAAAACAGTAGGGAAAGGTGAGCCAATAGGTGATTTTTGTTGGGCTGTAAATTACATTAAACATAACTTTTACGTGTGTGTATATATATATTGAAAGGGGAAAGATAAATTATTAAGAGAGTTGACAGCACATACACGCAAATTTGTTTTAATGATGTTATTTTTGGTGCAGATACCTGTCTACCCGTAACGAAACTTTAGGCACAGAAATCAATCTTACGTTCATAACTCATAAGCATGGCTCGCGTATGAGCTGTTTTTCATGCATATCTCTTCTTTGTGGAATTAGTTTCACTTATTCAAGGTTTGTTTATTAATATTTATGTTGTGGGCTTTAAGTCACAATTTTTTTTGTCAAGATCGCAATAAGAAATTTGCGTTCACAATAAGAGTATGAATTTATTTTAAATGGAGGCATGCATGTTCGAAATAAGAGTATGAAGCAATTAGTTTCACAATCATAAATCCAAAAATTTTAAAAATTAATTAACGCATTTTCAAAAATACCTAGGATTGTTTTGATAGTATAGGTCAAATGAAATTTCAAAATCCAGTTAGGGCATCTGCTTCATCTCCTCCCCACTGTAGTTGTCAAGGGATGTACACTGTGATAGTTGTCGAAAATTATCAACTATGATGCCAAAACCAATGTACAGACATTTATCCAACACTTAATTAACAGTTTAACTCTGACAGCAAAACTACCAAAAGGTTAGCCAAAACAAAACGAGCCTTAATTTGAATCAAAACAATACAGATTCGACGAACCAGATCAGCTGCAGTGAGCCATGCATAGCTTATCAGAAGCATGATGGTCTCTGGCCAGTTTTATCTTTTGAAAGTTCCCAAAAGTATATCCCTATTACGATTACGTATACATCACACCACTCTGAGAAATGAGTGTGTGTGTGTGTGTGTATTAAAGCACTACTTTATTTGGATAGACCCATGACGAACATTGAACATGATATGTTTTCTTTATAATCAACATTATGGGTTTCTGTAACCAACATGACCAATATTATTTCGTTATAGAATGGGACGTAATTGTTGATAACGTGTGATTGTTTCGAGTATTTCGTTATATACACAAATCGAAACTTGCTAGACATTTTTCACTTATTTCATTTATACATTAATTTTTATTTTATTGTTGAATAGCATATTCGAAAATATAAATATAATTATAAAAATTCTCTAATATTTCTAATTTGTCTGATACATAGTGTCAAATCAAAGCTATATATTATGCTTCCCGTTATCACGGACCAAATTGAAAATGAAAAGAGACTTGAGGTAAATCTTCATGGAACCTGGGCCAGGCTAAAGTGAAGGCAGCCATGTGTTATGTTCTAGGGATATTCCAAAGATTTGGAAACAAAAAAAAAAAAAAAAACTGTCTCATTCATGAAAGTGATGAGGGACTAAATTATTGGACTTTGTTTTGTTTCATATCAAAATGTCCTTGCGTGTGTAATTTATAAAATCGTATAATTTTCTTACTTAAATTACAATAAGAAAGGTATATGCCTACACACACACACACACACACTGAGCAAGCACGCAACTAAGATTATGGAAGAATTTTTATGATTTCATCACTATCCCTTAGTTGAATGCAATCGAGAGAGGCAAATGAACTCAAATCGTGAAAAAGAAATTTATCATTTCATTACCATGCATTAGTTCTTATGCACTAACTATTTTTTTGGATTCAACTATGTTAAAAATGCTCCAATGTAGAGTAGCCCTCCAAAATCATTGGATACATATTATTACAATTATTTCAAATTTAATTATATATATATCCAACGGTTTCCAAAATCATTAGATACATATTATTATAATTATTTTAAATTTAACTATATATATCCAATTCTGAAAACTGCTCCGCGTTGGAACATTTCCAACGTGGCAGCTGTCTTTTTTAACCTAAACAACTAAGCTAAGACATGTTATATATGGGATTTTGCTATGTTACATTGAATGTATCATACACAACTAAAAAGAACCACACAATTATGTGGGTCCCACAATTTATGTGGTTTTTGTTAGTTGTGTATGGTACATTCAATGTAACATAGAGGCTCCCGTTATATATGTATCTATACACGTCACGAAATACGGTAGATCACTATTTACTAATCTCTATAGACTTTGGACACGTGTATGGATGACACGGTGTGATGTGATCAAGTGATGATTGATGTCTGTGGCAGGCAAACAAGCAATTGGATCCCACCAACCTGTGCCCATGCTGCTCCAGAATGAAATAAAAACAACCAACCACGTACTGCCATGTCAGCTACTTACTATAATTGTCAATCTCATTATCTAATGTTCGAATTTTATCAGCAGTTTCACAGATCATTCCTTCCTCGTAAAAATATTCAGAGGTATCCGTTCTCATTTGGATTATTTATTCATAAACTGACCCAGAGGTAAATTTAATATTCTTTTATCTATATACACATACGAGAGACATTTTAACTCCGATATCATACTAATTTAAAACTATTTAATTAACCCAAAAATTTTGAGGTGTGTTTATTTAGCAATATCTATTATAATCACTAATATATTGTTGTAATTGATGATAAATATTTCTTTTTTCTATTGCATCTATAGTAGATTGGTTGTTAGCTCGTAACTAGCTTGTTTATTAAATATATAAGAGCCATGTAATAAATATTAGCTCAGAGTACTTTAATCACAATGCAAGGCAGACCTTTATAGATATATAAGTGCCATGTAATTAATTTTACAATTGATTCAAAATAGATGATGTGGGAGGATAAAGTAAGCAATAATAAATAAAAATGATGATGTATATGTATGTGTATTACAGTGTATATGTATACAGTACACACAAAGTGGACACCTAATTTTTTTTTTTAAACATTTTGATTATTTGTTATTATGATTAAATTCCACTCTTCAAATTAAAGAAGAATTGTTTTGCTTCTAAAATGCAAACCTAATTAACTTCTACTTAAAGGGTTTTGCTATAATATTGCGAACACAACGGGTTGCCACATTAAATATCAAAATAAGTCACAAATTGTAATTTATAATTTATTATAATGAAGGGAAAAGTATATGCTGGAACCTTCAATTTATTTAATACTAGGGTATATGTCCCTACTTATCACTAATTAAACTTATTCACTTGCATGTTATCATGGCAAAAGATTTTAATGTGTTTATTAAAGCATAGTTTCTACATTGGCTTTAACTTTTTCTTCTTCTTCTTCTTCTTCTTTTATAAAATATATATAGAATAGTGTAAGAATTAATTATCTTATAGATAAGATATTGACGAGAACATAAGACTAACATGTAAATTATATCTTTCATAGTTAGATTCATTACTGATTCATCAAATTTATATTTTAAAAAATATTGAAACCTGCACCAAACATATGTTATTTCTGGATATAAATTGTTAAAATTACATACTCCTCTATTTGATCTAGATCTTCATTTCATGATCATGATAGTGAAACCCTAAGGTTATTACATTATTTAGTTTGATATCTTGTCATTTTCTAGAGTAGTTAGGAGCCAAGGCCGAGCGGTGGACCTAATTGCAGTCCTTAGGAACTCACTCTCCCTTAATTAAGAATGATTGAGTGGAGCTAATTGCAGTGTTTCTTCCTTTCAAAACACGAGTGGAGCAGACACGTCTTGAATATTAGCGAGGGTAGACGATATGGGTTAGTACTTCATAAAATTTAATGTATGTAAAGTTATAGTCCTAAGTGTACTTGTAATTATCTACTGAAATAACAGTGTAGTTGTATTGTGATTGTTTGCTAAAATAGAACCGTAATATCTGATGTAATATTAATTATAAAATAAATAAATAAAGAGCCATTATCTTTCTATTAAATTTATTAAATACTCCAAGACCTAGTTTTGATATTTTTCCTTGTTGTGGAGTATCAAGAGGTCCCTCAACTACTAAGGCAATGTTCAGTAATTAATTTATTCAATAAGACCATGTTAGTTAATTATTTCGAGGTTGAATCTCAATACAAACAAATCAATATAAACGAACTAATTAATGGTTCCTTACAACAAACGCAATTAAAATACTAGGGGTCCATTACTTAAAAAATAGATATTTATGTGGCCAAAGCAACATCACATCCCCTTGAACTGTAATTATTTCAATTAAAAATAGCGTTTGTTGCCATGTTTTCTCCAAAAACCAAGAGATTATGGGGACCCGTGATCCATAATTTAGCTTCATGGAGAGCGATTAGTGGGTGATTAAAAGCTATTAGGTTGATTTGCAACACCTAATAATCCAAATGGCATGCTTATAATCTTTGGATCTAGATTTTAATTTTGTTTTTAATATAATATAAGTTATTAAGATTTTTTTCCTTTTTTGTTCTCGATACGAAATTGGCCCACATTTTGAGTGGTCTAATATAGTAATAATTAATATATGAAGTTGAATGCTCGTCAAGTTATGCGTTGTACAGCCAGCTAATAAACCTTGCTATATATGCAATTTTTTTTAATGATTTATCAAATAATTATGAGTGATGATAGTATTTTTCAAGTAAAATAAGATTATACCGGGAATCTTAATAAAAAGAAGCCATATTTTAAACAATGTGTAATAATATTCCTAGACTTGAAGCTTAAATATAATTTTTAGATTGGACTGCCCTAGAATTATTGTCTACTATAACAATATCTTCCAATTTATTAGTACATTTCTCAAATGATCGTTTACGTTTCGTTAATCTTTCGTTGTACACTTAAATTTGTTCAATACAAAAAGGCTATAAGTCGAATTGCTAAGGGCATGTTTGGCAGTCTAGTTTAGCTGGATATGTGCTATCTACCTTGTGCTGACTAGCTTTAAATATGTCTACGCCAATCATGTACCTATCATTTTGACCAGATTTACCTAGTTAATCGGACCTGCTTACCCCTCAGGGTTTAAGTGGGTCTGGTCATTTTCGTAATTTCCTTATTAAATCAAATAACATTTTAATAAATTTATTCATTGTAATTGATTAACTAATATTTAATAATTATATATTTCTAGCAAGTCCTTCACCACTGGCTCTTCCAGCTAGCCACCAACGGTCACCGCGGTTGGTCGCCTACTGCAGCCATCATCATTATTTTTCCGATATCAATTGATGACAAGTTTAATATTTTAGGAAGGGAAAATGTCCACCGTCCAACCTTTTTTTTTTTTTAAATACATAATTTTTTTTTTTACCGGAATCCACCTAAAGTTATATTTTGTTTCATTTTTCCACTTCCGTTTGGAATCCATTAAGAAAACTAACGGAAACTTTAAAAAATGACCATTTTACTCCCAAAACGAAAATTATAATTTCACCCTAAAAAAATGCCAAAAATAATAAGATTTAATGATGAATATCATTATTGGTACGTTAATGAAGTATAAAAAAAATCTTAACTACTAGAGATTATAACTCAATAAATAATAAAATTATACTTATCTTAAATTCAATTGATGGTTTGCAAGATTGGGTTTTTTTTTTTCAACGTACCATACCACAGCTGCACCTAACCATTGGATCTAGTCCATGGTTGTCATTATAGCTAGATCCAATGGCTAGATTATTGTCAGGGATATTGGTACCAATGTGTAGAGCCAAAGATGAGAATTCCAAGAATATTAAATATAACTTAAATAGATCAAATTTACAATTTTTTTGGTATAATATTTTATTGTTAATAAATCAATAAGAATATTATTATTTTAACATAAATAATAATATGGAATATTAAAATATACAATCCAGTCCTTCCTACACCAAATATAGTACTATATTAAAATTATTACACACTAATACAACACAATACATTAAAATCCAAATGCCAAACACGCTCTAATAGTACACAAGTCAATAATTATTTATATCAATATTTGACTTGTGTAGGCATTAAATTGTCGGGAAAAATTGTGGTGCAACTGTGGTACCGTGTCACAGTTGCACTCAGCCGTTAGATCCCAATAGACCTCACTCATCTAAATGGATCCAACGGTTGAATGCAATTGTGGCACGATACCACAGTTGCACCGTAGTCATACCCTAAATTGCCACTCTTTGTCGGGAAACTTTCATTATCATTGTTAAGGAAAAATTTTAAAAAGAGATTACAGAAAATAAAATAGGAGAAAACAGTTCTTTACCAAAAAAAAAAAAAGGAGAAAACAGTACGTTGAAAAAAAATTACCCCAAAGTGTTCATTGGCTGACTAAGTTGTCCAATAAAGAAGGGAAAATAATGGTAAACGCGAATTTCAAATTTGGTTTTTGTGAAAAGTAAAGTAAGATCTGACTTTGCTAATTTAAAATGACCGAATATTATGCGAATTAAATAAATTTTGACTTGTACTACATCACATTTTACTATTTAATGAAATGGCAAAGAATCTATGATTTAATCAATTATTTGTTTAAACAACATCTTGGGATATTTTATAAATTATATTGCATTTTTTTTATTCATGGTAAACAACCCCAGTGACATAACTCTGGTCGCCTTATATAATTTGTCTTTAAATTTTAACGAGTTGCAGGATGTTTTTTTTATTGGTGCTACAACTTCGAATTTTGGATAAAGATACTCTCCTGATTTGATTTTTTCTTGAGAAAAATTACTTGTAGGTGATTGGTAGTTAATAAATACAAAAAATGAAGAAGTTAAATTATACCGATATACTATTATTTGAGGACACATTACACAAGATCTTTAAAAATTTATGAGAACTCAGATAAGATTTTTATCCTCGAATTTTATGACCAGAAACTCACAAAAACTAATTCCCTTTTTCCCAAAAAAAAAAAAATGAATATCTAATTAGTAATTTCACTCTCCCGTTGTTGCTATAATTTATTTATTTTATTTTGTTGCCAATCTTATGTTAGTATATTGTAACTATCAATCTGACGGGGTAATTTTAAAATATCCAACTTACGTGTTATAGTGTTATTGGATTGTTACCAGAACATTCTCCCAGAATCTCATCATTTCAATACAAAGTCCCCATCAATGACAAGTGTTAAGTACATGATGATAGCTTACGCCAAAAATAATTATGAAATTAAAAAAAAAAAAAAAAACAGAGCAAAATTACTCCAACGGAAAAACAAGAGCGATTAATCATTAATTAAACAGTCAAATCATTCCAATTAACGCACTAAACGCGTCTTCTCCTCAATTATTTTGATAATATATTTACATTATATATAAATTTAAAATCTGTGTGCCATTATTTATTCAGCCAGCCGCTGAACAAACAAACGTAAACACAAACCAGACACAAAACCAAGTGCCCAAAAATCAACACCCCATTGAAAAGGAAGAGAAAAGCTTTGATCAAACACCCACTTCATGGAATCAATTCAAATCTGCATAACCGCAGTCCTTTCTTGGATCCCCTTATCGCAGTATTATCATCATAATTGATAATTCATAGGGATACAATTATAGTCCTGATTCAAAAGACAAAATTCTAATTTCTTGAGAGAGAGACACATGGAAGAGGAGAGGCATGTTCTTTTCGGAAAGTACGAGATGGGGAGGTTATTAGGCAAGGGCACGTTCGCGAAAGTGTATTACGGGAAGCAGGTGATGACAGGGGAGAGCGTGGCGATCAAAGTGATCAACAAGGATCAATTGAAGAAGGAATTCATGATGGAGCAGATCAAGCGAGAAATCTCTGTCATGAGATTAGTCCGCCACCCGAATGTCGTCGAGTTGAGAGAAGTTATGGCCACCAAGAAGAAGATCTTTGTTGCCATGGAGTACGTCAAAGGTGGCGAGCTCTTCGCCAAAGTCGCCAGAGGCAGGCTAAGGGAGGATCTCGCGAGGAAGTATTTCCAACAACTCATCAGTGCCGTCGATTTCTGCCACAGCAGGGGAGTCTCTCACCGTGACCTGAAGCCGGAGAATCTGTTGTTGGACGAGAATGAGGATCTAAAGATCTCTGACTTTGGCCTCTCTGCTCTCCCCGAGCAGCTGCGAAACGACGGCCTTCTGCACACCCAGTGTGGGACTCCTGCTTACGTGGCGCCGGAGGTCCTGAGGAAGAAAGGCTACGACGGCTCAAAGGCTGATTTATGGTCCTGTGGGGTCATCCTGTACGTGTTGCTCGCCGGGTTCTTGCCGTTTCAGGACGAGAATATCATGAACATGTATAGGAAAGTTTTCAAGGCTGAGTTCGTTTATCCTCCTTGGATTTCCACCGATGCCAAGCGTTTGATTTCCAAGCTTCTCGTCTCCGATCCCGAGAGGCGAATCACCATTCAATCCATCATGCGCGTCCCTTGGTTCCGCAAAGGGTTCACTAGACCCGTCGCGTTTTCCATTACTCAACATGATGATGATGGCGACGACGATCAAGCGGCGACAGAAAAAACGGAGAACGATCGTCATAATAATCAGGAAGAGAAAGTATCGTCTCCCAAGTTTTTTAACGCGTTTGAGTTCATCTCATCCATGTCGTCGGGGTTCGATTTGTCCAATTTGTTTGAGAACAAGAAGAAAACGGGGTCCATGTTCACGTCAAGGTATTCGGCCAGGCATATAATGGAAAAGATTGAGGGGGTTGCCAAGGGGATGAACTTTAAGGTGGCAAAGGTCAAGGATTTTAAAATTAGGTTACGCGGGGATTCCGAGGGGCGAAAAGGGCCCCTGTCGGTGATTGCGGAGGTGTTCGAGGTGGCGCCGGAGGTGGCGGTCGTCGAGTTTTCGAAGTCGTCCGGTGATACCTTGGAGTATGCAAAGTTTTGCGAAGAAGATGTTAGGCCTGCATTGAAAGACATCGTCTGGACATGGCAAGGTGACAATATTAACAAAGTCGAGGGTGAAGATTGTGAAAAGCAACTCTCAAATGCTGCCTACCAACTTAATTAATTTTAACTACAAGCTAGGGTTTTAATTTTACTTGCAAATTTTTGACATTTTGTTTTTTGGTTTCTTGCTTTCGGAACACATGTAAATACTATCTTTGGGTTTGGCTACTATTTGTCTATTCGACACACTATATGTCACATGTAAACAAATCCTTGAGCCCTTTATTATATATTATAAGATATCAAGAATCCCATTAGTAAAAAGAAGTAGAGAATTTTTTTTTTAAATACTCATAATTGAGAGAACTCGTAGTTGAGAGATCATAAAAGTTCATTTAGTTCTTATATTTTAAAATTAGTATCCATTTAGTCCTTATATTTTTAAAGAGTAATGATACAGCCACAAACTCTTGTACAAACTTATTTTGTACAAACTGACGTGGCATTAATTCATTGGTTGAATGAAAATATAAATGAATAAAAACAAATCATGTGGGCCAAGTGATATTTAATTCAACCAATCTTCTCGTGCCACATCAATTTGTACAAAATAAGTTTGTACAAGAGTTTGTAGCTGTATCATTACTCATTTTTAAAATACCTCGAAACATCCATGTCGTTAAAGTATTGATATCATTACCGTTACTTTTTATTTCTTTTGGCTTATTTTTACAATATTACCCTTTTATAATCATTTTTTTAGTTGGACATTAATAAAAAAGATAATTAAATTACCAATTTAATCCTAAAAATGAAAAAAATATATTAATTTTTAATTGTCAAAAATTAAATTGTTACTTTTTATTTCTTTTGGCTTACTTTTACAATATTATCCTTTTATAATAAATTTTTTGTTTGGAAATTAATAAAAAGAAAATAATTAAATTACTAATTTAACCCTTAAAAAATTATATTAATTTTTAATTATCAAAAATTATTCGCAAACTAACAAGTGTGCAAATGGTGCTTGCAAAAAAATTAATATAATTTTTTTTTATTTTCTAGGGTGAAATTGATAATTTAATTATTTTTTTTTATTAATGTCCAAATAAAAAATTATTATAAAAGGGTAATATTATAAAAGTAATCTAAAAGAAATAAAAGTAAAAGTAGGGGTATCAATATTTTAACGGCAGGGATGTTTCAAAGTATTTTTAAAAATACAAAAATTAAACGGACACTAATTTTAAAATATAGGGACTAAATAAATTTTTAACCATCACAAAAAATTATACTGGCGCCAATAGCATTTATGATTTGCCAAGAAGGAAATTTGTAGAGGAACCAAATTTAGGACATTCCTCTAATCAATTTCAACATATGGAAAGCTCAATTACCTACTTTTTTAAAAAAAAAGCTTTTTTTTTAAAACTTAATATAATTAAATTCCAATGTCAAATCGAGTAACCTGGTTGGGCCAGGGTAGATTCCCTGGAAATGAGGTCGTGGCACCACCAGCAGAAGAAGAAAGGTAGCTTTCATTTAGGCGGTTAGAATTATTGGAAATATTAGCTCTCATTTCGTTGTCATTGTGTTTTTTTCTGTTTATTTCTGTTTATTTAATTTTATATCCATCTCTAGAGGTCGAAATTTGCCACCTGTTTCCATCTTCTCTCATCTCATCACAAAAAGAATTATTGAAAGAAGATTGGCAACATTGTCAGTTTATGTTTTTATTTTTATTTTTTATATGTTTCGATTATTACTACCCATATATGGAGAAAGAAAATGACACGCGGACTCTCCATTAACGTACATTCACACTTCTAACGATTTAATAAGAGATATATTAACCTCCTTTTATTACTCTTTTTTTTTTTTTGAATTGGGATAACATTGAGCGTATTATCATACTGTATTTTTCAAGATTTGTATAATTTTGTGTGTGTGTGTATAATGAAAGAAGCGACGAACGAGCCGCATGTGAGAACTAAAAATTACATGTTTCATTCTTGAAATGTTGGGCATTAATTTATAATTCAGAATAAACTTTAAAGTTCTGAGTGCTTTAAGCTATAAATATGTAAAATTGTTGTTTAAAATTACACATTATAATAATGTGTTAATTTGTACTGAAAGAAGAGGATAAAAAGTAATACAAAAACTATATAGTGAAACTTTTTTGTCCTATAACGATGATGTGCTCACTTTTTTTTTTTTGCACTTATCACTACTGTAAAAATTAACGTTGTTTCAACATCCGGATGTAACTCGATTCATTCAATTTTCAAATAAGTTCAATTTTTTTTTTAATTTTAAAAAGCTGAGTTAACCAATCTTCTCTTGCTATTTAATTTTGATTCCATGTTGATGGATGGAAAAAAAAAGTCAAATAGAGAATAATGGAATCAGTTTAACGTATTTACTATTTACATGTTGACGTGTTATTTAAGAATGTGTATGTTCATTTCGAGGAATGATAGAATACATTAAAAGTAATACAATTAATTAATGCATATATGACGTGTATAGATGAATTTTATATAACCACCAGTAGCATGCTGATTCTTTAAAATAAATACACACATGTCATAATATTATTTCATTATTTGCTTGTCGTATGTCTGACATATGGTGCGTTTGAGATTGATGTTGGACAGCTGTAGTTTAAAATATACAACACTAAAATATTTAGTAAACACTAATTGCTTTAGTTTGGAAGCTATGTTGATATGATTTTTCATTTATATAATGAAAAATCTATTATATTTTTAATAATTTTATCAAAATTATTATTTAAAATTTATATTTACTATGTACTATTAACTTCTATTTCATAGTTATAATTTTTTTTTCACAATAACTATAACTTAAAAGTTATAACACCTCAATCCTAAACACACCCATAGTACCACAGAGATATTATATATATTTGTCGTTCATTACTCACACAACATGTCCAATTAATTAATTATAAAGTCTATTGTACAACTTTTTACTGACTTGTTTCTTGTCGCTGCCTAATTTGGGCATAATGTTTTGGTGACTAACCAATAATTTTTGTCCTTAGGTATGAGTTCAACAATATTGGAAAGGACAGCCAGATAGAAAACTATGAGTTCGTTTGAAGGAAGTTGAGAGTTGAAAGTTAAAATCCATTTTTGACTTTTCCTTATTGTCACTTTTCCGATTGAAAGAAAATGAAAGTTGCAGCACATCATGTCAGAAGAAAACAAAATTCAGTTATTTTAAGAAATAAATCCCAAAATTAGAATTTTTATTTTTAATAAAAAATATTTTAATATAAAATTATAATTATAAGAATAATTGCAAAATTTTGGGATTTAATAAAAATCTCCTAAATTATTAAAATTTTAGGATTTTTTATTTTAAGAAATAAATTCAGTTATTTTAATAAAATTTTACAAAATTATAATTTTTAATAAATAAATTCATTTATTTTTATTAAAATTTTGTAAAATTTTAATTTTAATAAAAATAATTATTAAAATTTTGTAAAAATCAGTTGAGCACCTCTATTTGGGATTTATTTTTATTAAATTTAGAGATATTTTTATGATTATAATTTTTAATTTTAAAAGTTTTTATAAGATAAAATAATTTTTTAATTTATTTGGGGGTAAAATTGTTATTTTATTAAAATTATTTAATAGTGTTAATGCAAAAGTGGCTAGTTGATACAAATGTGAAAAGAAAGGTGGTGCAAAGTACATGTTAAAATTTTATAATGGTTGGATGAACATAAGGTAAAATAAAGTGATGCAATGATAATTTTCCTTTATAATATCAAGACGTTATCTTTTTATCTGTCAGACCAAGCATATTTAAAAAATTAAATTAAGTCAGGAATATGCAAAGGATAAAAAAGAATTTAAAAAAATTAAATTTTAATGAAATCTTTCTACCAACTGGCTCAATACACATGCACAACACGCACTAACGCGTATGTGTATTAAGCCATTTTTTAAATACCAAGTGGGAAGAGCCATGTTTCCTTATAGATTAAGGGCCAATTTGTTTTTCTAACTTACTTATTTAGTTGACTTAATTTTAATAAGTTAAGTCATTATGTTATTTATTTTTTTAACTTAATAAAATTTTTCAGCAATTAAGTCATTAAGTTATTAACCTAATTTTTTTAATCTTTTTGCATGATCTAAAAAATCTAAATGATATCATTAAAAGGTGTTCTTCAAAATATCCCTATCTAATTAATTAATATCATCCTTACCTAAATAAAAATTAATAATTAGCATTATTATCCATCTCTATATAACTTATGATAATATCAAGTGGTAGACTATTATTATTTTTATCTTTCTATTTTCTTCAAATTAGCAATATTCATCTTCATAGTTTTGAATATTTTTCATACAAAAACATCATAAACTATAATAAAATTGATTAACATATGTAATATAGAATATTAAAGTGTTGTATTCAATTGAATATGATTTATGTTATGATAATATATTATCTTATTTATATTCTTTGAAATGTTTATTATTTATTTAACATTTATAATTAGTAAATGCATAAATGTAAAAACATTAGTTTTTAGATTTTTTAAGTTAAAAAAATAATTTAATATTTATTTCTAGCGATTCAGACAAAAAAATATATCATTCAAATTCAAACATTTAACTTTATTTAAAATTCAGATTAATCCAAGTCTATTTAGATTTAAGATAAAAAAAAAGTCACCTAAGTCTATATTTTGAATCGTATGGTTGGACAACCTTAGCTTAAATGTTATATTATTAAAGTATTTGGTAGACACGTGTCTTGATTTATAAACTAACTTGATTTTATCTCATATTTTTAGGGTTCATTTGGAATTGCTTTTGAAGAGTTCAAAAGTGATTTTGAAAAACTAAAGTTAATGTTGGTATTTGATAATTTTTTTTAAATTCATTTTTGGCAAAATCATTGTATCCTAAACTAGATTTTGAAAAATAGGGAATGAGTAGCTTTTCAAAATTTGATTTTGAGAATAATTGTACTTAATACAATCTCATATATATCCGCACATATATTATAGTATTTCAAAATTATCCTTATTCAACTAAGAAATAAAATCATCAAATTTAAAAAGATTATTTTCATTACCAATTATATTGAGATAACAAAATAAAAAATAATAAAATAAGAATATTTATTTTAGTTATCAATTACACACACACACACACTCACTCAGTCTCTCGCACACTCATATTTATAAATATGTAAATAAATTTTATTTAACATTATGTCCATTTTAGTTGTCTGCATTTTTATAGTAGTTTAACAACAAAAATTACCAAACACAAGCAGCTACCTTTAAAACTTAAAGTACTTTAAAAAAAAAATTACCAAATGCTTAATGATTCTTTTTACAACTGATTGTTTCTACAGTACAACTAATAGTAATTATTTTAAAAATTACAATATTAGAAAACTTGCCCTTAGTCTTATATCATGGAAAGTTTACAATTTTTTATCAAAATTATTATTTAAAAATCACATTTACCAATATACTATTAACTTTTATTTCTTCTACAATAACTATCTTGTGAAGATAAAGTATCTCAATTTTTAGAGAGTGACGCTATTGGCACCCCTCTATAGCTCTTATGAAACCCATCTTGTTCTTTATTTACAAATTTACCGTTTATATTTAAATTATATTAAAAATAAAATTTATCTAATTAAACCCACCTATGTTTTCTTATTTTTTTTCTCCATTATAAACTCATTAAATCCATAAAATTTGAAAAAACAATGAATTGTCATAGAATAAGAATTTGATCTATATATAAACAAAGT
>NW_006263303.1:979393-1064769 GCF_000493195.1 Citrus x clementina | reverse complement strand
ATTTAGAAGTACAACAAATGAGGGTTATTTTAGAAATTAAGAAGAGTATGTAGAGAAAAGAGGTTTAAAAAGAATGTTAGAGGTGTGCCAATAGCCAACTTATTTTTAGATTCAAATAAAAATTATAAAGAAGCGATGGGCCAACATGCAGATTGATTTCAGTTTGAGGAGGTCTTAGTGATATTTCACGCTGACATGGCGCAATTGATTATGAGTATGTTAGATACAACTTACAAGAGCAAAACAATCAACTCATTGATATTGTAAGACTCAAAAGATTCTTCCATGGAATGTGTTTTCCATCAGTATTAAAAGGAGCTGATTAATAGCACTTCATGGTAGTTCAATATCTTCTTCGTTTGTCACCCATTTTGCATATAATTTGTTTCTTTGTGATCTATGCAATCTCTTCTGTAGATTTAGTTTCTATCAGAGTGTTTTGATGAATAAAGGGAGTAGATTTTCCCTTCACAAGTGGGCTACGTGACACTGTGTTCATTTTCTTGTTCTTAGTTCTGAGTTTTGTTCTTGGTTCTCATTTGCTTTGATCGTGTTCAATTCATCAACTCCTTAAAGGTTCAACTTATTAAGCCCTTAAGTTCTCAACAATAAAATCCACAACAACTCAATAGCTAAGTGGTCAATTTTTGTAAGTAAAATAAACGTTTGGCTAAGAGCAATGCTTCTTTCGTTCACGACTCATGAAACCACGGTGTTCAAGTTTGTATCATATACCTTATTACAACTCATTGCTTCATCATTGCTCCAACAATTCCCTCATATCAAAGGAATTATCAGTTAGCTCTAGATAAAGGAGTTACATGGAAAAGTATACAATAAGTTTTGTGATTTTTTTTTAAATAAATGGTTTATTGAAGAGGCGTGACTTAACAATAAACTCACAATATTTTTAATGACAACATGTAAGTAAA
Source organism: Citrus x clementina (assembly GCF_000493195.1). Taxonomy (NCBI): domain Eukaryota; kingdom Viridiplantae; phylum Streptophyta; class Magnoliopsida; order Sapindales; family Rutaceae; genus Citrus; species Citrus x clementina. Next base: position 1,063,837 of record NW_006263303.1, on the reverse strand, counting down.
CTCATTTACCATTTACCATGTCAAATTCAATAAATCCACGATATTTTTAATTTTCTCTGCAAACTCTTCGACAGCTTCTCTCTTTATAAAATCTAAAAAATCAACAAATCATTTTCTTTTCTTTTCTTTTTTTAATTTGTGACTCTCATCTATATAAAAGTAAGACTTCAATTTGTTTTATGGGTGAGAAAATTGGAAAAAATTTTGTTTTAAATTTTTTTCCTGATATATTATATTTTGCATATGTTTATTAAGTTTAGCACTCATGTTTCCTCAAATTCAATGTTTACCATCATGCTCGTAATTGGGGGATGCATCAAGAAGCTCCACTTAACTTTACGTAGATTCGCAACCTCATCATCTCCATCATTAGGCGTGGCTCATTTAAAATAGATGAATTGGAATAAATAGACTTAAAAAAAAAAGTAGATGGGATTTAATAGGAATAGGGTGTTTTTGGTATCAAAACAACATTAATTATTTAAAAAAGGGGGGTTCCGTAAGAATTTTGAAGGGGTATTAGAAGCCCAGTCAAGCTTTTTAGATACATCAGCCCATTGAGTTCGACCACTTTGAAATAGTTGATTGGGCTGGGGTTTCTCATTTCAGCTTTGTAACTCAAAATGTAAATTGGAGATTCAAACTATTTTTCTAGAAAGAACGTTGAGTTACATAATCATCAACATGAAAGTGGTACCCGTAACTCTTTAATGCTGCGTTTATTAATCTGGAATCGAATGAGCTGGAATCGAAATGGATGAGAATGAGAATGGACTGGAATAGCAATGGAAAATGGGAATCAGAATAAGTTGTTTACTTGAACTGTAGGAATCAGAATCAAAATGAGTTGGATTGCCATTAATGTATTTACTTTGTCTTGCAATCAGAAACTGAATGAATTAAATTGTTACAAACCACTAAAAAGTCTTGGATTGCCATTAATGTGTTTACTTTGTCTTGAAATCGGAAACAAAATGAATTAGATTGTTGCAAGTCACTAAAAATCTTTAATAATAATGACAATAATATTAATTAAAATAATAAATTTAATAAAATTAATAAAGTTTAATAATAATAATAATATGAATATTAATTAAAATAATAAATTTAATAATAATAATGACATTTAAATAATAATAAATAATAAAATAAACTAATAAACTTAATAAATTTTAATAAAATATATTAAAATAATAACAATGATATCATCATCATCATTGTTGTTGTTATTATTAAATAATAAAGGATCTATGTGCAAATAATATAAAATTTTTAGGTATTTTCATAAATTCTATTGAGACCAAAATGCAAAAATGACAAAAGTTAATTGAAGACAATTAGGGGATTATAAAAATTTATGGGGGTAAAACTGAAAATCTAGGGAATGGGAGATTGATTCCCAAGCCATTCCCCATTCCTAAATTTGGGTGTGGCTCACGATTTCGATTCTAATTCCCGCTTTTATTTTGCAAAATAAACGCTGTTAATGATTCTGATTTCCTAATCCGTGAAATAAAACATTGCCCAAGTGTAATTTAATTATCAAACTCTTTATGTTATTGGGTACTATTTTTTTTTTTATTGTTGTATGTAACTTACCAACACCTATTTACTATTTCCGTCCGCCACTCTAAAATAAAAAGAACAACATGCTTTCATAAGACAAACAAAAAGATTTTGGGATTGAGAAGAGGTGTATATTTTACTACATTTAAGTCTAATCTTATGAAAGTTCTGTTTGTGGACTGCAACAATTTAAACTTAATCAAAATAAATCAAATTTTCTTTGTAGGAAACTAGGAATGAAACATTATAGAATAAGAAAATATTTGAAGCATAGATAATTGAAAAAATTAGTGTTAGTACTGTTAGGTACGTAACATATTAATAATTTATTTATATGACTTGACATGTAATTTCAATCATTTCCTGTCTCGAAATTTAAAGGAATCCGATAAATTTCCACAAAAAAATTAAAATTAATCAATGGCTCAAGTCAAGACCTTGACTCCCTTAATTAGTTCCAAAACAATTTATTGTATATACAATTCTAGCCTCTTGTTAATTTAATTAATTTATTGGCTACCTAGCCAGCTCTTGGCTTACCCTTGAGGCATCATGCATGACACATATAACTACAAACTACGAAGTTGCGAAACACATCACCACCACCCACCAGTGAATAAATATTGTACAAATAACTTTTTTTATTAAAAAAAAATCAATTAAAATGCGTGCAGTCATTAGCAATCCCACGTAACGGTGACGATCTCATGCACTGCGTCACAATTCACAAAGCAACTTGGTGGATGACTTGACTTCATAACTACAAAGAAAATAAAAAGAAAAGTGAAAAGGATGAACGTGGACGCATGATCCTCTTAGTCAGAATTGATCTGCAAGGCTCGTATTACACAACTTCTGGTGCACAAACTATTTGCATAACATGTGTCGTGTTTTCTTTGTGTTACCATTGTCAGATTGCAAAACGTCTTGTCGGTCTCATACTCAAAAAGTGGTGGGAATCACATTAGTCTCGTGGTAAGATCAGATAATTGATGAAGAAAATCGTGACAATGGTACCTTATGTTCCCATTTATGAAATTTTCCATTCACAATCAAGGTTGTGTTAGTACTGGTGGTTGCGTAATTCACACGATTACCTAGTAATTCACACGATTACCTAGAAGTAGACAAATCATGGCATCGAATAGAGAGAGTTAGACAAATTAACTTTTGTTATCATTGATAAAGATTATTATAGTTATTCGGAATTTTATAAGAGAATAAATCATTATTATTACATTTTGAAGCTCTGAGAAAAAGTTAACGAGAATGATACTGAGTATGTGACATGAAGTTGCATACCGTCAGATGCTGATCTCATTACCTTTACTTACGTTGAGTAGACTTGTATACAAGTCTTGGTCTATACTGAATTAGGTGCAAGTCCTTTAATACTAGTCAGACTTTTGATTATCACTAAAGAGGGTCAGGCCACAGTGTAACTGTGGTACCGTGCCACAGTTGCACCAGTTGTTGGATCCACTCAAATGAGTAGGGTCCACTTGAATAAGTAGAAATCCAACAGTTGGGTGCAACTGTGGCACGGTACCACAGTTGCACCACAGTTTTATCCCACTAAAGAATGACTTAATTATAATTATTAAGCAATAGAAAATTGGGATTGCACGAGCAAATTGTATTTAATAGCTCTTAAAGTTTATTATGACCTTGCCCCATAAAATTAGGGTACGTTTCAGATTGAAGTTGGACTGTTGTAATTTAAAAGTTACAGTACTAAAGTTGGTAAACACTAGCTGTTGTAATTTAGAAGATATGCTGATGTTATTTTTCACTTGTATGATAGAAAATTTATTAAATCTTTAATAATTTTGTTAAAATTATTATTTAAAATTTATATTTACTATGTATTATTAACTTTTGTTTTACAGTTATAGTTTTTTTTCCACATTAGCTGTAGCTTAAAAGCAATAGCACCTCAATCACAAATAGAACCTTAGTGAATTACATATCATTAATTTATATATCTACTAATGCAAGTAGTCTTGATTCTTATATGCTAATTTTCTACTTTTTTAAACGTAAGAGTGGGAAAAGTTTGATTCCAAATTTTCTAGCCAATGATAAAAAATTGCTTAAAAACAACTCGATCAAGTTCTTAGAGGCATATGATTCTCAATTATTAATCATGACAAAATATTTTCTTTTCAAATATTCAGCAACACAAGTTTTCTTTGGCTTTCGCCCCCTACCTTTAAAAAATAACAAACAAATAAATAAAATTTTTCTTGGGCCAGCTTAGCCTTGACCATATTTTTAAACTTAAATTACAAATCTACAGAAATTCTTGAATAAATTATCTGATGGCGCTATTTGAAAATTTAAATTCAAAACTAGTTGAACCTAATTCTGATATTCAAAAAGAAAAAACCATCTCTATAATACATATGAGAAATCTTAACACCTAGCTATTTACTAATGTGCAAAGAAAGATGATTTAGCATGTGACTACGGAATGATTCACACATTTGATCAATTATTGGGCAAAATGTTTCATATTTACTTTTTTTTTCCTTTACAAATTCTAGAATTGGAATTCTAATTTGAACTCACACTCGTCCTTCAACCTTTTAGTACTGTCAAATAAACTTGTCACGGGATGCTGCATTAAAAAAAAAAAAAAAACCCAACAAGTGCTAGATCAGCTAACATGAGGTTGTTCTAACTTAACTAAGGTCTTCGGTTTGAGACTTGTGAATACAACTGCATTAAATATTTGTTGGGAGAGCTTTGCCGTCCTAGTGGTCATACCTGGCTCGAATATGGATTAGTCGGGACCTAATGTAGTTTTTGAATACCAGATGGTCTCATTTACCAAAAAAAAAAAAATTACACATCTTTATCTTCTTCTAATTTTATAATAGTTCAAAGTTTAGGTCGCAAGAATTGCATTATTTTGAGACCACTCGACACATTTCGATCATTTCTCTATCTATCTGATCTCTAAAATAGTCTCGTAATTAAATTTTCACATAAGAAAATAAAATACTTATTGATTAATTAGTGGCTTGAGATGACCTTGACGACTTATTAGTCCGTAAATTTAAAAACTTTAAATTTGTGGGGTCTTCAGCTAATCCTACATGCAAATACAAGTACAAAGAAGTTGCGAAACACATCATCATCATCACCACCCACCAAATGAATAGATGTATGTTATCGAATTTTTCATTGTGATATTTGATCATCAATCCCTCGTAATGGTGATGATCTCATGCAAAATACAACGTGCCGTGGATGACTTGACTTTGCTACACTATAATGTTTTTCATTTGATCAACAAGAAAGCAAAACTCTTCAAAGCCTTTGATGAAATATCATTAAGAGTTTAAGCGAAAAGGACGAAGATAAGGAAGTGGTCCGGTCTACATGATACATTTACGCAATTTCTAGCCACGGAAATTATTTGTAACGTGTCATATATGTTATTGATTTTCCAAATTTTATGTCTTTGTTTGTTTGTTGGAACATGATTATTTTCTAGAAAGATGGCCGTGGAACACATGCTTTCACACACGTGTCTCTGTATCGAACAGATTAATAAAAATTCTCTTCTTATCTGAACTCTTTCCATGATTCACAAGTAAATTTATTACTTATTTTATCATTAGAATTTATTTTTTTCTCTTTTATTTACTATTGATTACATTCAATTATTTACTAAGGCGAAAGTTAAAACGAAGAAAATGCCCTATTGTGTGTTTCATAATAAAATAAATATCTCGTATAATTGCCTGATAATAATTATTAGGTTAAGAATATAACCTTTGAACAAATTCAACGTATGAGATAGTTTTTAATATGAAATACACCCGAGGACTTCTAATTAAATCTTATACTTAAACTTGAAGGGTCCGAATGTACAGTAGCATTTCTTATTAAGTAGTATAGAAGAAGTCAATTTTTGAGTTCCATGATTGAGTGCCCACGAGCTTTAACAAACTACTTAGTGGTAAGACAAGAGAGTACATAATTGTACATTCCTGTTTCGCATTCATTTTCCTTTCACAATCAAAATTCTATTATATATTAACACTACAGTTGCGTGATTCACATGAACAATTAATATACAGAAAGTACACATATGACCTTCAAATTTTTCCACAAGAACAGGACAAAATGAAGATTACTTGTTATCATTTTGAAGGTCTTTGTGATAATTTACAGGTCAATAATAATCATTTCATTTTGAGGGTATGACGTAAGTTGCATAACGTATGTTGCTGGTGTCATTGCCTATTGGGTCCAACAAAAAACCAAAAAAAAAAAAAAAATACAGGTCTAGGTCCTTAACCCTTTATCAACTTTGAAGTAGTCGTACTTCTAAAAAAAAAAACCAAAAAATTGAAGTAGTCGTAGTCTGTTTTTTTCCCGAATAAACTTATATATTCTAAAATACATAGGTTAAAGGAAATGATATAGTTGGGAAGAAAAAGTGGAGGTCTCTCACGTTAGGAGAAAGATTTTTTTTTTTTTTTCTTTCACTTAGAGGTTTTGGTTTATGCTCCTTTATATATGTGGAAGACTTTCATTAGATATTAACATTTAAGAGACTTTTATAAGGTTTTGGTAGGAATTTCACCTAATTCCACCATCATGGTGGTCTTTGCTAAAAAAGGAAAAAAATCATAGTTGGGAAGGAAAGTCCTCCTAATTGTAGTCTTTTTATACTCATAATTAAAAATTTGATTATCCACCAAAATTATGACTTAATTATTATCATTAGCTTTGAGTTTTTTTTTAATATTACGTTACATGCTATATTGCTATGATACAAATTGAGTGATACATATTAGAAGAAGTTCTGCCAGGACTTGAGATCCAACGCAATTTGCTCATTAGAAAAAAAAAATTAATGGCATGTTCAGTTTGAAGAAATAGGAGAGGAGAGCAAAGAAAACGCAGAGAAGAGAAAGAAATGAGGGAAGAAAGATAAACTCCACACTTAACAAAATAATGAAAATGAGATTGACTTTTTTTTTATACTTATTTTCTCTTCTCCTTTTTTCCTTTTCATTCCTTTCGCTACTATTTCTTCCAACTAAATATATACTAAAGTCTCGGTCTCAAGAAATTTATTGTAATTAGCCGGTCGTTTTAGTTTAATCAAATATGTGGAAGATTTTTATTAGATACTGACATTGCCACGATTGGATTAATTTAATGGCTTGCAAACTATGATATGACTTGCCCTGCGATATTGAATCTTGCTTAGATTTTGCTCTTAATTATGATTGAATTAAGCCACCGAGAGTCACGTCCATGTAAATTACATACAATTTTACCAAACCATTTTCTCAATATGAAATTATTGAATTAATGTGAATAATCTTGATTCATACGCGGATTTTCTCAAATTAATAATGATATTTTTCTTGACGAATTTGAGCATTTTCAACTTTGCATTATTCTAGCCGTGTAATTTTTTTTTCTCAACTGACAAGTCACAAGCATCCTTTAAATCTTTTCATATTAGGAAAACGATCTCTCTTTCTCTATATTCCTTTTATTTTTATTTTTTTTTCCTCAATAGTTATAGTCTAATGGCAACTTAATTTTTTTTTTCTACACTTGTAAATTCTCTTGTTTTGGCTCAAAATATTTTACCAACTAAATTAAATGGTAACCACATTAAAAACCTTTCTTTTGTTTTAAAAAATTAATTATTTTTCTCTCAAATTTTAAATCACCCCAGACGTCCCTAATATTAATAATATCCAGTTAATAGTCAACTTTTTTGGCTTTAACATCACTGTTAAAGTCAATTCATTTTTCAACTGTTAGATTTATTTGTTGCAAAATTAATGGTCGAATTGCCTCCCAATTAAACGTACCGGCCGGCTGTTAACATTATAATGTCAAGGGTTTCTAGAGGCTTTTAATATTATTAGGGAACAAATTAATAGTGAGTCATTTATGCATCAAATTTTAAATAAAACATCTTAGTATAATATTTTAACATATATAACATCATAAATATTAGCAATACTTATATAGAAATTATTTAATTAGTAAAGAAAATTTGATAATATTTATCTTAACAAAGTATGAAAAATAAAAAACATATCTAATGCCTGTATTTTTTTTTACATTAATATATGATGCTTATAATGTTATTTTTTTAGTATATTATATATATTGATACTTTTCTTCTTAATTACCTAAGCCAATCAAGAAATATTTAATCATTTGAATTAAAATTAATATATTAAATAAAATTCAAACTCTATTATAAAAATACTAATATAAATACAAAGAGATAGACCTATTATAAAACATACTTACCTAAAATTCTATTATGTTTAAAATTCTCATTCACAAAAAAATAATAATTATAATAGTTGAATACACGCATATAACAAAAAAAAAGAGAGGACAAATAAAAATAATAAAAGAATAATTTATATAATAGGAAATAAATTTATTTAATAGGAGTATTAAAGGGATGACAAAATCCTTCATAAATTTGGTGCCCCGCTGGATGAATTTTGAATAATTTTTTGGGTCTCCAAATTCTTAATGGGGTGGGGTTTGGTTTTGTACTCACACCCCATCCCCACCCCAATCCCTATTTTATATGAATATTTTTAAAATTTTTTGTTCAATAATTTTTGTTTTATCAATTATAATGTTGGTTAATAAATTTTCGTTTTATCTTTACCTAATATAAATAGGTTAGAACAAAAAGAGAACTCTACATTATAATTATTATTCAAACCTAAAACTTTGTAATGTTTTCCTTTCCATCTTAAGCTGCTACTCTCTTCAAATTTTTTTTAGTTTTTATATTATTTCAAGAAATTGTTTCAACCTTTTGGAGATTTTTTTTAAATAGTTTAAATACTTTATAATACGGTAATAGTTTTGTTTAACCCTCTAATTTTTAATTTACTAAAATTATTTATCCATTCCTACAATGAAATAAATAAATAAGGAATAGGATGAAGAAATTATTCCCTATATGGAGATTCCTCATTCACACCCCACTAAATTTATTGGGGGATGAGGTAGGAAATGAACTAATGGAGGCAAAATTTTTAATGAGGTGCGGAATGGGATAAACCTCTTCATCCCCGCCCCACCCCATTACCATCCCTATTAATGAGAGAGAATATTAAAGTTTTATTTAGATAAAAGTCAGAATATTTAACTTTTTCCATTCAGACCTAAGCATATTATAATTAGATATAAGTAATAGAAAATAAATAAATTAAAATATGTAAATGTTTGAAAATAAGTAAAATCAACAAACTAAACTTTAAGTCTATAGATTTAGATCTTGCACAACTACTCATTTCACACCAATTTTCAAATTTTGTGTTTGAATTTCTTGCTATGAAAAAGATTTAAAAAAAAAATGAAAAACAACCCATTGGCTTGCCGACCTCAATGGTCTTCTAAAAGGCAAAGTCAAGAAGACCTAATTAATTAAAATGACCGAAGTTTGATATTTTCAGTTTCATTAGGTAAGCATACAGCTACTCTTTGATGCAATCTCTTATGCATCCAGATGCCATACACATTGACAATTTGACACATGTTAGTTATGCAAAGGGTTTCAATTTTTAAACTCAAATATTGAAAATATCAAGTGCCAATTCCCCCGATTTGAACATTTTAAAACATGAATTTAAAACTAAATAAAAATGTCTTAGGTTAGCTAATCTAGCCGATAAATTTATTTAGAACGATAAAGGAAATTTGAAATAGAAAAAATTGAAATTTTTTTATTCATGCACTGAAGATTCTTCTGTAATTAAAAAAAAAACAAAAAGATAATAACAAATGGATAACGCAGGTCTGAGGTGGATTGAAAGTTGGGAAGCCAAGATTTTCAAAACCGTGTGGGCATATGTTGGCTTTTTCTGGAGTCAATGAGAAGGAAAGACGACCATTAATGAGGTCTCAAACAGAATCCTATACTGTTCTCATTTCTAATTCCCATACGGCCATACCATACCCTTTAATCCTCTATTATCTTATTTACATCAACTCAATTAATTCTAGATATTTTTAAGTTAAGATGCTAAAGTAATTAATTACATACTGTTTACCCTTGAGCACCAACTTGATACAAGATAAAAAAAAAGAAAAGAAAAAGTAATCATAATAATAATAATAATTTTAAGAAATAAAATATATAAATATCGCATAATTTTTTTAATTAATTAAGGATAATGTTGCAATGGATGTACTATAGAAAATATTTCTAAATATTATGCAATCATATAAAATTTATGGAATATAGGCTACCTTACAAACAATTCCATGCAAGTGTGGATGTCATATAATTTCTCTTACTTTTTATTATGAAATTATGAATTATAAATTTTCGGTTACAAATTTCAAAATTTTTCATCATAAACAGTGGAAAATTAAAATTTTGAAGCAAGCATGATAGAAATCACACAAAAAATTGAGCAAGAAAAAAAGAAAAAAGAAAATATCTGCTCAACGTCGGCGTAAAGAATCAGGCGGCTCGGTCAATTCGAAAGATATATCTTTCTTGTCTCCTCACTCGTGTGGTAAAAATGTAAACCAATTAAATAAATGAATTTGTATCCTGTTTTGTTTTTGGGACGCATGGTAGTAAAATAGTAATAAAACAGGACAAGATTCAAAATTCAAACTTCCAGTGGACTTAATTAACAAAGCTTGATCGACTAATCAACGTGTTCATTTCGCGTACAAGTAATATAATAATAATAATAATAATAATAATAATAATAATAATAATGATTATGTAAAGGGAAAACAGCAATGAAATTCCGACAAAAAAATAAAATAGGGGAAGACGAAGGAGAGTAAGAAAGAGCCTGGAAAGCCCAGTGTGTGTCCACTTGTTAATTTTAAAGTCAACAAACAACTTCTCTAGAAAAGACTCGAGGAGTTCAAAAGCTGTGGATCCATCCATTCTTTAACGTTTAGCGGCGGGCAGCAGCTCTTGACCTTGACAAAGAAATTTGAAATTAATTTCTTTTATTATTCAAATCCGCCATCACTTTCTCATGTCTTTTTTCTTTCTTTAATTTCTTTTTTTTTTTAATTAAATAATTTGTTTGGTTATTCTGATTTGCCTGCACTTCCACATTGTTATTATAAGAAAATATTATAATAGTATATATATATATATATATATATATATATATATATATATATATATATATTAATATAAAATTATTTAAGAAAAAAAAAAAAAAAAAAAGAGTTTGATTCTTTATGTGTCTCCTTCCTTTTACTTTCCTGGAGAACTTTTCTTCTTACATGCATCTTCCCTATATATTTGGCCACTTCTCGTATCAATTTTATCATTCACTTGACTAACCTTAGATTCTCAATTTTTTAACAAGCTATAGGCCTATAGCTCTCTGGTCATTTGATCAGATTTGCTCGCATATATTTTCTTTTTCAAGTTCTTGTGTTAGTTCTACAATTTGGTCAATGGATTCAACGTGGGTGGACACCTCTCTTGACCTCAATCTCAATCTTCTGAATCACAGTAGTGAAGTTCCGGTGAGTTTTATTTTGATTTGTTTTATTCTTTACTAATAATCACAAGTTGATTAGCTTGCTTCTTCAAACTAATATATATTTTTTTATTTTTTCTTATTTAGAAGAGAGAGTTTAAGGGAGATCACTTTGCTGAATTTGAAGAGAGAGCTTCAGTTAAACAAGAGGTGAGTTTCTGGGTTTGAACCTCTATGGAACGAGAAAAATTTGTGATTCTTTTTTTCTTTTAATTTTTTTTTAAGTCCTCGCCCGAAATGAGAGAAATTTATGAAATGGGTAATCAATACTTAATAATTGTTTTGTAATCCCTTTGTGGGCAGACTGGAATTTTGGTGGAGGAATTGAATAGGATAAGCACTGAGAACAAGAAGCTGAATGAAATGCTTTCCATTTTGTGTAAGAATTACAACAATTTGCGGCAGCAGTACATGGATTTGATGAACAAGAACACAGAAAATGAAGTTGGAATATCAAAGAAGAGGAAGGCTGAGAGTGAAGATCATTGCCACACGATTGGCTTCAATGTACACGCTACTGAGTCCAGCACTAGTACTGACGAAGAGTCATGCAAAAGGCCAAAGGATAACAACACCAAGGCAAAAGTTTCTAGGTTTTATGTGAGAGCCAGTGATTCAAATTCAACCCTGGTAAGTTTCTAGAAATACCCATTTATTTTAATCAATTCAATTAGTTTCATTTTTCAGAAAAGAAAAAAAAAAATTGTCTGATATATTTGTGTGTACTTTCTGGGTTAATTTGATTTGTTCCTTTTACATATAGATTGTGAAGGATGGGTATCAATGGAGAAAGTATGGCCAAAAGGTTACAAGAGACAACCCATCACCTAGGGCTTACTTCAAGTGTTCTTTCGCCCCAAGCTGTCCCGTAAAGAAGAAGGTGAAACAACTGCTTTGATATTTCTTCTACTTAATTTCGAGAGCTCAATAAGTGAACGCTTTTCATCAGAGCGCCTCGATCCCAACACAAGATCCATAATATCTTTTATTATTTTTATTTTAGGTGCAAAGAAGTGCTGAGGATCCATCAATTTTAGTGGCAACTTATGAAGGAGAGCATAATCATCCTCAGCCTACGGATTCAAAAGCTGAATTATCATTGAGCCCTAGCCATGTTGCAACTATTGGAAATCCTATTCATGTTTCTGCGGCGTCATCGATGCTATCAGCAAGCCCTACTGCAACTCTTGATATGATTCAACCTGGATTTTTGTTTGATGATGCCAAAAAATCATCAGTTCAACAAATTGAAGCTCCAGCAATCCATCAGATTTTGGTCCAACAAATGGCTTCTAATTTGACCAAAGATCCTAATTTTACAGCAGCACTTGCAGCAGCTATTTCAGGAAGATTTGCTGATCAGGCCCGAACACAAAGATGGTCACTCTAGCTAGCCAGGATCAACACAGATTATGGATGTTAATTTGTATCAACTTCTGTATTTTTGCTTTGCTTTAGTTACTTTAATGGAGGATTAGAGTCTGGAGACCATACCTTGCAATATTAATGTACATTACATGGAACTTCAAAATTAACGAAAAAGGAGAATTTTTCCCTTTTTTTTTTTGTCTAATTGTTTAAAATATTGTTTCAATCTTGTTTGATTAGTTGAGAAATTGCACTACAAGAGATGTTCCATAAAAAAAACATCAAATCACACAATAAGAATTGAGAGAGCTAGAGATATATGCACCTTATAGAAAAGAGAAATTAAAATTAAGTACGATTTACTATTATGTAATTATGATTCATATGAAATTTACGTGTTGTGAGTTTTAATTAAGTATTAGTGATTAATCAAAATGATGTTTACCCAACACATTAGCTATAGGGTGGTTTTAAAATTAATTAAGCTAATTAAAGTTGGACAGTTTCAAATTGATCTTTTATTTTTTTTTTAAACTGAAAACTCGATGATGAGGTAGAGGTGACTAATAGAAATTAGAATTGTTTTACTAGAGTCATATTTGTCATATTGTTTAAATCTCTGATACTGTATTTTGATCATAAGAATCTTCTTTCTCTTTTTCTAATTCTCGAATCGAGAACCTTAGTTAAGATAGAACAGCCTTATATCAGCTGAATCTTCTTTCTTTAATTAATTATATGAGTTACACTAGGAGGTAGACTACTCTTTAATTATCTTTTGATAATAAAATTACTTTTTTCCTTTGGAATTCTCTAAAAACTTCACATTCATTTTTATTATCATCTTAACATACGTTTCAGATCCCTAAAAGCTAAAATGCATCGTTCTTTCTTATTCTCCGCTAAAGAATTCTTCTCGTTAATTGTCATTGAACTGTAATTGCTTAACCACCATTAATTCTCAGCAGCACTTGTTATATCATACCAAGTGACTTGAGTGAAATAAAAACGTGCGTTGATCATCAGTATGTAAACTAAAAACTAACAATATATACATATGATTTTCACTCCAAAATTTCTGATCATATTTACTCAAAGAAATCATGTACACACTTCTTTAGATGTCTCATAGAAAATCTATTTACACCAGGTAGGTGAGTGACTAATTTAAAATGAATTAAAAAAAAGAGTTGTGGAGGATCTTTCTAGATAAGGGTGACGTACAAAACCTTTAATGATACCTATTATAATAATAATCTTCATTAGTAGTTGTAGGGGTGGGCAAAATCGGGTTCGGGTCAACCCGGTCGGGTTTTGGGTTGTTCGGGTTAGATAAGGAACAATCCGAACATAACCCGAATTAATGACCCGACCCGAACCGACCCGAACTATATTTCGGTCGGTTCGGGTCGGGTCATTAATTCGGGTTATGTTCGGGTTGGATCGGGTTGGATTTAAAATGGGTAGAATTGAGTTCGGGTCAATTTGGGTTAGTTCGGGTCAATTCGGGTCGGTTGAAATAGGGTCAGTTCGGGTCAGTTCGGGTCAATTCGGGTCAGTTCGGGTCAGTTGAAATCAGGTCAATTCGGGTCAGTACGTTTTTTTTTTTTTAAGAACCCGATCGGGTATTCGGATCGGGTCGGGTTTGACCCGAACCGATCACAACCCGATCGGGTTTGTAAATTTCAAACCGATCGGGTTTCGATCTCGACCCGATCCGACCCGAACCCGAAATTTATCGGGTCGGGTCGGGTAAAATGCCCACCCCTAAATAGTTGGGTCATTATATCTTGGAGATTAATTATTTGTCCTTTTTACATTGAAAATATTTATTTGATGAGCAGAAATTTATCTTAAAGACATGCTTCAGTTAATTTTAGAGTTCAAAAAGATAATAGCGACTCATATTTCTAACAATAATACTTTTTTTTTTATTCAAGTGCATTACTATTCAAACTAAAAGAAAAAAAAAAACAGAAAAAGTACACTATTCTCCGGTACCTAGTACATTTATTTTTTATCAACCGAGATTTGTACAATTAATATCAGAGTCAAAATGCATGTGATCAAGAGGTCTCGTGTGTTGTTCATCAAGAATATTTGGGAGTTCCCACCGTGTTCCCCCTTCCTTTTTTTTTTTTTTTTTTTTGAAAGTAGGTTGGGAGAAAAGGAAAAAAAAAATATGGAAATATAGAGCCTCTAGGCTACCTTACCAAAGCCAATGTGGTAGAAATGGACACACATCTTTTTTAGTTTGGACTAACACAGTTACCGTCGCATGCAACTACTCCTCCGTTCATTTCACAAAATTTTAGACTTAGATTTTGGTCACATTAACTCTTCAACTTTATCATTTAACATTTTAGCCTTCTGATTTCTAATTTTGTTCATATATATATATATGTGTGTGTGTAAGTGCAATACAAGTGTTAGAAGTTAGAAGTAAATGAAATAAGCATATATAAGGTAGCGTTTACATTTTGTATTGGAGTGGAAATCCTAGGCTTGAGAGCGTGGAGTGGGAGTGGGAGTATGTTGTTTACTTACACTGAAATTGAAAGTATAGAATAGAGATCAGAATCCAATTTATATGTTTATTTTGTCTTGGATTAGGAGTAAATAGTTTCAAATTATAATTTTACCCTTATTTAAAGAATTATAGTTTTTAATTATAAAGTTAATAAAAAATATATTTGATGAATAAAAATTTATTTTATTATATTTGTAAATTTATAATAATTATTAATATTCTTAATTATGTACATCACAATTTTTTATTAATTTTAATTTTAATTATGTAAATTAAAAATTATTGATAAGGGCAATATAAATGAAACTTTTTTACTATTAACATAGTACGAAATTAATATTTTCTTAGAATAAACTATTTATTATTATTAATTATTAATATTAAATAAATATAATATTATTATTTTCAAATAAAGATATTATATAGTAATATTATTAATTATCCGTTAATATAATAATATTATTTAAATAAATATAATATTATTTATTTTATTTTATTAAATATAATTATATTAAATTTAATAAAAGGAGGCCAAATATAAAATGAAACATTATTTTATTTTATTTAATATAATATAATTATATTAAATTTATTATTATATTAAATAATAATATAATATTATTTAGTACAAAATTATTATTTTCTTAGAATAAAATATTTATTATTAATATTAAATAAATATAATACTTTTATTTTTAAATAAATATAATAATATTATATTTTCAAATAAAGATAGTATATAGTAATATTATTAATTCTCTATTAATATGATAATATTATTTTTAAGTAATTTTAACTTAGAATCAATGCAAATTATTATTTAGTTAAATATAATAATAATATTTAAATAAATATAATATTTTTTATTAAATATAATTATATTAAATTTAATAAAAGGAGGGTAGAAAATGAAGAGGTGGGGCCCACTGAGTGAGATTCTCATCCCTTAAAATGTTGAAGTAAACATTCGAATGGCAGGAATCCACACTTCTCACTCCCACTCTAAAAAGTAAACACACCATATGTAAATTCAGTCGATCCCACAGCTTCTGCAACACCCACAAATACAATATGATTGATTGAAGCTTATATTTTTCACCCTCATCTTAACTAGAACTATGTTAAAGTTCTCTTATAATGATGTGCCCCCAGTTACTAGTTTCGGCTAGTCTCCTTGTTTCCTTGTATTCAGCGCGTCCCCCCCCTTTTGTGACTCGAATTGCCACTGCGAGCGGGGACGCCCGCATGCAGCTCGCCTTCAACGCTTCGTGGTGTCCTTTTTAAAATTTTATAAATCTTTAGGGGTTTCCATGTTATTTATCAAGCTAAAGGTTTGTGGCACATTTTATATAGTGCCATTAGATTCCAAACTAAACAATAAGCTCGCTTGTATGCTCTCGTCTTGAGTGATTATTAATTATTATAGGAAATAATTATTTATTAGTGGGCCTCTAATCGAACGATAAGAGTTTATGCCGTAAATACCGAGCACACGAGTTCGACTCCGGCCAGCAACTGATTTTCTTTATAAGGATTTAGATAAAGGTAGGATATCTACAGAGAAATGAATGCGAAAGTCTATTCCCTTAAAGGAAGGCGACAAAGTGGTCAACTTTTGGGGCTGCAATGGTGGGTGAGATTG
Organism: Citrus x clementina; assembly: GCF_000493195.1. NCBI lineage: Eukaryota > Viridiplantae > Streptophyta > Magnoliopsida > Sapindales > Rutaceae > Citrus > Citrus x clementina. Next base: position 1,047,186 of record NW_006263303.1, on the reverse strand, counting down.
GGAAACGACCTTCGGAAAATTCAAATAATTTGGTCTACTGGGCTAGCCCCCTGTCCATTTCCACTTTCGCTCGAGGCCATCATCGAGTAAAAATACCTAAAAAATCAAAAGTTTCGCTTTTCTGTTGTCCCTGTCCCTCGTCTTTTTGGTTTCTTGACTTCCAGTCTTGGGCCGACAGTCCACTCCTCTCCGCAGCTTCCTTTCCATCCGTGTGAACTCAAAGACTTTCTGCCCACAAGTTTGCCGAAGGAGGATTATTACAGTGCAGTCGGCAGTATCGAAAACTCAAAATCAGCGATGAAAAATTTGAGAGAGTACTAACGAAAAAGTCCAGGTTATCAATAGCTCATAAGCAGCAATGTTGAATTAGTGTTACATATTCATTCATATTCGTATGTACAGCATTCACAGATCTTCTCCGAGGCATTTTCTCTTTTAATCTCCCTAAACTTTCAATGATCCATTAACATGTGTCATTAATGAAACTAAATGGCTAAAAAAATTTTTTTTAATTAATTTTTATCTAGATAAACATCCAACTCAAGTGTGACCACCGACTACTGTCAAATTCTTTTCATCTCAACTCTTCTACTTTGATGCCAATCTCTAGCAAATTATAAATTTTTTTTTTTTAAAAAAAAGATCGACAGTAAGGTTTGTATATGAATTGTGCTGATACTCAAATGGCTCTTAATAAGAATGGGATGCAAATCAATGGAGTCTTAATTGTGTGTGAAATCATTGGATTGGAATTTGGATCCAATACAATGCCAAGCTTTGAATGAAATAATTAACAATCAAGGATTTATGACTCTATCCCCTCCATCTAGAAAAAATAAACAAATGAAAAAAATTAAAATTAAGATGCAAATCTTATTGTCAATCACTTTTTTTTCTAATTTGTATTTTTTTTTTTTTTTTTGTGTAGTTTGGTGGTGATCGACGTGAAAGTAGAAAGAGATGATAGAGAAAAAATTTGACAATGGTGAATAATCATATATGAGTTTCAATATTTATTTAGATAAAAATTAATTAAAATAAAATTTTACCCATTTAATTTTATTAATGACACGTGTCAATAGATCCTTAACAGTTTAGGAAAATTAATAGAGAGAGAGAGAGAGAGAGAGAGAGAGAAAATGCCTGAGAGAGGATTTGAATCTATTCTGTCAAACAATATTTTGAACTGGTATGAATAAAACTCATTTAGTAATTGCCTAGATTTCTAGATTCTTTACTATTATCAAACAGATTAAGCACGTCATCTTTAAATATTTGGAAAAATAGTTATAGCTGATAGATTTCAAAAGGACTATTCTCAAGATCAATTAAAAAGTCATCATTCACTGAATAAATTTCCATGCAGGTACTTTGTGCCTCTTCAAGTCAAGTCTTGCGTCTTAACTTATAATCAAGCTCGTTAATTGAAAGGTAATATTAGTACATGCTTGGACTCTTATTCTGTGGACTAGCCAAGATTCAATTAATCTCATTCTCTCTCTACATATACTTGTAATTGATTTTCATCACTAAAACTCGAACTTTACTAGCCGTCTAAGAAGGAAAAAAACTTAATCAAGAATTGCTTACCTTCTTTTGATTCGCATGCAGCTATATATATATATATATATATATATATATATATATATATATATATAGATCTATCATTTTTTTTTTCATACCAATTTAAGTCCTTGATGCTAAAACGGTAACACATTTAACATATATTTTGAGTTATTTTATAATTATACTCCTGACGGTAATTTAACATGATATATATGTTTAAAAAGAGGTAGGCTGGGGTAAATTGATTATTTTTTATTAGGCAGTGCTAAATTATAAAAATTTATTGTATATATTTATATGAATGTCGGTATATATAAATAAAAAAATCTACATACATTAAATAATGTGATTACACACACACACATACACCAGTCACTGTAACTTGGAAGGTATGTTGATATGATTTTTCACTTATATAATAAAAAATCTATTATATCTTTATTATATACTATTAACTTTTGTTTCATGGTTACAGTTTTTTTTTTCCACAACAACCGTAGTTTAAAAGACGCACCACCTCAATTCTAAATAGGACCTATAAAATAATATTTTAATTATTTAGTAGAGATTAATTTATAGATAAACTTGATAGAGAAAAGTAAAAACTCTACTTTCTGTAAATAATTTGTTTAGATAGGCTGCGTGTTACACATACGTTAGGAAGTCATGTTTATTATCTAACAATATTAGAGTCTGATCATATAATTAAACTATAAACGGTAAGACCGTGATGAGAAGTTGTATAATCTTAATATCGTATCCAAGTGAAGTTTCTTTAACAATAGGCAAATGCTATGTTACAATTAATGTAACATACACACTCAACAACAACCACACAAATTGTGTGGGTCCATTATTTGTGTGGTTGTTGTTTAGTGTGTATGTTACATTAATTGTAACATAGGGGCTCCCCAATCAATATATTGCATATGACTTGTTGTTTGGCTCAACACGTGTCACATATTGTGATGTCGACTGGAGAGAATCGTGTGCTTTCTGTGCAACGTGCTAAGTGCCAACTGCCAACCACCTTTTTTTTTTTTTTTTTTTTATAATTTTGAACATAATGCATGTCGACATCTAGGAATTTTGAGTCACGCGACAAACAAACGAGAGAATTGAAAAAGTCTTGGGTATTGATTAAGATTGTCTCAATCTGTTGAGATCTTCACGCCCTCAATTAAATTTGATCCACATTTCATTTTGGAAGTACTTGGAATTTTTCGGTCCAGATGATCATAGTTCATTTTATTTTCTTAAGTCTTCATCTTACATATTCTTAAAATTTAATTTTATGATTCAATTAAGATTTTAGGTCTTAGTCTTCGTCTCTAGGGACTAATATAACTTAAAATCTAATTCATATTTTATAAATTCAATGTTATCTACTAAACTTATGGATTTAGTGGTTTAAGTTTAGGATTCAATGTTTATGACAAGATTTTATTAGATGAATCCACGTGTTTAAATACAAATTAAGATTAAATTTGATCCACATTTCATTTTGGAAGTGCCTTAAATTTTTCGGTCCATCTTTCAATCTTCTTGAATCCATGTGACCTTTAAATTTTTATTTTTTATTTTTTAAATATTTTGTCCTTATTTAGCAACTTAAAACTTTAGGATGAGTGGATTAAACTTAATTATAGTTGTTAAAAGATTTTAGTAGATGAACATATTGTATAACTCTTACATGGTAATATATATTTTTTTAATTTCTTAGTCTTTTTTATCAACCTTTTGAGATCCAGATGATCATAGTTCATTTTATTTTTCTTAAGTCTTCATCTTACATATTCTTAAAATCTAATTCTATGATTCAATTAAGATTTTAGGTCTTAGTCTTCGTCTCTAAAGACTAATATGACTTAAAATCGAATTCATATTTTATAGATTCAATGTTACCTACCGACTTAAACTTCTGGATTTAATGGTTTAAGTTTAGGATTCAATGTTTATGACAAGATTTTATTAGATGAATCCACGTGTTTAAGTACAAATTAAGATTAAATTTGAGTCAATGAAATACGTGTGTACATGCACGAAGCCCTACCTAGAAACTTTGAACGCGTTGGACCCATAAAAACAAAGCGGCATGCAACGAGGGAAGGAATTTGAAGACAGATAAAAGCAAGCTTACTTCAGCGTACATGATGTCATATCATTACGTATGCGTTTTCAAATCTTCACCATATATATATAATGAGTAGTCATGTTAATTTGTATTTTTTTTCTAACACGTGCATTTGATTTTCACAGACATCTCCTTGTGGGGGGTTGTAAAGAACCAACCAATACCAAATTCATTTCTTCTCCCCCACCATATAGAGGAAAAATTCAGCAGCCGCCATGCACCAGTTATGGATTGGTCGTCAAAGTCCGTCCTCTTTTTCTTTTATCTTCATAACCGCGTGAACAAAACGGTGTCTCGGTGCTACCAACTATTCGAATTATCTCATTTATTCGTTAGGGTTTCTATAGCTCTATTATAATTATATCTTATATTTATATATATCAGCTTTACTTTCAACAAATTCTAGCTCGCCTTCATCCAAATTCATGGATTCTCACAACTCTCCTAAAGAAAAGGTCAGCGGGTTTTGGTTTTCTCTCTTTATTATTATTTATTTTTTTTTCTTGCTTCATTTTTACGTATGTTAAGGTACCCACTACCCAAAATGATCACGTCTCCTCAATTCTTGCTTTCAAGGTGGATCTAGAGGCTTTCAAAAAAGAAAAAAAGTGAAAAATGAGTTTCTTGTGTCTCTTTTTGATCATGTAAAATAAATAAATCATGGATGTTCACGACTCTACTAAAGAAAGGGTTTTCCTTTTCTTCAATTAATTTTTACATTTTTGCATGTGTTGAAGTACCCAAAAAGATCATGAGTTGTATGAAAGAGATATCTCAGGAGTGGGGCTCTACTTTGTGCCTCACGCTATCTGGGGTTTTTATGAAATGATTTCCTCGTATGATCTCATGATGATCATTTGATGCTCAAATATAGTGATAGTTTGAAGCTTTGATCATAGCTGAGAACAAATTATGTGTGTGTGAGTGTGTGGATGTGATTTGATGGTATAATAATACTATTTTACGGGATAAATTGTTGTATAAATGATGATTCTTCAGATGAAATTGCTGCAAGCGAAATTGGAACATGTTCGCAAACAGAATGAGAATCTGAGGCATCTGGTGGAAGCAATGAATAATCAATGCAATGATCTCCTGGCACGTATCCACGAAGCTAATAGAACATATTCCTCCTCTGATCATCATCACTTCAACAATAATATTAATATTGGAGGAGTCACAGCACAAGTTCCTCCTGTTCCAAATGCCAAGCAATCAAGAATCTTTGTGAAAGCAGATTCTAAGGACAGTAGCCTTGTAAGTACTTTTCCTATAACAGCGAGCGAGGCTTTACCAGTTGAACTAATTAGTTAGTTTCCACAAATTTAGTTATTGCTTCATTCTTAATCGTGACTTTTAGATCGTGAAAGATGGACATCAATGGAGAAAGTACGGCCAAAAGGTTACTAAAGATAATCCCTCACCTCGGGCTTATTTCAGATGTTTAATGGCTTCTTCTGGATGTCCTGTAAAAAAAAAGGTACTTTATTATTTTGATGTCGTCGGTGTTACACTGTTACTATACAGACATCTTTAAGAAATTAAACATATTAGTGAAATTGTGTACCGTGAGAAATTAGACATAATAGTGAAATTGTGTTTTAATCCGACAATGTCAAATGATAATATCACTCACCATAACATGAGCAATATAGTCTACTAAATCACAAGTCTTTTTTCTAGTAGGAGGAGAAGAGTTTGTGAGTTTTTATCGTTTAGCTCAATTTATGACTTGCTTCTTTCTGGATTTAGGTTCAAAGATGCATGGAGGACAAGTCATTTCTCGTTGCAACTTATGAAGGAGAACACAACCATGATGTTCAATGTAGCTCACTTGGGCAATCCTCCTCTTTAACAAATTATTGCTCACCCAAAAGCTCAATTGTACATTGCCCAGATTATCAAACAACTGATTCTTTTGGATCAGATGTCACACTTGATCTTACTCTATCTGGGTCCAATCAAGAAACTAGACCCCCTAGAAACTTGATGCAAGTCTGTGACGATAAAAAGAAGATTGAAGAATATGTGGCATCCTTAACTAAAGATCCCAGCTTCACCATAGCTGTAGCCGATGCTGTTGCAAGTTCCATCAATGGCCCCCCACATAGACCAATGTGAACATTTGGGGACTGATACATGGATTCTGTATCTTATTCGTAAATTAAGAATATGTGGCATCCTTAACTAAAGATCCCAGCTTCACCATAGTTTTAGCCGATGCTGTTGCAAGTTCCATCAATGGCCCACATAGACCAATGTGAACATTTGGGGACTGATACATGGATTCTGTATCTTATTCGTAAATTAAGGGAGTATAAAGACACATTATGTATTGAGTAATGGTGGCACACAGAATTAGCTGAGCCTCCAGCTTGGATCAAAACGTTGTACTTTGATTCTAGAGCAATTTCCACGGATGAAGCTCGTACTGTAGCATTGAGCATTTTCAGTTTTCATTCGCCTTCATCAGAATCTAAAAGTTCGTCATATTCGTCTCAACATGGAAAAGATAAAATAAGACCACTTATCTGTTTGTCGAAGAAGATATATTCTGCACTTGCTACTCATTTTAACAAGATTACAAGACTACATATCAACATTTACATGCCTATAGCTCAAAATGTACAGAAATAACCAGTAAACATATAAAGGAAGTAAGAAAAAAAAAAGAATAAGAAAGAACTAATATGTATAGAATGGGGTGAAGAACTAATAAATACTTTTACAACAAAATTTCTTGAGCTGTGCCTCGTTGTTGCTCACCGATTTGGATATGCAACTCCAGCTCTGCTCCAAAAATGATAAACATATCAATCATAGAGTGAAAAGAATAGAAAGGTCGCTACAGCTCATTAAGCATGCGTTTGGGGCAGCTGCACTGCCACAGCGCAGTTGCTCCCCACCTTTTATTCTAGGAGAATATTCCATAAAATATAGGGTGGGGAGCAACTGTGCTGCGGCAGCGCTGCTGCCCCAAATGCACCCCAAGTCTTAATATAGAATTAGAAGGTGTGACGGGCTTACCGATTTTGATTTTTGAGCATCTGACCTGCCATACATAGCCATCATTCCCTTGATTGCTTATTAATGATGCTTGATAAATATTCTTTCCCTCTCCACGTCATTGTTCATCTGGCTTTTTCTGGTATTAATTTGCTTCTTGGTCCTTGGACAACTCTTTGTCCATGGAATAATATAATATTTGATGTATGGAGCGACAGATTGTGTTGATGATCAACAAGATCAGAGCCTATAACAATTGATCATTTGATGGTGCTACTCTTCAAGGGATTTTGTACCAAGTGTTCAGACTGCCCTTTTTGAGTCTTCAGCTTTTCGTTTTCCACTGCCTTCTCAGCTTTCTTCCTTTCAAATTCAAGCTGCCTGCAGTTTTCCTCATGCGCTAGGACAAACATCTTCACAAAGTTGAGCAAAGTAGACACAACTACAAATTCCATAAGAAGCATATATTAAAAGCCCTAAATGAGTTCATGCTTGAAACTAGTGCTCAAATACAAAGCTTGGTAAACACACATAACTACCAGGTGAGTATCCATGGCAATAGGTTCACTAAATGATTTCTTTAACATCTGTTTATCAGAAATACAACCACGTCAAAATAGCTAACTTTATGCCCCACTTTTAAAAAGCAGTACCATGGGCATTGTCTCATAATTGTCCCAGCACTTCCAACACATATTTCATGCCCACCATATAGTCAAGCAAAATGATTGATATGCATACCACTGACAGCCAATAATTAACCAAGCCATCTCAAGAACTAAAAATACACAAAAAACTAAGCTTCTTGTGGACACCTACCGAATTTCCTCCTATAAAATTCCAGAAAAACATGCAAAATCCATAACTCAATATTACTATTATTGAACCATCATATGGTACTCAACAAGCAAATTTGGGAAGGGCCAATGAGTCTCTGAAGTTCAGAACTTTATTCGTTACAGTTAGGGATGTAAAAGAAGGTCTAAAAACAATGCAAAGTTAATTAACCTGTCATCCTTGCAACAGCAAAATAGCAGCACAAATAAGATGAAATAGTTATAACCAAACAGTACCTTGCTCAAATGGGCAACGTGCTGGATCTTCCCCAAAATATTGAGCCAGAGCATCTGCATTTCTACCCTAAAAATATCTGAATTCAGAAGTATGTACAATAATGCTCATAGTTTATGTTTCAACCACATGAAGTGTCAGACAGCAACTGCATAAACAAATATATCAACAATTATACTTACCACACTGGAATAAAGCAAAGCCAAAGACCTCACTTCACCTTCAGCATAACTAAGGAACTCCTTTAAAAGCTAAACATTTACAAACCCGAAAAAGAAAATTTATTAGCAATTGAAGAATTGGAAACATAAGCTATGTGCAAACATAAACACAAGCAATTGATCACATTAATAAAAGAACACAGAGATTTTTGAAATTTGGATTACAATTATTAAACAGTGTTTACAACATAAATGCCATTTCCTCATAACAAAGGCTGGATCAAGCAAAATGATTGTCGTACATGGCAAATTAGGAATTAAACGATGCAAGGATCATAGCAGTATATCAACCTGTCATGGACATTTGCAGTCAGATTCATCTAAACCATTTTCTTCTGTTTCTAAGTGTCTGCAGGCACATGCGTACACATGCCAAAAAGAAAAAGCATAAGACTCAAACTCAAGCATGGCATTGATGTCACTACCTACAAGTTCTTCCCAATATGAGAGATAATCCTATGTTAAACATCATGCTGGTGCAAAGGGCCCAACCAAGTATACTGAAAGACCCAACAGGATTTTACATGCAACATTCCTCCCTTTCCAAAGTTGAGTCACACTTCAAACCAATAGTATCAATAAGAAAAATGCCCAGCTTAATTAGGTTAAATATATTAAATAAAAGAAATAATGCAAAGCTTATAAAGAGATAATCCTATGTTTTAAGCAGCAATGCAGTCATAACAGCATACTTGGAGGACCCCATCTACACACTTGAAAACTTATATAGCTGATGTCCAGGAATTACCTTGCAAAAATTCCCTGATACCTCACCATCATTTTCCGAGGCAGTCAATTCCTGTACAACTTTCTCCAGTCCTTTACTAATAGCTTGCATTTCCTCTGCCAAAAATTTTAATTGTATCTGCATAATGATTAATCATTCAGCCAGTATGCTAAAGACGGAATTAACTTATAGAAGTACAAAAAGAAAAGAGTACCTTGGTTGAAGCCTCCAAACTCACAAGATCTTTCGGAAAACCCAGAAGTTCAGGCAACTTTTCAGCAAGTACCTACAGCTCGGAAAAGCCAAAATGTAATTACAAAGAGGTACAGGAAGGTTGCAGTAAAGAAGCTCAAGTAATCTTTGTGGAGATACATGGAGTAAAAATAAGATTAATACTTCTTAAGGACGCAATTTATTGATATTCAAATTGATTTTTCTGCAAAACATACAGATCCTATTAGATTTAAAATTCAACATGAACTTCTAAAATTTCGAAAACCTTGATGAAAGTCTCTCCTACACCCAAGGGCTGTGCCTGTATTTTAGCCATGCTTTTAGAGAGATGAGAAAAATTATCCTTGCACTTTTTACCATACATGAAATCAAATGTCCACTGCTCAATGCAGTGATTTGGTTTCTGACTCGCTAGCCTCTTTTCCTAAATACATCTCTACCTATCACACTAGCTAGTAACACAGGAATCAATGTATAATAGGTTTGTTCACCCAATGAGAGCTCTTTCTATCTCTATCGAACTTGCATTCCGTGTTTTATTTGAAGAATCCCTACCACCACTCTTTTTTGTACTCAAAAAGCCAATATGCACCAAGTGAAGGAAAGGACCTCTACAAGAAATTCAAATTGACATTCATCAAATCCAGTAATGAAGAAACAGTAAGCTAGCTCAGTAAGCCAGAGCGTGACGAACAAGTTGATTATTACACAAACAGTTGCAACAGATACCAATGCTTTTTTATAAATTCCAACAACATGCTTTATACTCCTACTAAGATCTTATTACTCAGTGCAAGGAAATATGCCACAGACCATCTGCAGGCAAGATCTCGCATTCATCCCAGCCAAAAGAGGAAAAGAAAATGGCTTCCAATTAAAAAACAGAGACGAGTGGACTAAAACAAAAAGCACAAGAAATTGCATATTTAATTATGTTTGAAGAAAAGTTTTACAGAAATGGTACCACAAGCAGAAATAAGAAAGGAGATGGTTTACCTTACAAAGATAATGCATGAGTGTCATCTTGTTGTTCCGGGCTCGTGTATCAGTGAGTTTAAGGAGACTATCCAATCGAAATCCAACAGCAGAACCTTCAGGAAAGAAATCATTAACTTAACTGAAAGAATGAACTAACAACAGCAGGAACTGGTGCTTCTGACACAGAATTTACAGAACAGACAAAGGCAATAACTTGAGACTTGAGTGACTGAAAATAAGTTTCACTAAGCAAGCATATGTGTTTGTCCACACCAACCAACAGAATCACCTATGATCATGCCACTCCCAAAGATAAAAATTAATAATAAATAAACAGAAGAGGAACGAAAGAATAAGCCATCAATGAAAGGCTGACCTCCCAGACTCAATTCCATTAATTGCCACCACCCCCCAACCCCCCTCCTCCTTCCTCCTCTATTTCCACAAGCAACTAACTCCTGCAGAGTAGTGGCTCCTTTCGTTCACTTTTCCCTACTATTCGCTACACTTTTTGCACGTCCTAACACTAGTTATGTATATCATACTTCCATCTTTTGTCACTTTTCAGAGTATACTACTACATGATCTTAATTCATCCCTACAAACTCATTCTTTTAGTTTTCTCTCTGAATATGCAGTGATACACACTATATGTCAAAATTAATATTTTTCATATTAATACATAAAATATAATACTAACGAGAGAAGTGTCAACTCACCCCTTGCAGTTCCATGATTCAAAGCATTACCCAAAGAAAGAATCGTTTGCATGATCCGTTTCAACTTGATTGAATTCCTGACCTGATGAGCACATTAAGAGATGTGGTTCAAGAGATGAAATGATCAAAGAAATATCATTATTTCAAGAAACTCATAAATGTCAATTTCAAAGAAAACTTGCCTCTTCAGATGCAGAGTTTATAATATTCAAACTTGTTCTAAGGTCAGAAACCTGAAAAAAGAATATGACAAGACATCAGTAATATTGGAAAAGCAATAATGAAAATGATCACAGAAACTATAGGACTAAATAAGCTGTGCTCTAACCTGAGTTTGGAACTGTATTTTAAATGAGAAAACTCTTAGCTTTGACTCAACCCGAGGCACTTTCATCAATTCTAGGAAGAACTGTCACAAAATACACAATGTAAATTAGAACAAATAAAAGAGAGAGTTGAAGGGAGTTCTCTAAACATATATGGCAATTTGCAGTTTTATTCAATCTAAGCAGTCAATTATGATGAGGCTAACATTTAAAGACCATCAGCTGAAACCAATATCTTCTTCCATCATTCGATTAATTGCTTAAACTGATAATTAAATGCCAAGCAACCCAGTATTTGTACTATCAGTTCACAGGAACTGCACAAGGCTTGCTGAAAAATAACAGAAATGTGAAACAGAAGCATAAGCAAAAGAATAATCCACTTACCTGTTCACATTTTCCCAAGTTTCCCTTATCTCCATTGTAATTCTGCACACATATATAAAATATTTTTTATATACACTAAGGATACACACAAATGCACAATTGTAATTGAAAAAAAAAAGACATCAAGGAATGAGAGATTTCAACTAAGAGAAAAGGAAAAGCACACATGTCCAGTACCTTGAGTACTTCCATTTCTTCTTTTGTTGGACAAAACTTAATAAGGTTATCAACCTGATCAATGTCCAATGCTGAATCATCCAAAGCAAGGACTGAACCCTGCAAGACAGCAGAAATTAGCATAATTACCACATTGGTTGAAGTCAGCAATCTAAAAATTGGTGTAGCACTTCAACTTTCCAAATAGAAAATATCAGCAAGAAGCCTTGGGAGATCCAAAATGAAATTGTCTCCAACATGCTTATGAGAGCATTTACGGTTGTTGTGTGTGACTGTGTGTAGGCGCGGCAAGTTTTATTTCAACAGTGAAGTAAAAGCAATTAATAAACAAGATTTACCCCTACCCCAACCCCAGCGTCCTTTTCCTCCCTGAGCAATACTTAGTGACTTAAAAATTCAAATTCCACTAGATAATTTTTAACCATACATATCCTCGGGAAAGAAGGCAAGAGAGAGTCTGAAAAAGAGTAGCTAGTAACTTCACAATCGTCACAATTTCATTTACAATGTATAAACATTAAAAGTTATCATTTGGTATTTAGTTGAGATTGTCAAGAGGTTTACTTGCAAAAAAGCTCCATAAAAGAATAGCTTACCATCAAATCAGGCAAAGGAATTTTAACCTTTGTGAGCATAATTTCACAATTATTTGCCCGCCTAAGCTCAATCTGCAAAACCAATAAATAACATGTGAGTCTTCATTTGTCCTGTAGATTAGCTAACTAGTTGCCATCAAACTTTTGGACCAAACCTTACTGGTTTGATGGACTGACTGTTCATAACATTCAACCAAAACTAAAGACTGATTACCAGCTGGACTCTCTCAGGTTTAGGTCCAGAACGGCGATTTGACTTCCCACTTTTGCCTCCAAGATCTGAGTTCGGAGCAGCTGCTGAGAAAAGAGACTCTAGTTCTGACATGTCAAATTCCGGAGCCCTGAGGCACACCCCAAAAAACAATATCAGAACAATAAAATGGCAGGAAAATCATATGCATCAACACAAAAATAAAGAGTTGGAATCAAAGAAAGAACAGACACTAGCAAAATGATTCATACTTGGAAGCTTCATCAGATTTTTGAGCCTCAGCCCACAAGCTCCCTTGCATTGCCCTTGTTAACTTTAACCAATGATATGGTTTCAGGTTGTTTTTTCTAGGTTGGGACTGAAGCCTGGGACTTGCATGTGCTAAACCTCGCATTTTTGCACTAAATGGAGCACCAGAAGGAGGTCCAGGAATTGGAGGGATGTTACCATTACTAACTCCACTATGAGATGGAGGGGTCACATCATTAGCCTTTGACAATGATAACCCTTTGGCAAAAGGAGCTGGTGGAGGTGGCACAGGCGGAACAGGTGCTGAATTATGAGACAAAGAATTCTCTGGAGGGAGATTGGAAGCAGGTAATTGTGGCGGCGGTCGTGCTAAAGACATACTAGTTGAACCCCTAGAATGTAAAGGAGGTGGAGGTGGTGGAGGAGGTCTAGAGGTGATTGCTGAACTCTTAGAAGCTAGTGGACAAAAGACAGAGGAAGTAGTTGATGAAGCAACCATAGGGGGTAGTGGGGGAGGAGGGGGGATTGAAACTGAGTTATTGACAATGGAAGACAGAGATGTTCCTAAAAAAGAAGGGGGTGGAGAAGGTGGAGGTGGAGGTGGGTTTGGAAAAGAGTTCGTAACAGAGGTAGATGGAGATGTTACTGAAAAAGGAGAAGGGGAAGGGGGAGGAGGTGGAGGTGGAGGTGGAGGAGTTGAAAATAAGTTTTTGGCAGAGGAAGTTGGAGATATTCCTGAAAGTGAGGGGGGTTGGGGAGGAGGAGAGGGAGCTGAAAATGAGTTCTTGTCAGAGGAAGATGTTGAAGATATTCTTGAAAATGAAGGGGGTGAGGAAGGAGGAGGAATTGAAAATGAGTTATTTACAACAAAAGATTGAGCCATTCCAGGAAAAGAATGGGGTGGGGGTGGAGGTGGAGGAGGAGGAGGAATTGAAAATGAGTTATTTACAACAAAAGATTGAGACATTCCAGGAAAAGAATGGGGTGGAGGTGGAGGAGGAGGCGGGAGAGTGGAAGATGGAGATGTCTCTTGAAAGGAAGGTGGTGGAGAAGGTGCATCTGAATGCAAGGTCTCTGTAACAGGAGTACCCCCTGCGGAATTTGCGGCAGATGTAGTGGAGGGGTCTGATAATAAGTGCTCTATACTTTGTGATGTGGTTTCAGGTTGTTCGGAAAGAAAAGACTGCGTTGCCTTCAGAGTCGGAAGGGGAGGAGGAGGGGTTACCTGAGTTTTTTGGATAATTTTAGGAGGTACCAATGAAGCTCGTGCAGAGGGAGGCTGAAATGGTAGCGGTGGTGGTGTTGGTGATGGAGTAGATACATGACTAGGTTGTGGAGGTCTCATTGTATTTGTAACGGAAGGAGAAGTAGGTACAGCAGGTTGAGATCTTTTCACCTGCTGTGTGATTTCTTGAATATATTTGTCATGATCATGCAATAGAGCTGTGATTCCAAGGGATGATGGTGCGCTATGATATCTTGATATAGGTGAACCTTGTGAAGCAGACGACGAAGTTTGAGGTAATCTTGGAGAAATGATCTTTGGTTGAGCAGGCTGTTGGAGAGAAACCAGCACCTCTTTGGGTTCATTCTTCTTTTTGAATGAATTTGCATCTAGGGCTGGTTTAACAGATGGCATGAATGGTTTCCCTTGAGAAATGGATGCAAGACCCCCGATGTTGTCTGGTGCCTTCAATTTTAGTTGCTCTTTATCTTTTTCGAGAGCTGATTCTATCATAATGCTGCCTTTTTCTGCATTTAGAGCAGTCTCCAGATTTTCTTGGATGAAATTTGATGGTGTGAAATGCTGGAGCATGTTTACTGCAACATCCAACTTTGGATCTAGCCAATCAACATTGCTGAAAATTTCTTGAACTTTAGCAAATGCTTCAATAGGAAGGCCATCCTTCTCCTCTATGCCCGGCAAATCAACTGAAACAAGAGAAGTTGCAGCATCCATCTCTGAAAAAAGAACCTTCATCCACACAGAATATATTAGTTTCATCGATTTTTTATTTGATAAAAAAGGAAACAATTTTGTTACTAAAATGTTTTTTTTTCGGCCCCAGGGGAAGGGGAATTCCATCTTAACTTCAAACAATGCTCAGCATGTAGAACAGAGGGAGAAGCAAGTAGATACCTCTGCCCTGAATTCCTTGGAAAACAGATCCTTAGAATTCCACAAGATGTCAATTTCATCACGGTTAAGCATCAAAATGTTTGACCTTATAAAGGCTGTGTTGAACATGACCCGAAACATCATCTCTTCACGCTCTTGATCACTATCCAAACTAATACACTCTAGCACAACATCACCTTGAATATGGCAATGGATGTCAATTTTTACAAGTTCGCAATCTGCCTGCAACAACATTTGAAGGTTGTAAATATATCCGTTCCTTAGTTTGTGGACAACATACCTTCGAATTATAGAATTGGGAAAGGGGGGAAAATTCTGGTCATAGTGTACATGTAATTCCCCAATAGACCTTCAATGAAGCAAATAAACATCTGCCACGGCTGCAGAGTAAACATTCTAAACCAAAATTAAGAAAAGTGAAAAAAAAGTTATTGGAAAAAAAAATGGAATTTGTATTATTTCTTCTCTGCTGCCATATGTATAGCAGATGACACTAGATCCTAAACTTTCCAACTT
This sequence comes from Citrus x clementina, assembly GCF_000493195.1. Taxonomy (NCBI): domain Eukaryota; kingdom Viridiplantae; phylum Streptophyta; class Magnoliopsida; order Sapindales; family Rutaceae; genus Citrus; species Citrus x clementina. Next base: position 1,031,928 of record NW_006263303.1, on the reverse strand, counting down.
GGTAAATAATGTAATGACTCTAGCAGGCCTCTTGTTATATTTAAGTAAGGATTCTTTATTGAAGCAATCTCAATGTTGCTTCTGCCAGATTAATTTTGACTGGAAATATCAATGTTGCAATCGTAAAATCAATCAAAATATTGCTGTGTAATATGTCCTTTGATTTGAAATGGCATCACACAAACACAGCAAGCCATCAGAGGAAATTAAAAAATCATTTGTGCAGTGTTGTATGCATGATGCATCATTTTGGCGGCCTATAGACAAGAGCCTTAGTACCCTTCCCATTTAATAAGGAAAACAATAATCTAAAACCTCTTCACACATTCCAAAAACTCTCTCTGCTTATGTAAATAGAAAGATCCTCACTGAAATTAAGTATGCACAGATATTGCGCTGAGGATGGAACAGGTTACCAATAACATCAAGGGCAACTATCTTGTTCAGAGTCAGAAAGTGCTATAGATGCAATTTCACAAACATTAAATACCTAGCACTAAAACAGGTATAGAATCATGTATTTATCATACGCAACCCCAGGCAGGAACACTGCAAATGATTTCCGCACCTAAAAGGTGTCGATCATTAAACAATTAAAAGAAACTAGACAAAACATGTACAGTGTCCTATCAGAAAGTCCAAAAAATACGGTCCACTAAGAGTGAAAATATATCACACAACAATAAAAGTACTACCTTAAGAAAGAGACAAATGGTAGCAGGACCATTTGTTCTAAGTAAATAAAAATGAAATGAACAAACATAAGAAAGAATCTTAATATTCTGGTTGGAAACACTAATAAAATTTGAGATCAAAGAGGAGAAAACAGAAGAGTAAAACCCACCTGCTTGTAGTGCCGAACAAGTTTGCTCCTTTTTGGTGTTGAGAACAAAACTTTAGGAGTTCGATCAGCAACCATTAGAGGATCTTGTCCATAAATCCTAAATATTGGGCAGCAACCCCCTTCTCCATCGAAATTAGGAATGACTCTAAGAATAACACAATCCAAAGTAAGCGCTCTATCCAGCGGAGGCCATTCTGAGCCCACATTCCTTCTTGAGACATACTGAAGGTACCTCAATTGTGAAGGCAATGGATTCAGTGGTGACATCAGCTGCAAAAGCTCACGAGGTGCTTGCTTGTAAATCATGTCCAAAGTTTTCTGCTCCCCAGTAAACTGTTTCCTATATATCAATAAGGCAGCAAGCATAAAGGCCAAGACTGGCCACCCACCTCTTTCACAATGCATCAAGAGCACATTCTGATGCCCAAGGGAGAGCCAGCTTTCACTTGAACGCAAGAAATGATGGACCGTTTCCATTGTGAGTAATGGACAACCTTCATAATGGCGAGGATAGTCCATTACAGTCATATCATACTCTGACAAAACTTGACCGATCTGACTTTGGTGTTCTCCTTCTCGAAAGTTAAACACCATGAACGAAGCCTCAGGAAAGTATTCATGGAGCTGACCCACTATGCCTCCCAGATATTCTTTATACTCTTCTTCTTCTAAAATGTCAGTCGTGAAGCAGCAATCGAAGACTACGTGATGCAAGAGCAGCCAGAAGAAGTTAAACTCTCATATTATAATAAGTTTGATGATGAATCGTCATTAGCATACAGAAAGAATATTTTGCAAGGCTGAGTGGTAATTTCTTTTATGTAACATTGCGCCTTTAGAAATATAAAAACAATAATACTAACAAAAAATAATTCCTCGGTGAAGTTTTCTCAAGATTTAGAGACTAAGCACTGAGCTAATTTGTGTGGTTTTTTTCTAATTCATTTCCATTTCCAGTACAATCTCGCACATTATCCAATTTATACTTGTATGGTATGTCAATGACAAAAAGTTCATGCAATATTCTTCATAAGATATTCGAAAGCCATACGTTAAACCAAATAAAAAACTGAAGCAAATAAACACATACCAAAGACCCTTTCAGAGATCTCCAATAGCCCATCAGGAGGCTTCCTGTAGAAAAACTTTCTAAATAATGCCATTCGTTCTTCACACGATTCGAAAAAACACACTTAACAAAAAAATGCACTACGACTGTTCGACAGAATGCCGCATTAAGTATAAACACACCCGGGTTCAGCTAACGAAATACCCACCCAGATCACAAAAACGACGGCATTTTATATTCAGGAACCAGAAAGCTATTCTATCTTCAAAGGATCCGAAAAAAACCAACCCTCCCAAAAAGAGAAATGCCCTACAACTCTTCGACAAAATTCCGCATGGAAGCCAAGAACGCACCCAGGTGCAGCTAATGAAATATCCAGATCAGAAAAATGATGGCATTGCACAGACTGAGTGTATATTCAGGAACCAGAATGGATTTCGCCTCTTCTTAAAGGAACGGAACACTTATGTGGGCATGGGCATGGGCATATTTTCTTTTCCTCGTTTGTCTTCGCATTCACACTTGCGTTTCTTTTTTTTTTTTTTCTCTACCTGAGCAGAAACTTAGCTTTCAATCAACATGAAAGAGAAAATTGGAAAAGAGAATGAAGAAGCTAAGAATATTCCAGTGTCGTTTTAATAAGATTAGTTGCTGGAGGGAATCCGAGGTTTGTCTCAACGTCGCCCGTCTTTGTGCCTCCGTGTTGCGTTTTTGGGTGATGATGACGACAGCGATTTGCTTTTCTGATTTTAATTTTCTGTTTTTGTTTTTGTTTTTGGTTATTGTTGTTACTTGAGATGCAAATAAAATATAATCGGGTACGTATCATATGGCCACCACGTGCGCTGCTCATGAATTTTGGGGTCATGTAATAATGAATGTTCGTACTTGTGGTTTCATTCATCAATTTAATTTAATAATACTATACTTTCTAAATTTTTTATTTTAAATAATGTATTATTTATTAATTAATTGATGAGATAATATAATTAATTTATTTAAATTTTATAAAAAATTATCAATCACTCAATTAATGACGCATCATTTAAGATAATTTTTTAAGATAAAAAATTTAAAATGTGTACCACTACTGATTTAAATTTCATTAAATTTTTGTCTTTTCTTTAACGTTATGAAACCATTTTGCAATTAAGCAATTAACTGTTTTATTGTCATAAGATTAAAAACATTTTATCTTTAGATTATAACATAACCTAAGGAAGCTTAGTGCGATTAAGGATAATGCAATTAAAATAATTATTTATTACATGCTTTATGCTTATGAATCTTAATCAAGTGCCCCACCGAATCTAATACACAGTGGGAGGAGCATTTGTGAGCAATTTTAAGAGTGGGTGGCTGGGTGTTAATTTATTTTATGACATTAGGTATAACAATAAAATAAAATAAAGTGATGTTAATTTTGGGACAACTTTCGTTTAGTGAACTCAACATCATTCTCACATAACGTGGCGCAATATCTGGCCAAAAAGAATGCCAGATTCCCACTTTAATTGGTCTTGCAATTCATTAGTTAATTGGAAGTTAATTGTATTTAATTATAAAGTGCTTGATTCACCATTAATCAAGGCTCTTTCACTTGTACTTATGCTTCTAAATTTGAAGTTTAAAAGGCACTTTAATTTGATTTGGCTTTTGTCATCAAATGTTTCGATTTGTTTTCTGAGTAAAAATAATTATGGAAGTTGCGAGAGTCACTTTCACAAGATAAATAATATGATTTTTAAGAACCCAAAAAAAAAAAAACTTTAAAAGATGGGTAGAGAAAATCTTGTTGATAATGAAATTTAACCAATTGCGTAAAGGCATTGAATCTAAAAGTCAGAAGTAGAGTCTGCATGAAGATTTTCTCCATGATATATATCTACTTATTTATTTATTTATTTTGATAAGATCTATTTATTCATTTTTAAGTCTTTTAACGTTAGATGGATACATTGCTGCAAAACAAATGCTTATGCAAAAAGATGATTTCCCATCAAAACTCAAACTCAATCATTCCAATCATGAAATGTAACAAATTTTGTCAGATGATATAACATTTTCATCGTCATAAGTGTAAAAATATTATATTTACGATGTTTTGAGTTTACGAAAACAAACAACTTACCACTTGTAAATCAAATGTGAAAAATAAAAAATAAAATATTATTTTGACATATACATTCATATTCATTCAAATTTCAGATAAAAAATAAGCGCTACTTAACAGTACTTCAATTTATTGTTCAAAGTTAACTGATATTTATCTACTAAATATTGATATAGATTAATAAATAATTTTATAAATAATGAAATTAATATTATCTAGTGGATGAATATCACATTAGTATTTGGGCTTGAATTATTAGATACTACTTGAAATCTATAGTATTCTTTCTGTTAAAAAAATTTAAAAAAAAAAGTGAGATTAAATAGTTTTGATTTCGTGTTTTTTTAATAATTATTCTACAGATTTATTTTATATGTTATTTTGTTTTTTGCTTTTTTTCCCCTCTTTCAAAATGAGATTGTAATGAATAATTTAGCACAAAAATGACCCTGGCCCGTGTCTTTTCTTAAGTAGATCTGGACTTATATATGAGTTCTGCTATTTGTCTCGGGTCAAACCCCGAAACGGCAGCATAGGTCGTCGTTTTCGGCTCTTTATTTTTTTGGTTTTGATTCGTTTTGAAACGACATCGTTCTGCTTTTATTTTTTTTTCTTTGTTCTGATTTCTTCCTTCTCTTCGTTTAACCCAACTACAGACCCATTGCTTTGTTATCTTCTCTTCGTTCTCTTCATCGACCGACAGCCACGTTCGTTTGCAAATCCTTCAGAACCCAGCTGCCCCTTCGTTTGCCTCGTTCCATTTTCCTTCTTTGAACTGAAATACAGGATGCCTGCATAGTCTCCTCGTTCTCGTCTTTTCTATAATCAATCCAGATTGGGTTGTCTTACAAAAAAAAACTGATATAGTTTTGGCAATTAGGGGGCTTAACCTAGCAAAAGAAGGTGGTTATGCAGTTTTGCTTGATAACAAACTTGGGCAGACAAAGCTTGATGGTGGATATGTTCACAATGGGTCATTGAAGGCTGCAAGGTGGGTTTTCAACGCCGAGTGTGAATTTTTAAGGGGCTTGGTTGACAGGAACCCAAATTATACTTTGACATTTGTTGGGCATTCATTGGGGGCAGGGGTGGTGGCATTGTTGGTGTTGATTGTGGTTCAGAATCTGGACAAGTTGGGGAACATTGAGAGGAACAAAATCAGATGCTTTGCTATTGCACCTACTAAGTGTATGTCATTGAATTTGGCAGTGAGATATGAATGGATCGTGAATGGCTGTGAGAGGAAGGGGAAGACGGAAGAGAAAGAGAAAGCAATGGTTTTGCCTTAGCCAAAACGGCATCGTTTAAGGAGAATGAAAGAGGAAAAAAAAAGATGAAACGGCGTCGTTAGGATGAGTTTCGGGGTTTGACCCGGAGAAAGTAGCATTTTCTCTTATATATATATATGTGTGTGTGTGTGTGTGTGTGTGTGTGTGTGTGTGTAGGAATATTTGGAAACTAATATTTTTGATAAATGCTATTGACAAGGAAATATTACTAAGCGTTGATTATGAAATTAAGTATTTTACTCTAAGATATCTACTCACACTTTTGCATAATCATAAACAATCTTTTTTTTTTGGGTTCTAATGTAAACGTCTTACATTTTGAATTATATATATTAAAAAAAGAATGTGAATATGTGGCTAGCAATAAAATATGGGTAATAATATAACTATAAATTCTTGTACAATTTTTTTTTGTACAAACTAATGTAGCATGATTTAATTAGTTGAATTAGATATTTCTTGGTCCACATGATTTGTGTTTTATTACTTTGTATTTTTATTGTCCCATTATGCTAATGCCACATCAGTTTATACAAAATAAATTTATACAAGAGTTTGTACTTGAATCATTACTCATAAAATATTCATGAGATACGATAGGAGAAACTTAAATGCTTATGGAGCTGTTTGTTTTTTTTTTTACATAATGATTTAATTAAACTAATTTAATCACTTAAGTCATTAAGTTTGTGTTTTTTTAACTTAATGAAAATTCTTAGTCATTAAGTTATCAAGCCAAATTTATGAGCTTTTTCTTAATCTAAAAAAGTTGAATAAAAGATATTATCCAAAATATCCATATTTAATAAAATAATTTTCATTCTTACCCAAATGAAATTTAATAATTAACATTATTACCAATCTTTTATAACTTGTGATAATACAATGATAGACTTTTATTATTTTCATCTGTTTATTTCCTTCAAATTAACATTGTTTATCTTCATATTTTTTTATGAATATTTTTCATATAAAAACATCATAAACTACAATAACATTAATTAACATAGTCTAATTTAGAATATTAAAGGGTTGCATTCAATTGAACACGATTTATGTAATGATAATATATTATCTTATTTATATTATTTGAGATGTTTATTATTTTTTTAATATTTAGAATATGTAAAGGCATAAATATAAAATACCAGTTTTCAAATATTTTAAGTTAAAAACAAACAACTTCATGTTTAATTTTAACGATTCAAACAAAAGAACAATATATCATTTAAATTTCAAACATTCAGCTCTATTCAAAATCCATACTAATTCAGGTTTATTTAAATTTTAGATTTAAAAAAAAAAAAAGCAAACGCCACCTATATTTGCAAGTAGTTAATTAATGAGCTCAACAATAATATAAGAATACGTAATGGAGTGAAAACGAAAAACGTCATAACCTTTTCAGTTATTCTAACTTTATATTCCATTTTTTTTTGGATTAAAAAAAAAAAAAGTTCACGAAATAAGGGGAAAAGGAAAGTGATTCAAGTAATTTCATTATTAAATTTGGTCACACGGGAATGTGCTCATCTTGCCCTACCGGACAAGTGCGAGCTAATATCCATGATTTCATTTGTTTTGCCTCTCGTCAGCACGTGTCCTTAACATTTTAATATAAAAAGACCATATAAACTTGCAAATATTATTTGAATTAGTATTATTTTTTTTAATCGAAGCTCTATGATAAAACAAAATCGACCTAACTTTTAATTAAAGAAAAAAAAAAAAACCAAGTTTTATATCCACTTTGACGTCACCGCCCCGCGCCTTTAAATTGATATATTTATCATGTCGCATAAATGTCCCGTATACTTTTGTTGTTTCTCTCTAACATTAATTTTTGTCTAATCAAATGTTCTAAAGAAAATATAAAGTAGGAATCATTCACTTGCATACCTTAACGACTAAAAGATTATTGAAATTTAAAAAAATTTAAACGTAAAATCAATCCATTTAAGTACGATGCTCCAATCAATCATTGTATTTTAATTTTATTTTTTTCAAACCATATAATATCTAAAGTCAATTTATAGACTATGAGATGAACAACGTACATCATTTAAATATGAGAAATTATCTACCGTCTATCTGTTTTTTTTCAATTTTTTTAAAAATATACAATTCTTTTTTTTTTTTTTTTGCTGGAATCCACTTGAAGTTACATTTTTTTTTTCACTTTTCCACTTCCGTTTGGAGACCATTAAGAAAACTAACGGAATATTATTTAAATGACTTTTTACCCTCAAACGTAAAAGATAAATTATCAACCTACCATATTTTTCTCATATTTTTTAAAAAATACACAATTCTTAATTTTTTTTGTTAAATTCCACTTAAAGTTATATTGTTTTGCACCTATCCACTATTGTGTCGTTGTAAAATGATAATTTTACCCTTATGATGTCAGCAAAGTTCTAACAGTGTTATAACGAGAGTGGACCAATGAAAAAAATGTTAACTTCAGGTGGGACGCTGCAAAAAAAAAAGATTTCTGTATTTTTAAAAAAATAAAAAAAAAGGTGGTCGGTGGATAATTTTCCTTTAAATATTTGGGTTCAAAATGGACTATGCTTATATCCAAACATTCTTTACTTTCTTTTTAATTATAGAAAAACAAAAATTACAAAAAAAAAAAAGGTGAGCAATAAATAAAGAAATATGTCTTGTATAATGTATGGTTGTATGAGGCAACTCAATAATGGATGGACAATCATGATTGGGGCAAAATTTAAAACCTTCCCTCCAAAACAGAAGGAAGCAAAAATACGTACATGTACATAAAGGACGGGCTCCAGAGTCCAGTCTGTCCCTCTTGTTCGTGACATTTAATTCTGCTTTCAATCTTGATTCAGAGTTAATTTAAGTTACTCGTGAGTTCTCAATCCCGATGAGCAATAACAACTCTTCGCTCCTTAAAAGCTCCTCTTCGACTGCTCCTCCTTTACGAATCGCTGATGTTCTACTACTCCATCTCGACGACGACCAGGAAGAACAAGTGGACGGCGCTGTTCTCCCGTTTTCTTTAGTGATGGACGGCTGTAGAAGACGCCGGAGAGAAGCTGGCGGCGTTGTGTCCCGGTGGCTCACATGTTTTAGAAGGCCCGAGGATCAGCATGATGACGATCGTGATGATGTAACCAACGGTCGTGATTTGACGTCTGTGGTTGCTCACAATGATCACTCAGGTGATTCGTTTTGATTGGCAAATCATCTGATTGTCAATCTTTCCTTTTTTTTTTTTTTTGTTCTCCTCTTCATTCTTTTGTGTATTTAATAATTTGTTGTTTGAAGGTATATCTAGGATTGATGTGCTATAGTGCGGTCGTTTGGATATTTTAAAACGTCTAACGTTCACATTAGATAAAGACCGTAATAAATAAAATATTTGATAAATAATTATTTAACACTATATTTATATTTGATAATTAATGATTCCATGTTGCATTAAATACGAACACCTAAAAAAATAAATTATTTACCAAACATTTTAATTTTCTTGCTTTCGAGAATTAAGTAGACATTTCGAAACATATCCTAAGGTATAGCACTGTTTAGTTAGGTCAACATTTATCTCTTCAAATTTGTTGAAAATTTGTCATTGATGACTATAATTCTTCTGGCCAAAATTACTGCTTACAAGGTGATTAATTTTTCATTTGATTATTTGATTGCAAGTTTGACATTTTTTGTTTCAAATTTGACGTTCAGGTCCTTCAGGGGGTTGTAGGTGGTGCCAAAGAGAGTCCTCTTTCGATGTGGGAGTTGGGTGTTCTCTGTTATATCTAATTGCAGCAAGTAAAGCTGAACTTGACAAGATGATGGATTTGAGGACCCAAATGCAGGTTCTTCTCCAGAATTTCAAAGAGGAGCTGCAAGTGAGAAACGCCTCAGAAGAAGGGACGGGATCAAACTGTCATCGTTCTTCGCAAAACCTTGCAATTTCACATGTTCAACCAGAGTCATCAACAACAGCAATTATGACATTTGATCAGTCTTTGAAATGTGACACGCCTAAAGATGTTGAATGTTTGGAAGGAATAGATCAGCTGCAAGCAGAACTTGAGGCAGAGTTGGAGCGTTTGCAGCTGCACTTGGAAAAAGAGAAACTATTGCAACATCCAGAACAGCGAAGTGTAGAGGTACTTGTGTTTCTGAATGAACGAATTTCAAGGACCATAATGAGTCAATGACATTCAGATTTATTTGCTTTCAGTAAATTTTATAGACTGTGTCACTGTGATGCCAATGCTGGCTTCGTCAGGAGAGGTTGTTCCTTTTTACCAATTTGTAAAAACCGTTACATTGTCAGTCTAAAACTTTAACGCAGCAGAGGCGGGAAATTTGTTAACCCTGAATTCAAAGAGGTGTCTTAAACTTATTTGCTTTCGGTAATTATTAACTCATCTTGAATAGGCTGTGATGCAAATGCTTGTTTTCTGTGCCACTGCCCTTGTCAGGAAAAGTTGCTCTTTTAGCCATCTGGTAAATCATTAAGGAGTTTAATGCAGGGTAGGTGGAAAAGTTGTTAACATTGAGTTCTAAGAGGTCTCTTTCCTGTTACAGTTTAGGATTTATTTTTGTGAGATTATGTGTACAATTGATTTTAAAGTAGAAATAGACGGTGTCGGGTGTATGATAAGCCTTTGATTGTGGTGTGCACAAGAGAGATGAACGAGGAGCACCTAGCCACCAGAATCCTGGAATTCTTTTGTTGGATAATTTTAGTATCTTTTTTTGAATCTTTCTGGTTTCTTAAACAAGAATAGTGGATGATACTGGGACAGTATCTCAGATCTATCTCTTCGGGGTGAAAACAAGTACATTGAAAGTTTGGTATTTAAGATTTCTTAATATGTTCTCCAAAGTTTGTGCTCATGGTGTATATAGTAGATTCAAACATACTTCTAGTTGCATATTCTGAGCAATTGAAATTGACAGGTGACTCTTAAGGACACTGCTTCTTCTAGAAGTTGCAGCATGAGTGCTGGAGAAGTTAGTGACACCGTAGTTGAAGCCCAAGAGGCCTTCAGTGAAGTAGACTGTGGAGTTCCTCCCTATGAACTTGAGAAGAGGTTGCATGCAGTACTAGAGGCAAGACAGCAAGAACACATAAGAGAGCTAGAAGCAGCTTTAGAGTGTGCCAAGCACAAGCTTTCTGAGAAGGAAATGGAGATTTCTTGGTGGAGGGACACTGCAAGGCTTATCGCACAGCATGTTCCCGGACCTTCAAGGTGTACTTCTGACCGTGGATGAGCGCAAAAAACTTATCATTCGTTAAGGTGAGCTTCAAATCGTAAGATAAACTTTTGCTTGTACGATCTTTTGATCAAGTGTTGATGATAAATTCTTTCGATCATGAAGGTTTAATAATCGACAATGACAGTGAGCAGGACTTGGACTATTAGCTGTAAAGCGAGTCTTGCAACTTTTTGTATTATATAAATGCGCGCTAGCCTTGTTTCGTGCGTTGCTATATTTTGACAAGCATGTGTTTCCTGTTACTGCGAGTGCATTTTATGTTTTTATTTTACAATTATATATAAGCTCGTCAAAATTAGTCATTGATGTTGAAGAATCTTTGCTTTGGTGCGATTTGGCTCCAAGCCTCCAACCATCAGTCACCAACATGATGGCCAGACCTTTGGCTTGCCATGAACCTTTGGCTGAGGCTGATCGACCAGTTGATGTGCACACAGGGCATGCCAAAAATTTGGATTCGACGCTTTTATTGGACTCTCCATCGGCCCTAACCTTAGACGTGGGTGCCATCTCCGAAAGTTTTGGCCTTTTTCTGGTGGTGATGTCATCACCATATCAGCACACGGTGGCATTTTTACCACATACACAATGGGTTTATGATGTAATAATTAATAATTTGTACGGAAATTTAAACTGTATTGGGAGATTATTCTTCAACCACATCAAAAGTATAAAGTAGCCCACGCATATTTTTTGTTTTATATCAATGGATCACTGTTCGATTAAACCTGTTAACCATAATTAAATAATATAAATTAAAAAAAAACCATCTTATCCTTGGAGCCTCCTAAAATTTTAAAATAAAGGTTACTTTTGTCCCCAAATTCATTTACGAAGGTAAAATAATGTCTTGGGAGATTTCAGGCCAAAACAATCTTTTATTTTAGATTATTTAATGGTGGACGATGAAATTAGGGAAAATGGCTGATGATATAAAATAAAAACTTGATGTGATTTTGTAATATTCTTGGGATGGCTGAAAATAATTTCTCATAAACATATGTATTATATATATGTGGTCATTGCACTATTAATATTAAAGATAAATCCACTACTATGTTATACATTTTTGCATGTTTTTATTATATAGGCTATAAGTTATTTTGGTTGTACCTTAGCAAAACCCTTTAAATCCAACCCAGTATGAAACAGTTATATGAATGTGACATAATTTTCAGATCCAAGTCAATGGCGACTGAAATGTGGAAAATTATTAGTCATATATTCTTAAATGACACCCGTATTAAACGTGTGTGAATGCTTTTTAAGTGTATCACTCGAAGATCTTAAGTTGACAAAATACTTCTGTCGTCCACCAATCCGTTAACTTCCGTTAGAAAGTTAACAGAATTGTGGCAAATTGACTATTTTACCCTTGAAACTCAAAATGAGATAAAAAGATAAATTTACCCTAAAAATTAACATAAATTTTCAATACACAAATTTTTTTATTTTGTTGTTAACAATACATTTTTTTGATTAAAAAATAAATTATTAATGGTATATATTATTAACAATACCCATAAAAAAACATTCATATTATACCATAAAAATTATTAACAACATATTATTTACAATTCTACATATTATACCATAAAAATTTTCAGTTGGAGCTTGGAGGAGTAGATCTTCAAAAATTTAGGCTAAATTTTGGAGGAGTAGATTCGGTTGTAAAATAATTTTTTTAGCAATTATTAACAATTATTCGATAAATGGGATGGCATGTCATTTTTATCAATATATATCATATGATATGTCAGTTTTTACTAGGTAAATAAGATGACATGTCATTTTTTTAATTAAAGTTTCGTCAATCTTAAAAGACTAAATTACCTTTATGATGTCATCGTTTGCAAACGGAAGTTAATGGATTGGTGGATGACAGAAATATTTTGTTAACTTATGATATACGAGTGATACACTTAAAAGTTATTCATACACGTTTAATACAGATATCATTTAAGAATATATGGCTGATAATTTTTCCCGAAATATCAAAAGCAGCCGAGAACCCAATTATAATATTATTGGCAGAACAGAATGATCGGGTCTCCGACTAAGACATAAAACTATGTAGAAAACGTGTTTGCGAAAAGTCCCCACTAACAATTAATCACTTGAAAAAGGAAACGCGACCATGGAATCCACGCAAAATTTGGACGTTACTCAAACTCTTGCCTTTAAAAAAATGGCCCCCACTAACCCCACGCGGCCACGCTCATCGCTTTCCTTCTGCGCCAGCCATTTCTATATTTTCTAGTTCACAATTAGACATTCAGCCCAGAGGAAGAAATATCTCTTCTTAATTAAGAAAAGATTTGGTAACGATTACTAAGAATCTATTTTTCATTTGTGTTTATTTTCTCATTTTGTTTATTGAGGATTCTCTGTTTTGCATTGAGAATGTTTTTGGTTGTGTTGATAGTTGTAGTCCTTGTAGTAGAGAACAAGATGGCATTGGCAGGGGATTTAACGCTTGACTTGGTGAGGGACTCATTGATTAGGCAAGAAGATACCATTATATTCTGTCTCATTGAGAGAGCTAAGCACCCTCTTAATGCTCCAGCTTATGATCAATCTTATGCTTCATTTCCTGGCTTCTCTGGTTCTTTGCTTCAATACATTGTTCAACAATCAGAGGCCATGCAAGCCACAGTAAGTTTCTGTCCTTTTTCCTTTTTTAAAATTGTTTGTTGGTTATGTTTGATTCATATGTGTTTCTCTTAATCTGCTGGATTTTGTTTCATCACCAGGTCCATGACATGTAATGATTCTGTCTATGTTAATATTATTATACTTGTCTTTCATAACCGTAGCACATGATTGAGAGAATAAAATAAAAGGCTTGTATTTTACAATGTTTGCTAGAGAATGTGGTACATAAGTTTTAAAATATGCATATTTTATTGATTTTTGAATAGGAAGGAGGACTTGCCCATGAATTTAGAACTTAACTATTAATGCAACTTATTAATTCAGAGCAGGTTATAGGCTTATTGGGGATATAGTGTTTGTCAATATATTGAGATGGTAGAGTCGGGTTTCTGATTAGCTCAGACATTTTAATGAGCTTTGCTAATTCTTATATACATTTATAGTGATGTCTCCTTGTAGCTTATCTAATGTTCTGTAACTGTTGATGGTTTGTTTTTCTGGTTCTGCTGTTCTCTCTCTCTTTTTTTTTTTTTTCTTTTTTTCAGTAGCTACTTATGTGAGGCTGTGTTGACATATGAATAGAATGCCATTTGTTAAATCAGTAACATTGCCAGTGAACATTGAGTTAATGACTAGTTTTGTTTTGGTTATGTTTTGAATTGGTTAATCTAACTCTAAAAATGGTATTTGATATGGCATGCAAAAGGCTGGGAGATATGAGAATCCAGAAGAAAGTCCCTTCTTCCCTGATAAACTGCCGCATTCATTTGTACCGCCTTTCAAATATCCGCAGGTAAATTAGTTTACCAGAACTCTGGTTTTCTTTTCCATAATTCTATACTTGAAAGCAAGTTCATTTATCTTTTTGACTAATCCCGAGCATAGGTTTTGCATCCTGCAGGGACTTCGATCAACAAAAATAAGATCATATGGGATATGTACTTCAACCAATTGCTTCCGCTTTTTGTTGCTGAGGGTGATGATGGCAACTATGCATCAACTGCCACTAGCGATCTTGCCTGTCTACAGGTAATTGGGGCATATTCCTTTTTATTTGTGTCGCACTTGCAATAGTTCTCTTCAAGATTAAAACTAAGGGATCTTACGATTGTTTCAATTAATATTGGCTCAACTTGATACCTATTCCCTTCCAGGCTCTCTCTAGAAGGATACATTATGGGAAATTCGTAGCCGAGGTTAAATTCAGGGATGCCCCACATGAATATGAACTTGCAATTCGTGCTAAGGTATTAAATCTTTATCGTTAAACACTACAGTAATTTCAGCAAGTTTCTTCATTAGTTTTACCAACTTACCAATGTGAAGAACTAGAGAGGCTCCTAAGCATTCAGGACCAAATTATTGATATGCTGTGGAAGTTTCTGGACATGTAGAGACCAGTTTTAAATTTCATTATGATCAACTGTCAAACCAATAATGTTTCTTGCCTTAATTACTATCTTATAGTTAACGTTTTTTGAACTTCATTCTTTTGTATAGTTCACTTGTAATTCCCATGCCGATCAATTATTTGTTTGATGAAACTCTGCTTATCTTTCTCAACTGTCATCTCTTGAACTTCATGCAATTTACGTGTCATCTCAGACTAGTTAATTTCCTCTGGCAGCGTTTCCTAAACTGTGAATTTTCTACGTAGAGCACAGATTTCGAAGTTTTAAATGTTCAATCGTTGAAACGTTATGTTTTCTACCTCAGATACTATCTTATAGGTGAACCTTTTTCACTAGACATACAGAACCCACATTGTAAGGCGATATTCAACAAAATCTTAGAACATTGTCATGTGGTGGAACTCTGCTTAAGTTTCCAACTTCAACTTTCTTAACATCATTTCTAGAACTTCATACAACTTACCCGTCATCTCTAATGTCTTAGTTTTCTCCAGCAGCAATTCAAGTAAGACAAAACCGATAATTTGGCACTAACTAAGCTATTGTTTTGGTTTGTTTCAGGACAGAGATGCTCTGATGAATCTATTAACATATGAGAATGTAGAACAGATGGTGAAGAAGAGAGTTGAGAAGAAGGCGATGGTACTCGGGCAAGAAGTGAGCCTCGGCAATGACGGCGACAAGCAAGCGAGGTTCAAAGTGGATCCATCTGTAGTTTCAAGACTCTATGGAGATTGGATCATGCCCTTTACCAAGCTCGTTCAAGTTGAGTACCTCCTTCGCCGCTTGGATTGAAGTTGAAACCTGTGCTAGCTATTGTCTTAGACCCGTCACATTTTCTCCATGATCTAGTAATAAACAATATTTCATTTTAAATCTAATTTATACTCAAAGCTCCGTATTTAGAAGATCATATACTTAGCAATGCAGGCCAATACATAGAACGTCAGTTATTGTCTTTTAAACTATTCTACCATCCTCCACCCAAATAATTCCAAGTACTATGGTTTTATTTTTAATATTTGATGAGATTCATCATAGACTGTATATTACGCGCACGTTTGTAATTGTTGTTCTTTTGCTTAATTTTAAAAGCACACAGTTACAATACTTTGATCTCATACATGCACTACAGCAATTTCAGGCAAACGAAAACATTTTTCAAGATTTGATAATACTAAAGAAAGTTGTTAATCTCTTTGCAAGAATGATGAGCTACTGCTCTCACAAATTTGAGTTCCTTTTAAGAAGACTTAATATTCTCTCTCAATTAAATAATTGAGTGGAGGTAATTCTCTCTTAAATCGTGTTTAAATATTTAAAATAATCTCAGTAATTATTAAATTATAATTTTTTTAAAAAAATTATTAATCTAAAAATATCGTGAATAAATAAATGTCACACATTTCGAATGAAATGTTAAAATACTAATGTGAGATGACTATATAACGTGATTAACTAATAAATAATTTTGCAAATTAAATTCACCGAATATTTGCTTTCTCAAATTTAACCCGATAGCTCGGTTGCTTTTCATCAGTCCCTCCCCAAACTTCCAAATAGGGGTGGGCAAAATACCCGACCCGATCCGACCCAAAAAATTTTGGGTTCGGGTCGGATCGGGTTGTTAATATAACCCAATCGAATGAAATATTGCAAACCCGATCGGGTTGCTAAAAAAAAAAAAAAAATTTTATGGCCAAACACACACACACGGCACACAGCACACCACACATAATCACACAAATCAGTGAAATCACATACTCAAAAGGTTACACTTTACAGTTTACACAAACACACAACACACACAAACAAAAAAATCACAACACCCAACCCGTGAACCCACCCTCAAGAAGCAAGAAAACATTCTCTCCTTCCCGCAATCTGCTGCTGCCGTGTTGCGAGTCCGGCCATCTGCTGCTGCGTTAGCGATCTGCTGTTGCCTTGCTGTTGTCATGTTGCTGCCGTCTTGCGTCCAGCCATCTGCTGCTGCGTCCACGATCTGCTGCCGCAGTGCTGCATCCAGCCATCGCGAGGAAACTGCTGCGCGTCCAGCCGTGCGCAAGCTGCTGCTGCACGCCCACCGATCTGCTGTCGAAAACCCAGCCGCCGATCTGCTGCTCCAAGGCTCAAGCTCCAACCCGACCCGAGTTTCTCCCTTAGTCCCTTATGTGTTTTGAATTTTGAAGCTTTCATGGTGTATTGGTATATATGTTTTGAATTGACTCATTTTCATCAACCCGAATTGGTTTAATTTGACCCGAATTTAATATGATCCATTTTTAATTCGAACCGATTCAATCCGAATTCAACCCGATTTTTGACCCGATCCGAACCGATCCGAATATATATCGGATCGAATCGGGTCGGGTTGTAAGTTCGGGTTGTATTCGGATCAATATTTGCACAACCCGAATAACCCGAAACCCGATCGAGTTGACCCGAACCCGACCGGAACTCAATTTTGCCCACCCCTACTAGTTCCAAAGCATTCAAAGGCAAAAATCGTCCTCCAACCATACACCTTTCCGAACCAAATCCTTAATGATGAATTTACAAGATCACCTCTTGAAAGTACAACTTATTACCAGTGAAACCACTCCTCAAAAAGCAACACAAGCAGCAGAGACACTGACAAAACAGAAACAAAATTTGAAGAGCGTCTCTTTGGCTTCATCGTCTCTCTCTGGTTCTGTTCTCTACTTCTCTTTCGCCAAACAGGACAACGAGCATACACATTGTCTGAATGACCGTTGATGAACCCTAGAAAGTTATGATTTTGAGAGTGTTGGTGAATAAAGATTCAGTTTTTTTAACGTCTATTTGACAATTGACGCTACACGCCCAATTGAATTTTAAAGCTCAACGTAAGTTTCTGTCTCCATTTTTTGGGGAGTTCGGTTGTGTTTTTTGTGCTTTTTGTGTTTTGGAAATGAAAATGAGATGGATTAAGAGACGTAGAAACTTGAACTTTGCTTTGCATGCAGCATGCAGATTTTGAGACAATCTCTTCTGTATTTATTCATTTTTTAGTTTTTTTAATCTTTTATACTTTTGCTATATTTGCAGATTTTGAGACAAATGGGGGCATCCGGCATCATCAAATGCCAAGGAAGGTATAGCCATGAGTAGTAAGGATGAAAAGTTTTCAGTTCAAGATGATAATGAATTTACAGATCCAAGCAGCATACATGATCTTGGGGAGGAGTTTTTGAAAACATTCTGTAGGAAGGCAGTAATGTCTTTTTTTAAGGAATACGGTCTGGTTAGTCACCAGATCAACTCATACAATGAGTTTATTAAAAATGGTCTCCAGACAGCCTTTGATTCTTTTGGTGTGACTGTAGTTGAGCCTGGTTAGGATCCATCAAAGAAAGGAGAGGGTCAGTGGCGATATGCTTCGATGAGATTTGGGCAGGTCACTCTTGATAAGCCTAGTTTTTTTGCTGGTGAAAGAGGCGACGTGCAGGACATGCTTCCTTGGCATGCAAAGTTGCAGAATATGACATATTCACCCTGGATGAAAGTTAACGTTAACTTCAGGTGAATAAAAAGTGCTGTTAGTTTTTCTATTGATAAAATGGCATTTCTTTGGGTGTGATATTTTTATTCTTGTCTTTCTGCCTTTTAATTACTTACATCTTGTTGCATCATTGTACTTTGTCAGGTACACACTTAAAAACGTGTCATAAGTGGCAATTTCAAAACTAGAAGAGAACAATTTATTCAGAAGGAGGTTCTAATTGAGGAAACTACGGACATCATACTTGGGAGGATTCCTCTGATGGTGAAGTCTGACCTCTGCTGGATGAAGGGAGCAGAGAAAGGTGATTGTGATTTTGATCATGGGGGTTACTTTTCTATCAAAGGTGCAGAGAAGGTGAGTTTGAAGCTTTCTTATTTTTCTTTAACATTGCTGTGTATTTTTGTTACAACTCCCTTCTCTATTTGTTTTCATGTATGGTTAATTTCATTAATGCTATATCTGTAGTGAATTAATTTATGGGGATATTTAATTAATCCCAAGATTACACGTCATTCCATGTGGCTTGACGAATTTTCTGTACACCTCTCAGATGATGATAACTTTGAAATTTACGTGTTTAGAACCTTGGTACCAATCTAGCTGTTAAATCTTTGGAAGGGAAAAACGAATCCTTCCAATCCTTGTCCACGGAATAGTAGAGCTTGTTGGAACTGAAGAAGAGGAAGATTGTTGTACTGCATGGGGCATTAAATAACTTTTAAAGGAGATTGAATAGAGAAACCCATTAAGTTCATTCACTGTGAACTTGACATGTCGTTCTTGCTAGGATTGAGCTGTGGGATTATCCCATCCCATTTGCAAACCATGACCATGCAAGGTTGGGTCCTTTATCAGTCCCAGAAGCATTCTCCTCAGGCCATTGGTTTTCCAACAACCAATCCAAACATCAGAGTGGATACTCTATTGCAGCAGCTGTTTTATCCTCAGAGGCCTCTTTTTTGGATATTGATTTCCGATTGTCTCGGAAGACCAGGTTATGGCCATAATCTGTCAAGGCCAGAGCTCGATAATGGGTAGAATGCCAATGTGGCTGTGAACGTCCACTTGGGATACAACCAAGAGGACTCCCTGGTTATGAACCAGGCCTCTCTGGAGTGCGGCGTGTTTCGATCTGAAAGTTACAAGGCTGAGGTCGATAACAAAGATATACAGGTGAAGAGCCGGCCATCTGATGATATGTTGAACTTCGGAAAGATACAAAGTAAAGTTGGCCGTACTGACAGCCTAGATAATGATGGATTTCCTTGTGTTGATGTTAACCTCTAGAGTGGTGACATTGTGATCGGAAAATATGCAGAAATTGGGGCTGATCACAGTATAAAATTGAAGCACACCGAACGGGGATTGGTTTTGAAAGTTTTGCTATCTTCTAATGATGATGGAAAGAATTTTGCTGTGGTATCTATCAGACAGTCAGTCAATATGGTATTTCACCTGAATCACTATTTTCATTTTCATATATGTATGCAAACATTCACACGACCTCGTTTACTTGTAATTTTCTATATTATGTGCATGTTGAAGATGGCAGTGTGTGTGAATGGAAACAAGAAAAATTGTACAAAAATGCAAGATATCATCAAGGTGTAGTAAATGTTCATTTAAATTTGCTTAAACTTGGTCTGGTTTTGAATTATTGAGACGGCCTTCTGGTTGGTGAATCCACCCTAAAAAGTGCCCCCCTTCATTAATATTTATGATTTTTTGGATTTCATAATGCAGGTTCATTCCGCTTGTCTTGGAGACAAGTTCTCAAGCATGCATGGGCAGAAGGGTGTATTAGGTTTTCTAGAGTCAATAAAATTTCCCTTTTACGATACAAGGCATTGTTAAAATCCACATGCTTTTCCTTCAAGGCAAACTCCTGCTCAACTTTTAGAGGCTGCTTTAGGAAAGGGGGCCTGTGATGGCTTGATGAGTTATGCCACTCCTTTTGCCACTTCCACTGGTGGGGTCATCACTGAGCAACATCAGAGGTAACTGTGATTACTTGCAAGTATTGATTTTTATGCTATTACTGCAGTGTGTCATAGCAAATAAGAAATTTTCTTATTTGGATTTTGGTGGCTGAGTATGCATCATGAAATTGCAAGAGTGTTCTGTGCCTAAACAAATTGTTTTTCTTTTTTTTTTTTCCCTACTTCGTTGTTTATCCAGCTTTTGGCTCGTCATCTTTTAGATTCTATTTTGTTTCAGTTTTGTGTCTCAGTTGCTAAATTGCATTGGGGCCAGAAACAGCGGAATTACTTTCATATTCAAGCATTACTTTCTGTTTTGTTTGTTTGAGTGTCCCATGGACTGGATAGCATTCATTTGCTGTACATACGTGAAAGGGCTGGATTTTCCAAATGGGGAACAGGGAGACTTTATGATGGCCGAACTGGTTAAGTGGTTCGTTCACTCATATTTACATGGATAACATTTTACCAGCAATTTATTCACATGTCTGAGGACAAAGTAAAATTCCGAAACACTGGGTCATTCCAACCCCTTACCGGACGGCCAGTGGCAGACAGGAAGCGATTTGGTGGGATCGAGTTTGGTGAGATGAAGTGTGACTGTCTTATAGCCCATGGTGCATCGGGCAACTTGCATGAACGCCTGTTTAAGCTGAGTGACACCTATCAGATGCATTTGCAGAAAATGCAAGAATGTTGCAAATGTGATCCAACGAGTGGTGGGTGGTGGGTGCAAGGTTTGAGGCCCCTATTGTCGTATTGTAGCCCGTGGTGCATTGACCAACTTGCATGAATGCCTGTTTACAGCATGAACGCCTGTTTACACTGAGTGACTCCTATCAGCTGCATTTGCGGAAAATGCATGAATATTTGCAAATGTGATCCAACGAGTGTTGGGTCGTGGGTGCAAGGTTTGAGGCCCCTATTGTCGTATTTGTAATTCTGCTGATGACATCATTAAGGCTAATGTACCTTACGGGGCCAAGTTACTTAGTCAAGAACTTTCTTTCAGTATGGGCATCACTTTGAAGTTTGACACACAGCTCTCTGGAGTTTCCATGGCGGCGGTATAAAATGTTTATAGAATTCTTTTTAACCTAGTCTTAGGTGTGTGTATGTGAAAGTTCTGAGATAACTGAGAATCTATAGAAAGCAGTTGTTTAGCTTAACAATCTATATCGAGTCCAAGTGCATGACATCTAAAAGTACCAAAGCTGTCAGTTCAACAGCAGCTAGCTTCTTTTTCCTAATGAATCCTCTATTTTCCTGGCTAAAATATAGGTCTCAGCATATTGATATTAATATCTGGCCATGAAAGAGTTTGTAACAAAGTTAGCTATTGAATTTGTGGGGACTTGTGGCATCTAACTTGTGGGAAGTGATCAGCATGACTGTCGCACTCAGTTCCCTTGTTTGAATCTTGACAAGCGTATTGTCACGCACGGGGGTGCGTTGTGCACCTGATTGTCATATCATGTTATCAAGGTCAAAGCTTAAGCCTGGGGCCTTCATCTGCAGCTGTTGAAATTCTTATCATAGTTCAAAATCCAATTATGGTTTAACAAATCTCCTATAAATTTATTATTTATTTATACTCATTCTCACATCTAGGCAGAGGAAATAAATTTCAAAGGGTTGCTTAAAATTATTGTATAAAATAATCAAGAGAACATCTTATCGAACATCCAAGGCCTAAGGTAATATGCAATTACAACAAATTATATTCCAAAATTTTCAATATGTATAACCAAAAAATGAAAAATGGCACAGGTTGATTAGAACAGATGACAACGACAAAATTTCAGCATTCTTGCTTCAAAATGTATAAATCTATCTCAGATGTAAGGTTCTCGCAACGCCGTGGGCAGCTGCAGTTCAGGCTCCAACTCATCAAATGGGGAGAAATAGCAGTCGACCATATCTTTGCTCACATCTGCTAAACTTGGAGGATCCCACTGCATATTTGAAATTACAACCCAATTTAAGCAAGCTCGGAAGAAGTAAATATAGCTAAAATGGGATGGTGAAAGAATTTACCTTAGGTGCAAAATCTTTATCCACTAACCGAGCCCGAATGCCCTATAGACAAGTGAATTCAAGTGGTAAGATCAGTAAGAGATTTAAAAGTGTCTCCTACGTCAAACTTTTGAAATGTCTATTTACCTCACAGAAGTCATTTGAGACCTTTTTGGAGATCCCATTGAGGGTTATGCGATATTCGCGTACCAAACACTGATCAAGAGATTGGAATCTACCTTCTCGTATCTGAATGCAGCAAGAGAAACTTAAGTCAGGCTGGTAATAAGCCAAATGGCAACTGAATGGAGATACAAGGAAAGAAGCCTTACTGATTGTAAAGTAACTTTCAAGCTCAATGGAGATGCCTCTTTCAGTTTTTCAACAGCTTTTCTGCACCATACATCATAAGAGGAAGCTGCCTCATTTTCCTGAGCACATGGACAATGACAACAAGTAAAATAAATACTTAATCAACCAGATGAAAATTAAATTTGCTTCCTCTATCAATGTTATCTTTGTTACGAGGCAAAACCAACTTGCCCAACACATGTTGGAGTGCAGTGCACGGTTATTACTGATTCCCACATTTCAACAAGTGGTGTAAATTGCTAACTTCTAGTGAGACCTGAAAACGATAACTTCAAGCTCTAGTGGAAATCAAGTTTTCAACTTTGAAGCATCCAGATACAACTCATGAGGACAATTTTTTGAAGCCAGATTCCAAAGGCAGCACGGAAAGTCTTTATTAGTCTTTCATAGATCAAATCCAAATACCTAATCTGATTTAACTTGTAATGCTCATTTGCAAAATATATGAGTCGGTTTCTAACTATTTAGCTGGCAAAAGCAAATCTCTCCACTTGGTGAAGACATTACAAGTGTTCAATGGAAGTTTTCTTTTTCTATCTTTAATCATTTTTTTCTCAGTTTATGCAGTTTTACTAAATCAATGAAGGGAAAAATAATAATAATAATAATAATAACCAATAAAACCAACCAAAGCATCAATAATTTCCTCGATTGTGTCATGACTGAAACATTTATCAATTGTCTCAATCCTGAAACCAAACAAGAGAAAAGGGTAAATAAATAATTCAGAATTTTAATCATGAACATCACCAAAGCATCAGCTTTTGTGTAAGAGATAATAAATTGATGCCATGTGAGGCAGGTGGCAGAAGTAAGAAAACTATCCTGGAACCTTACTTGCGAAGAACACTCTCCCTATCTAGAGAGACAAGGTCACCATATTGAGCAAGAGAAGTCTCTATGATTGAAGGATCATCTGTGATTAATTTTCCAACTCGTTCCTCAACCAGTGGAAGTCTCTGTCAGGGAGACTTAGAAAACAATTATACGCTGCATATGAAGAGTAACAAAGAGAAGAAACACAGAGTGAAGTAAAATAAAGTGCAGTATAACGAACCCCATTTAACGTATAATGGGTGGCAAGACCACAAGCAATCATTTCTACACCATTGAGCTTTTCTCCAGTTAGAGCCAAGTACTCTCCTGAAAGAAACAAAACCCAAAGAAGAGTAGGCAAAATGGAAGCATTTCCCTACTTCAGCAGTTATAGATGTACATAAAAGAAAATGAAAACTAACATATATCAAAGTACTTCAGCAATTTTGCAAACAATTGCATCCTCAAAGCTGAAAGAGATGGACCTCACCTAAGTAACCAGGCAGGTGAGACAGATAAAACGAAGCCCCTGCATCGGGATGGAACCCCATTTGAGTCTCTGGATTAGAAAAAACCTGTAAATTTTAGGCATAAGTAAGACATTTTCTTGAGAGAATTTTGAAGAAGATGGTGACTGTATATGAATCACATACACCAGAAGGCCCATTTCTAAAAGTCCTTCGACAAAGAACACAGCATCAATAGGAAGGTATCTGATTGTGATTTCTAATAGTAATAATTACATTTGCTGAAATATAGAGCCAGTCACATACAGTTTTATCAGTGACCACACGATACATCCCCTGCAGCGAAATCCCAGCTCCACATCCCATTGTGATACCATCCAATATAGCCACCTGTACAAGTTTCCATTAGACAGGCAGTACAGTTAAACAGTTACAGAAAGTTAAATTATGCAAGAAAAGAAGAAAGTTACTAGAAAAAGAACATCCAAGGATTTGCCATTATCCCAAGTTATAAAGATCAGGGCTCAATATCTTAGATAAAATACCTAAAGCGCTAAACTATATCTCAACAATGAAATCTAGAAAAGGGTGAACTCTCACATGTGGCTTTACAAATGTTCCTTGAAGGTATACAAACTGATATAACGTCTCAAAAAAATTTTTAAAGTCTTCAAATTTTCCTGCAATAAAGCAAATAGTCAGAGAAGTACACAAGTAACTTTCTTATGCAAACTACAAGAACATTTTTTTTCTAATTAAAAAAAAAAAACCGAATAAAATTTTATGACATGTTTGAAACCAAAACAGAAGACTAACAGCAACTGATCAGTTATGCATAGGAAAATAATTTCTACCCAAGTGACCGGTAGTCATTTAAATTTACTGGCGGATAATGAAACTAGTAAGTAAATAGAGTCAATATTGATGAATATACATTCAGAAAAGATTGAATAGTAATCCACCTTCATTAAGTAACTGATAAAGAGCGATGACATCCCCACCAGAGCAGAAAGCCCTGCCAGCGCCCTTCAAAAAATTCAAGATAAAGCTTAGAGTAAAACTATTGCCAAAATTGAAGCATGAGATGCGTGCTGAAATCCAATTTTAAGAACATTTCCATGTAGATATTAAATGAGACATACATAAAATTGCAACTACAAATGTCATTACGTCTATCACGATAATAAGTATCTCCTTGAAACATCAAGTAATAGGCTTTAGAATAAAAAACACAATACTCTCAAATTGTTATGCTCTCATCTAACACCTCCACGAAGCTGAAAAATACATGATTTCAAGAACAAAACTAAGATAGCTTCAAAACATACAAAGAGAAACTATATACCTTCATCAAGACGAACCCAATGTCCGGGTTTTCTTCCCATGATTCATACAATCGCTTCAGCCTACCCACCTATCAATAAGATAAAAATCAGCCATTAAAACCCCAATATATTAACGGCTTCCTAGTCTGTACATATGTATGGATTAAACAAAATAGTAAAGAGAACAAACCATAGAAGTATTAAGAGCATTCAGATTAGAGGGTCTGTTGAGAATAGCTGCTCTTGACTTAGCTCTTCCTTCAACTAAGACCTAAATTTACAAAGTAAAACTTTTTACAGTAAAGTAACAAACTTTTTATGTAATTAATTCGATTTAAAAAACAGACACTGACAAATAATATAACTTAAAGATCAAATAGAAGCCAACATTTAATCTTTTTCAAAGAAAATGAAGAGTTACCTCTAAAACTGAAGTGGGTATTTTATGAATACTAATATAATGAATTGATGTCACACACAAACAAGAAAACTTGCAGCAAAAATAGAAGAATACGTTGATTTTAAAAAAATTAACCTTCTATGGAGAAAATGAAGAGTGGCCTCTAAAACTTAATTGTGTACACTATCAATAGGAATATGAACGCAAAAATAACATAATTTGATGAATTAAGAAATCACAACAGTGAAGTAAGCTGAACCATACATTGAGTTAAAAAAAAAAAAAAAAACTTTTTCAAATAAAATGAAGGGTTGGCTCCGAAACTTAAATGGTTATGTAATGAATAACAATATAAATACAAAAATAACACGATTATTGGGGAAAAAAAAAGAGGCTTTGGGTAAATGTAAAGAGACCTGGTCTTGAAGATAATCATTTGACGAGTAATCCGGTAAAGCAGAAAAGCTTCTCTGTTGATGAGACACAAACGCTACTTGTTTAAATGAATGCTTTATTCTTAACAAAGATTTGATTCTCTGCATTTTTCCACTTGAAAGCTCGGATTTTGCTGAAGAAGACGCCTTGTTCTCGTCTCTGTTTTTACTGTGTTTGGGTGACTCTTCTACTCTTTGAGCCTGAAGAAGCGATCTCCACCGTCCGATTTGTTGACTGATTGGTCAATTTTTGATTCGAGGTTTTTGGTTCATAGGGCTTTTCCTTTTGGGCCAACATGGGCTCAAAAAAACAATAAAAAATGAAAGAACTTATTGCAAAATAATCATCAACTTTGTCTAAATTAATTATTTCTTTTATGATAAAATATAGTTGTAATTTTTTCAATTTTATATTACAATTTACATATGGGATATTAGGATTGAATCTACTTTCAAAATTTTGCGGTTGAACAAGACATTCAAAGTACAAAATACAAAATTAGAATTGCGTTAATGTGATAAATTAATATGGGTACATGCTACTTATTTAATAATATGGATAAATTAATAATAAACGCAACAATTTGCCTCATAGGTGACGCGATTGTTGATAAGTGCTATGACTGTTAAAATACAAATTTTGCAATCAATTTGAAGACTATAGTGTCGTTGTTTGTGTAAATTAGAGAGTAGAAAAGAACTAGAAGCATGGAGATTAGGCTTATGCAACCATTATTTTGTTCATTATAGTCAATTCTCAAATAAATGAAATTAGTACCAAGCTAGGAAGCATCTACTGCAAAGCAAATACAACTATGCTGTTAACAAGAAAAGAAAATGAAACTATGATCAACTCATCCATGTACAGTTACTAGGGCAAGATACAGGTTGAACTGACTTTAAATTGAGAAACAATAGCAAGCATTTAAATGCTAGAAGCATGAGCATGGCCGTCACCCAACTCTTCGACAGGAAAAGCATATGGTGAGTTCCAGTCAGCATCAAAGATCTCTTGAAGCTGTGAAACAATCGCAGGATTGTATGTTCCAAAGCTGACACCAGCTGTTGTATAGAAGTAATCCCACACAAGGTTGCTTGTTCCGATATGAGCTCGTGAATCACTCACTGCATATTTTCCATGATTGACTCTCGTAAAGCCTGGATAAATATTTCCAGTATTGCTTCCATTTTGAATGGCAGGTCCTGTCAAGTTGTATCCTGGCACCTTATAGTATTTGATCTCAACTTTGCCAGAACATTTGTTGTACTTCGAAGAATTGCAAAGGACATTGGAGTATAGAAGAGACTTGAGATACTCATCTGTGTTGTTGATAAAATGTGCCCAATATGCTACTAGTATCTTCACATTCGCATGCTTGGAGAAGACAACCTAGTGGTTCATAAACATCACTAGTATTAAACAACTAAATTTGACAGTACAGTAAAAGGATACTTAAAACTGATGATGTCAGAAATTACCTCTGAAACTGCAGAGGAAAGTGCTGACCAATAAACAGTTTGCTTCAAATATTGGGATTGACCAAGCCAATCCATTGTACTAATCCTAAGTGTAGCTCTGGTTCCTACAGATTTGATTGTATCCACCCAAGCTTGTTCATCAGCCATATACTTGCCAAATGATAGCTGCTTGCCAGAAATAAGGTAGACATGAATATTTGAACATTTTGTCTACGTTCTCTCTCTCCCTCTCCCTCTCTCTTTTTTTTTCCCCCCTAACTTTTGTTTGGGATGTAAATTGATCTTTATAGGCATACATATCAGTGGATTTAATTCCATTCTAAATGATAAGCTTGAAGGAGCAAAATGACAACCAATTTCTAAATGATTCTTTAGATTTTGTGGTGAGCATATGAAAAATGTTTATATGTGAATGTGTTTGTGCGAGTGCAAGCATACCAACGAAGTAATTGTTCAATTACCTCTGGGGGAGCAAATGAGAGGTAGCTGTAATGAGGTTGCAAAGTAGAATAATTGCTTCCAGGAGTCTCCATTGTCTCTCGGAACATATAAGGGTCTGACAGTATAGGGTAGCCTTCCACATGAGGAACCTCAAGAACTGGAGGGAGAGGTGACCTGTACATAAATCATCAACTTTCAACTGTTTTATCAAACTGCTAGTATTTTTCCGCTTATACTGCATTCCGATGCATCCCAGTAAATGGGTGAAATTGACACTGTTTCCTTTTTCTAGATAGAAAAATGGGTTTTGTTTAATTAAATTGCTTCTTACTTGCAATATATATCAATTGTACATAAGCTGTGACTGCACCAGATATTGTGCACCCATATCGGTCAACCTCAGAAAGGTCTAAGACAACCACTAAGTTGCACAGAAACTAGATCAATTTTCACTGCTATTGCACAAAATTACTGGCTTAGAGTCAACATCAATGTCTTTATCCATGCTGAGATGCATCAGAGAGAATACTAAACTACTACAGAATCATAGAGCCATGTTCCGAAACATGATTAGTCCACACATCTCAACAAAATGAAAATCAAAGAAAATTAAAAGATTTTGTTAATACTACTAAACACGTATCCACTGAAATTATGCCAGTTGCATCAAAACCTGAGAACACTTTTCTAAGTATATAGGATAACACTCAATAATAGAAGAAAATGAAGTATCTACTAACATCAGATAAGAAAAGCAAAATCAGATTGCAGAGTTCTTCAAAATATCAAAACTTTCCTCCAGACAAGAGCTCAAGATCATCAAGGTTTTCAAATGAACTCTCTGACGTACCTGCACCTACCCTTAGGATCAAGAAAATGAGACCAGCAGGGAACTGTTCTATTAGCCTGCCATTGTTGGTCTGATACAGTTCTTGTATAAGTTGAAGAATTAAGAGACGAAAGTGTCCAAAGATTTTCAAAGTAAACCTCAACCTTTTTTGCTATTGTTGGACAACCAACAAGATAAATTCCAACTTCCTTCACCTGCAACCATGCGATGATCAAGATTCAGGACTATCGATGACACTGTAACCCCACAGAAGCAGACTCCTGAAGTCTCAAAAGCATGTGTTATATGCATTAGAAACAAATTGAGATTCTGGTTTTTCCTTAATCAATTAGTTGAGGCCCCAAAAAAGAACAAAGTTTCAACCTCTTCTACTTCCCCATAAAATATTAACTCATTGCATTGCATACACAAGTACCTGAGTTAGAGATTTCCAGTCATTATTAGCAGATCCAATATACACATCACGGCAATCTGATATCCAAACTTTGGCATGGACAATGCCTGAACCCCACCAATCACCAAGTAATAGAGTCACATTTTCCACATTTTTTCTACCTGAAGCAAGATTAGATGCTTCAGTAGTGAAGTCGGGATATACCCCTAAGTGCTGTAGTAGCCTGAAAAAAGATTCAAATTCAGAACAAAGATAGTTACCAAAGGGATATGAACTGAAAACTTATTTATGAAAGATTTGTAAACCTATGAGATTACAGAAGGCTGTTTAGAATCCTACTCAAATTTTTTCAAAAAATATTGAATCTTACTCGAATTCTAACTAAACTAAAATGACAAATAAAATACCTGACTCTGACATTACGGTCAGCAGCATTCTCAATGGACTTATAAACATCAAAGCCTTCTTGTGCACCAAATCTCTTCATATCATCTTCAGAGTAACCATAATCCCCAGAACGAGAATTATTTGGACGTGCAATTAGTTGCCAATACTGAGCTATTATATCAAGTCTCTTTGTAGAGTTACCAGCCAACCACTTCAACACATTCCCTTTTAAACACACAATCAAACACCCAATAACAACAAATTAAAATTAAAAAAAAAATTGAAGAGATAGACATTTTTTAGTTTCATTTCGTTTACCAGAAGAAACAATTCCAGGAACACGAGGCAGGTGGGGCATGTCCGTGGGTATTGATTGTACCAACCACGCTTTGCATTTGGTTCTTGATGATGATGAAGAGGTGGTGATATCTGGCAAATAGAGAGTGAACAAGATGAAGATAACAAGGGACAGGCTGGTTCTGTATCTGGGTTTCATCTTTAAATCTTAATCCGTCTGTGTTGCAATGATGATCTCCGAATGTTTTGTTTTATCTGTTAGCTAGTTGTGTTGCTTTGTATGTGTTATGGGGAGAAACCAATGGGTCAAATACAGAAAGTCAACGGAACTTGAAACTGGACAAACACATACATGAGCAAACTCATTAAACTTGTTTAGGCCTTTGCCGCTTTGGTAATCTTAGGGATGGCATTGGGGAGGGGAGGGGAGGGGAGGGAGGGGACCAATCTTTCTTTCTGTGCTCATCTATGATATTTTATATATGTTTTTATTTTTTTTTCGTTTCCGTTAAAATTATTTAAGAGAATCTCTATCTTCTCTCTGAATAATAATAGGAGATCTCTGAGGATCTCTAATTTTTGAATAACTAATATATTTTTTTTATTTTTAATTTTTAGTTAATCATATTAAAATAAAAAATTTAAATAAAAATAAAATTCGAAATATATCTTATATTAATATCCATTATAAAAGTCACATACATTAAATTAGTAAGTAACGCAGCATGTAAGAGATACAAACTTCTTTTATAAACTATCATGAATAAATTAATAGTCTAATATAAAATTGTTATAAATAAAATTAAATTTAGATTCAAAATTAACTTTTTTAATGATGGCGTGAGCACTTTATAAATGTGGACTATTTACTTTACAACATAATAGTTAAATCGGAGCAAATCAAGAGTAAATATTAGATTAGATTAGATTAGTTATTAAAATTGTGATTCACTGTGGGCAATTATAACATCTAAAAATAAATAAAAAATAGATTTAAGTTTAAAATATTTAAAATATATTAAAATTAAAAAAATTTAGGCTAATAGAATCTACTCGGTCTTTTTAATGTCCTAAATAAAAATTTAAAATTTTAATTAGTTAATTAGACCTAAATATTTAATAATATAAATATTTTGATATTTTTTATTTTTACCAATATTTATAATTTTATAATTTATTTACTAGTAATTTTAAAAAATTAAAATAAAAAAATAGATAGAAAATAGAGATTCCACCTCATCTCCATCCCTTTCCCGAATAAGAAATGGATAAAAAAAAATTTTATTCTTTTTTTAAATAAAAAATTAAGTATAAAATTATCCTCGTACCTTTCTCGAATGAAAAAAATCTCCAAAAATATTTGTTCCCGTAAAAAATTTTACCATAATCTAATGGCTAGTCAGTCAGAAACTTGCCAGTTGCCTCCACTATGGTAAAGCTATGACATTTCGAACAAGCGGCAAAATTTTAAAAGAATATTCTCACAAAATTCTAAGATATACCCTTAATTTACGATCTTATCAATCTATCATTACTCTGACTTTGCGGACCCGGCTACCGGTAAAATCATAAGAAAAATCCCGTTTAGTACATCTCTTCATGACTTTAGTAGTAGCTATCCAATTACCCATCCAGGCACTCCTGATTGTAATAAGCAAATGGTGCATGAAAAAGTTTTACCAGCCTGCTCTTGTCTAGGGAATGAAACGGAGAAATGTAACATGGGATCCCCTATCTTACATGCATGTAAGATACATGCCTCCCACATATACACTATTCATGTGAGAGACATGTATCTTACATGCATGTATGATAGAGTTTAACATTAACAGCTCTTCAATGAAACTACTGATGTAATAAAATAGATGATCTTACAATTGGAATTAACAGATGTCATGACAGAAAGGGGAGGGAAAAAAAAAAAAAAAAAAAAAAGGTACTCAAAAGAAACTGACTAGGCATTTCTGCAAATCAACCCCTTCTTGATTGACCCATCATCAACTAGGACAAAAACCTACCCCATTTTTTATTTTTTTTTAACACTTGCGATACTTTATGACCCTTTTTTTCACCTGTTCAATTCATATTAACCTTAAAACCCTTCCCCTCTAAGATATAGAGTGCCTCCGGTGTCGTGAAGATGAGCCTGATGACTTGGTATCTCCAGGAGCCAATGAAGTTGGACTTTGAGAACTCCCGGATGTCTCAGAGCTTCTGTTCTCTCCATGCCCTTTACCCACGATCCACAACTTGTCGAATATTCTTCTTGACCGAGATGGCAACAACTGCAGCCCACTCTTGCTACTTTTGTTGTTCTTCTTAATTAATTTCACGTTCTTTGGGAATTCTTCATCTTTTATCTTCATTTGGCTAATCTGTTTCTTAAGGGACTTGCGATCATCTTTTGCCGCTGTCTTTTCCCATTCTTCATCTGTGTTTGTCGTGGAATGTGAAGCATTTTGGGGATTGTTTCTAAGAGCATGAACCTCAGAAGCTGCTCTAACTTGCTCAAAAAAGAGGACTTGCACCACAACCCGGAGAGGAAGTCGATCATTCTGTGCAGCATGCACAGAGGCATCCATCGTCAGTTTTCGGACATCCATAAGCCCACATATCTTCTTTCTTTCAGCTTTTGTCAAGTCTGGATGTTCCTGAAGACATAGTAGCCCATCCATATGTCATTCAACTAGTGTTTTCACTAATAGTTGCATCTATATATTTTAAGTGTTCCGGTCTCATTAACAAGAGAGGAACAAATTATACAAAAAGACGTTACATGACTTGATCATCACACATTTCTTTTAGTTAATTATAGATAAATACAAGTCTCTCTGTCTATTGGGGTGGTTTTGGGCCTACTTGCTAATAATGGTCTAGGAGCATCTCAAAAACAGTTTAAATTATACAACTTAGCTGTAAAAGAATTGGTACTCTAGGTATAAAAGCGCCTACTTGCCAATAATGGTCTAGGAACATCTCAGAAACAGTTTAAATTATACAACTTAGCTGTAAAAGAATTGGTGCTCTAGGTATAAAAGCGCCTACTTGCTAATAATGGTCTAGGAACATCTCAGAAACAGTTTAAATTATACAACTTAGCTGTAAAAGAATTGGTACTCCAGGTATAAAAGCATACCTTCAAGTAGCTGTCTATGGCTTTGTATAGTCCATCGTGAATTGGTCTTGCTGACTCTGGAATTGACTGTGACAAATCAATGAAACTGGCAAGAGTAAGATTAGGGTCATGTGCAATTTCTGCCAGATACCCATTGATTAATTTACCAACAGCCAACAAGGATCCATGCCCTAAAACAAAATCATCAGGTCCCTTTTCATTCCAGCCGACATCACCCAAAGCCCGACTAGGCTTTTCATGCATCAAATACTCATTCACAATGCATTGCACTAACTCAACATCATAACAAGCAGTCTGAGAAGAACGTGCTGGGATCAGTAAATCTTTCACAGAAGCCTCGTGCAACTTCAAACTGATCCTCTTCACCAGATCTTCCCTTGCTGAATTGTCCACACCAACCAAAACGGAAACTTTCAACAGTTTCAGCAGAAAACTACATGAACAACCAACACTTTTATCTGTGGGCAATAGGCAAACAATTGTTTCAACCAAACACTTATTCCTAAGGGTTTGAGCATCAGAAACCAAAGCATCAATGGAATCTGGCAACCATCTAACTGCATAGATTCTGAGTGCCTCACCAATTACTGAACCGTCCATTCTTCCCTTTGATTTAACTGCAATCATGACTCGCTTGTAGAGATCAATATCTAGCTCACATATGTCTTCAACCCACCAATCCTTTGGAACAGATTCAATTCTCTCCCCAAACACACCCTCCTCAACTATCCTGTCCGGTGCTGATAACTTCCTGTTATATGTATAAGACCACGTGACATTAGCAGGATCCACAGAGGTTTTTGAAGCAATGGAATCTACGGACCTCCCAATTATCTTCAGATCTTCAGACCATGGAAGAAGAGATTTGGTGGTTTGGAGAACAATAATAGAATCCTTCCAGCTGCGGAAGATACTAGAATTGAGAAACACCTCAAGTTTAAAAATTAAGTTTTTTTTATCTACGTCCTCGGTCATCTCAAGGTACTCGGCTGCGCAGCGAGCAGCCACAACATTGTAAGCACTAAATGTAACCGTCATTCCATAGCAGAATTTCGCACAAATTTCGAAGGCTTTTGGGCCACCAGGAAAATCAACTATATTCATTTCATCAGAATTTTCCTCACTGGCTTTTAGCACTAGTCTATGCAACCGATTACTCTTAGACAACAGTGGAAACTGCAAAAGTAATTTAAAGCAACAATTTTACAAACAGGGGCAGACTGAACTGTGCAATTGTAATCGTAAAAGGAAAATGTGCACCAAACATCATAAAACGTCCAAGAACTTGGCGGAATGTGAAAACGTGCCTGATAACAACTAGACTGAGCTGATGCAAACGCATTCACTTGAAGAAAAAAGTAAATAGCATGAAAACTATACCTTGTGCAGATAGAACTTCACTTCACCAACGTTTATGATGACATCTGTTGCCAATTCAGATGTCACATACCTGCATAAGCGGCAATAACATTTTGCTAAGCACACTGTCCAAGAAGAGTACTGTGAAGCCCATAAACAGTCACTCATCTTAATGAGATGCAGTAATACCCAGAAAAAAACTACAATATCCCAAATTTTCAATACATTTAGTACCATTAAAAACTTCAAACAGAGCAGCTAAATTATCGTCATCTTAAGGGAAATTGATCATCAAGTGAAAATCTGTTTTCCATCATACTAGTAAATATCTAGGCACACACCATATCCAGTTAAACAAATTTTATATTTTTAAAAGCCAAGAACAAACTAGTATGTAATTAATTTACAGTATTTCTTTGAGACACTTCAACCAACAGACAATTAACAAGCTTCAAATGTTGGTAATCCAGTCTAGTCCTAGGACAGGGATGAATAGTTGATTAGTCGCATCATATTTTTTCAAAAGTAAAATTGAGTTTCAATGACAATATCAGAGAACAAGTTAGACAAACCATAATGGCTACTGGCTCAATTATAATGAAGCAAAGAACAGTAGTAAAGATGCTCTCAGAGTTATATTTAAAATCTTGTCATCCCAACGAAGTTCTCATAGTTGAATTGAACGACAAGTCCACCCTCCATTCAAATCTTGTTATTCCAAACAATACAAAATGGTGAGACCTCACATGCTCTTATAAGTTCTAAATCAACATGCCCATCATCAAACTACAGTACTATTTCCAACCATCACATGCCGTCCAATAGTAGGGTAGGTCATTCCATTAGCAAACACTTCTTTTGACCATCCAACCAGCTAACCAATATCATCCACCCACCCACATCCAAATTTTTCACTAAACCATACTAAGATTCACAATGTGATGATTGAATTCCTCCCATCCCTTTATGCCTTTACCACATTTTGGACCACTAACTCTTCAAATAAAGGACAGTTCACCAGCTGGACCACCCCATCAGATACCTTCTCTATTTTCCCCTCCCATGATTCCTCTCTCTCTCACCCATCATAGCACAAACGTAGTAATAACAACAATTATTCCACAAAACACCCATGTGGTTAATTTGTTACCTAGCAAAAGGAATACGAGAGAAATATTTTATTTCTTAATGATGATTTCTCTTCAAACTGGTAAGGTTAATGTTCCCTTTCTGGTAATTGAACAACACATAATCATCATATAAAATTATACGACCAAATAGAATTTTCAGAAAAGAGAAACAAGAAACAGAAGCTCAAGTTCCATCCAAAACACATACCGAGTTAAATACTTTCAAACAAAAAAAACAAAAAAAAAAACTGCTCACCTGATGCATTTGCCATCAGTTTGGAAGGTATCAGGCTTCGAGCCCAGCTTCATGAACTTCATTTTTTTTTATCACCAAACAAGCCTTAAAAGGCAACAAAAAACCAAAATCCAAACAGCAAAAATCCTTCAGAAAAGTTGACAAACAACGCCACCCATCAACAGAAACCTTCTATTTTCTTGTCTTGTTTGCAGATACTGAGACAAACCCAGACCCAAAAAATGGCTTCATTCAGCTGCTTATCTCTTAAAACACGCCACCATAATTACATTGAACAACACAACGCAAGTCTGAGGCTCTCTCTCTCTCTCTCTATCTGCCTTGTAACTCTCGCTGTATGTTTCCCCGTCAAAATTGTCTTTATAATGACATTGATGACTCACAAACCAATTCACAATGAACCCACCCCAGGCCCCAATTAACTTATCAACAAAACTTGGTTTTTAATGGTTCGCTCCCTCTCTCTCTCTCTCTCTCTCTCTCTCTCTCTCTTTCACTTTCATATCATAAATTCTCGCCGCCTTTGCTTTAACTCACTTTGATCTGCTAAAAGTAAAAGATCTTCTCTTTCTCTCTCTCCTCTGACGCAAATCTCAAAAAATGATGCTGACACAGTTGTCTCTCCAAGTCTTTACCTCTAGCATTAGCTTACCAAGCAGCAAATGTATGCAAATACAAACACCACCCACAAAAATAATAACAATAACAAAGTTTTTCTTATTTCTAGTTTCTATATGCAAGCAAGCAATGTAATAAAAATGCTTTGGTTCATGTGTAAAATGTTTTTTGAGAGTAGTTTTTGGAAGTGTTTTGGTTTATGTAGCTTCTAAATGCAATGTGTATAGGAGAATAGGGGGGGAACTGGGTCTGTGATATTACAGGGTGGCTTGGCTTCAGAGAGCACATTTTAAGCTGTTGCTTTGCTTTTAATTATGCCGTTAAAGTACGCCACCTTTTCTTTTTTCCAATTTTTTTATTTTTTATTTATTTCCCGTTCTGCCCTCACTTGCTTACGCATATTTACCGTAATTGCCCCCACTTTTGTTCTGGTCTGCTTCCCGATTGACGCGTTGCTTACTTGCTTTGTCTTTTGACTTTTTGACGCGAGCTCACACTCAGGTAGGGTGTGATCGACTGCTTGCATATTAAAAGAACATTCTCAGACTAGCCAATAAAACCCTCGCCACGTGTGCAACATTGCGGGTAGTTTTGGATTTGGATCCAGCCAATGGAAAAATAGCTAAAAAATGGTGGTCAATTTATAAAAATAGTTCAGATCCAACAGCCATCGTTCGGTCCGTATGAAAAATGGAAAAAAAGAAAAGAAAAAAGAATCAGCATTTTAGATATTAACGTCCTTTTAACTAATTTAACTGACAAGACATGCAGTTGATTCGGGACCATCCCATATGAAAATTTCAGCAAAAAAAACGAAAATAGTCGGAATTCAGGTAATTTACGAAAGAATACCCTATTTATACTTTAAAAATTATTTTAGATATTCTAATTTTAATAAGTGTGTAACTATTTAAACTCATTAATTTCTTCTCAATTGAATATTTTATTATTAATACAGTATTTTTTAAATAAAATTATCTAACCAACCATATTTTCTTTTTTTTTTAGCAAATCTTATCTTCTCTCTCTCTCCCATTTCTTCAATTTCTCATCAATTTTTGCATTTATCTTTAGTGATAGATTGCAAATAATTTTTAGTGACGAGACAGACTACTTGTAATTTATTTCTATAATCTATTAAGAATAAAAAAGAATAAGATCCACCATCGACATCCCTTTTTTCACCTAACATAAAGAATGAAAGATTTTTTTCAGCTAAATTTTCAACAAAAAAAAAAAAAACTAACACCACTTAATTTTTTTTTCTAAAATTAATGGTATATCCTCCATTTTAATTTCTATCTAGAGTTAGAGTTCTATTTACGAATAACCATGGTAGAGAGAGAATTTTATTACATTTAGATTGAAGAAGAAGGAGATTAGTGAGGTTAACTTTAGAATTTTAAATAATAATAATAATAAATATTTTTATCAAAATAAATTTAAAGAGGAAATTTAATAGGTTCAAATAGCCCCGCACTTTTACTAAAAATTTTATTATAAAAATTCCGTCATATAAATTGTTATTAAAGACAATTTATTATAAGTCAATGTACATAATTACTTTGAACACCTAACTATATAGCACACTCGTTATTTAACACATATAGTTCTCATGCTTTAAACCTCATAATTTTTATTTTTCAATATCTTAATCAATTCTTAGATGAATAATGATTCAATCAATTTTTTTATTTTTTTAAATAAAATAAAATTTAGACTCATTATTTTTTTTTATATATTTGAAATGTTCATTTTTAGATACTCAAGTTAAATAAAAAAATAAGTTGTAAATTTTGTAAATTAATCACTAATTTTTATTGTAAAGCTTCCTTTTTTTTTGTTTTTGATTTTGACCTCTTATTCTTCTCATCTTTTTTTTTCTTTTTTTAGTATTAATGGAATATTTCTTAATATTATTTAAAATATATGTTTTTCTTTTTCAACACGTGTATTTATATTTGAAATGCTCATTTTTAGATACTCTAGTTTTTTTTTAAAAAAAAGTAAGTTGTAAATTAATCACTAATTTTTATTCTATTTATTTTATAAATTAAAAAAAAAATTAGCAATTACTTTTATATATTAGAGGAAATGAATTAAAAAAAAATGCAAAGGTAGAAAGAAGGCTTGAAGCTTTAAGTATACCGATAGCTTTTCACCTTATAGTTTAGCTCTTTGATATATATTCACATCCATTCTTTCTTGATTCTTCTGCTGGACAAAGCCATGAGGGAGATTATTAGAACAATCAGCTTCCATGAAAAGCACTTCTTTACTAAGCCAACGTAAATGTGAATTCAGTTAAGAATCTTACAAGCACGACGGATATATATTTTTAATTCATACTTATTTATTTATTTAATATTATTATTGTTATTGTTGTTTTTATTTTTGTGCATGTGTTTCGTTGTGGTAACAGAATCAAGATCTGTAATTTTGGTCGTGCATTCACGTCAACCATTGAAAAAAAGGAAAATAATAAAAAAAATGAATTTATTTGGCCATGTTCTCTGACATGCTCTATATCTTTAAAAGGGAACACCATTGGTTAATATTTTTTTTTTTTTTGAATCACAAGGTGGTCTTGGGTAGACCTCAATTGTGGGAGGGGCATTTAAAGCTAGGTAGGTCCGTAAGGGGTAAAATGCGGGTTAAAGTGGTGACTTCATATGAGAGCGGTGTTTGAATTTCTTATCTCTCTTAAAGAGTGAGAGTGTCGAACCACTCACACCAACCAACTTTAGTTGACATTTGTTAATATTATGATACCAACGTTTGTTTCTTAAGTACTAATCTTCAACTTTAATAGTAGCACATATAAAGCAATGGATTTTGGACGTGTGAATCTCTAAATCATGTAAATTTCCAAAAAAAAAACCCACCAAAAACATAGGAACAGAAAATGATTACCCAAAAAAATGAACGATCCTGCAAGTTGAATCTCCGAGTCTTTATTTGCATATCCGCATATAAGAAGTGGGGCAAGAAATTGATATAGAAACAGTCACATTAAGTCATTAATTATGAAGATTGGTTGATCCCATCTTCTTATCTTTGTATTTTTTTTCATTTTGGGTCCACTTTGTTCTCCATTCACCAAGTTTTAACACAATGTGCATGGATATATACATAGTCAATGCGAACATCAATCAATGTATATGAGTATATCCCATACTTAAACTTCCAACATCCCCTTTGGACCACCACCACAAAAAAAAAAAAAAAAAAATCATCTGATGTACTTAGCAAGAAAAAAAAAAGAATTTAATTTGTGTGTCGTTGTCTACATTTATAAAATTTATTTATAACAGTCAAATTTATTTATGTGAAATATGTCGTATTAGGTGAATAATTAGTTCTTCATGGTCCCAGAACTGGAGAAAAACGTGGAGGAAAGGGAGAAGGGGGACCTAAATTGTACATGTGCAATCAATCCTCTTTAATTGGCCTTGATTAATAATTAACTATGGACCAATCTAATGCCCCCTTCAGCTACCAAGTTCTTCATCCTTTACAGCTGCCTCATAATTGCCCATATTCAACTCCTTCTACCCCCTAAAACCTGGCTGTGAGTGTAGTAGGACTTAAAAAAAAGTGCATGGTTCTTTCTTTTCAATAGGGTATTTTTCTAATCATTTTAAAACCCAAATGGAATCTGAAACTCAACTTTTTAAGGATACTTACCACCATAACTTTATCTAACATTATAACTACATACTCAAAACATATGGACATACCTCATTGTTTCTGTAGCCATGCTAGATAGATGGTGGCTTTATAATAGAAGCCGCATCTTTATCAAATGATTTTGAAGTGTGTGAGCTTTGAAAAAAATTATTTAGGCGTGAGGATGAGCCATCGAAAATAAATGATGATGGGGGAAGTTGAGGGTCCCAAATTTTCATAATGGGTGATAGTGTCGATGGACTTTTGCTCAGCAATAGGCAATGTGGGGGACCATGCATGCAGCCCCCCTCCCTCACTTTGGAATAAGTTCCACATTTTGGTGATTGATGTTGTTTGGGTCACAACTATAGATTCTCCCTTCTCCAGGCTTTATGCTCTTAAAAGCTAGACTCATGATAGTGCTAACTACTCACCCTCCCCCTTGCCTCTTAAGATTCTTTCCCCTCGCTATCACACCAATAAAAGAGGTGTAATTAGGATCATCTGGGCATCACCTGTTTGCCTTAGAAAAAGCAATTTTGAATCTTTTAGTAAGACTCCTCAAGTGATCCAACTATAACACGTACGAGTTCATGCCTAATTATTGGAACTGTAGAATTGCGTTTTGATATGTTATGTATTCTGCTAAACCTAGTTACAAATTAACTAAGAAGTGTTTCTTAGTAGTCTAAGCATTTTTGGATTGAAACGTTTACTTACTTACTAGTACTTATAGCCAGCCAGGTTGCCTCGCTTCTCCTGAGGCACGGGGTAAAATTCTAAGAAAGATTACGTGTTAATCTGACATTTTATTGATCTTTATGTATACTTTTTAACATTGATGCTATCAAGTTTGTGATCTTTAGGTTCCGGTCCATGTCAAACTAAAATCTTGATTTCGCCACTAGTAGCAATAAATTCCTTCCCATTCAAAATCGATTATCGCACTCTTTTGAGCCCTAACAACAGATTGGGACAAAAAGAAAAGAAAAAGAACTATATATATATATATATATATGTGCATAATAATTGTGCAAGTCGAGTTGGTTTTTGCTTTATGCTTAATCGTAGAGCCGTGCATGCATGCATGCATGCACGCCATTGGCTTTTTTAGTGCAGAATTCTCTTATTGCATAGAACCACCAAGATCCAAACAAAATGCAAACGACACTGCAGCCAATGTCCAGCCTCCATCTCGAAAGCAACAAAGCAGCAAGCTGTGTGTTTGATCCTTTTCACACTTTCAGCTCATGCAGCACACAGTGCACAAAGCTAATTTCTTTTGCTCATATTGCGACACTAAAGAACAAAGAAAAAAAAAAGTTAACTTGCTGACAATTTTGAAGGAATAAACTTTTTTTTTTTCTATTTTTGACGCCGATGCTTCTTCCCGAATAAATATAAGCTGGTCAAAGATGGCCATATTGATATAAAACGGAAATTGGAAGGATCGAAAGAAACAAATTGTCGTACACTTTGGTCTAGTGCTAACTATTCCAAGAAATGAGATATGCGAGACAGAAGTTCAAGTAGATAACATAAAAGTGGGTGTGCAAAGAAATTGTTGGGGTGTATTTGTTGTCTGAAGGAGCGGTGAAGTTGGGCCTACGCTTTGACCCAAGAAAAGAATGTCACTTCGCGCGCCTACTAAATCTTAAATATCAGCCCAATCAAAAAGAAAATTGGATGTTGGTTTTTGAAGGCCCGACTTAAATAGCCAATTTTCGTAAATGATAATTTTAATTGTTTTATATCTACTTCCAAATAACAGTAAACTTGCATGAACTAATGATGAAGAAAATCTACTCATAAAATATTAACTGGTGCCAACTAAGCTCTCATTTCCACAATTTTTTTTTTAAATTTTTTTGGACCAAGTTTTTTTTTGGAGAAGAGTTGAGTGGTTGTCAATTCTCAATCAATCAAGTGTAAAGTTGGATGAGAAAAAACCTCACTAACTATAGCTTGTGTTTTTATTAAAAAATCAGATCCAAAACATTAATCATTATCTTAATTATATTTAAAAATTCAACTTTTGTAATACATTTTGTTTATATTTCCAGATTTTTTTTTTGAAAAAAAATATTTTTAAAGAACTAAAACTGTTGTTCACATGGAAAACCTTAAATTAATGAACAATTTAGAAAATGATAATTACGCATATTATAAATTAATTTTTTTTTAAAATTCTTTAGATCTAAACAAAATTTAGATAGATCTTTAGCGTATCCCAAAATTTTCAATTTTTATGGTAAGATATCTCAAGTCTCAAGATTTGACAAATCATAACGTTTTCCCT
Source organism: Citrus x clementina (assembly GCF_000493195.1). NCBI lineage: Eukaryota > Viridiplantae > Streptophyta > Magnoliopsida > Sapindales > Rutaceae > Citrus > Citrus x clementina. Next base: position 989,634 of record NW_006263303.1, on the reverse strand, counting down.
ACCAAGTTATTATACAAATAAATTAATTACGTTACGGGTAGTTTTTCTCCACTTTTCCTAGGCTTATAATTAATTTCACCGACGATCCCAAATGGTGGGACCCGCATCACACATTCACTGATACAGAAAGAAAAGAAAAAGCGCAAACGTGGCAAAATCAGAAAAGATCACACGAGTGACCATACCGAATCAAACAGTGGTGCCCCGCACCAGCTTCACCTCACCTCTCGCCTGCTCCTTGTCTCTCCTCCATTTAAAAAATTACACAAACAACAACTCCAGCATCCAGATCTAAAAATTCGAGTGATAGAGAGAGAGAGAGAGAGAGAGAGGGAGAGAGAGTCTCTTCTCTGAAAAAAAACACAAAAATGAAATCTCGAACGAGATCCACGTCGGCGACGACGGCGATCGTGACTTTCGTTGTTCTCCTTCTGATCCACGGCTCCCACTCTTTCTACCTCCCCGGCGTCGCTCCTCAGGACTTCGTGAAGGTATGTCCACGCATTTCTTCTTTCATTTGTTTTGATTGATCAGCAATAGAATTTTGGATCTACGTTGACTGATATTCGCATTGTTGACTGTTTGATTTGCGTGTATAAATAATAAAATGAGAAGCTGCAGCATTGATTTATCCAAATCTAATCTGTTCACTGCATTACGTGAACATATGTAATAATATTGGTTTCTTGCAAATTATCTATACGTACAATACAAATCGAGGCCGCATGATACAATTGGACGTTTGAAAACGAAAAAGCCAATGCACTAAACGAGAACAGAAAATTGTCAGTTTGAATGGAAGAGGTTGTCTAGGTAGCTGTTCGTGTGTAGTATCACTGATACAAGTTAATGAGGGGCTTATGGTTTCATTGGTGGTCATTCGCGGGTGATTTTGTAATTTGATGGATTAGGAATGCATAGATGTATCTGGATTCTGGATTTCGAGTAATAATGCATGATTGCATTTGAGTGACTGATTGCTTTGTCTTATAAATCTGGTTGATTAAATATGATTAATTGGTCAACAGTTTAGATTCAGATGAACGACGAATCGTTTGGGAATAGGATTTGTGAAAAATTGCTGCAAACAGTGAAATGTGTTTGGGCTTTTTACATTCTTTTAGTTGTTTGAATGTGGATTGCCGCCACTGAATGAAACGAAGTTGTTGTAACTAATAAATGCCGCAAGCTGTTTGTGTTTTACGCTCTTGAGATTCACTTTAGTCCATGTTATCTATCTGTCATGCTTGTGAGTCCTTTTATAATTATAGTGCGAGAGTTTGGTAATTAAGCTTAATGAAAAATTGAAGTGAAATATATGAATCAGTGTATTAGGATTTGCTCTTGAGAGCTGTTGAAGTCCTTTAAGAATCCTTTGAGAAATTGTTTGATTTAATTTTTGTTTCATATGCAGGGAGATGAATTGTATGTGAAAGTCAACAAATTGACCTCTACGAAGACACAGCTTCCTTACTCGTATTACTCTATTCCATACTGTCGACCAAAGAAAATCGTGGACAGTGCAGAGAACCTTGGAGAAGTGCTTCGTGGTGACCGCATTGAAAACTCCCCTTATGTGGTTAGTTTCTACTTACAGTTTAATCAGTCTCTGGCAGTTGTGATTAATTTATGGTTATTGACATTTTGCTTAATTGATTCCTTGCAGTTTAAAATGAGGGAACCTCAAATGTGCAATGTTATTTGTCGGCTTATCCTTGACGCTAAAACTGCAAAGGCATTCAAGGAAAAGATTGATGACGAATATCGGGTTAACATGTAAGGGATTGTTTTAGTCACCCATTTGAAAATAGCTTCTTATTTCTATGAGAATTATTTTGGAGTTCCCTTTCTAATTAATCTACCATTCATTTTACAGGATTCTCGATAATCTTCCCCTCGTTTTTCCCATTAGAAGGTTGGATCAGGAATCTCCTACTGTTTATCAGCTTGGCTTTCATGTTGGCCTGAAAGGCCAATATACGGGGGTATATCCATTATTTATCAGCCATAGAACTCTCTCTCTGTATAGATATTCTTGAATTCCCTAGTATTTGCTTTTGCTTAATTGTGTATGATTGATGCAGACCAAGGATGAAAAGTATTTTATCCACAATCATTTGGCATTTACTGTCAAGTATCATAGGGACATCCAAACAGATTATGCAAGAATTGTGGGATTTGAAGTCAAACCATTCAGGTCAGTTCTTCTCAGTTTTTGTAGAACTGTTCCTTATTTTTGTTAACAGTACTTGTGCTGAACTGCTGATACCATGTTTGTTGCCTTTCCTTTTTTTTTTGGTTTGGCGGGGGGTTTTGGAATATACAGTGTGAAACATGAATATGAAGGGAACTGGAATGAGAAGACTCGTTTAACAACCTGTGACCCCCATTCAAAACACACCGTTGTTAATTCCAATACTCCGCAAGAAGTTGCAGAGAACAAAGAAATCATATTCACATATGATGTTGAGTTCCAGGTGTGTTTCTTCTCATTGAACAATTAACTTTGATTTTGATTTTCTTTGCCTTATCCCTCTATCTTTCTGCTGTGAGCATCAATTGTGGAGGTCCACAGCCCTCAGCATGAGTTATGTGGTTTGAGTTTGTAGTTAATCTAAACCATAATGGCAGAAGGTTGCTGTGCTTAAATTTTTTTCTATGATATCCTTACACTGTTTTTCAGTAACTGAAATATCACTGGGAAAGAATTTTGAAGTGTTCCAACTGAACTCAGTCTCATTATATTGCCATCATTTTCTTGTCCTTGTTTCTACCTGGCAGGAGAGTGATGTGAAGTGGGCTTCTAGATGGGATGCATATCTTTTAATGAGCGACGATCAAATACACTGGTTCTCCATTGTCAATTCATTGATGATTGTTCTCTTCTTGTCGGGCATGGTAGCAATGATAATGCTGCGGACACTTTATCGTGACATTTCCAAGTACAATGAACTTGAGACCCAGGAAGAAGCTCAAGAAGAGACAGGGTGGAAACTTGTTCATGGTGATGTTTTCAGGCCCCCCACTAATTCGGATCTACTCTGTGTCTATGTCGGAACTGGTGTCCAGTTTTTTGGAATGATGCTTGTTACTATGATCTTTGCCCTTCTTGGTTTCCTCTCCCCTTCAAACCGAGGTGGGCTTATGACGGCTATGCTCCTTCTCTGGGTCTTCATGGGTCTTTTTGCTGGTTATGCCTCTACTCGCTTGTACAAGTTGTTTAAAGGAACTGAGTGGAAGAGAATTGCCTTCAGAACTGCAATCACTTTCCCAGGAATTGTCTCAGCCATTTTCTTTGTCTTGAATGCTCTTATTTGGGGACAGAAATCGTCCGGGGCTGTGCCATTTGGGACCATGTTTGCTCTCATCGTCTTGTGGTTTGGAATCTCAGTACCACTAGTATATGTTGGCAGTTTTGTTGGGTTCAAGAAGCCAGCAATTGAGGATCCGGTGAAGACAAACAAAATCCCAAGGCAAATCCCTGAGCAGGCTTGGTATATGAACCCAATCTTCTCAATTCTCATTGGAGGGATACTTCCATTTGGAGCCGTTTTCATTGAACTTTTCTTTATCCTCACATCAATCTGGCTGAACCAGTTCTATTACATCTTTGGTTTCCTCTTCTTGGTCTTCGTCATTCTCATTGTCACCTGTGCCGAAATAACCATTGTACTATGCTACTTCCAGTTGTGCAGTGAGGACTACCAATGGTGGTGGAGGTCATATCTTACATCAGGCTCTTCTGCTCTGTACCTCTTCCTTTACGCAACATTCTACTTCTTCACAAAGCTTGAAATAACCAAGCTGGTTTCTGGAATACTCTACTTTGGTTACATGCTGATTGCTTCATATGCATTTTTTGTACTAACGGGCACCATTGGATTTTATGCATGCTTTTGGTTCACAAGGCTGATTTACTCATCGGTGAAGATCGATTAATTGATGAAACTGGAGAACGGGCATATTTCGATCGTCTGAAACAGATTATCTCAGGGTAAGGTTCAGTTCAGGAGTATGATATAATTATGCCTTTCAGATGTAAACTTTCATGCTCATTTTTGTATGGAGACAAGGTTATTATCCTGTTTTTTACACAATATTTTATTCTTAATTTTTCGTCGTACACCACCGTTCTGTTCTAGGATGTCCCTATCAGTGAGTTTGTGACTTTTAATCATATATTCTTTCTTATTCAGTTGATTTTAGCTCTAAATGATAACTCGAATGACAAGTATTATCTACTATTACATGGAGGGTGCTTGCTTTCGGAAAATACTGAAGAATTTCCTGGATCTCTGTTACCACTTCACTCCTTTATTTGTTCAAAATTGGTGCTTGTATAGGTTATAGCAACTGTTAAAAGCCCTGACCCCCAATAGAGACTTTGCTCAATCTATCCAAATGACATTCCCAATACAGCCGATTTAATTTGCATAATTGAATATCCAAAAGAACCAAAACATCACATAAAGAAACATGGGTGACAACTAAAATATTGCAGTTTACAGATGAAAGTAGAAAGTAACTGGAACTAGTCGTATTACCTCCTGGGATGAGTATCCTCAGGCCTTGCAACGTTAGCAGAGACCCTGGCCACATCCCCACGATAGCAAAGCCAGTAATAGCAATAGTGGTCGTGCTGAAAGGCAAGCTCCGTCTCTGGTGCAAAATGCCACCGGGGTTGTGGCCTGGTGGCCTCTTGGATCCTTCCACGCCTGCCCTTTTCACTTCCTCAGGACTCATCTTGTGGGTATCCGCATTTTTCCTCCAACCTTCGTTTGCTGCCATTTTGGTTTCTTTTTAATTTGGAAGTTGATTTGATTTGACGATGCTCTCAAGATTCAAGAAGAAGAAGAAGAGGAAAAAGATTATTATGTAGGAGACGCATAATGTGGTGTTGCCACGTTTTGGGGGTTCAAGTTTCGGTTATTCAACACGTAGCGGTTGCATGCTTCTGCAAAGGGACAAGTGTGTTTTGCTTTTGCTTACCCAAAGAGCATAGATGATAGCACCAAATGAAACTTCAGTTTTGGGATTTTTCCCCCCTTTTTTTTTCTCCCAAATACTCTATGGAGTCTCGTTTACTGTAATAATAGAAGTATTCCATAAAATTTACTGTACATATTTCATCAAGAAACAACGGTGTTCACGGTTCAACATAATGCTAATCTTACACGGAAGATAAATTATGCACACCAATAAACCAACTCCCCAATTTGCAGGCATCATTTCAATTTGCTTTTCCAAAACCAGGAATCCTTGATGGTCTATTAATTTGCCTGATTCCATACTTGCATTCATCTCGACGCATGTACGAGAATCAACCTTTATTTTCTAATATCTGATGCTTAACTACAAAATCGGAATTGACCCAACTGGCCCAATTGATGTGTGGGGGGTGGAGTAGTGCATTCTGGGTCGTGGCCAGTTTTTATTTTTTGAAGGAGAGTGAATTCCCCGCTGCTGTGAGGACTAAAAACAAAAGGAAGTTAGTTTACTTGAACGTAAACTAAAATTTAAAACAATTAAAAAGTTCTTTAATATATAAAGATTTTTTTTTTAATTTGAAAAATAAAAATTTTACTATAATTTAAATACATTAATAAACAAAAAAAAAGTATTAAATTTTGAATTAAAAAAATAAAAACACTCTTATAAGGTTCCTACAAATTTTTTCTTTCCCCCATATTCCGGGTGCAATGGTGCGTAGTACTTCAAACTTTGCCTCATCAAGATGGAGACCTAGAAAAGTTGAGGAAAAAAAAAAACATATTAAATTGAAAAAAAACTCAGCATTCATTTGACCGTTATTTTATCATCTACAATTGTGCCGTTACCTTGGTAACGTACGAGCCCATAGTGTCAGGTGGCCCCAGTCTAACAGGTAACGGCTAGTTTTTCCCGTCCATAAATACAACAAAAAGCCCCACATCTATTCTTCAGATCAGTCATCAGCTCCCACTCACTCTCTACATTCATCTCCCAGAATCACAGCACTCACAAACACTGTCATCTTTTCAGTTTCTCAATGGCTGGCTTTTCAAGAACCCTAGCTTCTTCTTCTTTGGTGCTCACATCACTTGTTCTCTTCAGCATCAGCTTCTGCGAAGCAAGAGACATCTTGGTTGGTGGCAAAACAGATTCTTGGAAAATCCCTTCTTCACAATCTGATTCCCTCAATCAATGGGCTGAAAAAACTCGCTTCCAAGTCGGGGATTCTCTAGGTAACAATCACAATCACTATCTTCACTGTCTAATATTCACTTATGTTAGGGTAGATTAAGCATTGTCTCTGACCAACATATACCCTTTTGATGTATCTTTGTTTCAGTGTGGAAATATGATGCCACCAGAGACTCAGTGCTGCAAGTGACAAAAGAAGCTTACCTCAGCTGCAACACAAGCAGCCCAGTTGCTGAGTACAGGGATGGCAACACCAAGGTGAAGCTGAACAAATCTGGGCCATTCTACTTCATCAGTGGAACCAAGGGAAGCTGTGAGAAAGGCCAGAAGTTGATTGTTGTCGTGATGTCTTCGAGGAGAAGGTACACTGGCATTTCTCCGGCACCGGCTCCGATGGAGTTCGATGGTCCGGCCGTGGCTCCTACAAGCAGTGCTGCAAGCTTTAAGGCTAGTTTGGTGCTGGCACTTGGAGGTCTTTTGGCTTGGGTTCTGTTTTAATTTTAGACCAGCTTAGATGTTGGAGTTTAGGGTATAGGAGATTTTTTGCTTAGGTATTGTGGGGGTGAAATTATTTCATTCTTTTTTCTTCTTTTTTCCTTCTCTTTGAATGTGGAATTTTGCTGAGATTTTTACAGCAATATAATCTATTGTCTGTTTTTGCTATATAGAATCCTTTTGGCCATTGCTATCAAATTCCATTTCCATTAGCACAGATTTGAAAGAAAAAGCATGAGAAAGTAACAATAAACAAATATAACTTTGTACAGCATTTTAATTTATGATTCATCCAAAAAACTCCTGATTTACAACTTAACAAACGCAATCAAGTTGGGTCGCATCAGTAAAATTTTCTTCATGACTTCAGTAGGGCATGAAGTCCGTAAAATTCCAGTACTTGCTGCTCACTAAAAAACTTACCAAAAATGTCTGCTCACTAGCAACTTGCATTTTTAATTTATGATTCATCCAAAATAGTTTTTGCTTATGCGCGATCAAACACTCCATCCGAGGTGCACAACAATTATTGATTACTACAGAAGCTTCAGAGAAAAACTTCATGAACCTAAAAAAACCTGATTTTACAAACGCAATATTTCAAGTTGGGGTCACATCAGTAAAATCAGTACTTGCTGCTCACTACAATTATTAAGATAAATTCCTTCACTTACCAAAAATGTGCCTTTTTTTCTGAGGAAACTAGTCATTTATATGAAACAATTGTTGTTTCACCATGTATGGCTCTTTTTAAGAATTATCACTTAGATTTAAGACTTGCAAGAAGATCATCACCATATGCCCACATCCTAGATTTTATCCATTTCTGATTCCATCCATAAAGATTCTTGAAACCGTTTCTATGGTCTAAGAAAAAAATGAAGAACATCCAGAAAAAAATTGTGGAGAACATGAAGAACATCCAGAAAAAAATTCCATAACTGTTTCTGAATAAACATGTAACAACTGAGAACATGAAGACTGATGAAACTTCAGCGTGTGCAAAAACGCGAAACAGCATCCAGTGGGATATAAAGGGACTTCAGTCCATAGGTTGATCATCTTTGTCTGAAGCATCAATTTGTAGAGGTCCCTTGAAACCATCTTGAGTATCACCAAGAAGCTCACGTGATGCTTTCTCAAGAAATTCCTTGGCGGCAGTCTGGACAGACATTTTTTCAGATGATTGAAATTTCCTCTTCTTTTGGGCACTTCTATCTGTATATTTGATCCTTGGCCCCTCTCCTCTAGCGATACCCTTCATGCTTTTCCTCTGTGCTGCACGAGATGAATTCACAAATTCTGAGCAGCAGTAATCAAAACAGGAAATACAGTCATGTCACAACAATAAAGTGTTTAATCACGTACCATGGGTCAGGTCTGGCAAAGAATGCTCAATAAAACGAGTTGCCGCCTGATAATTTAAGGTGGTGGAAGGCCGCATAGGTGCTTTAAGAACAAAATCACACTCAAGTCATTTACATAGAAGCAAAGAGTGTCACTAGCCTAGCTATTAATTCAATTATGCAAATCCAAATAGTAATTTCTATCAAACTAAATCTCCAAGCACATATTAGAACAGAATGCCAACATTCTGAGATCGTAAATGAAAATTACACATTCTTACAGCTGGAACTAAGAAATGAAAAATATTTACCAAAAGGATAGAAATATGCACCTTTACTTAAATCTATGAACCGCCTAAGTTTGTCTTGATACAAGCTCAATCTCTCCTACAAACATGGATAATTAGAATGTATAAATATGGAAAGACGAAATAATAAAACCCGAGAGCAAAAATACTCAAATCATCCATTTCAAAACAAAACTTAAACCCAGTAGCTTAACAAATCAAGCCTTTCAAATACCACTTAGTAAACGACAAAAGCTAAGCAATTCCGATTTGGCAAAAGTCTTTAGACTAGAGATGCCTATCTAATCAACACATAAATCGTAGACAAGGAACAATCTGAAATACACAACTATCATCACTGTCAAAACATGAAAATAAGAATAATATAGTAATTAAGAAGACATACAAGCTCAGATTTAACAGAATGGTCATCTGGGTGAACTCCACTGCATCTCAACCTCACTGCAAACAAAAAATCAAAATTCAACTGACTCAACCACAATTAACAATAAATCCATTTCTAATCAATATTAACTTCAAAAAAATGTAATAGGGGCAATGACAACTACAAGTATAAAGAGTTGTGGTGGCTTTGGCGACCAAGAAGAGTGACTGAGCCCGTTCTAGAGGCGGCATTTCTGCTAACACATCTGGGTCTGATAGTGAAATAAGTTTAAGCAAATGGGCTTTCACTTGTTCAACGTTGTATAAAGATTTCTTCAATGAATCCATAACCGAGTCAGGTATCACTTTACTTTCTTTTGAACATTGTTCCATTGTTGTGCTTTGAAACTCTGTTTTAGACTCTCTTTTGAGTACTACCAATGCTTCAAAAAAGAGAACTTCAGCAACAAGAAGTGAAAAAATTGAGATTTTTGAGATTGAACTGAATGATTGAAGATGAAACAAATAAGGAAGTACTTGCTTTGCGCTACGGCTTTTGGGAATATGAAGAAGAGGTTTAAGCCAAATTAGGTTATTTCAGTTTTGCTGTTTGGGTACGTCACATGCTTTCCACAGTTGCTGTTGCTGACGTGTGTCTAAGCACTTCAAAGTTTTTATATATATATATATATGACATCATAATTCACTAAAATTAGAATTAAAAATTTATCGGTGCCAAAAATAAATTTGAAAAAAGTCTTCCTCATATGCTATAGGTTTTTTTAAAAATTAATAAAATATGGTTAAAATGATTAAAATATGAGTTAATTTACTAGATAAGGGAAAAGAAAAGTAATGTAAAATTTGGCAATGGGCTATCAAGCCAGCCAAAGATGAAACAAAGCATAAGGAGAAGAGGTCACCAATAACTATCGCAACGCAAGAAATATCAAAATCAAAAGCATTCACAAACCACAGTCTGTGGCTATGGAGTTAAACTGATAAACAAAGTCAGTTATATAACAGTGTCCTGCCACAGCCAGAATCTTATCTTTAAACCAGAGCATCAAAAACCTAATACAGGTACGAATGCCCGTATTTCAATTTTCACGATACATTATCTCGCTCTCTCACAAGCAATACAACAAACTACTGTCTACTGACCTGCAAAATTCAACCTTTCCCTTAAAAACGACAAATACTTGCTTCTGTTCATTGCTTGGTTGATAATTAAGTATTTCTCCATGGCTCTATTAGTAATAGACTCTTCAAGTACTTGCTGTAGTACTATTAGTTATAGCTTCGCTTTCACTTACAGTAAATTACATGCTTCAAGTTACAATAATGGTTCAGTTGGTGGATTAAAAGTCGGGAATTTGAAGGTGAACTGGAAGAAACACTGGAAAAAACAAGTGGGTTTTTGTGGGTATGTAATGAAAAGTTCAAATGAGGTGGTGGTGGTGAAGGGGAAGCCAAGAAATGGCTTAACTTCTGAGGAAGTTATTAGGGTCTTAAGGTCATTTTCGGACTTGGATTCCACATATTC
>NW_006263303.1:947630-979293 GCF_000493195.1 Citrus x clementina | reverse complement strand
CTACTGAACATGTAATTACATGCTTGAAGTTTTGAGGGTTTATGGGAGGGTTACTGATATGGTGGTTGTGTTTGATTTGATGCAAAAACAAATCATAAATAGGGATCTGAGTACTTATTTGACAATATTTAAGGCTCTTTCCTTAAAGGGTGGTCTTCGACGAGCCTCATTTGCATTGGAAAAGATGAGGGCAGCGGGGTTTGTATTGAACGCCTATTCATACAACGGGTTCATCCATTTCATACTGCAGTCTGGGTTTTGTAGGGAGGCTTTGGCAGTGTACAAAAGGGTGGTCTCTGAAGGTATTAAGCCTAGCCTGAAGACATATTCTGCACTTATGGTAGCAGCAGGGAAGAGAAGGAATATTAAAACAGTTATGAATTTGCTAGAAGAGATGGAGAGATTGGGGTTAAGGCCAAATGTGTACACATTCACTATATGCATTAGAATACTTGGGAGGGCGGGGAAAATTGACGAGGCATACAGGATCTTGAAGAGAATGGATGACGAGGGATGTGGGCCAGATGTTGTTACCTATACTGTTCTCATTGATGCTCTTTGTACTGCTGGAAGACTTGATCAAGCCAAGGAAATTTTCTTGAAGATGAAAGCTAGCAGTCATCAACCAGATCAAGTAACCTACATTACCTTGTTAGACAAATTCAGTGATTGTGGCAACATAGAGGTAGTGAAAGAATTTTGGAGTCAAATGGTAGCAGATGGTTATGCCGCCGATGTGGTCACTTACACCATATTTGTTGATGCTTTGTGCAAAGTTGGGAATGTTGAAGAAGCATTTTCCATCTTGGATCTCATGAGAGGCGAGGGGATCTTGCCAAATCTTCATACTTACAACACTTTGATTTGTGGACTCTTGAGGTTAGACAGGGTAGAAGAGGCATTGGAAGTATTCAATAATATGGAAATTCTTGGTGTTCAACCTACTGCTTACACATACATCCTCTTTATTGATTATTATGGAAAGTCTGCTGATCCTGGCAAAGCTCTTGAGACCTTTGAGAAGATGAAAATTAGAGGTATTGTTCCAAATGTTGTGTCTTGCAATGCATCTTTGTATAGTCTTGCTGAAACTGGTAGGATTGGAGAAGCTAAAACTATCTTTAACGGGCTCAAGAATAGTGGATTTGCTCCAGATTCAGTAACGTATAACATGATGATGAAGTGCTATAGTAAGGTGGGCCAAGTAGACGAAGCAGTTACATTACTCTCTGAGATGGTAGAAAATGGATGTGAGCCTGATGTTATTGTAATGAACACTTTGATTGATACACTTTACAAGGCTGATAGAGTGGATGAGGCATGGGAAATGTTTTGTAGAATGAAGGACATGAAGCTTGCTCCTACAGTAGTAACATACAATACGTTGCTCTCTGGACTAGGGAAAGAGGGTCAAGTCCAAAAAGCTATTGAATTGTTTGAGGGTATGACTGATCATGGTTGTTTTCCTAACACAGTAACATTCAACACACTCCTGCACTGCCTCTGCAAGAATGAAGAGGTTGATCTTGCTATGAAAATGCTATATGAAATGACACCAAGGAATTGTTGGCCCGATGTTCTGACTTACAACACTATCATTTATGGCTTAGTGAAAGAGCAAAGAGTTAAAGATGCAATCTGGTTCTTCCATCAGATGAGGAAATGGCTTTACCCAGATCATATAACTTTGTGTACCCTTCTTCCCGGTGTTGTTAAGGATGGGCAGATTGAGGATGCTTTCAGACTTGCAAAGTGTTCTATTTATCAGATTGGGACTCGCGCTGAAAGGCAGTTTTGGCAAGATTTGGTGGGAGGGATCTTGACTGTAGCTGGACCAGACAAATCAATTTTATTTGCAGAAAAGTTGGTTTGCAACGGAATTTGTCGGGACGATTCTGTAGTGGTACCCATAATCAAACTTTTCTGTAGGCAGAAGAAGGCCCTTGCTGCTAAAGATTTATTTGTGAAATTTACTGAAAATCTGGGAGTTACATCAACACTAGAAATGTACAATTATTTAATTCATGGGCTTCTTGAAGTCCACGCCACTGAAATGGGGTTGGATCTTTTCACAACTATGAAGAATGCTGGTTGTGCTCCCGACATTTCTACCTACAACTTGTTACTTGATGGTTATGGGAAGTCTGGTAGAGTGGAGGAACTTTTGAAACTCTATGAAGAGATGTCTTTTAGGGGATGCAAGCCTAACACCATATCTCACAATATAGTCATTTCTGGTCTTGTGAAATCTAATAGTATTGATAAAGCTATGGATTTATTCTATAATCTTGTAAGTGGTGGCTTCTCTCCCACTCCATGTACATACGGCCCGCTGATAGATGGACTCTCAAAGTCTGGAAGACTGGAGGAAGCAAAAAAACTCTTTGAGGAGATGTTGGACTATGGATGCAAGCCTAACTGTGTAATATACAATATTCTTATCAATGGATTTGGGAAAACAGGTGATGTTGAAACAGCGTGTGAGTTGTTTAAACAGATGATCAAAGGGGGAATAAGACCAGACTTGAAGTCCTACTCCGTGCTTGTTGATTGCCTCTGTATGGTGGGCAGAGTGGATGATGCGTTACACTACTTTGAGGAACTAAAGTTAAATGGCCTCGATGCTGACACTATTTCATACAATTTTATGATTAATGGGCTTGGAAGATCAGGGAGGATAGAGGAAGCTCTTTCCCTCTTCGATGAGATGAAGAAGCGAGGCATAAGCCCTGATCTTTACACCTACAATTCCTTGATACTCAATCTTGGGAGAGCTGGAATGGTGGAGGAAGCGAGGAAATTGTATGAGCAACTGCAAGAAATGGGTCTTGAACCTAATGTGTTCACATATAACGCTCTTATTCGAGGGTACGGCACGTCAGGAAATCCGGACTCTGCTTATGCAGTCTATGAGAAGATGATGGTCGGAGGTTGCAGCCCCAACCCGGGAACATTTGCGCAGCTTCCTAATCAGTCCTGATCAACTGAGATACTCCTGAGTGCTACGAATACTACCTACTTGCTGAAGTTGGTAATCTTCCACCCCCGTGTCAAGTCTTGTATATAGTTCATTAATCAAGCTGTTGAGGATTTATCCTCCTAGTCTTCGACTGAGATGATGCTTTTGGTGATTGGCATTGTATGATTCCCAGAGCTGGTGGCAACTGTTTTGTTCAGCCATCAGAGTTTGTGTCTTCCGAGTTGCAAGTAATATATGCTGAAAATCCCCGAGCCACTTCCCTTAGCCATAAGCACTGTGAATACTTAGCCTCCTCGTGCACATTTGTATGTCCCTATAATGTAATACAATGATTTCTTTTTTTTTTTTTTGAGTGCATATGCCATACCTTTTTTCTTTAATATAATAAAAATTATTCAAAGATTGTTACAGACAAATTTTCTTCACAATTCAAATTAAGTTTTTTTTTAAAATTATTCAATTGAAATATAACGCAGAAGAGAGGAGGGGGGGGGGGGGTGGGGATCAAGCAAGTAGAGAGATCTCAAATCGTCGAAAGAGTGCAGCATTAAGTTTTTTTTGAGATTTTTTTTTTCATTCATTAAACCATTCATTTGTTGACTGTATTTCACAACAATAAAATTTAAAAAATAGCTAAAAATAAATACTTTTTAATATAATGATTGATTTGGCGATGATACCTCAAATGAAAATGAGAGAGAAACGAAAAAGAAGAAGAAATTAAAAGGCAAATGTTTATTATTATTATTATTATTATTATTTTCATAGGTAAGATAAGCTGCTAAAATAAATCAATAGTTTCAAATATGTACCCTCTTCAGTAAGTACAATTAAGGTCTGAGTAGTAACATCAGGCCGCAAGACTAATACATTCACGCAATGGCATGTTCAGTGCAATTGAATTAAAAAAGAAAAAAGAAAAAAAAGAAGACCGACTGCCAATCAAATGTATTCGAGACGTAGGAGGGCATTTTGGTAATTTAAGCCATCCTTGTTGCGTCTTGTTGCAATATACCCACCATTACAAGGCAGGTAAAGTTGAAGTTGAAATTGGAAAAACTGCAAATGGATGATGAAGAAACGAACAGTTGCCACTTTATCTCCTGCCTTTCCTGCACCACCGTCTCTGTGTATCTACCAATTCCTCTCCAACCAATTGCCCAGCTGGACCCAAAATGTTTTCCGCAAAAAAAAAAAAAAAAAAACCGACAAAGAAAGAAACGTAAAAATGAAATATGGAAAGATTGATGAGAATGTCATCAGTTGTCATCCAACCAAGATAACTCTTTCTTCACAGCAATAACAACAAATATGTTTCCAAATATACCCCTTTTGATTCCCTTCTTCAATGTCTCATCCTTTACAACTCTCTCTCTCTCTCTCTCTCTCTCTCCCTTTCTTCATCATGGGCCCGTTTGGCTTCTCACATTCAAGGGCCTTTCACGGAAACACCAACTCATTACAATAAATTTGCCCTTTTGTTTTTTTGTCGTATAATTCTCTCCTTGCCATCAAAGTTTATTCTTTTTTTTTTTTTGGTCAAATTGGGGTTTGTGTTTCGTATGCTGTATATATATATATAGATTCAATTTTTCCTCTGAAAGCTTCACATATACCGAAATATTTGATCTGTAGTTGTGTAAATTTTGGTTAATTTTCAAGTTTTAGCGTTTAAGTTTCTATCTTTGTGAACAAGATGAAAAGGGTCGCTGCGAATTCTAAAAAATCGCACTTTGTTTGGGAGGAAGCCAGTGCGAAGTTCAAACAACAAAGACTGCTTGAGGATTACTTGGAAGTGCAAAAGGTTAGCCTTCACTCAATCTATTTATTTATTTGGATTTGTTTTGCTCTCATATGGTTTTCTGGGTTTAGAACTTTTAGCATTTTTGTCAGGCCTTTTGTTTATTACTTTTTGATGGCTTGTTTGTAAGGGTTTAATGAAAGTTCCAGCAACATTGTGCTATAAATTTCGTGGCTGTGATTGCTATCTGTTAGGGCCCAATTGAAGTTCCAATTACATTGTGAGGATGAAGGAAATATGATTTGAATTATTGATTTAATTTTTTTTTTTCATCATTGTTGAAAATTGTTTCAAGTAAGCCAAATAATTCTGGTAGCTCAGCCTTTTGGTCTCAATGGATCTAAACGGTGCACTTTATGAAGTTCAAAGCTTCACTGTTGTTGTTTTCCCCATGCTCAGTAAACCAAACCATAGGGGAGTAAGTAAAAGATTTGGGGCATTTTAAATTTTAGGCAGTTACTTGCATTGGTCCTAATTTGATCGTATTTAGGTTGGCCCTTATATGATTTTATGCAAATGCTGTATAGGAGTTTGTGTGCAAGAAAAAAAAATTGCAGATAGCTAAGCAGAAGAGAGAAATTCTTTTGGCTGAAGTTAGGTATGAGCTTTGCTTGATTTTTCGTTGTTTTAAAGATTATCAAATCCAGAATAGTTTAAAACTTTGGTAGAGTTGCCTTTTTGCCTAATTGTAGGTTCTTGAGACGGAGGCATAAACATTTGAAGATGCAATCTGAAGAACTTGAAGTTAAGCAAGGTCTTGTTGCAAATTCGTCTACACAAAGCCGAATGCTTGCCAATAATGAGAATCATGGTGTCAATGAAGTTTCTGTGAACAACCTACCTCCTGTTCTAGTTGCACATCCAATTTTGGTAAATGAAATTGGATCAATTTTTTATTCAGAATTCAAACAAGTGATGTTTGCGGCGGTATTTTGTATTGACAACATCTGATGTTACATTGCAGGGAGGTGAAGGCTGGAATAGAGAAAGGAAGGAAGAGGTTGTTTTGGAATCAACAAGAGTGAAGAAGAAGCGCAAGACTCACACAATCAATGAGAAAAGAGTTGGGAAGAAGAAAATTTCATGGCAAGATCAAGTGGCTTTGAAGGCATAAATTTTCATATAGCATCAAGGCACAGAGAGAGAGAGAGAGAGTAGCTTTTCCCAAAGACTTCAGTCTCATTGTTTGTGATGATTATCATCATTCATCTATGCATATGTCTTTTATCATTATTATTGTATATGTCTCAGGTTTATTAATGGGTTAATGACTTTATTTTGTTGTAAATATCTCAACAGTAAACAATATGGTGATGTTCCCATTGATCAGGCCAGTGAAAGATACAATTGCCTCTCTTACTTTATTCATTATAAAACTTAGCTCACTTGAATTTAAAAATTCTCATCTCCTAGCTACAAAATCCAATATAAAAAATTAAAAATGTCTTGTCTCCTAACTCCTAGCCTAACTACAAAGCCTAAAATCCAGCACTCAAGCATCTAAGGTAGCGTTTACTTTTTGGATTGGATTGGGAATCCTGAGGAGTGGGAATCCTAGGATTGGGAGTATGGAGTGGGAGTGAGAGTAGGTTGTTTACTTACACTGGAATGGAAGCATGGAATGGAGTTCAAAATTCAATTTATGTGTTTACTTTGTCTTGGATTGTGAGTAAATAGTTTCAAATTTTAATTTTATTCTTATTTAAAGAATTATAATTTTTAATTACAAAACTAATAAAAAATATATTTAATGAATAATATTTATTTTATTATATTTGTAAATTTATTATAATTATTAATATTCTTAATTATGAACAATAAATTATTAATTGTAATTTTAATATAAAATGAAATGTTATTTATTTAATATAATTATATTAAATTTATTATTATATAAAATAATAATATAATATTATTTAGTACAAAATTAATATTTTCTTAGAATAAAGTATTTATTATTATTATTAAATAAATATAATACTATTATTTTTAAAATAAATATAATAATATTATATTTATTAATTCTCTATTAATATAATAATATTATTTTAAAATAATTTTAACTTAGAATCAATGTAAATTATTATTTAGTTAAATATAATATTATTTATTTTATTTTATTAATTATAAAACATAAAATAAAAAAAAGGTAGAAATGAAAGAGGTAGGAGTGGATTCCCACTCCCACTCCCCACTCCAAAAATGGGTGGAGCCCACGGAGTGGGACTCCCAATCCCTTTTTATTTTAAGTAAGTAAACGCTGGAGTGGGAAGAATCTACACTCCTCACTCCATACTCCTCACTCTCACTCCAGCAGCAAGTAAACAGAACTTAATTGTAGCATTGGAAACTTAAAGAGGAAGCATCGAGTTGGCAGCACGTTGAAAAGATATGATGGGACCCTGGCATCCAATGGTGCTCCATGGTTGACAAGGCCGTCATTGATGGCAACCCTACGGAATATCAATAGGTTAATAAGTTTTGCAGACTTAAAACACCCCATGGTTGATATGAACATTGGCAACGGCGTATATTGCCAAGCAATTGTTTGTTCATCTCCTCTGTTGTAAATTGGTACTGATACCCCATGCTCGCAATCTTTCGGAACTTGCACTATCGCAATGTCCATTTTTGCACACTTCTTCAGTGATGTGACTCTTGATGTTACCATCAGAATTATGCTTGAAGCTCGCCATACAAGACAACGAAGCAAGCATTAACAGTCCAATTGTGATTAGAGTTCTCTTCGTTGTGGCACCACGGCATCTGCAGATGTTAAAATTATAAACTTCTTGTATGATGAATAATATAGAGATGGGGCGGGATTCACTTATAGCAAGATTTTTAAACAGCTGTAGCTTACTGATAATAAATCACCATAATCAATATACAAAAGATACAAGCTCAATCATTCAAATTACATTAATCCCACAAAAACGGGAGGGGGAAAAAAACAAAAAACAAATACTAAGGTCTGATGAAGCAAGCACCAAGAAACCAATAGCGGCAGTCAGGAACAGAGCTCTCATCTTTGAAGCCATAATTTTTTTAGTTGTGTTGAAGCTTAAACTCATTGTATGATCTAATAACACAGCGCAGCGAGCCTCCCTACGTTTAGTCTCTGCCATTTATACAAGTGTTAACAGATTCAATCTGTCCCTAAAACAGTAGGATTAATGTCGATTCCCCTGTTTCATGCGGATTGTGAACGATTTTTTCTTGCACTAAAAGAAGATTCACTTCAAATTTTGCTCCAAGAATCCTGTTTGGGTGTGCCTTCCTGTACGAGCCCACAAATTAAAAACGTAAATAATTTCTTGCTACCCTTTTACCAATAAGGGAGTTTCATATTTAACAAAAGTATTAATCTAAAATTGGAAAATACAAAATAAGCAAAATTTGAACAATAATGATGTTAAACACACATCAAATAAACAGACGAGAGATTGCTATGCTTGATGCACTTCAAAAACTTGTACATGTCGAAAGTTCTAATAGTGGTTTTGTCAAAGCTAAAAGCACACATGAACATGAACAAATGAATTTTGTAAACATTTCATTTATTTTTTTCTTTTTTCTCAGTGCTGGACCATCTACAAGTACACACGTCTTTGATCCCAATTTTTCAACGAAAGGGATTCTTGCATTGTCTTATGGGCAAAGGAACCAGAATCGTGCAGCCTGACATAGTGGTACATTACAGCGGCTACATTGATTCACTTTCCTCGGGTAGTGGACTTGAGTCATCTGATTTGAATTCCAAGGACTGTTGACTAGAAGTGGAGGAAGTGGACTGGATTGGTTTCTTGAACTGCACTATGATCATGGTCATGTTGTCACATCCCTCACCTCCTGCTGTTGATGGCGCCAAACATCTCTCGAGTACTCTCTCGCACACAGCAGAAATCTTGCTTTCCTGCATTGATTACGGTATTAGCATAGCTCATTCTTAACTGCTACTGAACCTCACATCAAACTAGTCTAAAAAGAGTATTTCATGCAACTCACCGAATGTAGTTGTTCATGAATAAAATCTACTAATTGCTGGCTTGACATGCAATCCCTGAAAAAGAAATAACCAATACAGCAATCATCCACTTATAAAAATTCCATACTCATCTCAATCCCACCAAGCAATAAATGATGTAAATTCATTGAACCTTTGCAGTCACTAATTGGACTTTTTGCAAATCTGACATGCTACGGTGTTTCATCACATTCAAAAATCTTACAATCTACTACATAAAAAGGAAAGGCAGATGCATACCAGATTCCATCACACGCCAGCACAACGAAATCATCATCATCACACAGCTCAACCTAAAAGAGAACCAAATATGAAAGAAATGAATGATTGACTGTCAAGCTATTGGGAGTTTCTATGGAGAAAAAATAAAAAAAGATCAAATTAGAACAAGGATAGAGAGACTCAAATATTTGTCAAAGAAGAATGTACATACAGAGTTTATATCTGGATTGGCAGTAACAATTTGCTTTTCAGCAGACAAAAATTTGTTCT
Organism: Citrus x clementina; assembly: GCF_000493195.1. Taxonomy (NCBI): domain Eukaryota; kingdom Viridiplantae; phylum Streptophyta; class Magnoliopsida; order Sapindales; family Rutaceae; genus Citrus; species Citrus x clementina. Next base: position 969,993 of record NW_006263303.1, on the reverse strand, counting down.
GCTTGAATTCCATGTCACCTGCAAATTAAGAGAACACTGAAACTGAAGCATTTAAACAAGAAAATGTACACAAACCTATGTACGTACCTATATACTGGGGCATCTGTGTGCGTGCATGCCATGCATACATATACGAGTGTACAGACAATTATTCTAAAGTGGAAATACAATGTCCCAAGCCTTTTGGTCACGTGATCTGAATGACTCCTTCAGGAAATGCCAGACTCCATAACTTTTCCCAGTTAAAATTTTTAGGCATAAGGTGAAAGCATATCAAACAACCAATAATGTGACCAAAAATTTTGGTGCAACGCATAAAAGATTAGGGCAAAGGAAGCTTAAATCACCCAGGACAGTACCTATTGCTCTTGCAAGATTCAAACTACCATTGACTCGTCCTGCATGTATAAATCCACCAGCTTTCAATATCCTTTCTTTCTCAGCTTCAAGATCTGGTTTGTGATCTCTTGAGAGATTATATGCCTGCATTAAAACCAGAAATTTAATGTTCATTCTGAACCTAGGAAAAAAAATATCCATTAAAAGAACAGAAGTCACTGTCATCTAATTATCTAAATGCCATGGCCCATTGAATCATAATAGATAAAAAATGGGTAATAAGAGTAACCACACACGGTGGCCAAGCAGCAATGTTCAATTACTTTCACTTCCCATTTAAAACGATGCAAAAAGAAAAGGAAACTAGTTAAAAGCAATACGGACCAAGTTACAACTAAAATGAGTCCACTCAATCAAAAATTACCTGGCCCTTTCTAGATATCACGCATCGAGAATCACCAGCATTTGCAACAATGAGATGATTGTTTCTGATAATTGCAACACAGGCTGTGCTTCCAGAAGTTGGTCCAGCAAAATCAGAGTGAGGGCCCTGGTCATGATATTAAGATTAGTCTTTGAAAAATGGTCTAGCGTATATTATACAAAATTAAAAAAACAGAAGCAAATAAGTAATAGATATGATATACAAGTCCTTGATCAGATGACTGTTACAGCCAATTATATGAAGGTTAGAGCAAATCACCATTGTTCATAGGAAAAAAATTAACTCAGTTTTACTTGTCATATATACCTCCTCAAAAGCCCAATCATTAGGTTGATCATTACTATCACCACCCCTTGGAGACCATATCAACCCTTCTATCATGCCAGTGAATTTATTTATTTTATCTCCCAAAACAGCTAATTCTCTCCATCCTCTTTGTCCCTTCATCATCTCATCCATCCTGCAAGCAAGGCAAACTTGCTGAAAACAAACACAATACTGGCCACAAGCGAGTTTCTATCATCAAAATGAAGGGATAAAGGTAGCAGCATTAATCACAATAAGAGTTCCCTTTTATTTTGTACCAAATTCTTCACAATGCATTTAGGATGCTAGTTGCTCCACTGAGCACCGACATCGTATGCATGTAACAAAAACCAAGAGAACAACAATGGTACAACTGTATTCATGTACACACATACATACCTGCAGATATAATAATGATGAAAAACATTTTATAGCATAATGAATGTTCGCATCACGAAGTACAGTTATTAATCATGCAAACATTGGCTCCCATTCAATGACACCACACTCGAAAGCATTATATTTATTTGTTATCAGCAAAAACAATATAAACATTTTAAGAGAGGAAAAGAGGGTAAGACATAAGCAGTTAATCAAATTACCTGAAAAAAGCTTTCTGAACGGAAGTTCCTACATCTCCAGCTGCATAAGCTTTATTCTTGAGAACTTGCTGGTGAAGAAACTTGGCACAAAACTTTGCAACTACCTTCCCTGCAGTTTAGCAGCAAATGCCAGTTATTACCAACAGACTTTGCAAACTCTATATAGATAACTATGACTAAAACATAGGTTGATACTATAATCACAAAAAAACTATATGATTCAATATGGAAATGAGCACCAACCCAAGTTGATACTGTAACTATGAGCAAATCAGGAGAATTTTGTCAATGACTCCAAGATTATAAACTAGTGAAATCCAAATACACTACAAATGATTATAATATGCAAAATCTAAAATAGGTCAAACTTTCATTATGGAAATGGGCAAAAACTAAAAAGAAAAAAAAATGAAAAGCAATATAAAGCAACCTATAAATGATAATGATAAGCAAGCACAACTCAACACAAACACAAGTGAAAATGACCATCTATGATCTAGCATTGATAAAAAGACCTGAACGTTCCAATCCTTACCTCCATGACCATCATAAACACCAAAGAATGAAGTAGAATCATCCAAATCAGGATATGCAGCATGCTGTACAAGACCCAAAAAAATATAAATCAGTAACTATTAGCAGACCCCAAATGCAGTAACACCACATAAAAAACAATTTTGAGTATGAAAAAAACATAAATTTGAATTATCCTGAAGGATAAAAGATCCCCCTTGTTACTCACGGCATCTTCCATTGTTGCACGCCACCCTTGCATGGACGATAAACCATATCTGAGCCTATCATTTTCACCATCTTCTGAGAATTTCTCAGTCTTCGGACTACTCAAATATATGCCCATCTATATCTGAAAGTCAAACAAAACATTACAATCAATGCACATAAAAGGACCACCACCATTTCAGCCCCCAAAAAAGAGTGAAATGAAATGCAAACTGAAGAATGTTTTATACAAATAACATCAAGCCACAGTCAGCATATGAGTTCTCAACTAAGCCTAGAGCAATTCCATAAGCGCTAATCATATTCTAAAAACATTTAAGTTTCAAATTTCCAACCCCGAAAAACTGAAATGCAAATGGAAGAATCGATGCCTTTAGATCACTAACAAGTAAACACGGTCAACTTAACAGTTCTCAACTAAGCCGAGTGCAAGTCCCAAAGTGCTAATCATATTCTCGAAGTATTAAGTTTCAGATTTCCGATTCATTTCTTTTTCATCACATAAATTTCAAACAACTGGCATCACACATGGTTTCTCAAACAATTAGATACAAACCAAAAAATTCAGAAAAATTAAAATCAAGTATCATACTCAGATATCTAACATAAGATGCAGCAATACCGGAGAAGGGAAAAAAAAAAACATCTTTCGATATGTAAGGAATTTGAAAAAAAAAAACTTAATCATCAATAATAATGAAATTTTACTCCTTTTACTAGTTGGAACACAAAAAGGTACAAGATTTAAGTTCAAACATGACATCAACTAACAAAATAAGAGACAGCTCAGTTGCTAAATTGAGATGAAAAATCCAAACATCACAGGATTCATAAAATTGCCAACAAAAAAAAAAATGAAAAAAGTTACAAACTTTATAACATACTCACATGCCCAATAACAAGAAGCGAATCTTTGCCAAAACCCAAAAGAATAACCAGAAGAGAAAATTCTGGGAAAAGTAAGAAGAAAAGAAGATATTTTGATGATGAAAAAAAAAAAGAAGAAATCAAGAAAGAGACGGGTTATTTAGGCAAGAAAAAAGAGAAAGAAAACTGAAAAGATAAAGAGTCGAAAGACTTTGTGTCTGCAAACTAATTGTCAGTTTTCTTTTTCTTTTTCTCTCTCTCTCTCTTTCAATTTTTAGAAACGAAGGAGAATCTTTGAATTAAAATTTGTAACGCACCCATTTCCGATATATTGTAGACAATAGACGGCGGTTGTACATAGGATTCCACGTGGCGGTATCCTGAGAGTAGATATGGAACGTGTCCAGCACACACGATCGCGGCCGAATACTATTAATCAATCAGACAGAGACATTTGCAACTTGCAAAGCGTGGGACCGCTTTTCTTTGGCCTTTGAAATGCCGTCCGTTGATCGAGATCACGACCGATTTCGAACACGATCCGACGCCGTTTCTAACGGGATTTGCCATCCGCGCGCCAGACAGTATTATTTAGGAAAATTATCATTCATATACCCTATAAATGTTCTATTATCAAAAATACTATAATATTTTGAAGGTGTATCAATCATCCACCTTAAGTTAATAAAATATATATGCCGTCCACCAAACCGTTACTTGCCGTTTAAATAAGATAACGTCATAAGGGTAATTTAGTCTTTTCATATGATACAAGTGATAATTTAAAGCTATACAAGTGATAATAAAAAAATTTAACGGTATACAAGTGATAATTTTGAAGGGTAAAATCGTCAATTCACTATTATTCTGTTAACTTTTAAATGACAGCTAATTGTTTGGTGGTCGGCATATAGCTTTTGTTAATTTAGGGTAGACGATTGATACACCCTCAAAGTATTATAATATTTTTAATAACAGAGTATCTATAGGGTATACGAATGATAATATTCCTGTTATTTATTTTCAAGGATCAGAGGAACAAATAAGGAAAGTAGTCAATTGGGGCCGTTAAATAGGCGTCAAGGACAATTTAACAACTAATTGCTACAAAATTTATTATAAAGAAAATTGCACTCACAAAAAAAAATTATAATAAATTTAAAGTATTTTTAGATCGAAATATCCAAGTTGTTTTATTAAAAAAAAAAAATCATTCATTATTGTGATGACCGTAATCCATTGAGCTGGAGCATTTTTAAATGCACCCCAACGCTGACAAGAAAATGAGTTTTCTTCAATTACACGATGATAAGTAGGAATTTTCTAAAGACCTATTTAAATTAATTTTGTTATAGCCGCCGCTCGAGTAATTTTTTTTTCTTTTTTAATACACTGCAAATCTGACCATCAATCGATTACTAAAGATTTTTTTTTTAATTTATATTTTCTACTATTGACATAACATACAATTGTTAGTTAAAAATATGCTGAGACATTTTTGAATAATTTTTGTTGTGGGGTAATTAATTTTGAATATTTAACTCCAGAATGAACTTTTAGATGTTTCAAGAAAATTGGGGGGAAAAAAAAAAAAAAAGCTCCGTCAATTTCTTCATCCTTTGATATTGATATAACTGTAATTTTCCTTACTTTTGACGAAATTCCATTTCTTGTTTTCAGCGAAAAGGAAATGTAGCATCATTGTTGTGACTGGTCCACATACTTTACCGGCCTTTAAAGTAACGTTATCGGATGATGCAGTTGGCATTTGTTCATTGATCATCATTCTTGCCATATCTTCTCAGCAAATATAATAAAATATATCACAGCCATGATGATGAACATCCATGGGTGCTGACCCAATAATATTGCAGCCATTTATCTCAAATACTCTCTATGCCTACAGGTTTACACCCATGGCTGTTTCTTTAGTAATACTATAATAATGCAGCGGCTATCATCACAAGATACACCAAGGCATTATTATTTCAAGGCCATGTGTCTCTTGCTCTCTCTACCTGGGCAAATAATGGTTTTAGCCCAAATCCCCCGTTCATTGAATCCAAATCTTCATAAATCATAAGCAAAATTTTAAATATATGAGGTGTATCAGAATATTTTTCCTGTCAAATCTTTCAACTCTTGTACCAAGTAGTTAAAAATGGAGAAAATATGAATGCCAAATATGTAGCTTGTAGGCAGATTGCTTAAGTTAACTGACCTGTCTCCTGACAAAATGATACCCATCACCCTCTGTTGCTGCACATAATCAGTTAATCACATTGAAGTTTTTTTTATTTTTGTTCCATTACATAATTGCATTCCACATACTGTTAACATATATGTTTCCATAATATTGATTTTGATGATAACAAACAAAGTTAAGAATGATTAATCCTTTAAGCCCAAATTATTTAATATTCTTTTTAAATAAAATCATTATTTTCATATTATAAATGTTTTATATTTAATGGAAAAATGATTTTATGAAATTGATTGTTTTTAATCTTTTTAAATAAATCATTATTTTCACATTATAAATGTTTCATATTTAATGGAAAAATGATTTTATGAAATTGGTTGTTTTTCAAAGTTTATGGTTTAATTGAAAGAATTTTAAAAACTTTGAAATAAACAAGTATTGCTTGAAATTTTGGTTTTGGACCTATTCGAAACTATTTAAATATTTTGGGTCATTCTATAATTTCACATAGGTTGGGTGAAATCATAATTTCAGAAAGTTTTGGGATTGACAAAGTAATATTTAGAAATTCTGAAATTGGACCTATTTGCAAAGTTTCATAACTTTTTGGGCCGTAATACAATTTTACAAAGTTTTGGGGTCAAACTATAATTTAGAAAATAGTGCGCTGAACAGGTTACTGTAGCAAGCGGAATTCCGGATTCTGACAAACGGAAGTCCGGATTTTAGGCAGAATCTATCCGAATTGAAAGCGGAATTCCGGATCCTGACAAACGGAAATCCGGTTGTTGGGCAGTAAACTACTGAGCGTAAGCGGAAATCCGGATGTGATAAAGCGGAAGTCCGGATGTTCAGAAATTCAAATTTGTGGCTGTAACGATAACATTAAGCGGAATTCCGGATGTCCATAACCGGTAATCCGGTTACGACCAAAATGTGCATAACGGCTAGTTTTTGAGTTCAAACTATATAAACTCAAAACCAATTCATTTTTGGTAATCCAAGCAAGCAAGAACAAGTGCACACAACATATATTGAGCTTCAACTTCGTGAATCATCATTCATTAAATCATCTTTGTTCTTCAATTTGTATATCCACTCTTAAAGAGAGATTGATTGTTGTATTTTTCATTTCACATCAAATTGTGAGAGTACAAGTGTGAGAAACACTTGGGGTGAAGAGATTGGAGATATAATCTCTTATTGTAAAGGTTCATTGACACCTTGAAGTCAATTGTAATCGTTTGAAGCCTTGGAAAGGCTTCGATAGTGAAATCCTCAAGCCCGGTGTGCTTGGATGTGTGGACGTAGGCGGGGATTGCCGAACCACGTAAAAATCCTTGAGTTTGCTTTCTCTTCCCTTGCTCTTTAATTATTGTGCTTTGATTGAACTTATTGCTTTCAAGTTTTTATTAAGACATTAGATTACTTGTTGTGTGGATTTGCTAGGATAATTTTTAAAATTCCAATTCACCCCCCTCTTGGGTTGCACACTTATATTTCACATACTATGCTTGTATTGTGTAGCACATAAATCACAATCTAAATTGAGGTTGAAAACATCATCAATAAAAATAGTTTTTGTTCCATTACATAATTACATTACACATACTATGATACCTTCAAGTTTCTTGCTACATGTCCTAAATTTCTTGTTTCATCTCAAATATAATTAATACGTCCAAATATCTTGCAGAAAGCTTGAGATGCTTAACAAATAATTGGAGGTGATGTGAGATGCAAAGTATCTACTACAAGTGTCTTATTCTTACTACCTGCATATGATATTCTCTTAAAACTATTTCGAGGTTATTGTACAAGTAATTTATTCATAACATCTTGTTTAGTGTTTTAGCAAAACAAAAAAGTATCAACAGAGCTAAAATGAAATGAAAAAGAAAAGAAAAGAAAACCTGTAAGCATCCGGTGCCATTCGCATTTTGAGTATCAGGAATTTTCTTCAGTAGGTTATGCAGATTGTGGAGATTATATACAAGAGGCCAAGTTTAGAGCCTGAAGAAGAGATCATGTGTGCAGGCTAATGAATTCGATGATTTTATTGCCGCCGATTGTGGATATATAGGTTGCTCATTTGCTGCTACGAACTTACATAGTCAACAGATTTGACAAATGCCCTATTCCCCCAGCCAGAAACTTGTGATAGCTTCCGTTAACTTCAATTACACTTGACCCAGCTGTTTTAACAATGCCTGTATCATTCATCATGTTTCTCCATCTGTTTGCTTCTTCCCATTGACCGCACGATGCATATAAATTAGCAAACATCATAAGCTCTCCATCGCTCAGGTAATTAGACTTTGCACAAACCATCTTTGCTACTCTATCCCCAATCTCAAGATCCTGATGAATCACACAGGCACTAAGCAAAGCGCCCAAGATGGATTCTGTAGGCTCAAATGGCATTGCTTCAATCAATTCAATTGCACGGTCGAGTAACCTGGCTCTACCCAGAAGGTCAACCATGCACCCATAATGCTCTAACTTGCGGGTTACTCCAAAGTCCTTTTCCATGCGACTGAATAACTCACAACCCTCTTGCACCAAGCCGGCATGACTACAAGCACTAAGTAGACCGATAAAGGTAATATCATCAGCCTTTACGCAACTATCATTCATTTCACCCAGTAGTTTGAGGGCAGCATAGCCATAACCATGAAGAGCAAGCCCCAAGATCATCGCATTCCAACAGAATACATCCTTAACTTGGGACTTATAGAACACCTCTAAAGACTGCTCTATACTTCCGCATTTTGCATACATATCTATTAATGCTGTGGTCGCATGGGGGTTAGAAGCAAGCCCATTGTCTGTAGCATATACGTGTATTCTTGCTCCTGTTTCTAATGATCCCAAATTGGCACATGCAGATAGAACACTAGTCACTGTAAGATAATCAGGTTTGACATTTCCAGCCTTCATTTCATCAAATAAGTCAACAACCTCGACGTAAAGTTGACTACGTAAATACCCAGTAACCATCGTGTTCCACGTGATTACATTTTTAACTAGCATTTTTTTGAACATTTCACCCGCCTTCTCCATTTCACCAGCATTTGTATATGCCAAAATCAATGAATTCCACGAAACAACATCTTTAGCAGGAACTTTATCGAAAATATATCTAGCAGAATGAATCTTCCCAATCCTTGCATACCCAGAGATCATGATATTGAAAGATGTAACATCCTTTAAAGGCATTAAATCAATCAATTTCATTGCATGATCCATCTGCCCACAAGAAGCAAACGCATCTAGCATTGAGTTCCACGCGATAATATCTTTTTCAGGCATTTTTTCAAACACTTTAAAAGCGTCGTCAATGCATCTTAAAGAACCATACATTTTCAACAGAGCTGTTTGGACATAAACGTGCCCACAAAACCCAGTTTTGATCGTCTGCCCATGAAGCATTAACCCGATACAAGAACTTGAAAGAATGCCAGCCGCTTTCAGTAACAAAGGAAATGAATAGTTATCGGCATGAACGCCAAGTTCCTGCATATTTACGTATGTAAGAATGGCATTCTCTGCATTTCCATTGAGCAATTTATTCTTAAGAAGCTTGTTCCAATTACTTGTCTCAAGTGAAGGTGATATAAAGATACCATTGCAAGCCAAGAGATACATTTCAAATAAAGAGGTATATTGCACAATTGGATACCCAGTGAAGCTAAAGGAAAATGGTTCAGAATAAGTTCTAATAATACTGGCCAGATTCCAAGAGCTTGGTACACGTGAATACAAATTGTAACGGACGAACAAGATGGGGAGAGATCCTATTCATCTCGAGCATTCCAGGGAAGACTTAACTGGTTGCATTCGAGAGAATAAAATACATTATGTTTTTTACTTGAACAAAATGTGAAAAAAAAAAAAAAACCAAAAATATACAACTCAATTAAATTAACTGTTGCTCCGTGGTCCATTGATCATGAAACGTAATTTGAGAGACAAAATTTAGAAAAATATAGGAAGCATGCAAGCATTGGGAGTATGACTCGTGAAAAGCATCTTCTTAAATCATGTGAGCAAACTTTCGCAGGCCTGAACCTCAGCTCCCTGCACTGCCAACACTTCTTGCCCAGCAGGGCTGGACTGAATGCTCTTCATTGCGGCAGTGAAAATGGATCTCCGGAACATGTTATCTTCCACCTTCTTTAGAACTTCTTTCAAAACAATGAAGTCCAAACTCTTCGCAACAACCAACTTGCCAACCATCTCACCAAAGTTATTGGGTGCTTTTGGTAAATCAATGCCAATATCATCTAATAACGAGCCATACAGAAGACAGCCGGTTCCTATGTCTCTGGTTGTCAAGACATTCTTATTCAGCAAAAACTCAAGGAGCTGTATGACTGGTTCCACGCACGGTGGGATCTTTTCCAGGGCAAGGGCTATTGCTTCTTTAACAACCTCTGGATGGTAAGTTGGGGCTCTCAGTTCCTCAACGCATTGCAGTGCTTCATCGAGAATTCGAATACTGAAATATTCCTCAAGCAGCGATACGGTTTTTTTGCGGAGATCAGCAAGATTTAATTTTGTGACAGGAGCTGAAGGCTTCTCGGGAGAAGCAACTACTGATGCAGCAGGAGCAACAGGCTTAGTATATTGAGTTAAAGGTTCAACCCCTGAAGCAATTCCAGAAGGACGGGCTGAAGGAGTAGGACTACCCTGCAACAAGGCACTTGTTTTTCCAGATATGATCCCGCCACTTCCTTGAGGCAAAAATTTTGAATTGATTGATGGTGATTTTCCGATCAAAGGTGACTGCACACGACCTGGAAATTGAGACGGACTTTTGCTATCACCTCTTGGCATTGTCCGGGAACGAGGAACCTCCCAATTGTCAGTATCAAACCCAGGCATTCCAGGCATTTTCTGGGTTCCAGGCATTCCAGGCATCATGCCCCCAGTACCAGGCCGTGCAATGGGAAAGCCTCCAGGACCCATCCCTCCAGTAGCCCCTGTACGACCATTTCTCATCATTGCAGTTGCACCAGGACGCAGACCAAGATTCTTTTCAGCCTCCGAGTGAATTTCGGTGATGGTCTTGGCTTTCATCTGCCAAAAATATAATCAAACAAGACTGTCAGGCAGTGGCTAATCAGATAGCCCACGAAAGAAATAATGGAAATATAAAGATGTAGGTGAAAAGATAAGCCAGCCAGATATGGAAAATTAACCTCTTCCCGCCGAGGAACCCAGTTGTTGGCCCGCAGATCAAGAACATCATGGATCATGAACCTCAAACGTGGCACAAGTTGCGAATTTGTGGTTAATTCCTTCAATCGACTAAAATAAACATCATTGACTCGCCTTGATTTAGGATTCTCATCCAGCTGCTTTCCAATGGTGTTAAAAAATTGACATATTGCCTCAACATTCTCCTCAGCTGGGCATGTTTTACCATCATTCTCCAAAAGCTCCTATATCACACAAATTGATAATCAAGGCCAGCATGCTAATGACTGAATGAAGGGGAAGGCCAATGGACCAGACAAAGTACCTGAACAATATGGTGGACAATCTTTTCAGGCACCATCTTCTGCTTCAAAAGTTCCCCAATAAGGCGTATGTTCCCCAAGGTCCGCAGCTTAACCAGTCGTTCTTGATCCATACGTTCCATTTCTTGTTCAGGAGCAGTCATCTGCCTAATTTCTGCCCTCGTGTTGTCAGCACCTTCAAATGCCTCCTGGCAATGATTCAAAAGGATCCGCTTAAAGGTGATATCTTTCCCACCAGGCTCATCAGAAGGAAATGGAGGAAGCTTCTCGTTAAGGTCAGAGCATAAAAGTGCATACATGGGACAAAATGTAGGCTCCAAGACAGCCTTATCAAATATAAGTTCAATAACACCCTGAAATGCAAACAGACTTCTCAGTTTCAATAAGAAGAAAATAGAATATAAGAATATGATAACTTGCAGCAGATTATGGCATTCAAGATGTGTAATGGTGACCTTCAGAATATCTGGGGTTGTAATTCCAGAGTCTATTAGCTGACCCTTGAGAACATCAAACTTCTCTGGAGTCAATTTATTCAGTATTCTGCACAATAAAAAGAACAGCTGTCATAGCATATCTATAAAGCATGTTAAGCAATTAACTAACAGAAAACACAATTAAAATTCCTTCTTTACAGTCGAGCATTCAACTTTTCAGAATATTATCAAAGGTTTAAACATTCTCACCCAAATTTTCTGAGAGGAAATATCATTTGAACAGTGATACAAAGATTTCTGATTTTCAATTACCCTTTAACAGTCTTAAGAACACGATCCTTCTCTGAGAGATTTCCTCGTCTTGCTGACCATGGAACTTCAGCCTTAATTAGAGCTGGAGCAGGTCCTGCCTGGCTTCCATAGAAAACTGAGATTATGACAGAGAAACCAAGCATGCATGGAAATAAAAAGTAGAATAACAAACTTAGGTATTTTTCAGTTACTATTAAACAAAGACCACCTTCTGATCATGAAATTAAGCCTCCCACACATCACTGACATCAACATAATTTAAAAGATCATAGAGCATTTATATTTCATTGGACCAGCAATACTGAAAATTTCTAGAAGAGTTCAGAAGTAAAATTCATTAAAAGAATTTAAAGGAAAAAGTCATTAAAAAAATATATTACCCCTTGGTTAGTGGAGATTTGAGCACTTGCGAACTGGGAATTAAGTTGGCCCTCATGAGCACCAAATTCCATCTTTTCTTGATTTGCTTCCAAGGATTTCTCTTGTCCAGAGGTGGTTGATCGAGTACGCCAATCACGATTGTCTGCCTCCAAGTAACGAGCTTGGAATTGAGATTGCAGCTAAAGAATGAAGAAAGAAATAAACATTAAAAATTTCTACATAGTCAAAAAGTTGCATAAATAAACAAATTTCTACATAGTCAAAAAGTTTCATAAATAAACAAATGTTGAAAAAAGAAAATGCAAACTGGTCACGAAAATATCTTTCAGCACCTGGGAGATGATAGTAATATTACCTCCCAACAAAAAAAAAAAAAAAAGAGAGCAAAAGATTGAGTATTATAATTACACGAGGCAAAACTTACATTGTTATTTTCTGCACGACCACCCCAGCTTTGACCTTCGCCATCAAACTCAGACTCAATTTCTTGCTTTATCTTCAAAATGTCTTCAGTTAGTTGAGCAACCTATGAAAAGTTAACAAGACACCTTGATTTTAAGCACTTAAATAATCAATAAATCCAACGGAAAACCATAAGGGAGCAACAGTCATAAATTCAGCCAGGCAGAAAATGTTCAGTCCCTGGTTATACATCAAAACCGTGCGAACAACTATTACAGGGATGCATAATGACAAGCACCTCCTTAAGTTGTAACAGCTGCTCTCGGGTGTATCGAACACGTTCATGACCTTCAAACCGCAAGTCCCCCATCTACAATGATATTGATTATCAAAATTAATCAATATTTGTAATATAGTCTTCGTTAATGACTAAATTCTATTATTACAAAAACAGAAAAACAGCATGAACAATCAATCATATCCCAAAGTAAAAGTACGTGGCTCAAAAGAAAGAATCCTGCAATTCTACAACTACAAGTCTGCACTCCACAAAATGTTTTCTTGTGGTGTCTCATGTAATGCAGGTTCTTTATGGGCACCAGTGCACTCATCGCATGCCCACCTAAATCCCACATATTGCTATTTGTCCATATTTACAGCAAGTGCACAAACTTAAGTGCCCCACCAAGAATTAGGACACTTTCTTTATTACAGCACATATAACGGTCTTGTGTTCAGCTCTCAAGTAATCATTTTTAAGTAATTGACATATAAAAAGTCATACTAATAAAGGTAAAATTTTTACAAGCAAAATTTAGAAATGAAACCATAATTAACCACTATCCAAAGCTTACTATAGACTTCACTGAGTCTATGAAAAATAACAAATAAATCTACAGATCCCAAAAATTATAAAAATCCAAACTTTATACATTATTGTGAGCAAAAATGAAAAAGATTAAATTTTGAAAGAGCCCAGATTCTGAAAATTGAATTTTAAGCATATGCAAGCATTTAAAGCTAGGATTTTGAGTGGGGACCTTGAAAGCGGAAGCGACGCCGCCATGAGGGGGAAGAGTTTGAGAATCAGACGAGGGTGTTGATGAGGAATCGAAGCGATGAGTGAACAATCTGGTGCCACGTGGACCGCCGCCGCCACCGGGTCTCAAGCTTATCACCGTCTGATCTGCTGCCTGCATAATACCTCCAGAAAAAGGCTTCCGTTGTGATAAAAGAGAAATGAGCAAAATTAGGGTTTTTAAGAGAGGCTGTGATTTGTGTGTGGGGTTTTTTTTTTTTTTAATTCTTAATTCTTAATTAATGTTATTTTGAAATTTTATTTATTTATTTTACTTTACTTTATTTGATTTGATTTATGCGGATAGAGAGAGATGATTTTGCTCACTCTATCTGTATCTGCAAGCTGCGCAGACAATAAAGAGAGTGAAGGGAAACCCTTATAGGCTTATATAATTTATTTTCTTTTTATCGAATGCGTTGGATTTTAGGGTTTTTCAATTTTATAGATTATATATTTTTGAAGGGACGTTATTAAATACTCACTAAATTTTTTTGATATATCAATTTATCATTAAATTTTTTTAATAATTTATTTTTTATTTTATAATATTTCGATTGTTATTATTCTTCATTACATATAATAGAATAATCATTTAGAATAACGAAACAAGATTCTGCTTGTTGAAACGTGAAAAACTTAATGGATATAATCCCATCCTCATTGTGTATGTTCAAAAATTATTAAAGCCACGAGAGTATTTGAGAAATTTCGAGTTGAAATTATTTTCTACAATTTTATCTTTCTATCTATGCATTCGATTTACGAGTTATTTCTTTTTATTTTTTATTATTTCAATTATTAGAATTTTATTGTGTTAAAAAATTTCATAATAGAATTATAAGTTTTCTATCAGTGGAACAACAATTGAAAAATTTTAATACATTCATATACAATATACAAGCTAATTCATTATATTATTTTCACTTGTACAAGTAAATCTCATCTTATTAAGTTCAATTATAATTAAGTATAATAATATAAACTTATATGAATTATTTTGGGGGATTTCATTATAATTGGGCTTAATATAGTAAAATTTATTTTTACAAGTGAAAATAATATTATGAATTAATTTGTTTATGGTTACATGAAAAATTTATAATCAGCGAATATTTCAGTATCATAAAATTTTAATAACTAAAATAAAAAAGGCTCGTAAATTAAATGTCTAGGAAAAAAAAATAAAAAACTGTAAAAGAACCAAGAAAATAGGAAAAAATAACTTCACGTTAAATTTTATCAATTATTCTTGTAATCTCAGCAATCTTTTAACGGTGTCAAGATTTTAAAATGATGGCTGATATCTGAAACTTGAACACGCAGATTGCAGCTGCCGTTTCTCCTTTCCCCTCACCTTCTTCAATCTTCAATATTCTTCATCCAGCAAAGCCCCAATTCACCATCGTCAATTTGTCGTCATCATCGTCAACTCGTCATGTCGCCATTCGTGATTAGCTGCCGTCTTCATTCATCTTGATTAAATCATCAACATACATGCATGATTCATTTTTATTCATCTATCTTTAAGATCCTCCAATTCATTGGTGCTTGTGCAATATGTTCTTGTTGTGCACTTTTATAATTTATCGGCCTTGAACTGAAATCATGCAATTTGAGTTCTTTGGAGAATTTTCATAAACTTTAAATGGGTCCATTTTTTTTTTATTTAATGTAATAGTTATCCGAGTTTTAAATTTAGGTGCTGCCGCACATAAATACCACGCATTCTGTCGCACATAATTCAACATGTCGCATATAATTTGGGTTTCGTTTCTAACTCGGACTTCAATTTTTTTTTTAACGATTTTTTTTATTTCTTAACCCAAATCTAACTAGTTTAACAAATTAAATTTCTTTATGAATAAAAAATAACAACATTTAAAACAAAATCTACATTAATTTTAAACTTAAATCATAGACTTAATACATTAAAAATTCATATTTGTGCAAAAACATAAAATAACATTTAGAATGCTCTCCAATTGATAATTTTATACTTTTGTTATGCTGAGAGTGTTGAGAATATTGAGATTTATCGAAAGTATTGAGGTTTGTTGAGCGTGTTGAGAGTGTTAAATATTGTAAGAGTGACATTGTTTGAAAATTTGATGAAAGTGACGAGGATAATTTGGTCCAAAAGTTCAGTATTTGGCTAGTTCTGATAAAAAAAAGTTTGAGGGGTTAAAATTAAAAAATATAAAAATATTATGATTATTTTTATAAATTTTCCGAATTTTTCCAAGTTCAACTCGACTTGAATCTGATGCAATGAAATTTATCGATCCAGTCCAAACCAGTCCATTTTTTTGGATTGATCTTTTGATTCGATTGCATTGCATAAATAATGTAATTTTTTTCTTCCCCCCCCCCCCCCTTCTCTCTCTCTTATTATCAATTTTCACTCACGCTTTATTATATATTGAAAGTGATTCGATTTGTTATTACAATCATGAGGTTTTTCTTTTTCTTGTATTGAAAATATAACTTGTTTGATTTTTTTATTACACAAATTCAAAATAATTCTAATTAATAATAAGAAAACTCACCATTTGTTACAAATTTGAACAAAACTCAAAAACAAAAACTCATTACATGCAGCAAGTGGTGATGGATGGATGAATATAAGTGGCAGCGGTTATCGTAATGTTGAATTTTGTGGTGAAAATGTGGGAATGAGATATTCTCAGCTTTACTGATCTTTTAAATATTTTCTATTATGTGTTTTTTAGTGGTAATATATAAGTCAGATTTAACTTCTTTTATTTGTTTATTTATTAATAACTAATCAGCAATTAAATTATTTGCTCAGAACATGATTAAATCAGGAGAGAATTCTGATCCGAAAATGTGTGGTGGAGTGTTGATGATGATTCAGAGAGAGAATATGAGAGAGAAAATAAAAGGCATTAACTTTTTTTTTCAATAATTGTAACTTTGAAAATAAATATTGTTGACCGAAAAATGAGAGTTAGTGAGATAAATAAAGTGGTTTAAATATCATTACTTAATGGAAAATCGGATGTTATATTGTTATTGGATTGATTTATAGATCTATGCGTTCATATCCAATATTAACCAATCCAATCAATTAATTTTATTTTATTTATTTATTTAAACAAAAAACTAAATGTCACTCTTATGTTTAACTTGCTAGAAGATAAAATTTGATTATCCGAAAAAAAAAAACTAATTTCATATAACTATAGACATACAATAATAATACAAAATATAAATTACGAGCAACAACCATTGTTTGCTTTCAATATTCAAATTTCGATAGTTTTTTTAATCATATGATAATAAAAAATACGAATAATGAAATATTAAAGGAGTTATTTTTTTTAATTGTTAGTAATTAAAATCTAGATAGCAATTGATGACTTTTATTTTAATTATATTAATAAGATCAGATTCAATTGGATTTGATTCTTTATTGTTTAGATTATATCGGAGCTTATATAGTAATTAGATTAGATTGGATCTAAAATATAAAATCCAATATACGATGGACTGAATTTGGATTGACAAATCCAATGAATTTGAACCATTGAACACCCTTAATATTATTTATAGGAATAATTTCTACACAATCATAAAAAAATTTAGTCCAAATATAGGTTAACTATAAATAAGAATAAATTTTACAATTTTAATAAGTTACAAGTATTTTTTAGATCTCATCTTAAATTAACTCGTCTCCACATAATAAGAATTATTTGTATATTTCAAAAATATGCATGTTACATTAAAAGTTTAACATGTAAAAAAATATTTTTAAAGTTGTTTATGATAATAAGTTATTTTATAAAGTTGTTACCACATCGTTGAATTGACGAGTACATAATAACTCATTAGTATGAACATTTTATTATTGAAGTTAAAATATTTATAGCTTCTCAAGTATGTTTAGATGTTCATGAAATTGACGTACTCTATTAATTAATTATTAATTATAGAGGAATTTAATTATATTCATATCTATATTATTTACACTATAATAACCAGGTTAAAGTAATATTAATAATTTTTGAACTAAGCCCTGTTAAACTAGAGTCTCGTTATAATATAAAATCAATTGGTCCCAATTAATTTTCTATTGAAAGATCTTATCGTATAACCCAATTTAAAAAATGCTTATTTAATCCTTTTATTGCAACGTTGAACGTTATTATTTTTAATATTAAAGTGATTTTTATTTAATTTATTACCGCATTCATGTGTGACATAAATAATATTTATGAGTACTTTGAAAAACTGTCCATGGACTCGACGTTGGTTTAATTTATTATTATATTATTAAATTATTGGATATTTTAACATGACTGAAGTTGATTATTGTCCAAATCTATATTTTTTGAAGCATAAGTATTAATTTTAATGTGCAACGGAAACAAATAGGCAATAAAAAAATGTTAGTATAAAATTATATTCGAACATGCATGTAGTCAAAATAAAATTATTATTTGATAATTTAACTTTATATTTATTTAAGATTTTTGTTATATTGAATTATGATGATCATACTGTTTAGGATAATGAGATGAAACAAGATATTTAATGGGACGGGACTAAGATAAATCCCCCCTCCAAAGTAAAGGGACGGCAATGAGACACTTTTTTGTCATATTTGCATTTATGAGATAAGAATGTGATTGGCAAATCTCGTCCCATTGCCAACCTTAGTTGCCGCAAAAAAAAAAGATTGTGATTATAATATTTAATAAATCATTGGTTAGTGGATAAAATTTGATGATATTTGTAGATATAATTATCAAAATCTATCCAATAATTTAATATGGAATCAAATGAGATTGTAATCAACACCATTTAGAACTTGTTTGTATTGAGATTAGATAGTTCATAGCCGTAGGTTAAAAGTTATTATTAAAAGTTAAAATTAGTTTAATCAACACTAAAAATTCCTAATAAATTTGTTATTCTTATCAAAATTATTATTTAAAAATTATATTTATTATATATTATTAATTTTTATGTTATAATTTTATTTTTTTTTCATAGAAGTTAGGCTTAAAAATTAGAATAGCCCAATGCCAAATGGGATGCTTATGCTTTTGGGTCAAGTCAATGCCAAATGAGTGATTTTATTTCTAAAATAAAATACAAATAAGAATTGGATATTCAGTCACAATTAAAACTATAAAAAAAAAAGAAGACACATAGGTACATAACCTTCGAGATTTGTCCGAATGGATGGCTGATCATATCATCATTTCACAAAATTAATTACCCATTTAGTTTCATTTTCTCTCGCTCAAGTAATTAACAAGAAAATACAGTTTACTATTTTTAGGTAACTATTATGTAAAATAGGGGCAGAAAAGAACACCACGTGTAACATCTTCATCCACTTCAAACCAAAAAGCTCCCTGGCATTTTACACGCACATTCAACCATTCACACGCTTGCTCTTACATTTATATAACACGAAGTACACAACACAACTCTCTGTTACTACAACGATTGATTCACTTAAATTCCATCTCAATGGCTTCTTATTCGATGCCTTTCTCTGCAGCTTTCTCCTCACCTTTACGGCATTTCACACAAAACAAAACATGCCCTGCTGCATGGGCTTCATCAATGGCGGCTTCATGGACTCCTACTAATTCAATCAAATCATCAATTGGGTCCGCTAAACCAGGCTTTCTTCAACATGGGCTGTTTTCCCAATCTTCAAATTTGCCTGGGTTTTTCGTGAAACGTCGTTCCTTTGGTGTTCACGCTACAGCTGCTACTGAGAAGTCTTTATATGACTTCACCGTCAAGGTAATTTATTTTGCTCCTTGTGGACTTAAAAATTTTAATCCTTTGATTGCTATTATTTGCTTCTTCGCTTAATAGTATGTAGTCGTGATGACCATAAGTGTTTGGTCTAATAGTTTAAGCTTGGAGTTAAGGGCCTAAATAATTTTATTTAACCTTCTTTAACATTCACTTTGTGTGAATTCAATTGTATATGGAGGATTCGAACACAAGACCTTTAGGTCAAATTTGCTGTGATACCGTGTTCGAGAAGTTGCTTGACTTGACCCAAAAGCGTAAGCTTGAAGGATCCAGACAATAGTATTTAAGCTTGTCTAATTCTAAATTATCATAGCAACTCAATCTGCTGTATGCTCTATGTGTTTGGCTGATTGCGTGCTGGCATTACTTAGGCTTCAACTTAGTTGCTACCGTGGAGGAAAAAAGAAAGAAAGATATCGGAGCTTGGGGCTGAATTGCTCAAGCTAAAGTTTTTCTCTGTTTTGCTTAACTTTTTTTTTTTTTTTTTTATTGTATTGAAGTATGTATTAGTTTATGAATATTGAATACTGGTGTGGATTTGTGAAATAAATCAACCGGATTGTGTCATACGCTACTTGAGTGAAAATAATTTCTGCTTGTTATTATATTGCTCAAATTGGTAAGAAATATTTGTGTTGAGCATGGTTTTATTTCTCTTCTGATGCAGGATATTGATGGTAAAGATGTTCCTCTTAGCAAGTTTAAGGGCAAAGTTCTGTTGATTGTGAATGTCGCTTCAAGATGGTACTTTCTCTTTTGATTATCTTGTTTGAAGATGTCATTTTTCTGGATGAGGTTTTGCTTGTTTGATGTTTAATAATTGAGGTCTGATTTGAGGATTTTGCTTTGAATCTTAGTGGCTTGACACCATCTAATTACTCGGAGCTCTCTCACTTATATGAGAAGTACAAGACTCAAGGTGGGCCAAATTTTAGTGGAAAGAACTGTCTTTTTCTTTTGGTACTTGTTATGAATTAAATTTCTATAGCATTCAATTACCTTATCTTTTGCTTTATGTATATGTTTAATGACTCGGGAATCAGCTTCCTAAATGGAATCACTTTGAAGATTGATTGCCCATTTGCATCCCCCTTTCCCTCGGGGCCCCCCCCCCCCCCCCCCCTCCCCCCCCCCAAAAAAAAAAAAACATACGTAATTGAACTTGTCACACAGCAATTCGTGCAAGACTATCCATGGATATAGAATGATTTTATTGAGAAAGCTAGTGGTGTTCATGAATTCAGGATTTGTACTGGAACTTGTAACCAGTACTTGCTTTCCAGAGAATCATTGCAATCCTGATTTTATAGTGTTATTACGTTTATGTTAATGCTTTTATTCCAAGTACAAATCAATGCCTCTAAAATCCATAAAAATTTGGAACTGCTGGAAGTCACCATTACTTTTAGTATTGTGGTAGTCTAATTGTAAACATGGAGACATTTCCACTTCAAGTATTATCCCTTTGCCGATTTGTGACTGCACGAGTTTTTTTGTTCTTTCTCATTTGGCTATGATCTTGTTGCCCTCAGATTCACCTTTAGTTTCACTTAGCTATTGCGATTTTTCTTCAATCAGAGGTAACATTATGTTTTCCTTGGATGACTTGAGTTGATATGGACATTAACTTCCTTGCAGGATTTGAGATTCTAGCTTTCCCTTGCAATCAATTTGGTGGGCAAGAGCCTGGATCAAACCCTGAGATCAAGGAATTCGCTTGTACTAGGTTTAAGGCAGAATTTCCCATATTTGACAAGGTAAGTCATACTTATTTTCTCATGCTTATAATTCATGTGGAAGGGCGAAAATGATTCACTGGCTAAGGTTTTACTTGACAGGTTGATGTAAATGGACCAAACACAGCTCCAGTTTACCAGTTTTTGAAGTCAAGTGCTGGGGGATTTTTAGGCGACCTTGTCAAGTGGAACTTTGAGAAGTTCTTAGTGGACAAAAATGGTAAAGTCATCGAGAGATATCCACCAACTACCTCGCCTTTCCAAATTGAGGTACATTTTCTACTTTCGAGATGCTGAAATTCTTTAAATTATTCATGGACACACCTGCTGGGTACACTAGATGTGTACTGTCATAGACATGAAAGAGTATCTAGCTCTCTTGGCTGTTGCTATTCACTGATAAACAATTTTCCTGTTTATTTTCTACAGAAGGACATCCAGAAGCTTGTTGTGGCATGAATCTTGACTTGAGCTGCTTGGCCATGTCTCAGATGTATCGACGAGATAGAAACCGAATATATGTATATGTATATTTCTGAATCGGGCATCACATAGATGAATTTTTCCCTGCCTCCCCTGAAATGTTGTAGGTTTTTTATATCCTAAATATTTAAAGATTTGTACTAATTTCGTTGCCGATCAATATCTTCTCTTCACTGCTCATCACAAAGTTTATCAATATAGAACGTAATGTCTGCCCTTCCATGGTGTTGCATTGAAGCATTTTCCCCGGCGTGCATACCTGTCCTTTGAATGGCAGTATTTTAATAATTTGCATTCCACCCTTGTGACCTTTTTTTTATTATTTATAAATTAAATTCTGTGAGGTCGTGCTGAACTGCTGCAGAGAATTTGTAAGCCATTGACCCTTCTTTCTGTGATAACATTTTAGGGAAAAGAATACCCAAATTTTAAAAGTTGTCCTAATGCACTTGTAAATTCTTAGTGTTTTAGGAATGCACAAATAACTTCCTTCCGCTAATGATTTCGGTTTATTTGGAAACATAAGAGTGGTAAATACACAATTGGAATTTATTTCTTCATCATATTTGGAACATAAGGTAATTGGGCTTTCAGTCCAAATGGTGAGTGCTGAGTCCTCATGGCCGAGATACTATTTGGCGACAGTTAAATATGTCAGGGTTGAGTTTCTTTAATATAAAAATCAAATAGTGAGACTA
>NW_006263303.1:856764-947530 GCF_000493195.1 Citrus x clementina | reverse complement strand
CGAATTAAACCCCCACTCAAAATCAAATAATTTTTTCTCCTTAAAAATTCCTTATTGCTATTAGATTTGTTAATAGAATCATTGCTATTATCAATTTATCATTGACATAAAATCATTCATTCCTCTTAGATTTGTTCCATTATCATGCTCTTCACATAAAATCATTGCTATTATATTTGATAATAGAAGTCATTTCATAGAGGCATGTAAAACTTTGGAAATTCAAATTATGCTACAATATCTTTATTATTGGACTAATTTTTCTATGGCTTTTTTCTGTAGGTGTTCATGCTTCCAGCTTCACCTATTCCTCTTATTGCGAATGGTTGGATCAAGTATCATAAACCATGTGCAGAAGGCTGGGCAACATCATACGAAACTAATATAAGTGCTTTTAAGGATTTGGTGTTTGAAGTTACCATACAAGAAATAATTGATCTAGCTAGTCAATGACAATATTAGACAATTTTATACTAATAAATTAAACAAGGGATCAAAAATTAAATTTATCCACAATCAAGGGATCAAAAATTAAACAATGGGGTTTATACTAATAAATTTAAATTAAGGGTATTTTTATCATTAAAGAGGTGTTAAAAGAATTTTATAATATTTTAAAATATTTTAAAATATTTTAATGGGGTTAATAAAGAAAAGAGGTGTTGAGAGATATTTAAAGGGGTGCCAATAGTCCCACTCAAAATCAAATTAACACTGTATTTGATAGTAAAATTGGGATTAAGATAAATACTTATGGGCTCACCAATTAGTATAGTGAATAGTGAAAAAATTTATCCCGAGGAGACCTTTGGCATAAGAGTAATAAAATATTTATCTTAACATAGGGCATGGAAAAAGAGAATTAAAACTAAATAGTGATTATCTAATCCAATAACATACCAAACACAATATAAAATTATTTATAATTTAATGTTATATTATATTAAACACAATATAACATTATAACTAGTTAAATTATGTATCAAATAAAGTCGGAGGATATCGCCACAAGTGCTCACCCCAAAAGGGCAAATTTTCCGGCATAAGGTATGCAGGCGTGTGGATTCTTTTTGTCTTCTTTTAGTTTTTGAAACACAATTTGCTTCATCATCAAACCACTGACCATGCGTTAAGATTCTTTATCTAATATTGTAATTTGTAAAGCAAAGGCCACCTCTAGGAAACCGAAAATGATACTAACAAAGTAACAAGTTGTATCACGTTTGTTCCAATTTGTCAGGCGAATCCATAAACGTTTTCTTGGTTTCAGTTTCTTAAATAATGCTCTTTCTTAATGGACTGGACCTCTGTTAAATACAATCAAGGTAAAATCACAACTATTATACTGAAAAGCAAAAGTGATGCTCTTTCCTAATGGACCACCTTTAAATAAAATCAAGCTAGAATCAAAACTAGCATACTGAAAACAAGCGAATGGCACCTGTTATTGAAGCAAGATAAAAATTTGATTATAGACCTGACAATTTCATCTTTGATAGGAAGATGATCCTCTGGTCTTCAGAGAAAAATAGTCAAAATTTTGGGCACATGGGCCAGATGGGACGAATTCAACATCCATTGCCTCACTGTTTGAGTCATTTTACGTCTTACAAGAAAATAAGAATTAATTAACAACAACTGGTCTTGCAATGAAGTCAACTCTTTGGAGAGGCAAAGGCAAAGGCAAAGGGATCCTACTTCAAGATCTCGAATTCATGACTCGGGTCTTTCATTCCCACTACCACCATTACCATAACCATGTTATCATAAGCTTCAAGAGTTTCAAGATCAAAGCATGGAGTCCCTTGAAAATCAAGAACTCATCGTTGAGAAACCTCCCAGCATATCATCTTTGAAACAAAATGACCATGAACTGCAAGTAACCGCCAAAAGAACGAAGCTTTTATCAGTCTTTCTTGAACCTTTTCAATGGTTACAAATGCTATCTTCCCAGCTAAACTCAACCTTCATCTTTGGCATAATACTTGTTTATGGCCTTAGCCAAGGCTTCTCAGGATCTTTCTCCAAAGTGGTAACTGATTACTACTGGAAAGATGTCCAAAAAGTCCAGCCATCAGTGGTGCAAATCTATATAGGTTTATGTTACTTACCGTCGGTAATGAAACCTATTTGGGGTCTTTTCACTGATGCTTTTCCGATCAAAGGGTATCACAGAAGGCCGTATTTCGTGATTGCTGGTGTTGCTGGTTGTGTCTCTGCATTGATGTTTTCGCTTCTTGGAAAGTTGCCTATTGCAATTGCATTGGCTTGTTCAGTTGGAATCTCAGCTGGGATTGCAATTGCAGATGTGGTAATTGATGCTTGTATTGCAAGAAATAGTATTGAGATACGGGCATTGGCACCGGATATGCAGAGTCTTTGTGGGTTTTGCTCCGCTGCCGGTTCTTTGATTGGGTACGCTGTCAGTGGTTTTTCTGTTAATCATCTGGGACCTCAGGTCAGTTGTTTTTCTTTTGCATTTTATTTGGATATTAAAGAATGCCTGTTTAATTTGCAATGTGATGAAGAAAAGCAAGAGTAACAGTTCCTGTTCTTCAATCTTTTTAATCATAGGGAGCATTGGGTGTCTTGGCAATCCCTCCTGTTTTACTGATAGTGTTAGGTTTCGTAATTTACGAAACAAGATCTGCTAATATCCGTTCTGAGAAGAAGAAGGTTAGATTTTTCCATTTTCCATTAGATATTACTTTACATTTCTGTTTCAAGCAATCTTAAACAGTGCTCTGCATCTGCATGCCATAACATCTGTATACATACATTTACAACTTCAAACTTAATGGTAAAATGATATGATGGCTTTTCAAATCGGTCTGAGGTGCTGTCATCAGCGTCAACTAATCTGAGTGATTCCCTCTTTTACCCGAAAAATCTTAAACTGTTCCAAGACTGACTTTGGTCATTTTCTATCCTTGAAGATTCCACAATTCATATTAAGAAATAATGCTTGTGAGTTACCATCTGTCCTAGACAGCAGCTAAACAATTAAGAAAGCTAACTAAACTGACTAATTGGATGAAGCCGGTCTAGTTAATAACTCTGCGTACTTTATCTCTTTTTCATGACCGCAGACTTACAAAAATCGAATTGAAATTTTTTGCTATCGTATTTCTTCTCTTAGATCAACTAGAATGTATATTTTGGTGTGTTAGCTCACAAGCTGCCAGTTTGAAAGTTGATAGTTCTAAATTTTGACAATTTTGTGGTAGTTTAGCCTTGACAAATGTTTATACCTTTATTTTTTCTTCCAATTTTCTGTTTGGCATAACAATATTTACTATCAGCAGGTAATGGAAAATGTAGAATTTACAACAAAGGGCATGTACAAGTCAATGAAGTGCCCTCAAGTGTGGAAGCCATCACTATACATGTATCTATCTTTGGCAGTTAGTATTAGTACTCATGAGGGGCAGTTTTATTGGTACACAGATCCTAAAGCCGGTCCTGCATTCTCTCAGGTTTCATACTATCTTTCAACCTATATACAGTTTGCATGCCAATGTTAATGCAGTTTGATTAACTAGCTGCTGGGAATCAATTAGAATACCCTCACATTACTCTGTGGCTTATCAAATGTTTCCTTCGCCACAGGAGTTTGTTGGTTTGATATATGCACTTGGTGCGGTGGCTTCCATGATTGGAGTTCTAATCTATCACAAGACTCTAAAAGACTATCCATTGAGAAACCTACTCTTTTCCGCTCAGCTCCTCTATGGCATATCCGGAATGCTTGATCTCATTTTCATCCTTCGATGGAACTTAGCCTTGGGTATTCCAGATTCTTTCTTTGTTATTACGGAACAATGTGTCTCTCACATCATAAGCAAAATCAGATGGATTCCTATGATTGTGCTAAGTACAAGGCTCTGCCCTATAGGCATCGAAGGCACATTCTTCGCACTCTTGATGTGCATCGATAGCATTGGCTCACTTACCTCCAAGTGGGGTGGAGGGATTGTTCTTCATTTGTTGCACGTCACAAGGACTGATTTTACGAACTTATGGTTGGTTATTTTGATAAGAAACGTTCTTAGACTTGCAACATTAGGATTAATTTTTCTTGTACCTAAGGCTGATCAATCAGATGAATTGATCCCGGTGGATCTTTTAAGAAAAAACTCAGATACAAGTACAGACGACGAAGGCTTGCAGCTTGTCACCATCAATGAGAAAAATCAAGAAGTTGCTTAGCATGCTGAACATCATACTGTTACTATATTCAAATATAAAAGATTTATCATTCTTTCTTTCTCTTGTTAACTTTAGTCTATACTCTTTCTTTTATTTCCAAATGATCAGTATACAGAAATGCAAATAATTTTCTTAAATCCTCAATAACTCTCAGAACAGTAACACAGCAGGGATATGTTTGAAAGGAATTTACAAACTATGTACTTTGATGTGGTTTCTCCAAAAATTGGGGATAATTAAAATTTAACTGAAAACTTTATGAAAGAAAGAAAGAAAAAGACAAACAGTCCAAGTCCTCGTCTCTGGTCTAGAGTCCCTCAAAAGTCCACGCGTTAAGATAAATGAAACCATGAAAGCTAATTTATTAATATAAAATTATTTTTCTAGCCCCCTTGCACCACTTTCCCTTTCCTCACGTCAGTAACCCTAGCTTTTGAGTTCAGTAGTTCACCAACACGTAATTCAAAGTCTTTAATTCAACACCTACTTTCATCAGCATTGCCCGAAACAATGTTTAGCTAATCTTCAAATTTCAATCATGAATTCTTCAGAAAAACAAGAAGTTGGACCAGCATCCTGCAAGAGAACCAAGTTTTTATCACTCGTTCTTGAACCAGTTCAATGGCTACAAATGCTATCATCCCAATTACACTCAAGTTTCATCTTTGGGATAGTACTTGTTTATGGGCTATGCCAAGGCTTCTCAGGCTCTTTCTTCAAAGTGGTCACTGACTACTACTGGAAAGATGTGCAAAAGGTTCAGCCTTCAACTGTGCAAATATACATTGGCTTGTATTACTTGCCATGGGTGATGAAACCCATTTGGGGTATCTTCACTGATGCTTTTCCGATCAAAGGGTATCATAGAAGGCCTTATTTCGTGATTGCTGGTGTTCTTGGGCTTGTCTCGGCGTTGATTGTTGCTCTTCTAGGGAAGTTGCCTATTGCATTGGCATTGACTTGTTTGATTGGAATAACTGGTGGGATGGCAATAGCGGATGTAGTGATCGATGCTTGTATTGCGAGAAATAGTATCGAGACTCGGGCTTTGGCGCCGGATATGCAGAGTCTTTGCGCTTTTTGCTCAGGTGCTGGTTCTTTAATTGGGTACTCTTCCAGTGGCTTTTTTGTTCATCATCTCGGACATCAGGTTAGCTGTTTAAATTTAACAACAATTGTACATTTTTCAATGTGAAGAGCAGCGGAAGTTACAATTTTTTATCTGCTTGTTATAGGGAGCGTTGGGTATTTTGGCAATCCCACCAACTTTGTTGATAGTATTAGGCTTTGTCATTTATGAAACAAGAGCTACCAGTCATCATTTTGAGAAGAAGAAGGTTAGAAATTTTCCATCCGCTGCTATGTTCCATGTAATGTTAATAGTTTCATTTCAAATTAGATAAAAGTGATATCCTTACATCCGTGTCTTACCAAACCAGCTAATACCTATTAAGGAGCCATCATTAAGTGCTTTAACTCACACCTCTCAGGTTCAGACATCAATATCAACTTTATCTTTGTGATTATTCTTATCAACAATAATCTAAAACTGGTTCAGGACTTATATCTGGCCATTCATTGTCATTCAAGATTCCTCAATTCAAGTTTTTTTTTTCGTTTTTTGTTATTCCACTGCTTTCCTTAGATCAGCTACTATATAAATTTAGTTTAATAGTCGACTAACAGTTGGCCAGAATGTTGACAGTTCTCAATTTTAACTATTCTGTTGTAGTTAAGTCTTGATAATATTCTATGCAACCATGTCGGTTAGAAGCATTTTTCCATTTATTTCTTCGCCCTGTTTTCTTATATGTAGAATCAATATTTACTATCTGCAGGCAATAGAAAGTGTGATATTTACAATGAAGGGCATGTGCAAGTCCATTAAGTTGCCTCAGGTGTGGAAGCCATCACTGTACATGTTTCTGTCTTTCGCAGTCAGCATAAGTACTCATGAAGGCCAATTTTATTGGGCTACAGATCCTAAAGCTGGTCCTGCATTCTCTCAGGTTTCTTACTCTCTCTGCATTCGGGAATCAATTAGAGTAATGTGATAGTGCTCTGTGGCTTATCCAATGCTTTCCTCACCGCAGGAGTTTGTTGGTGTAATCTATGCTCTCGGTGCAGTGGCTTCCATCATAGGGGTTCTAATCTATCACAAGACTCTGAAAGACTACCCATACAGAAACCTACTCTTTTTCGCCCAGCTTCTATATGGCATATCTGGAATGCTTGATCTCATTTTCATCCTTCGATGGAACTTAGCCTTGGGTATTCCAGATTCTTTCTTTGTTATTACGGAACAATGTGTCTCTCATATCGTAAGCAGACTCAGATGGATTCCCATGATTGTATTAAGCACAAGGCTTTGCCCTAGAGGCATTGAAGGCACATTCTTTGCACTTTTAATGTGTATCGATATCCTTGGTTCGCTCATCTCCAAATGGGGTGGAGGAATAGTTCTGCATTTGTTGCATGTCACAAGGACTGATTATAGAAACTTATGGTTGGTTATTCTGATAAGAAATGTTCTGAGATTTGCTACATTGGGGCTGATTTTTCTTGTGCCAAAGGGTAATCATTCCAATGAATTGATACCGATGGATCTTTTAAGAAAAAACTCAGATACAATCACAGACGATGAAGGCATGCGGCTTCTCTCCATCAATGAGACAAATGAAGACTAGCTTAAGGTATAGAGGAAATATTGATTTAGATTTTAGAATAAGCAATCAATGTTAAATCTTCCAAATGATCAGTGGACAGAATCAGAAACATATTATGTACTTCTTCTTCCCTGTAGCTAAGCTTTTATCCCTTCTGAAAAACAGGAAAAAGAAAAAAAAAATCAAGCGGAATTTCAGAAAAAAGTCTTCCATCCTTTTGGCGTATCAACTACCCCAAAAAAAAAAAAAATTCTATTATTAAATACTATTTAGATGCAATTTACTAAAAAGCAAAGTTTTTGCATGAATTATTGGTAAAATTTTATTGAAACATTCGTTTTTAAAAGAAAAAAAGGATGGCCAACTCCTTAGGCTATGGTTGGGAGACGGGATTAAGTGTAGAATTGGATTAAGTTTGGAATCAATTATTTATTCTATGTTGGCGGGTTTTTCTTTGGATTAGAATAGGGGATAAAATTTGAATTTAATCTTAAAATCATAAAATTAACAATCCCAATTTATATATGGGTTTAGTTTGGATTAATTTTAAAAACAATTTTCTATTTAATTAACCATTACTTATATATTTAATGTAATAATTAATTTAATTTAATAATCACTATATTAAAATTAATCATGAAAATTATTAATTGCAGTTATCAGTTGCTTTTATATATATTATTTGCTAACTTTTTGATAGAAAAAAATATATTTAAAATATGTAATAAAAAATTAAATTATATATTTAAATTCTTTTTAATTAAATTTAATTTTAGTCTAATCTACTATAATCTATATTTGTTATTTACAATTATGAGCACCTAATAACTAATTCTCTATATATTTAATTTTTTTATCAATTGTCTTTAAAACTTATTTTATAATTTAATGTTCATGAACAGTTCATATTTAAATTTAAATGTTGTTTAATTTCATTCAAATATAATTTAATATAATATAATCTAATATTATACCAAATATAAAATAATATTATATAATTCAGTCTAATCCAATTTAGTTTCAATAATTAATCTGATTGATGAATAAGTAGGCAGATTCCTTGTTCCCTTGCTCATTTCGCGAAAGAGCGTAAATTTCAAAAAGAAAAAAAGAAAAAAGAAAAAGAAAAAAAGAGAATGAATTGAGGGACCTATTTGCGTATTACATAAAATTTAGGGTTATTCCATACGTTTTCTTCATTGACTTGACTCTTGAGCGCTCAAGAAAATAAACTCTTTTTTTGTTTAATGACGTGGCAAAATTCCAAGGCACTGTTGGGAAGTTTCTTGTTCGGACGCTTTTAACCATTGTTCCTTTTTTGTTGCGTCGCCTTCATTTTTTGTTCTCTTATCAGCGTCCAAAGCCATACAAAAAAAAAAAAAATTAAATAAAAAAAAATCGCGCTCGCCCTTGCTCTTGACGCTATCATCGCTATCTTCAATGGTAATTAATCGTCTTCTCTTTCGTTTAATTAGCATGAACTGCAATAGTACAACTTTACAGGTTCTTAATTTCTAGTATGTCTCGTAAGCGAGGGTTTTGTTTCTCTTCCTTCTTTCGAACTTCGAAGTTAGGGTTCTAGTTTTTTTTTTTAGCTTCGCTAGGATCATATCTTTTAATTGCACCAAAAAAAAAAAAGAATTCTATGAGGTGATATTGGCGTTTGTCTGAGCTGTTCTTGAGGTACTGTGTTTTGACTGGAGTTGACTTTTTTTTTTTTTTTTTTGGGCGGGGAAATGACTCACCGTTTTGTCTTGAATTGAACTGATTTGTGGTACAAGTTATAGCTTCATTTGTATTTGAACGACTGGAGGAATGAAATTGTTAAAGGATTTTGTTGTTGACATTGAAACTTGACAAATAGATTGGGGTTACCATTTACGATTGAAGCGTGTGGTTGATGTTGCACCGATAATCTCTTGATTTTGTTATAAGCAACTTTTTTTTTTGCCCCAAGTCTCTGAAAGAATGCAACTTTGTGCTAGATACTGTAATTGAGCATCACTCTAGTGTTTGGTTACTTTTCCTAAAATTAATAACCATATGCCACTGGGAAAAGGGGAACCCTGGGAAGTTCATTAGCTACCTTGCAGATGCATTTTGCGGCTTCTCCCTATTTTTTATCAGAAAATCTGTGAAATACTCTTATTATTTTATTCAACTCTTTGTGATGTTTTTGAGATTGTAGTAATATTGTGCCTAAATCTCGTTTGTGTTCTAACCTTTTGACTTTATATTCATGTGTAGGCTAATAGGCACACCATTATTCTGATGCAGACTTCTCCAAGCAGAGCAACAAGAACCTTCATGGATTATGGTTCAATAAGCCAAGCTATGGATGGTATGTTATCTATTATCAATATCTTTCTACAACTAGTTTAGTTTGTGCTTCTGTGGCTTTATCAGGACTAGTTTGGTATGCCGTACTCTATTGGACTTTACTGGATTGCACTTTATTGGTCTTTACCACATCAGCTGACTGTAAAGACCCTCTTAATGCAAGTTACCAAGCGTGCCTCAGATCAGTTTCTTATTTGTGTAGTCGTGAAAGTTGCACCTGCTATTAATCTAAGAACTATAATCATGAAATACAGATAAATTTACATGACCAAGCCCCAATGAGAATTAGGAGTGCTAGTGCCCTGAGAGTTGATGTGCACCGACATTTCTTCCTTTTGTTAACCAAATTTGCAGTCCCTTTTGACAACTATTAAGCTGTTACTTTCTGACAGAAGAACCTGCTTCAAGAAGATTTGATTTTTCCTGACCAAATGCAACATTAAGTATCAATCTCTCATTCAAGCTTTTTAGCTTTAATTCTTCGGGCTTTATGCAGGTATATGTGGACTTTATGAAAGGAAGCTTAAGGAGTTAAATCCAGCAATCAGAGACATCACTTATGATGTTGCAGATCTCTACAACTTCATTGATGGTCTTGCAGACATGAGTGCATTAGTGTATGTCTCTCTCTCACTGTCTAGAGGCTCCAAAGTATTATCAATTGAACAAATTTAAGAAATTTGTGTTCATGATTGATCATCTATTATAGTAGCTGTGATCATAGTACCAGTACTTAATATACAGATTGTTCTATGGCTTTTTCCTTACTGTTTTTCATAGGAAGTCTTCTGCTAGTGGAAAAAAGAGCCCTGCCGCCGGGGGGGGGGGGGGGGGGGGGGGGGGGTGGGGTGGTTGGTGGGGGTTAATGTTATAAAGAAATTCATCCCAGTGTGACAATTATTGCCAAAACTACAACAGCGGATATAACTTTATAAAGAAATTCATATAGCTTAGGGAATACTCCACAAAGGGTGTGTCTGGGAATCGTAGTGATTGCCTCGTGTGATGGCTGATATTTTTGCTATTTGTTTCTGACTTGCAGATACGATCACTCAATTCAGGCTTATTTGCCGTATGACAGACAGTGGATCAAACAAAGGACATTTCAACATCTTAAGAAGTTGGCGCATTGAATAAATACTTATTATATTCAGCCACGCCAGTGTTTTGTTGTTTCCTAATTTCTCTCTGGCCCTGAACATGGTAGTCGGAAGATGTAAACAAATTGTAGAATCAGAGTCTTATTTTGGTTTTGCCCTTGGGCAGAAGATTGCGGAATGTGGCAATCATATTCTCTTCCTGTGCTTCCTGTGTCACAGGAAGGGAGATTTATTGAAGAACAGTTTTATCGATAGTTATTGGTCCAATGTAAGCTGACGCGTCATAGCCAGAGAGCGCGCAAATCTAAAAAGTTTCTGACATTTGATATGGAACTATATATATGATGTGTAACTTGATTGCTAGATTGTTACAAGATATTTCTGTGAATACATGTCTATTTTGTCTGTCCTTAGTTTAATTTATTTACATTTCATCATTCTCATGCAATTGCTTGTGACATGTGCCGAATGCTTGCTTCGCCGTGATAAACAATAACGTTTGTAGACTGTAGTGAGTGGAATTGCTTTGGGCAAAATTTCCTTTTAATCGCGCGTATGGATCGAGCTCGTTTGTGCCTCGCCACAGTTTGAAAGTGCGGAATTCCTGGACGTGCGAATGGCCTCACGTGGCCCAATTGATTTTCTCATTCACATACCTTCGGTCCCCTGCCAGTGACCGAATCAATCACGACTCACTCTATGACACCCTCCCGATCGAATTAAATTAACCATTTTGTATTCATTTTATTTAAAAATAATTAAAAAAATAACTTTCCTCCTGAAAAAAATTCACTCTTCATTTTCTGTCACATGGTTCTTTTCGACTCAACAGCACCGTCGTCTCAAAATCTCAAAACCCACAAACCCTAACCATAAGCTTCAGTGATTCCAATCGCTTGTTTCGGACTTTCGGTTTGTTTTCTTCAACTTATTATTGAAATTAAAATTAGAATCATTACTTAATGCGAACTTGATTTCCTCGACAAAATATAATACGCTCGTGAATAAGAGTTAACAGATTACAAAATATTATAAAATCTATGTATCTTCTTAGTTGAGCTCTAAACGACATAATTTCATTGTCAAATCCCTCTAAACTCTTTTTTTGTGAGCGTAAAAGCTGACATATTAAGATCATAAAGAAGATTTAATTTTTTGCCTTCTTGTATCGTTTCCTTTTGAAACCCTAGATTCATATTCTGTCTTTCATTTTATTTTTGGTTGATTTTTTTGGGTTATTGGGTATAAGAAATTGATCGATTAGGTTGGCTATAGAAATAAGTTAATCAAAGCTTTTGCCTTTTTCTTTTTTTTTTTTCCAAGAGTTTCTGTATGTTTTGAATTTTAATGTAATTTCTGGCAGAATTGATTGCAGGAAGTCGACGAAGACGAAAAAAATGAGTTCTTTCTCCATCACAAGGAAGAAAACTCCCTTTCAGAAGCACAGGGAAGAGGAAGAGGCAAAGAAAAAGGTATTTTGTTTACACTGCTCTCAATTTTAACAATAATGCCTCTAATGCTAGTAAGGTATTTGGATTAGCCAGCTCATTATAATGTGTGCAAAGAAAGTTGATAAGCTTATAGGTTTTCATTGATTAAGAAAGTAGATGTACTGCCACTTACTTTTGAATGTCTTGGCAGCTAAAGTTTACCATTCACCAACCCACTCGTACTTGACAGTTAGTAATTTCATCTAATGGCAGCTGAGAACACCACAATCCCAAAGATAACCTAACTATGGTTTATATGTTTTTCCAGAGAGCGGAGGATGAAACGGCTCGGTTGTATGCAGAGTTTGTGGAGTCATTTCAAGGGGATAGTGGGCCTGGGTCGAAGGCTTTTGTTAGAGGAGGAACAATTGATCCCAATGACAAATTGAAGGAGGCTGAAGGTTAGTTTTGCTGAGGATTTTTGTGTTTTGATTTCATTATTACTCTTAGTTTCGGGTTTTTTTTCATTTAAGTACCCATGTATATACTTGTTTGTTTCACACTATGGATTAATAGAATAGTTTTTCTATTATTATGGGGATGCATTAATAAAAATATGGGCCTTTTTTATTCATTCGCGGATGGCAGGTGAAAAGTCCAAAGATGGGGTGTCTGTTCCAAAGAAGGGAAGTAGGTAAATGAATGCTTTTAATTAACCGTGCTGCAGTGCTAATGCTCTTTTGATGAGGCATCATTAATAAGAAAATTACATGGTGATATCTTCGGATGTAGCCTTCTCTTGCTTAGGTTCTGAGAGTAAGAAACTTGGTGAGAAGTTTATTGTATGACATTCATTTTACTTGAAGGAATTAGGTTCCCTGGAACCCAATTTTAATGATGATAAATTGGATAAATTAAATTATTATTCTTCTGGGGCAGAGGATTCTTGGTCTTGTCACTTTAGAAGTTGCCCCTTTCTGTGCTTTTTATGTCTTCTTTTCATGATCTTTTATCATTGCACTTGTGTATGTGTCATTTTCATTAGCATTAAAGTTGGAGGTTCTGGAACTTGCGGTCTACCCTTTTTTTTTTGGCAAGCCCTCCATTGTGATTGCAAAGAGAACACTGATGAGATATAAAAAAAGATTTGTTCAATAGCAAGCAAATTATTTTCAATGTATTTAGAGATGTTTTTCATGGTCAAAATTTCAAAAAAGGAATTATATGTTATTGACATTTATGATGCCAAGCACATTTGCTGCCGTTTAAGCAAAGGCAATTATGTGAAAAATGCTTTGATTTCATAAATATTTGATGCACAGTTTATCTGCAAGTTTGCCCATCTACTAGTTCTCTTGACAAAGACAGATTTGAACATATTTGCTTGTACTCGCGACAATTTTTATGTAGTAAATTATCATAGAGGATATACTAAACAAAGATATAGTGAGGCATTGTTGGAATATTTCTTGAACATTAAAACACACTAGGAGTGTTGTGAAAACATGGAAGTTTATCGAAATATGATTTCTGCAGGTATGTTCCATCTTTCATACCTCCTCCTTTGGCAGCCAAGGGAAAAGACTCTGAAAGGAAGGTTAGTATGCTGATGGCACTAATTCATATTGTTCTTAAGTAATATGTGTATTTAGTTCTAAAACTTTTTCATGCACATTGTAGAAGGAGGAGGAGAGACCGAGGGAAAAGGATAGAGGGAAGTCTAGGAACATAGATAATTTTATGGAGGAGTTGAAGCATGAACAAGAGATGAGGGAGAGGCGAAATCAAGAGCGTGAACACTGGCGTGATGGTCGTCATACTGAAAGTTCTGCTGTAAGTGTTTGTTGTTTGTAGCTGCATTCTCATCTTTAGAAAATAGTTTGGGATTTTGTTTTTTTGTTGCAAAGGTCTTCCCTAAAATTTGTTGCATCACCTTTCTCTCTCTCTTTCTGCTGCCATCCCACAATGTATATCTTGTGTGCATGTGGGTGTAAATAATTGTCATGGATGGCAGTAGGAACAGTACTATCCTTAATGTTATTGTAATGATATGCTGATATATAGACTTATAATGCATACATTGTTCTCTTTGAGCTTGATATTGCATATTGATCTAGTTGTTTTTTTCCTTAGAAGTATTTGTTACTGCAATAACACAATCTTTACAATACCATTACATAACACACATCTTTATGAGATCTTTCTCTTTTTTTCTTTTTTTTTTTTTAATGCTTGGCATGTGATATATGTCTCAAATATAGATGGACCTGTTTTTTTGTGGTTAAATCTTTTTCAGCCGTCTAGTCGATTTGATGAACTGCCTGACGACTTTGATCCAAGTGGAAAGCTTCCTGGATCTTTTGACGATGGTGATCCACAGACTACAAATCTGTATGTTGGAAACCTCTCCCCACAGGTTTGTGCCCCCCCCCCCCCCCTTCCAAATTCTTGGTTTTAATGTTCCAATTCTATACTGTTTTTACAACCTGGAGAGCTAACTTTCCCTTCTCTCTGTCTTGATTATCTAGGTTGATGAGAATTTTCTCCTGCGGACTTTTGGAAGATTTGGGCCTATTGCTAGTGTGAAAATAATGTGGCCTAGAACAGAAGAAGAGCGAAGGCGGCAAAGAAATTGTGGTTTTGTAGCTTTTATGAATAGAGCTGATGGACAGGCTGCAAAAGATGAAATGCAAGGTTTGGTTATTTTGAGATTTTTATTTAACAATATATTTGAAAGATTGTATCGTGTTTGTTTATTTGACATGCATTCATATTCTCTTTATTAGGAATTCATTAGTTACCATGTACTCATGCTGTATGAAAAGACAAGAAGTTTAAGTAGTTTGCTGCATTTAGTTCTGCCATTCATTGAACAGATTTGTTCTATGTCACAGGAGTTGTTGTTTATGAATATGAGTTGAAGATCGGGTGGGGTAAATCTGTTGCTCTCCCATCACAAGCACTACCTGCTCCTCCGCCAGGACAGATGGCCATTAGGAGTAAGGAGGTCTGTTATGCTTTAATTTAAAAAATTGAAGTTCATTTTCCTAACTTTGTGCATTCCTTTTCCTCATTGAATTTGATGCTTTGAGACTAATTTTCAAACATTAGAGTGTTTCGGTCAACATTGCTTCATTGAACATCTTATATGTGATTGAACTATTTATGGAAGCTACTTGTTTCGATCAACCATGGAGTTTTTTCTGAAGCGTGTTCCATTCTCTGATTGCAGGGTGCTACGGTAATCTTGTCTGGTCCATCTGGTCCGCCAGTCACTACTGTGCCAAGTCAGAATTCTGAATTGGTAGGTTGACTTCTCTGTGTCAACAGTGTTTAACAGCAGTATGCTGTATGATCGGTAATGTGAAATTCTAAGTGTTAAGTTTCTTGTTGATTTTATCAGCATCTTAATCCTATGACTTAAAAGTTGCTTGCAAAACTAAAACAGCTTAATTTTTATACAATGTTATATGGATCCTTCTTGCAGCATTGTAGCTAATGTAATTTTGTTTTTCTTTGTACATCCTGTTGATTACTTGATTTGGGTGCTTAGGTTCTTACACCAAATGTACCTGATATAATGGTCATCCCGCCTGAGGATCGTCATTTGCGGCATGTAATTGATACATTGGCTCTATATGTTCTGGATGGAGGATGTGCTTTTGAACAAGCTATTATGGAGAGGGGTCGTGGGAATCCTCTTTTCAACTTCTTGTTTGAGCTTGGTTCAAAGGAGCATACTTACTATGTTTGGAGGCTATACTCTTTTGCTCAGGTATATCCTGTTATGTGCCCAAGTGACTTGTTCTCAAAGTTGTCAGGTCTTTGGCCATTATAAAAAATACTTAATATTTTCCAATCACTGATTGTCTTGGCTGCTTTTCTGGCTTTTAAAATGTTGTGAGAATGCAGGGTGATACTCTTCAAAGGTGGCGAACAGAACCTTTTATTATGATAACTGGCAGTGGAAGGTAATGGAAGTCCACTAATTCATTTTCAATGATTATGTGTTAGTTTGCTATAAGGCTTCTCAAATTATCAATTTACTAGGATGCATTAACCATGAGATACTCCTTATGCTTTTATAGATGGATACCACCAGCCCTGCCAACATCAAAAAGCCCAGAGCATGAAAAGGAGTCTGGTACCACCTATGCTGCAGGAAGAAGCAGGGTACTTGCACCATTATTTCTGGCTATATTAATTAATTAATTAATTTGTTTTTACATTGTGTGATTATTGATTATAGTTTCTTGTTCGTTTAACAATTCATTGTTTCTCTTCACTTGGCAGCGTGCGGAACCGGAACGGACTCTAACTGATTCACAGAGGGATGAATTTGAGGACATGCTACGTGCTTTAACCCTAGAAAGAAGTCAGATAAAGGAAGCCATGGGTTTTGCACTGGATAATGCTGATGCTGCTGGAGAGGTAGTCTATTTTTCCAATTAAATACACAAAATTTGGTGCTTGACCCACCAAGCTAATTTTTTCATGCTTTTTTTTTGGACTTTTGATTGCACTTGACTCATGGACTTTTGCCTTTGGAGATATTATTGAACTTTGAAAACATAGCATATATCTTTCCATTATTGAAATAGAGAGAAGTTTGAACAAATGGAGGGTGAAATAGGCTAGTCCTGCAGTTGAATGCTTATAATTTTTTTTGGTATTGCAGATCGTTGAAGTTCTGACAGAATCTCTGACTCTTAAGGAGACCCCTATTCCAACAAAAGTTGCGAGGCTCATGCTTGTTTCTGATGTTCTCCATAATAGCAGTGCTCCTGTAAAAAATGCATCTGCATACCGTACAAAATTTGAAGCGACATTACCTGACATAATGGAAAGCTTCAATGACTTGTATCGCAGTATAACTGGAAGGATCACTGCCGAGGCCCTAAAGGTAAGCTGTAAATGGTAGTCTTCATTTTGACTTCCTATTTTCTTCTGTTCTGCTTTTTTTCTTTACTTTTTTTTTTCTGTTTCCTTTCTTTCCTTCCTTGTTTTTACTATTTTCTACATCTGAGTTTTGGCAGGAGCGAGTTTTGAAAGTGTTGCAAGTTTGGTCAGACTGGTTTCTGTTTTCAGATGCATATGTGAATGGATTACGGGCTACTTTCCTTCGATCTGGAAACTCTGGGGTGACACCTTTTCATTCTATATGTGGAGATGCACCAGAGATAGACAAGAAGAATAACTCTGAAGATACTTGTGATTTGAGCAAGACGAACCAAGATACTGCACTGGCAATGGGTAAAGGGGCTGCTATTAAGGAGCTAATGAACCTTCCCCTTTCTGAGCTTGAGAGACGTTGTAGACATAATGGGTTGTCTCTTGTTGGTGGTAGAGAAATGATGGTTGCACGATTGCTAAGCCTGGAAGATGCAGAAAAGCAGAGGGGCTACGAACTAGATGATGACTTGAAATCGGCTCATAGCCAATCTAGTTCTGGAAGATATTCACGTGGCTGGAAAGAAACAAATATGGAAGCAGAGTCGATGGGATTGTCAGGGTGGAATGGTTATGAGGAGGATGAGAAGCTGTCACAAGCCGTGGGGTCTGTGCCTTTGGGTACAATGTTAACCACTCCACAGCCTGAAATAAAAGCCTTCACGAAAAAAGAGAAAAATGATCCTGTTTTGCCCGCCTCTAAATGGGCTCTGGAGGATGATGAAAGTGATGATGAACAAAAGAGAAGTTCCAGGGGCCTGGGATTGAGCTACTCTTCTTCTGGAAGTGAGAATGCTGGTGACGGACCTAGCAAGGCAGATGATGTTGACTTCACAATTGATGCAAGCATTCCAGTGCAACCCGACAGTGGAATGAACGAAGAACAAAGGTCAGATCACCGCCTCCTCTCTTTTGCATTCTTGTTAATAGAGAAATAGAATAGTTGATGCTACACACTGAGTCTCAAGTTCTTTATGTCTTGATTATGACTGTTGGTTTTTCCACTGTCCCTCTTTCCTTCTATTGGAGGAAGACATTGTGTTTTTTGTGTTATGCTATTTGTAATGGTTTCGTTAAGCATCTAAAGTCCAATGAGCCTGTTCAAAATCTGTTTTCTGCTATTCTGTGCAAACCAATTTTATATGTTACGCTTGACTGTGGTTATGTCTCTGCAGACAAAAGTTGAGACGTCTTGAAGTTTCCTTAATAGAATATCGTGAATCTCTTGAGGAACGGGGTATCAAAAGTTCTGAGGAAATCGAGAAGAAAGTGGCAATCCATCGCAAGCGACTAGAGTCTGAGTACGGCTTGGCAGATCCTAATGAAGACGTTTCTGGGAACAGTAAGTGCTTTTTCTGAGTAAGCTCGATATCACAGAACTTTAATGAACTTATGTACTTGCAATGGGATAGTCTATTAATTGCTTCCAATACTGTTATGATCCCTATCAATTGCTATTTATGTAAATATTCCTCATTGGTTTTATTTATGTCCCATCTTCACCTGCCTGTTCACTATTGTTCCTTTCTCACGGATGTTATAGATGTTATGTTCCTAGAAGATTCACTTTTTGAGTATGGAATTTGCTAAAACAAACATGACTAATGGTGTTCCCTCTGAAACTGCAGAGAGGAGGGATAGACGGGATGAAATCCTTGATTCAAGAAAACGACACCGCAGCCAGAGCCAGAGTGAGAGCCCACCTCCACGGAAATCATCAATCAGGGACAGGGAGAGGGAAAGCGATTTAGATAGGGACCGGGAAAGGCATAGGGATAGAGATAGAGCTCATGACTTTGAGAGTGAAAGAGGAAGAGAACGTCGTGAAAAGAGTGGAAGTAGAGAGAGGGACGATCATGACAGAGACCGAGGCAGGGACAGAGACCGGGATAGAAGGAGACGGGTCAAATGACTGCAATTGAAGGACAAATTAAACTAAATTTGTTGCTTCCTCGGAGCGAGTTCATGAGAGTCTTCACATCATTTTGGTGGGGTATTCTGGTGAAGTTTCTTGTGGATAATTTCAGATCAATGTATTTCTTCTCGTAGGCAATTTGCTAAGGGCAATACCGTCCCTTTATAACATTTTGTAGTCAAATGTATTGTTGTTTCCGTTTTAAGATTTCAAGCATCGCGATTTTCATTTAGTGATGATTGAAACTTTTAGATGATTTTTCAAAGTTCCCACCATATCACAACAAATTGCAGGTGTTTTTAAATTTAATCAGTTGAGAACGAATAAACAAAATCAATCTCTCCTACAAAAAATTGGGAAACCTAAACTATCAACTATGAACGAAGCTTTCTCAGCAACCACTTCTTTCGCAGTGTCAAATCCAATGCCAAGAAAGTCTTCGCTTTTCTTTCATCTTCTAAAAGATCACAAGCATCTAACAATAGCTCATCGTCTATGTCCGCTATGGCTTGAAGTGCATCAATGGCATTTTCTATTGCCGTATGGTTCTTGTTCTCTTTCTTGCTAGGAAGTGTTGTGGCTACCCCCACACCCACCATCTCAGGCAGATCATTTTGCTTCTGGTTAGGTTTCTGTGCTTTGCTGGAATATTCGGGTTCTAATAGCATTGATGCTGCCCGTTTCCTGTGTTGATCGGACATTTGATCATCTAAAGCTGAATATTGCAAATCTCCGGAGAAACCCTCCAACTCCATTTCAAAAGCATTATGATCAGTGCTTGCTCCCAGGTCATGGCCTTCAAGATTTTCATTTAATAGTTCATTTCCAAAAATCTTGCATAAATCACCGAAATTGCCTAAGAACTTATCTTTGTATGAGATAGCATCTGGATAATCCTGCATCATACATGGAAACTTGGTAACTAAAAGGGTCAACAACAAACATCAAAACAGATGGACCTTGTGACTGAGACTCACAAAAATGGTGAATCATGGCATAAGATACAAAGGCACACCTTGACATAAGCTTCCCAGGCGTCATCAGCACCCATTACCATTTGCTGAGCTTCATCCCACACAAACCCACCATGCTTGAGAAGATTGCAGATGTCGTCATGCTGTCTCATCAAGCAG
Source organism: Citrus x clementina (assembly GCF_000493195.1). Lineage (NCBI taxonomy): Eukaryota > Viridiplantae > Streptophyta > Magnoliopsida > Sapindales > Rutaceae > Citrus > Citrus x clementina. The sequence continues at coordinate 927,787 of NW_006263303.1, read as the reverse complement.
ATATACCGACTTTCTAAAATGTATTTGTCACATTGAAGTCCAAACTTCACATTGAAAGCTTCAATCATTTGAGCCCACGATTGCTCGGTGAATGTATGACCAATCTTATTCCCTCCATTCATCTGCTTCATCATGAGGTCAATAAAATAGCGGTCCATTTGTGGTGTCCAATCATCTCCAAAAGGATCTATACTGGTATTAAGATGGTCGATTTTCTCTACATCTACACATTAACAAACCAATGAATACATATAAATCTTCATCAAAATGTTGAATATCCAATGGATGGCATTCAAATTCAGTCTGTTTCATCTTTTGCGGCAGTACATTAAAGCTTATTACAAAATTCCTCCATCTCTTAAGACAACTCCGATTTTGCAAAGCTTTGAAAACAATTATTATAAATATAGCCGAATTCAATTTATTGCACAAAATTCATGATCCAAAATCATGTTTCAGCCCAAGAGCTATAGAATATCCTATCAAATTCTCACATGTTATGCAATATTTACCACTCATCAAGACAGGTATTTCACAGCTGGAGTCCAAATCTTGAGCCAGACGATTGTATCTTCCATCAGACATTTCTTCTCCAAATATAACACAAAGTTTGTAATAGCTTGGCACCGTTTTAACTCTATATGATCGAGCATCAGGGTGTTCCTGCATGCTCAATATGTGAGCAAAAGTACAACAGAAATGGTCAATCTAATAAAATAGGAAGCATCTCACCTTAATATAAGCATCCCAAATATGATCTTCAGCAGTTACCATATCTCGTGATTCATCCCATAAGAATCCACCGTGCTGAAGAAGGACCTTTATTTCACTGTACAGCCTTCTCAAATGTTTGAACCGATTCTTCAAGACATCTTTGTCATGGTGAGATAGGAATTTATCATTAAAGGATGTAATCATGTCATTCCAAGACTGAGTTATGAATGTCTGTCCAAGTTTATTTCCTCTGTGAACCTGTTCTAGTAACAAGTCAATCAGATAACGGTCCATTGGTGGCGTCCAATATGTTCTCGTCCGATCATTAGTAGGAGGGGTCTGTCTCCCCTTTCCTTCACCTACAGTCACTAAAACCTGTTAAGAGAAACCCTTCTTCGTAAAGGGACTTGTGGTCTGAAGGAATGGAAAGCAGCACTGAGTTTTATACTGGATTAACCACTAACTTCACATGTGAACAGTCATGAAAGAAAATCTAAGAAACTTCAAGGCTGATGACTCAAGAACTCCCACTTAAGTTAGGTGACATCCAATAATAGATGAGGAAACAGTAAAATGTTTTACCTAAATTTTCACCTGATGAAAATACCAAGATTAAAATTTAAAAAAAAAATTGATACAGATTATGATATCTCTTTTTATTTTTGATAACTTCAGAGGGGGAAAAAAAATGAAGAAGAAAGAGATCACCGTTATTTTTTAAATTAATAGTCTCAGAAGTTGTATACTCATGGGATTAAAAATTTGGTTCCATGAGAATGTAGGTGACATCTTTGTGAACCAAATTTTTAATCCCATGAGTATACAACATTATGCAAGTACTATCAAAAAGTAATCTCAAGTTTGGTAAAAGATAATTGTAACTGACCAGCCACTTTTATTCCTGAAATGCCAACATCAGGGTCTTTGTCCTGATCCAAATGACTTCTAATTTCACTGTCAACTACATCCCCATATATAAGAGCCAAATCATTGTAGTTTGGCAATGATTTCATCCTATATGCTCGTGCAGGCGGATGTACCTACAATCAGTTTACATACGTCCATTATAAAAGAAATTTAATCTACAAAACAAATAATAAGATTTTCATGGCCTTGTACCTTGATATAAGCATCCCAAACAGCATCATCAGCAGCGATCATTTGTTGTGCTTCATCCCATGAAAACCCATCCTGTCTCAGAAGATTTGTTGCATCACTATAGTACTTCCACAATTTCTTGTACCGATGCCTTAACACCCTTTTGCCATGCTGTGAACCAAACCTTGCATTAAACAGATCAAGCATGTTCGTCCATGCTTGTTTGCTGAATGTATTGTCAATCTTATTTCCTCTTCCAATTTGGTCCAGCAGCAGCTCAATGAAATATTGGTCCATTTCTGCATTCCATTCTGTCCTTGGACGCTCATTAATTTGAGGGCCAAGACTGCACACTCCATCACCTATTGAATGAGGAATATTATTAAGGATTAACTTTAAAGTGCTGCATACAGTTAGCATCATAAATTAATAGTTAGAAAAATTGAAATATCACAAAAGCAGTCAAATTACTCTTTCAGATGTTAGAAAGCTGACAGTCACTTGGACACTAAGGACGTAATGTCACAATGGCTCAAAGCTGCAATTAGTTTTGGTAGATGTTCCATATTGATCGTGGTGAACTGAAAAATCTATTACTTATGGCTTCAGACATCTGTTTATTTGACCATGGAAGGTTAGCCAAAAAAATGGCAACAAAACCATTTACAAAAATAAAAATTTAAGGGACCATTCTTGTTCAAAATCATGTACTGTACTAAATAAGCTTCCTGATCAAGTCAAATCAAGAGCATGGTAAAAAGGCTTGCAGCTTCTTCTCTGACTCTTTCCTCATCTCCTTACGAAAAGAGCTTCATTAATAAAGTTAGAAGCAAAGGGAAACATCAGTGAGATCCTTCTTGCCCCAATAAGATAAACTCAGCCTATATTAAGGTTAATCTTAGGAAAAAGATACATACTCATATTTACTCCTTGGACTTCATCATAAAAGTCCATATCATGACTCGATAAGCTGTATCTTCCATCCGCAGTTGTATGCCCATATATCAAGCACAAATCACTAAAATTCAGCAATGCTTTGGTCTTGTAGGATCGTGCATCTGGGTGAGCCTGTATTTATATGTTATTTCGAGAATGACACAAATATTTTTATGATACGAATGAACAGAAAAGAAAAGTAACCTTAATGTAAGAATTCCAGGCAAAATCATCAGCAACAACCATTTGCCGAGACTCATCCCAAGAAAATCCAGATTGGTGCAGAAGATTGTTCACATCATTGAATTGCTTCCACAAATTTGTATAACGACTTTTTAAGACATCTTTGTCATACTGAGATCCAAATTTTGCGTTGAACATAGTAAGCATGTCTGTCCAAGCCTGCTTGTTGAATGTATGTCCCATCCTATTCCCTCTGTGCAACTGCTCTAACATAAGATCGATAAAATAACGCTCCATTGTTGGCGTCCAGTAAGTCCTTGAACGGTCATTGCTTGTTGGCACCTGACCAGCCATTCCTTCCCCAAAAAAAATCTGAATATATCAAAGAACCATCACTATCCTTCCAGTCAAATTTCACAATCTGCTATTGCAATTCAGATGCAAGTGTACTCCCACTAATGACTATAATAAATAAACCCCAAAGAGGTGCAGCATCAATCAGACAATTCAATATGACTTTACATAAAACTAACCAAAGATCATAACTATGACGCAACTGGACCCAGCATCACAAAAATATGTCTTTTAAAGTCAGCCAACCTGAAAATTAGAGCTCTACAACAGCAAATTGGAAAATTCAAAAACAAACTAAAAAACTCAGCTTTTGTAAGATTCAATTCAAAAATTTATTTAACTAAAGCAAGATAATTGAACCCAACTCAATTTACCTCTCACTCAGTGACATTACAAAACGTCAATTTGATTTGAAAAAAAGCACATTGTGAGGCCAAAAAATTTGATTTTTGAGCATATATTTAACATTTTGATTCAATGCTACAAGAAGCAGACGGAAAAAAAAAAAGAAGGAAAAAATAGCAAGAGAAATAAATGTTCAAATAAAATTGAAACTGAAATTGAGAATGTGAAAATTTGAATAGATTGGGTAATTGATAAAGTATATATATTTTACCTGTTCGACAAGTTGATAGTTTGTTTATAAAGAGAGCCAGTGATTGTTTAACAGAGTTTGGCGCGCAAACAGATGCCGAAGAGTTTAACCCTAATCCGGAATAAGGGCTTATAACTTTTTCTTGCTGTTTGGTTACAGAGACAATCACTCTCCTGTTCTTTTTGTTTGAGATGCGATTTTTCCCTTTCCTTTTTCTTTTTTAAATACTACACTTTGGGCTGAGAGTTCAACTATGGGGCCCAATCAGGCCCAAATCTCAAATTCACTATTTTTGCTTTGTTTTGTTTTGTAATTACAGGGTAGTGATTCTAATTAAAAGATTTCAATAAATAAAAATCATTTCCACAAAAATACAATCTTGTCTTATCAAATTCTATTTTCATTGTGAATGCTAGACTGCTAGTTGGTTCAATAACTAAGATATTTATATAATGGTACAAGTAGTTTAGGATTTGATCGATGTATGATATACACGCATTTCAATTTATATTTTATATACCTCCTGAATTAGTACTATATCTAATATGCCGCATAATAATATGGTATCCATCATATAAAAGCCGTTACATGAACAAAATATGTGGGATTGTGTTAGAAACAAAATCTTGCATTAGAATTTGTTGTAAAATTACCCAAAATTCTTTAACGACTTACGTGTAAATGATTCCTCTTCATGCTATCTAGCATCAATACTGTTAACAAGTGCTACTAGTTCAATATTCTCAGCTTCTGAAGCTTCAGCTGTCTCTTCTTTACTTTCCAATTCAGCCGGAAGGAATGAAGTATCAGGATCACCTCGAGGCACCAAAAATATTACACAAAGTGGAGTAATTCTCAATATGTTTCTGATCAAAATGGCGAGCCATAGATTATGAAACTGCGTCCTCGTAACCTTTAGTATATGCAGTAAAAGCCCTCCTCCCCATGAGGATGAGAGTACGCCAGCATTGTCGATAGACATGAGTAAAGCAAAGAATGTGCCTTCGATGCCAGAGGGACAAAGCCTGGAGCTGAGAACTAGAAGGGGCATCCATTTCAGCTGCCCAACCATTCTAGAAATGCCTTCATCAATGACTAAGGCTACAAAGTCTGGTATGCCAAACTTCAAGTTCAGTCGTAGTACCAACAGCAAATCTAGCATTCCGGATAAGCCGGAAAGTAACTGCGCCCAGAAGAGCACATCCTGAAAAGGGTAATCTTTCAAAGAATTTTGATAGAGTATTGCTGCCAGAATGGAGCCAACAGGACCAACTGACAGTACAAATCCAACAGTTTCCTGCATTAGGCATGCAGAGAGAGAGTCTATAATTTGTTTCTATTCTTAGCAAAGTTATAACAAGTTTTACCAAAATGTTTTTAAGTAACAAACAAGGTCCATGATGCAAATAGATTTCTTCATTCTCAAATTTATTTCACACGTGGAAAATTAGAGCAGAAATACTTTGTTGTCTGAACACATGAGAAATTAGAGCGGATATACAATACCTGAGAGAAAGAAGGACCGGCTTTTGAGTCAGTATACCAATAGAACAACCCTTCATGGATATTCAAGCTCACTGCAAATGATAAGTACATGTATAAACAAGGCCTCCATACAAGTGGGAACTTCAGTGTCGTCCACATGGCCTTCCCAGCATCAAGAAACTTCAGGTTTACCTGATTCACCAATAAAGTCTTAGGATAGGAGTATATACTGAATTGGGAAGAAACATAAACATGTATTCACCTGTTTGTAATTGAAATCGGGCACCTGGGGCTCATTTAGCAGAATTCCAACTAAAATTAAGAGTCCAGCTGGAATTGTCATTAAGCCGAAGACTCCCTAACAGGGAAGAGGAAAATATCTTCAAAGAAGTAAAATAATCATACTACTACTTGGATGGAATCATGGAAAGGCACAAATCTTGTTTATTGATGGTAAAAAATAAGAGATTAAATTTGCGGGTGGGGGCATATATAAGATTTGGAAAATATAGTTGAACAGATGCTTACCTTGGGTCCTATTAGGTGAACAAAGATACCGCTAATAGAATATCCTATTAATGCTCCTATTGCTGAACACAGAGAACACAAACTTTGCATATCGGAAGCAAGGGAAGGATGACAGATACTGTTCTGGGCAACACAGGCATCAATGGTCACATCTGCTATAGCTATCCCAGCACTTGATGCTGTTAATGCCGACACAGCAAATACAAGATGCAATTTTTCGTGCATTGAAAGCAAGAGCATGGAGAACACACCGAGACAACCTGAAATCATCATGGAAGGAACCATCTGATGAGATTGCATCAATGAAGCAACTTTTGAATACCCCGTGAAATTGCACATCCAGTTTGCAGGGCTGCTAGCTAAATGAAGGACAACATAGCCTATCAAAGCTTAACTGGCTTAGGAGTAGAAAATCTAACAAGAAGCCTAGCAAAATGGGTCATGATACAATTACACGATACAGATACAACACAACTTTGTCTTATTCGTGTTGGTAATTAATGATACAAATAATAAATTGGTTGACACAACATTATATGATAAAAAACTATGTCATATCCATGTTGGACCACCTCTACATAATTACATGTTTATGGCACAAATATCAGTTAATATGTTGTAATCTTATTGAAAAAAAATAACTAAATATATACTCACGTTAAATTAATTATTTATGTCATATCCATATTATATTATAAACTTATATGTGTCATATTAATGTCATGTTAATTTATATATGACCTATTTTTAAGAATAATATTGACATATTTATTATTTTTTAAATTAATTTTTATATTAAATATGTTAAATAGTTCAACACAATTAATAAATGGATAAGTTGTAACCATATTTTGATATTTCAACACGATTAATAAATGTGTCGTATCCATGTTTATTTAAATTTAACACGAGATAGAATAAGACACCATGCGATTACAGACACCCCTATTAGAGCATCCTACACAGGATTTCATTTCAGTATATTGCACACACCAGATTGGACTATTTAACATTATTTAAATAGTTTAACTATTTAACATTATATGCGATTACAGATTTCATTTCATTATTTAAAGTGCTAGCAAAATAGACGTAAATTTCAAAGCTGAAATTTCTTCATTACCAGCTAAGATGAAATAAGGCCGCCGGCGGTACCCGAAAATTGGGAGAACATCAGTGAGGAGACCCCAAAGAGGCTTGACAATCCAAGGAAGGGAAGTGATTCCTGCATAAACTTGAGCCTCAGAAGGCTGCACCTTTTGAACATCCTTCATGTAATATTGAGTTCCAACGCGGGCAAGAGCTCCACCTAAACCTTGGCTAATTCCATAAACAATCACTACACCTAATACAAAGCTCCAATGCATTTCTGTGGCAAGCATTTTAATCCAATAAATTGGAGTCCACAAACATCCACAGCAACCCTTTTTCGACTCACTTTCATCTTCTATCACGGCCTCTTTTGGGGCTTCTAGATTCTCTTCCTCCACCATCATTCACTTTTCTAGTGAAATCCGAAGAAACGAACAGCAACCCACTTCAAAAACCAATCTTCAGAACCTAAATATCTTCTAAGTGATTGAATGCACTCACCTTATGATTGAAAAAAAAAATGAATCTTGTGCACTGGCTTGTGGAGAACACACAACCCCAGTTTAAAAATCAGTGTTCCCTATAATGGGTACCATGAAACTGGGAAAAAGTTGCACTCGATCTTAGAAAAAGAAAAAAGAAAAAAGAAAAAGGAAAATAAAAATAGAAGTCTAAAGTAAATGCAGCAGATTTAGAAAAGGGAAGTTTCAAGGTAAGAGAAGGGGTTTCCCTATATTACATGGTTGACCAACCAGACCGAAAACCTCTTAAAATAAAAATGATTAATTTTCTCATAAAGATGTTTATTTGACAATTTCACAGCGAGCTGAGCCTGAGCTCATCCACCGCCCAATCACAGTTAAAAAGATCACGAGGGGCCCACCAGGAATGGACACGTGGCAGAACTTGGTTGGTTCCATGCAGTAGGGACAAGTTCTCGTGGATCGTGGTGCCACTTCCTGTCTTGGTGTGATGTGAGCATGTGAATTGAATGCTCTTGTCATAAAAACGTGCCAATGTCAATGGATTCGATGTCTTAATCTTAAAAAGTAAAATGCTAAGCTCACATGGTGTTAGCACATAAATAATAAATAAATCACGTTTCAGTTTACGATTATTGCAATTTGCAAAGGAAACAAAAATCACAGCCTGTCAGTTGCAGAAACAAAGACAAGTTGCATGTTTAATTGATTCATAAATTCTGCATATTCAGATGCCCTCGACGCATTCTCTTGTTGGGTACATTTTAAGTGAACTGAGTTTTTAGTACCTCTCCCTTCTCATAGACAACTGGTTAACGTACAAACAAAGTTTAGATATGTGAACTAAATCGCCCATTACTGTAACGTGAATAATGTTTCTCATTAAATTATTATTCTACCAATGAAATTTATTATTCTTTTGCAATAATATCATCAAAATTTCTTATTTTTATTTGGATGACATTTGATTTCTTTGTTAAAAGCAAATCTATCATCATCTCTCTCTCTCTCTCTCTCCATTATAGTAAAGATATCCTCATTTTAAAAGGTGAAAACAAAAAAATATAATTTCCAATGTATTAAAAATTATTATTTTTTTGTATTTTAATGTATATTTTTGCTTTAACAAAGTATATATATATATATATATCCTCTTAAAATAATGAATATACTAAAATTTATAAAATACCCATGTGATATAAGCAATTTTTAATGGAGTTAATGGTTTGATGGTAAATAAAAAAAAAAACTAAAACATTAAATGAAAAAAATAATTGTCAGATTATGTGATATAAGCAATTTTTAATGGAGTTAATGGTTTGATGCAAATAAAAAAAAAAACTAAAACATTAAAAAAAAAATTGTCAGAAAACTTTAATGATAAATAGATATATATAAAAAAATATTAAGTAATAAAATGATAGTATCCTTTTGCATATTTTCCTCGATCATCAAAAGGATAGATAGATAATTGAGGGGGAGATACAAACTATAGTGCTTTTGATTCATCCATCACATCTAAGCCACTGAAATAATAAGCAGCCTCAACACATCGACTAGAAAAATAGTCAACAAAGAATATTTACAACGGCCCTCTTCTTGATTCCATTTTCATAATCTAGAGCATGTCAAAAAAATTGCTTTAATATCAACAGTTTCATGTTGTAGGTAGTGGAAAAAGATGGATGAATTTGAAACAAGAAACTACATTAAATAAATATTAATCTGTACATGGCCGACTGCAGTCAGAAGAATTCAGTACCAGAAACCTGTTAAGTGCTGGGGAAGAGCAGTATGATGGTGTGAGGAAGTGGACTTGCTTCTTTCTTGCCGGCATTCTCTTGGATGCTTATAACATATCCAAAACAGAAACCTTATATGCAGACTTTTTGAAATTGGTATGCAGGCATCTCTGTTTCAAATGATCAGCTTTCTTCAATATGCAATCCATTGCCCTCAATGGAGATCAAACTTAATAACTGCTGTTGACTGTTTCTTCTTCAGCCAACCTCCTTTGTCCCAGTTGGTGTTTCGCTGAATTCATATGTATATAAGCAGTTCAACATTCTGTAAGCCATCAGCCATTTCTTGATGAAAGGACTCTCTTTAGCAACAGCCAGCAATTGGAAGGAATGGGTCTGCTCTTGGGGAAACTGGCTGGCAAACCAAATCTTCATTTGCTTTGTAATAAAGCATTTTCTGTGCATAGAACAGCATGTAACACTGTGACGCTCTGACCACCTCCTCCTCGACTGCAGTAATCCATGCATCATCACATTTGTACCACTGATCTTTTAGATGCAGATAAGTCACGTAGTGACCAGAGTCTAACGTCCCAGAATGAGTAACCACAGCAAATATCTCAAATTCTGTCGAAGTGTCCAGTTCATCACCCTCAAAGGCAAACATTCTATTCCCAAATCTGTTTCTGACAACTGAGGAAGATAAATATGGGTTCATGTCTAAACAGAAAGGAAACTGCATGTAACGGTCAATTTTCCTTGACATTCTTCTCACTGGAAAGTGCTCAAATCGTTTAATATGCAAACACAATACCAGTGGAAGCCTTTTAATAGACATTTGCTTAACTGAGTCCTGCCTCTCTTGACAATTTTCACAGAAGAATTTCTGATCAGACCCCAACTTCTCTGGCTTTGTGAACAAATCCAAACAACCCAGAAGAGTTGATACATATGTATTATCACTAGGCTTGAGAGACTTGTTAGCTAAATCTGTTGAAGGGCAATTGCCTGTATCCAAATTCAGTGATATGTCCATAAAAGGGTCATAGGTTGTAGATGTATATCCACAGGACATACAAGTGACATCCGATCTCAGTTGTCCAGAGAATACTCTATGAGCAACACAATGGCATTCTCCAGTATCTGTGTTCACGAAGAATTACAGTGTAAGTAAAACAAGAATACAGAACAATGCACCAAATTTATCTACCTTCGATTTTGTTAATAAAAACAAATATTACAGAATTACAAATTTGCCACTATGGTTATAGAAACGGCACCCTCTGCTGTGAACAACTATGTAAACAGAATTCTCCACATTGAGGCAGAGAAGCATGCATCATCCTTTAACACCCTTTAAGTATACAAGCAGCATGATTATGAGGCAGATTATATCTCAGCATCTTATACCTTTAATAGGACTCCTTGCCTTGACCCCGTTCTCATGGATCCCATCCAGCACTGAAATGAAGAACTCATGAGCATCCTGCTGTTCGTAACTAGCTAGATTTGCTGAATGCTGCCACCAACTTCAGATAAAAGTAAAGTTTAATAATTGTTGGAGTAAGTTCATCTCTAGATATCTATCAAGAGAAAGGGACTGGTCAGACCAAGTGTAGAACTAAGACTGCAGTATAATTAAACAAAACTGATCTCACATTTGGAAAAACTCCATGCCAGTTTCACTTAGACTAACTTAAACAACCCGGTCAAACTACTAACTCCAATAAGATTCATGCAAAGATAACAGTTCACCACAAACCTTTGTAAAGCAACCAACACCATACACAAATCTCAACTCAGATAACATTCTCCACTTAATATATGTGGTTCATGGAATTATTAAATTATATTTTCGACAGGTACTATCCATGCATTATGACTCATCTTACCCAAAGAACTTTCAAAATCACAGATTACAGACTGATCTCTTTATAACACCAAAAGAAATCGAAGAAATTATGAAAGCTAGCATTTTGTTATCATCAAGATACGGTGAAATCAATCAATGCAGACCTGTAAAGTAACTGAGCTGGGCTATAAGGGGTCCGATCACCGGAAAACACAGCTGAAAAGAAAACATAAATATCACAAAGCAAACACAATCGATCTGATGATCTTTTTCTGCATACTTCATGATTGCGCTGACCAGTCAAGAAGTAGTTCCTAAAAGGAGGTGCATGAAGCAAAGCTTGCAACACAGAATTCATGAAACAAGTACTGCCCAAATTATTTAACCCTCTCAAACCCAATGGATAACAAGATTTGGCCCTCAGATCCCTCATTGAAACCAACTGTTTTGTCTTCTTCAAATCCAATTCTAGCGCTGAACACAACCTTCTCCTCTTACTTGATCTCCTCCCAGCACTCACATCAACACCATTCCCACTCCTTGGCAAATCCATTAAGTGTTTCAACATCACAATCTTATCAAAATCAGGATCATAGACCTGATCACAACACAAAACACAATAAAGCTCTGATCTTTCAATATCCACAGCTATGTCATGGCCATTCTCACACTGAGAATGCAAAAGGGTATGGCTAGAACATGAGATTGAAGAGCAAATCAAACAAAGATAAAGCCTTTTTTGATACCCATTACAAAAACAGCATCTGGGTATTTCTGTTTGGTGATTCTTAACACTTGATTTTCCGGATGGGGTTGTTCTGATTTGCTCTTGAAGTAAATTATAGCCGCTCAGGCCATGTCTAAGCTTGTAATCAGCAAGGTGCTTGCAGGGTTTTGGATTTGTGTACATAGAGTTTCTAGACATCATGTTGATGGAGACTGGGAGTAGCTTCGATTGCGATAAAAATTAAAAGAAATTAAATTTAAAATTAAAAGGAAAAAAACAGGTTTTTGATAAATAAAGATTCGTTTTCTAACGAAATTTCGGGGGTGGAAAGACTAAAGGATAGATATTGAACCGGACTTTGATTGATTCAGCACCAAAAAAGAATCGGATTTTTTTATTCCGTTTTTGATAATTTGATCAGAGAAAGAATGAGCCTCTGTGTTGATGGAAAAGCAAGCCAGCAAGATGCTTTGTTCTAATGGGGCATGACTTACCCAAGAAGGCAATTTGGTCAATAAACGAACGATCCCTTTAGGGTTTATACGTGGAACAGAACATTGTATCATGAGTGCACCCACTTCTCTAGAGAAATCTGACCGTTCAGTTTAATAGTCATGGCGGCGGCTGATGGCATTGTTGTTTGTGGGGGTTGCATCGTACGGCTAGGATTGTCGGCTGTGGTTGGTGCGTTTGGGGATGAGCACTTGTCACAACGTGGCATCCAAGACAAGAAGTCGGAGAGGATAGGGAGATGGAATTTAAGTACTTAATAGTTAATAGTGGACTCTAGGGACGAGCTAGCAGCCCGATCAATATTCATACAAACTCGGTAGTATTAGATATAATTTTGAAAGTGCCTAGTGTTTAGTTTCTTTCTATGTTGGGGGCTAGTTCTGGAGGATTGCTAGTTTTAGAGCAGAAATTTTATGGCACATTAGAGATAATATAATTAGTAATTATTTATGTAATTTATATAATTAAATTTAATATAATTACTAATTATATGTTGATTTTTTAAAATAAATGAACATATTATGTAATTCTATTTATTTGTTGCATAACTTACGTTGAGTCTCCGATATACTCTAGAATTTTTCACTTAGTTGATACAAGTTCATCAAATACTTTAGAAGAGAAAATAATACTTGTCATAATTCACTCAAGAACTCTCATCCTACACATGCAATGTAGCTTTTCGAATATATAAGCAATTTGTTATACAACCCAAGAAAGTAGAAACATTTTTCCACAGAGATTCTTTCTTCTCCATTTCCATCTGCAAGAAACCGATTCCAATTTCCAAGTTATCATGGTAGTAGAATAGTCTTATTGGGATATCAAATGCTGTAAGGCAAAATCTCATTTAAATTCGAAATGCCCCAACATTCCCGATATAACTTTGGAGTTCGGAGAACTCCAGTTTCTGTGGAAGAAGCTCTGTAGCACAAGTATTTTCTGTAGAAAACACCTCAGTAGAAAATTGTATCAATGCAGTTTTTCATTTCGAAATTCAATTTAGTTTTCTTCACTTCATGTTGGTCAATGAATCCCATGGTTTTGGAGGCTTTGCCTTATGTTGATTCAACATCGTGACAATCGCACTTATGTTCAGATCCTGCTCAAATAGCATGCTATACTCAGATCCTGCTCCCCAGCCCCAGCCCCACAATTCATGTTCAGAATCTCAAAAAGAAATGAATTTGACTCCCAAAACATAACAAATAACTAGAAAATAAAATGAAAAGAGAAAACCTATTATTTCAATATGGACATGTCAAGGGACAAGTAGCTCCTTTCCTTTGAGAACAAAAGTTGCTTCTATACTTGCCTAAAAGCGGCCATCAACTACACCACAAGCGTTTTAATTAACCGCCAGTGTAGCCACACCTTCAAGAAAACCCAATTCAAGTAATATTCTTTCAAAGACAATCTGAGCAATTACAAATAAATCATCTCCTCCTTTGTGGCATGCAAACATCTTGTTCAATGCTCCACGAAATACTAGGGGGACGACCTCTCAATCTCCTACTTGATGTCTAAGGATGCTCTTTGGCTCCAGATGCCAATTTAGAACGAGCTTATACATAAAAATTCCTGATAGATTACCCAGTTGATCTTATGCTTCCAAGCACAAACTCTTAGAGAAACTAGGGAAAAAATAATAATAATCACTTTGATTCGAACAACTAGATACATGAGAAAACACTTTTGCAAAGTCCACGTTTACCTCTCTCAAGTTATTCGTTTCACTATTCTCTACAACAGCATATACAGCCATTATTATCAACAAGACAAGCAAAACGTCAACAGCAAGGCACCAACATAAATGCAACAACTTTCCAAAAGGCACCAACATAAATTCAACAACTTTCCAAAGTGTCAGAGAATAAAGAACTGAATTCACCAGAGAATCAAGCTGCATATACATGCACATAGGTGATCACAAGGGGAAAAAAAATTGAAGAGATGCACAAAAATCCCAAATTCCATTGATTTTTATTCATTCATTCATTCATCCCAACTTTACTTCAAACCATAGATAACATTCAGAGAAGTCCATAACAATTCAAAGGACCAAAAAAGATCCCACATTCACTAAAAGAAATTAACACCCCCCATTCAAAAACAACATGAATACAAACAAGGAAGCCAAATTCACACAACTCGCATTCATTTATTAACCATTCATTCCCTTACAAACTTTTAATCATACACACTCCTCACTCAATACCCACATAAAGATAAGAGCTTTCAGTAGATCACCTTACAAATAAACACAAAAAAATAGACATATAAACGCAAAATGCATAATCATAACAAGTAAATTCATAAAAAGATAAAAAATTTATTAAACAACACGACCCACAACTGGGTACTTAGCTTCGAATTTCTTCTCCCAGTCACTAAGAACGCCCATCTCTTTCTCTGTGAGGCCATCGAGGGAGGGAGTGACATCGTCATCATTCTTGCTCATCTTAGCCAAAGCTCTGCTGGCATCTTTGCCTGCGAACATCGCGTACGCGCCACCTGGGCCGTAAAAGGACTTGCCTGTTGTCACGTCGAACACGCGGCCTTTGATTGCCACGTATATTGGTTTTGATGGGTCTGTTCCGTTGTATTGGATCAGCTGAGCCGGTGTGAATTCCATTGACGAATGAACGAACGATGATCGTCTGGTTTGGTTGGTAGCGGTGCGTACTGAGAGTAGTGGAAGAGATGTGAGAAAGATAAGGTTAATGCTTTTGTTGTTGGTTTAGACTTCAGAAGTTCTTTAGCCCAATAAATTTAATTAAAAAATAAATACACTAGGATAGTATTGATGCACTTTCATCACGGGCATTTTAGCACGCATCTATATATATATCATTTGGTGATTCAAGTTACACCCGATTGTGAGATTATTACTAGAGTCATTTCACTAACCTATGAAATATTAATACCCAACAGATGAAACCCCACTTCAAATTTCTATTGGGCAAGTCATATATTATTAACAATTTAACATGATGAATCTTTCCAGAAGAGCCATGATGGAAAAAAACGGGATGATGTGAACCAACATTGATACAGGGACAAAACCACCACCGTTAAAACTCTCTACAGTTACAAACATATAAATATCCTTGGTTCAGAAAGGATAATTTTTATATGATAAACAATAATATTTAATAATGATCTACCGAGTCATATCAAGGGCAACCAATCCGGTTAACAATGTTCAAAAATAACATTTGTGGTGTATTGTCAATGGCCGCAATGCCGATTAATAACAAGCCATCGACCAAGAACAGCTCCCCAGATAGACAAACAAGCTCTTGCAAGTTGCAACTTCCTTTCACTTCAATACTTGGCAAATGATCACAAACTGAAGTGAACAAGCACTGATACTTCCTTACTGCAGAGGAATGCCACCACCCGAATATTCGACCTCCTGAAATTGACCAGAAAATCACTGATGTTAAAGAAAGCTATAATGGGGCAACCTGTGATGGAGGGATTTTGAGAACCCAGGTATTAAAGAACCTTCACCCCTGTCACAATTAATACAATTACACGACAATAGTAGAAAATTTTTGATGGCGTGATTATGATCATCTAAATAGCTGGCCATAAAAGTTCAACAAAATAATAATCTGCTTCAATTCAATTTTCAAATTTCTATGGTGAGGAGGGGCTTAAGGAAGACAGATGGGGAGTTAAGGAAGAAGAATTGAACCAGAGCGGGGGGTAAGGATGAAACCCAATCCGATGCATGTGTCGGAAGAAGCCCCAATGTGTTAAGCTGCCAAAATCAAAGAAATCAAACATAAAAACCAATATTTCTTGTATCAGAATTCCGTTCCTCATGCAGAGATGACCTGTTTATATTGTATATGTATAGTGGATCCTCACCTTCCAAACACCCAGTGCTAAGCCTCCCAAGTTAAGGGCAATGAACAGCAACTTGGGTCCCAGAAGATCTACTTTACTGTCCTTGTAAGGCTCAAAAACTGCAAAATCAAAGTGAACTTGGTAAATATTTTAGATCTTCAGTAGATGCATAAGTTGAAGAATATCACATACAGATTTGAAACACTCTAAATCCATATAACAAATTGGCAAGATAAATAGTCTAACGACATAGATCTACCAAAACACTAGGGAATTTGTTAATAAAAGCAGATATTCTAAATGTATACTCTTCTGGAAGACAAGAAACAAAAGATGCCAAAGAATGACATGATTTAATGGTACTTCAATCATTAATATCATTTGACATCTTCGAGTAGTGGTAAGAGAGAAGAATTTCTTGTAGGCCAAAGTGGGGTTTCCATCTTGATTCCCCCTTTTTCTTTCTTCTATCTCTCTCTCTTAATGAATATATACAAAGAAGGGGAAACAGAAAGAAGTTTGATCACACAAATTGGTAACATCCAAAATTAAAAATTCCTTGGTGCTTACCCTTTCCAACCCCTTGTAGAGCACTTATAGGCTGCCAGAGAGCTGAAAAAGTAATACCAATGCTAAACAGATGCACAGTACTTCCCGCCATCCACATCATAAAGCCCATCATCATCAGATTCTTGAAAGGGGCTTGTGCCACTTCCCAAGCTTTCTGCTCATATAGAATAAAACTAGATGATCAATTAACATTACTTTTAACCACTTCCAAAATAGTAACTAGTGCTACTTAAACTCATTATCGACATGAGTTAGTATAGTGCATAATCAGCACTCCGACATTCCAATCCGAAAAATTTTTAAAATAAAAATAAAATGCTTACAGCAGAAACCAAAATCATAATGCCAAAACATAATATCCTTACAATTCCCCTGTAGCATCACCAAGCTTTCTGAAACCCTAACACCACTCAATTTCAACAAATTCAGTACTTTTTACAAACAAAATTGTAACATTCTCACCAATTTCACCTTCAACTACCAAACAAACAACTCAAAATCATCATTACAAGTCAAAATCCCATCTCGTACCGAATCTAAACTAAAACAACTAAAATTTTCAACTTAAAAACAAATCTTTTCCTTCACCATTCGAAACTTTTATCAGCTGACACATAAGATCTGATCCACCCAATTAAAAGAAAAAAAAATTAAATACGTAAGAAAAGAAAGAATAAAAGATTGAGATTTGATAAAAGAAAGTACCTGAGATTTCCAATTGGCTTCGGCATCTTTCTTTTGACGACTTAGCGTTGAATCATCCTAGTAATTCATATTAACCAGAGCCTCAAAATTAGATAATTGAATAAATATACTTATATAAAGAGAGGAGAAGATATTTGTTAGGGTTTAAAATTTGAACCTGATCTTGAGAAGCCCGAGAGAAGCCCGGAGGGTCAGCGATGTCGCGAGTGGAAGGAGTCGTTGAATTGTCGGTGAAATCAACAGCCCATCTTCGCCCGGAACCCATCACTCCTTTGCCTTTTTCCATTTTCGATGGATTCAAAGATGAATCGATTAATACGATATTGTATTATTATGATTCTTGATTCAGAAAGCCACTGGTTTTAACTCCAGTGTTTTAGGTTGCTGTCCCAAACACGGCCTTAAAGCCCTCCAGTAAAATTCGCCCTTGTTTTTGTTTTTTCTTTTTTTAATACAAAATTATTTAACAAATATTTTTATAAATAAAATTAAAAAAAAAACAAAAACGAATAAAAAGATAAGGAGATGGATAAAGCTAAAATGGAAAATTTATTTATTACTTTATTACTGGACTAAGATTTAAACTTAGATAATTAATTAAATAAGAGTGCTTGAAAACCACTTATATAAATCAATGGGGATAATATGATTTAATATATACACACACGCACACACACACAATAATATATTAATTGTAATATAAAATAATTAAAATAAAAATAAATTTTATTTAAATAATTCAATCAGATAATATTAGGGTAACTGCTATGTTGGAGCAGATTTAAAATAGAGCGGCCTCGCTATGTTGGAGCATATTTAAAGTAGAGCGGCCTCCGTAATCATTAGATTTTTGTAGTTGAATTTAAAATAATTATAACAATATACATCCAACGATTCTGGAAGCTGCTCTCCTTTGGAGCTGTCCTAAGAAAACTGAACCAATTATTATTTATCATCTATGTAATGAAATATAAACGGACATACGTAAATAATTCCCAAAAATAATCTACGTTATAAATTTATTAACGACGTGTGATCTGATTTTCATTTTTCCTACTCCAGATTAGAAGTTTTACAATATGTCGTGTGTGCATTTGGATTCATGGAAAATCGGTTACTTTTTCGGATCCTTTGGATTCATGGAAAATGTCCATCCCAGAAAAGGAAAGAAAAAGTATATGCACAGTAAGTTAAAGCTCAAGCTAGAAAATCACACAGTATATGGAGACAAATACTCAAACCCACGACTTGAGAATACAATGCACGGATAGACTCAAACCATTAATCTAAGAATACATTGCAGCAAGCTCCTGCTCAATAAAAACTCGGCATTTGTCACATTATAACAAAAATGAAAAAAAAAATATATATATATATATATAAAACTAACTTATAGATTTTGATATATTAATGTACGCTGTCTGCAAACATACTTTCAGTTATGTACATTTATGCATAATAGCTTCATCTGCAACAACTCTATTTTAGCCGAGAATTTGTCCGAAAGATTAGCTATAATAAAACCTGCAAAAACCTGAATCCAATATGCAGGTGATCATCAGATCATGCAATATATTTTTGAAGGTAAAACAAGATGCTGAAGCGGAATTAGATGAAAAAGAGGCAACCTGAAGGCATCCAAAGATGTAGATTGCAGAGTAGTGACGGCCGTGTATAACCATGTCAGCCACCATTGCAAGGGGCATGGTCAAGGACATGCCCAGCGTCGCAACTAATGGAGTGGTCCAAACCACAGAGAGAGCCCTGAATCATTTGGAATGGAATATTTAGAGAATCAAATGGCAAAACTCACTCTAGACTGCAGTTCCAGAGCAATGAGATGGCATTTGTACACCATACAGGAGATGAAACCAAATTTGTAATACATACAATGGAAAATAGTCAAGTTTACAACCATTTAAGCATTGATTTTATTTACTTGGCGAGTAATCTATGGCTTTTCTTTTTTTTCTTTTTCTTTGAGTACACATATATCTCCGTTTTGAGTTATTTAATCAATCAAACAATCAATGTTGGAGAGATGTGATTTGGATGGCTTATACTGATTCTATTTTCTGCCATGGAAATCACTCTGAAAACTAAAACGACTGATACCCATATACATACCAAAAGTAGTCTGAGAGAACACTCCCCACAAAGCCATTTAGCAGCAGCACTTCTCCAACTGATTGTGAATGTGGAAATCTGAATGGAGGTTCAATTCCTGCAGCGTTCAGAGGCCATACTGGATAGAAAACGACATTGATGTGAGAAATACTCCATTGCAGAAGAAAAGCGTATGCTAGAACAATGCACATATGCTTCACCATCCGTTATGCTCAACTAATGTTCGAGGTGGGGGCCTCTACAGCCCCCTTATAACATTGACGATAAAATAGTCTACCATCTCCTTGTAACATTGATGATAAATTAGAGGGACATATCCAAAGAGCTGCATAGAAATTACTTATGCACAAAGATACCACAATTCTCTGCTGCTCAAGCACCATAGTATGGCAATAGAGCCACATTTCAAAGCAAAAGACCTCATACGTAAAGGTCATCATGCCCGTTAACAAAATCATAATCTAGTAAAAGAGATTATGATTTTGCTTTGAGGTCTTCTTCAGCATCAGAATCTTTCAGTCCATCAGCTGACTAGATTGAGATTGAAAATTAGCCTACGGTACAATTCCTGTTCAACTATTTGACTACTAAGGGACTAAACTATTTACAGCATGAAGTAAAACGTAAATATAGCCAAACTACTTACTGAGCCACCAAAGACCAAGAAAAGTAAAGAGGCCAATATATCCAAAGAACTTCTGCACATCGACCTTGTCTCCTTCAGATCCAGCAGATTTTTTCAGCAGCACTGCAATACATAGAACCACCAGGTGACAATTAGGCAGAAGAGTGCCAAATAATGCATACCTGTGCTATTGGTGAAATCATATATCATTGAAATTTCCATTAAGAAACCTACCAGTAAATAATCCATATGTAATTGCAGAGAGGAGACCGAAAATATCCCCTGTAATGTTGTGCCTTCTAGACCTTGAAATATGAAAAGAAGAGAGTTTCCAAAAGTTATTAAAAAAAATTACAAAATAAGTATTATTCTCACATCAATAAATATGATAGGCTATTTATCGCAGAGCCAATTGTACAATACATGTAGTGGCAAGGAGCGTTGAGGAAAAGAGAGATTAAGCACATCACATAAAATAGAAGGTTAAAAGTGGATTGATAAATCAGCATAAATTTGCAGCAAATAAAAAGAGGAGAAAGGTAAGTAGTTTTAAAGTAAAAGCTGAGCACAGCTTATTAACAACATATTTAACTTACTCAGAGGCGCTAAGAAATTCATCCGCTGCCCAAGTTTTTCCAACCGTTGTCATGGCAACACCAGCCATGCTTATGAAAACAGCAACCAGTTTTGCGATAGTTAGCGAGTCCTGTCCAAGAAGAGCTCCAAAGAAAAGCGTAAACAGACCTGATGTAGAAGTTAGGACAGTTGTACTTGCAACACTAGTATTTGCCAGAGCAGAGTTTGAAAAATACTGCAAAGGATTAAAGAATTAAATTAGTCATATACTAAGAAAAGCCAATATGCAATATTTCTCCAAAATAAAAGATAAAATATAAGTTCCAATGATCATATATTCTTAACCCAGTGTCAACATTGCTGTCAAATATGCTATATTTGCACAACATAATGCAACTAAAGAATTTTAATCAAAAACTAGATCCGGAGTCATGTTATTTAAGCTGTTTAGAGATGGCCTCCCTGTAAATACTGAATTATCTTTCATGAGGGAGAAAAATCAGACATATAAATGTGATTGATTAGTCAATTCACCTGCTTCTATATGCATAGGTACCAAAATTTCTCCCAGAAAAACTTCTCTACAAGGACCAACAACTTCAAAAGGAACAAGAAATGAGAAGGTAGATTATGTTACCTCTGTTATAAACCATATTGGAGTAAGATATAAACTGCACTTGGCAATTGCCCATGAACTAAGCTCGCTTCTTTGTTCAAGCACGTGAGGCTCATCCTTATCGCTCTTTGCAATCAAAGGCCATCCTTCTTCCCTTTCACTAAGATCTTTGCCCGTCATTAGACTGCTTCTGGGATCAGTTTCCAGACTGTTGTTCAACTCATTGCTTTTAAGAGGAATATCAAGCCCAGTCGAAGTGCTTGTCAAAGAACGGTTACCAAACAGATTCTTAAAGATATTTTTATCCAGTAAGCTGCAAAAGCAATCTCTCAAAAGTGCTACAGGCAAATAAATCACCATAAGTGACACCCCAAGATAAGTGAGTGCAAATGGTTGCCTATACTCCGTGAAAATTTTCTGCAGAAAATAAGCAGTATGAGTTGAAATTCTAAAATTTTAGTCACGGATTAATCCTACAGACCAAGAATTAGCAAATGAGTAGTTCATCGAGTAATAAGTTTATTCTTGAAAATCACATTGATTCTAATTTACAATTGTACAAATTTTGCTCCTCCATACCAGGAATGAACTAATTTTGTGGAAGTAAAATGTAGTATGTTACCGATATAGTTATAGCTCATAGCAACCTAAGTCGATTTAATAGCTTTTTTTGAGCCATCAGTGCATTGAATTTACAACACGAGTCCTTCATACATATTGCATAATGGGATTTATCTAGTTACAATCAATATTAACCAAAATCCATTCCCTTAAAACAGTGAAAATTACTTTACATCAATATCAAAATGGCAAAAACAGTTCAGCGCTTTAAACGCACTATTCCTAGTTCCCATTGCAACATACACATCACTTATGAACAATAAAAAGTTCCCATTCAAAAATGTTAATACAATTCTACCCAAATCATCATATGCAGCGCATGCAAAGAAACATCGTAAAATTGAGGAAATAAAAAGGTTCTGTGGAAACCAACAAACAAAACCAAAGAATCAAATGAAAAGGGCAAAAAAAACTATAAATAACTCATTACTTGAGTGATCTCAGCAGAGGTAATCCAAATCAACACAAAAGCGCCAATCAAACCTAACCCAGCTTGATACTTCCAGCCCATCACCAAAAACACAGTCAAATTTCCCAGAACAGAAAGTTTAACTCAAATTACAAACTGGGTAATCATCGTCTTTGAAAAACTTATTTGCATAACAACGGAGTCCCAAGATAAAATCTATGGCTTTGTTTTGTTCTATGTTATACAAATAGAATGGAGCTAAATTTGAGAATATGAAAAACAAAAATTTTGACATTTTCAATTCATGTATGCCAAGATTTTGGTCAAGTTTTTGCATTGATGTTTCTGTTTTTTTATGATACGCTAGTGAAACAAGAAAGTTCAAAGTTGACAAGTGGTGATGAGGTGGCAATGGATCTGTTCGTTGCGGTGCTGAACCTGCGGGTCCTACGTGGTCATGCCACGTCATTTTTTGGGTTATTTTTCAATCAAAAAAGCACAAGTAAAGGCATAATTTGTAGTTTGTTTCAGACGGGTCCTTTCACTGTTGTTATTGATAGTTACAGACAAAGCTATGTACGAGACTGAAATCCACCCAATGATATTATAGCCGGAGGATCTGATAAGGGCAAAATTATGTTGTAACTGTGGTATGGTACCACAGTTACGTTTAATTATTAGATCCACAATTACACAGTTGCATTGACTGAATTCAATAGCTGAAAGCAACTGTGGTATTATATCACAGTTGCAATATAGCTGCACCTATCTGATAAGCATACTCAAGAAATCTACATCAATAAAATCTATATAATAATTCAAATATTTAGTAAAGATTTGATTTTTGTGGTGATTGATAGTTATTGAATAAGAAAATATAAATCATTAAATTTTATATTGTACACTATTATAAATGTACACATGATAAGAAATTATTAAAAGATTAATATTTATTACGAATAAGATCAACATTATAATCAAATTCACATTTAAAAATCATTACTTTTACAATATTATCAAGAAGCAATTAATGACTCAATGCTGATTTGAGCTCATACTAAATTTTTTTACAAGATTGCAAAGAAAGATCAGCACTAAGTTCAAATTCATTAAGAATGATATTTTGTTAATCTTTTTTCATATTGGTTCTTTTATTTTCTCACTTTTTCACATAAGCCATTGCCTTATTTTCTACGTTGATTTGTTTTATATAACCGGTACACGAGTATTTATAAAACAGATGATCTAGTTAAATGAAGATAACATAGTAACAAAGACCCGCGTGAAAGAAGAAAAAAATTACTTATTTGTAATTTCACTCTTACAAAAACGATCCTTTAAATAGTTACACTGTATATAACGAACAAATAAATAGATGCATATTCTAATTTCCCGCTCTTTTCAGCACACAAAAACACAAATGTTTAGACGGAGAATAATGATACAACCAGAAAACACAAAAACACAATTTAGTAAAAGAAGAGTAATGATATAAATACAAACTGTCCGTGCAAAGTATTTTGTATAAACTGACCAAATGGCATAATACTATTGGGTGAATGAAAATACTAACAAGATCACAACCAATCCCAATCTCATCTTCAGCCTTAAGCGACCTACGTTTAATAAAATTTTTACGCCAAAGCCCCTGAAGAAAATAGGAATCACGATGCTTGTAGTAACGGAAGTTGACGTTGTGTTTGGAGCTGGTATCAAGATCCCGCAAGAGAACTTCAATATCATCAATGGTTGCCCTTTTGACTACTGTTGGACTCCAGAGTTTCACGATGTGTTCCTCGACAGCAGCTTTTTTTAAATCGAGGTAGTATCTTTTGCCGCCCACATCTTCTGCTGTTAGCTTGATTTTGATCATGGTGGAAGCAACAAATTTGTTATTGAGAGAATGCGTGCTGTGACCTGTGAGTGAAAATATCAAAATACACAAAATTCTAGTGGGTATATACATACATACATACATATATATATATATATATGGGAGTGTGTACAAATAGGGCATGTACATTGATGTATTAATTAGGGTCGTGTAGTGTAAGCAAGAGAATTGAATTTTTTTCCCTTCTTGCACGTAATATTTTACCATAATTGCTAACAAAATGAAAAAATCTTCTCTGCATTTAAAATAGCACATCAGCCACCTGACAATTCCATAGCCTTCTGCCATGTATGCAACAGGTTAGTGGTTAAGTACGCTTGTCATAATCTTATTGATTTACCTCCTGTGATGTTATATAATCCTATTGTTTTGAATTGACCGGCATGGAGTCACCGGTGACGGAGGGTTAAGCTTTTATTTCCAATTTGCCGGAGAAAATTTGTAATAAAAGCATTGTTCAAATAGAACATTTAAAGGTAATTTTGGGTAATAACATTCCATTTTTTAAATAACAGTTGCACCCCTAATGACTTTTACATTTTCTCAACTAAGCATGTAGTTTAACTACTTATTTCAAATGGACCCTTGGCATGACATCCACCGCAATAAGCGAAATTTTGTTGCTTTTGCATTTGCCGGCTGTTACTTGCAATTTAGGAAAATATTGAGCAATCAACTCAGGTGTGTCCTAAATTTTGACAATAATATAGAGAATATTATTTCGATAACTCAGTTTGATGGTGATGATATGTTTAATAATCATCAGTAGCTTTGGCACAGGATATTGGATCAAATAAAACTCTCAGTTATGCATAAGAAATCTAATCATTATCAAGCAATGGAATGAAAGCGAATAGTCATTGTAACAGAGGACTCAGAGCCAAAATTCAGCGCGGGGCAATAATTTAAGTTACACATGAATAATGAGGTACAAAGTTTCTTTGTCTAACCAGCTCATGAAGATCCTGAACAATCCTGAAAACAGCATCTGGTCTTGCTAGTTTTAATGCATTTTGTGACATGGCCTTAAGCTCGTCCATTCTTGGGCCGAACCATTGGGAAACCATATTTGCTATCTCCTTTGGCGACTTCGAAAATTTCCCACACCCATTTTCCACAACATACGGCACGTTGCCAGCTTCCTGTAATATCAAGCTAACCTTGTGACTTGTGAGCATGGTGGAAACATTATTGCAGTATAGTATCTCGAAGCAACAAAGACAAACATCTATTTAGTATTTAGTAAGATGCACCAAAAGCTCTAGTAAATGCATGGACTCCACCAATCTTGATAGAAATTGTGATTTACAGGGTAGCTGGAAGTAAAAAGAAGGGCAAAACAGAAGAGATACAAGCACTGGCCATATTTCGAGTGCTGGATACTCATTAATTCCCGTTCTACCTCTAAGTTATTGTAAAAACATGAAAGAAATCGTCACGAAGGGTGAGGCTAAGTGCTTCACCACTGCATGCATATGGTCACCAATCAGTGACTCACTGTTTGTGTCACCTGAATGTTTCACCACTGGGCTTGCAATTTGGACTTTGAGCCACTGTTTACCGTTTACCACCACTTAAGCACTATTTAAGTAGTCTCCAAGACATGAATTCCCTATAGCCGCCTTACTTGAGAATGGTTCACTAACTCCATATAATCCATAAGATATTACAATATTTTTAACCAAATAATTTACTAATGGCATGATCATTTGTTCTTGCATCAATACTAATCAGATTTCGAGCCAAAAAATTATGTATTCATAGAGAAAGAAGAAAAATAATTTTCTGATTGTTTCAGAGGCTATGTCTGGCTGACCTAACTTCAGAAAAGAACAAAAAGAAAATACAGAAATTAAAAATATAATAAACAACCCCTAACCCAAATTCATCATACAAAAAATCTGATCATGCGAAGATTTAATAATAAAATAGTAAAATAATAATGCAATAAAGGCTAATGAAAAAAGTTCAAAGAACAGTTAAAATTAAACTCACTTGTCCAGCAATGAAATCATTCAGAATTATAGGGAGGCCCCGTATCATTGCTTCTGCAATAGTCCCTGGGCCAGCCTACAGGCAAAAAATATATATATATATAAGAAAATATTAGATGACCAGTAAGAAATGATGAGAAGATATCATCACTGTTAAAAGAATCTAACCTTTGTGATAATGCAGTCACAAGCACCCATAGCTTCCTCCATTTTAGAGACAAAACCTTTTACCTAAATGACAGAGCATCTATGTCAACTTCTTCAATATGTATCTGTGACATGACATACTCATAATGCCATAAACTTAAATGTGATACTTTAAATGTTTATACCTAAGTTGGACAAAGACTCGTTGGAATTGCAGATAATGGTTAGTACCTGTACAGGAATTTTCCAATCAGTAGAAAGCAATTTGTTGGCAAGCTTTTTGTTACGGCCACATATCACAAGGACCTGACCTATTGGCTCCCCAAGATTCTCATCATATAATGCATTACCAAGTGCCCGAGCAGTAGCCTCAATAGGACCCATCCCTTCCCCTCCTCCCATCAGCAATACGGCAGGAAGATCCTCATCCATTCCTAGTTCTCTCCTTAATTCAACCTACAGTTATTAGATATGAAGGAAGATAAAGGAAGTTCATATTGTCAGCTAACATGATACAACAATAGACAGAAATCCACAGTTACTATAAACCACATGTGAATGAATGCCCAGAAACAAATCAACAAAGATTTCCAGCCATCATGACACAACGACATCCCTTCTGAGCCACAAGGAAGCCAAACTTAAAAGGCCAATCAGCCATAGACGTAACCAACCTTAGGCCGAACTGGTTTCACAAAAGAAGGTCGAACAGGAAGGCCGTAAACTTTAATTTGGGAAGCCTGCAAACCAGCTTTCATTGCCCTCTTTGCTACATCTGCTGTTGGGCAGTAGCATCTTGTTACAAGTTTATGAAACCTACAAAAGAAGACATTGATTGTCAGAACTATACAATGAACAATGGATCAAAACATAAACCATAAGTGCAGAACTGACCATGTAGGGTGGCAAGTGCTTAAATCTGTAATTACTGTGGTAAAAACTATCTTCTTTAGAAGGCCTTTTGCCCTCAGGATACGAAGTGGAACATGTTGCATCAGTGGATGTACACTAATAATAATGTCCGGCTGGTATTTCATCAATCCTTTGGCAACCTCCCTTTCAAAAAGGCAAATACTATGATTAGATGAGACAAAAATATATGTAGCCAGAAAGCTCTGCCAAGCAATTTGCTAAATAAAATTCTGTAAAAATATGGCAAAAATACAAACTAAAATTTCTGAGTCCCTTGCATTGTTACAGGGGCCATAAAAAATTAGCATATTAGATGTCCAACATGAATGATATTTAAAAAGTGTGTACATTAACTATGCAATTTATACCCGATTCTTTTCCAGGATCTACAGCTGTTGGAACATCAAATGATTAGAATGAGGAATTAGTGAAAGATGCTCTCTAAGGTTAGCTGATCAAATATGTCCGGAAACAAAAGCACTTCCTTCATATTATAGAAACATAAACCAAAAGCATTCATCTTAAGAGGAAAAAGCCTTACCGGGCAATGAATGTTGAAGTAGCGGCAAAATTAGATTGGTGAATCACACGGGGAGCAGTTCCATAATATGTCATTTTCCACAATGGCCCGTGCTTTACCAAGAAGTTGTAGCTTCGGGGCAATTGGTTAAACGGCCAAGGCGTATGATCCGACCATAAATCAGTAACAAACACCTGCGACAAGCACTCTTAACACACAGAACATGATCAACACATAGACAATCACACATCCACTACTCCTTCTGCCCCTAGAGCTCCAATTGGTTACCAAGAAATTGCAATATATACAGGGCATGTTTGTAACTGCTATGCCTTCAATCAACTTTAAAAGCAAAATAGCTACCCCCTTATGGTTGAAAGCTTATGAATAGCTAACCCCTTACGGTTGACAGCTTATGATTTCAATCCGCGGCAGCTGTAACAACAAGCCACAGGACTTCAATCCCAAAATACCCATAAATGAAAATCTAAGCCACAACATACTCAACCTAGCCATCTAAGACCTAACAATTGCATTCTATATAATTCAATTTGAGTAAGTTCCTACTCATTTAAACAAAAATAATACAAAATTCTATCTTTGTCTACATTTTTTCTCGGCAACCAAACAGAGCAAACAAAGTTATACTCTTATTCCTCAAAATAAGATTAAAATTAATACTGACCTGATACTCATTGCCAAATTTCTCATGAAACGCGGCCTTAATAGCTTCAGCAGAAGCACGGTGACCGCCACCGGTATCACTCATCAAAATCAAAACTTTTTTCGGCTGATCATTCTCAATACCATTCAAAGGCAACCCCTCATCCTCCAAAACGCCACCGTTTTCATCCCTTATCCCATTTCTCTCACTCGAATTAATCCCAACAGAAGCGAACCCAATTGGTAATCTCTCACAGTGGAACTTAATAGCCTTATTAAACTCGTTCACAATTCTACTAACATTAAAAGAACCAACACTACTCCCTTTGCCACTTCTCAAACTGAACGAAGAAGCAGCACTAACTTTACAGTTTCTCTTTCGTTGACCAATTGAGGACTTAAATGAATCAAAGTACAAGTAATTCGACTTAAACGAGGCGTACTCATCTGAACTTGAGTTGAAAAAACGCGAACTGAAAGCAAAGCGACCAACTTGAGCGACCAAATCGAACAGAGGAGCTGATTCTTGAGAAACTGTTGAAGGGTTTTGCATCATTGAGTTTATTTAGCAAAAATTTACGATTTTTCAGCAAAAAAACAAGGGGTGAAAAAAATAATACATTGTAGGTCTTTATCAAATTAGAGCAAATGAAGAGGCAAGGAACAAAGCAAGTGACAAAAAGGAGAAACTCTCTTGAGCGGGTGGCTTTGTGGCCACAAAAAGGCTAGAGAGGGGATTTAGAGAGGTGGATACGAGAGTAGATTCTGGGAATTCGTGAACAAAACGCGCTCTGTTAATTTTGTAAAGAACGATGTCATGATGTTAAAATAATGAAAGATTTAACTGAAGAGAAAGAAGACAGAGTCACGAAGTTTTGGCCCTCGGGATATTGTGGTGGGAGCAGGGTCGGGTTTTGGTCCACCGCGAGTCTACTGTGTCCTAGTTGTTCGGTTTCATCTAAATTTTGTGGTCTTCGATTAAGCGTGGGGCCAACGAGACTGTAGTGACTTACTAGATCATCATAGGAATTGATGTGGCGGCATCCTCCTATCAATATTTGACAAGTGTACAATATTATCGAGCCCATGGTTGCGATGACGGTGCGTTTGAATGTCCGTATTTGTCATATACTGGTTCGGGCAGACTCACCGTGGCGGCCAGTACAGACTCATCAAAGTTTCTCTTGTGAATGTGTGTGACATGTGACTTATTTTATGTTTGTTTATTTATTCATATTTTTAAGATCTCGCTAAGATATGAGTCCAATTAATTTAGGACTAGTGAGTCTGGAAAAATAACTAAAAGTCCGAATGAGTACAGAATCGGAAACCTGGAAAGTATGGTTTGACG
This sequence comes from Citrus x clementina, assembly GCF_000493195.1. NCBI lineage: Eukaryota > Viridiplantae > Streptophyta > Magnoliopsida > Sapindales > Rutaceae > Citrus > Citrus x clementina. Next base: position 897,898 of record NW_006263303.1, on the reverse strand, counting down.
TTTGAGCATCGTCAGCTTTGTCAGAATGAAATCAAGAAGATTCGCATGCAGCCCATGTGATTCATAAGCCTCAAATTCTCTATATATTTAGAAATGCCGAATTGGTGGTGAGTGGGAAGCAGTGCCGTCCAACTTCATTCACCGGCCATGTGAGATACTTGCGTAGTGCTAACTGCAATACCGATCCAATTTCTTAATTGGCCATGTGAAATCCGTTAGCTGCAGGCAGGTCCTCATTTTCCATGCATATTCAAGAGAGAATGAAAATCTTTGACCAACTCAATGAAAAAAGAGGAGAGAAAAATCATTGACCCAATTCAGCGTTTATCTTTAAATCATAATTTTCTTGTTGGTCGGCAAATTTGAAGTTGAAGACCCACGCATTATGGACACAATGGGTATTTCAAATTAGGTATCAGCAAAAGCATGGCCTAAAATCAAGCCGAATCTTTAGTCACTGGGCTACACAGAACGCAGGAAGCCCACATAACATGCACCGCCAGCTTAAGCTTTAATGGAGCTTTCTTACAGTTCGTGGTGCGCTTAGTAACTCCACTATGGATGTCTACTAAAATTATATTGATTTTGTTTTTATTTATTAAGTTTTTTAGCTTTTTAGTGCCTATTTGGTATATTCTATTTAATGATTATAAGTGTTTATTTAATTTTACAAACTCTTATTAAATTTTTTTTTGTAGTTTGTTTTTTTAACAGAGTTTTTGAAGATCAAATAAATTATTTTGCCTCTACTAGTAAAACTTCAAATTTTGAATTTTTGGGAGTTGATTTTTTTTAAATATTAAAATGTCTAAAATATCTTATATTATCTGACAATCTTATTTTATTATTTTCACGACATAATCTTAAAAAACTTGTCTATTAAAATTATTTTATAATTTTTAATAAAAACTCTCATTGACAACAAAACAAATAATTTTTTTTTGGTATACTTGTAAAAGCTCTACTAATAAAAGTTTTACTTAAATAAGCTTTATTTATACCAAATGGAGCCTTAACCTTGATAGGAATCTTGATGTATACAATAATTTGGGCTTTTCAATTTAAAAGAAAATATTGCCCCAATTCAAACATCTTGAAGCAATTATCAAAATTAATAACTTAATTATAGTATTGGTTTGCCCTTGCTGTAAAGACTAAAATTTTTATAGTTATAACCTATTGGTTTAATATTTGGAAATTTTTGCTTTAATTATGCTAAAGACTCTATTAATTGTTTTTGTAAATCTCTCTGTGTAATTTTTATTCAATCTAATTATATTTGTAAATCTCTCTGTGTACTTTTAGTATATTTTCTACTTTAACAGTTTGAAACTTTGCAAGACTTTTGATTTTTGCATGCCATTACTTTCTCGAACCTCAACATAGAATCACGTTTACACATTACAAACGAGTAAAAATCAAATTCTCTCAATTTAATTTTTAGTCAGAACATTAAAATCACGTTAATCTTGATACGTGATATGAATTATTGGCTACTAGAAAGGGCATAAACGAACCTTTTAAGGAGTCAAATTCCTTCCCCTCAGTAGCATTAATGATTTATAGGCACATTTTTTAGGTGGACACATTTAGAATCTTCGCTTTCAATAAAGTTAAAGCAGAAGTGCTTCTCGCTTTTGGAAAAAAATAAAAATGCGCTCATAAGCACGTTCCCCACCCCATTTGCTCAAATCCACTATCTTTAACAAAATTCAAAAGGCTTATAATAACAAGAATGAATGTCCTTCTTGGTGACGATTTCACACAACATGTCCAATCCTTACCCCATGAACCATGATGTTGTTGAGTTCATCATCATAGTTGTTTCATCTTATCTGGCAAATTATTGAGTACTTTTCTGAAAAGATTAATTTGGTAATTACTGAAACAAAATTCATTGTCTTCTGTGACAAGCCTATCCAATAAAAGAGAAAAAAAAATTATATATATTTTTTATGACAATAGTTATGGTGGAACTACTCTATCGTAGAACACTGATGATAACCGTCAAATTATAGTAATAAATATATATTTAATAATTTTATGAGGAAAAAAAAAAGAAGAAAAATTAACATATATTTATCTGTCAGTTATTCTCTTATGGGGACTAAGACACTTTTAAGGAACATATTTTAAGCAATTTATATAGTGCCTTCACATTCAGATTTTTTCAACAAACTCTCATGCAAGTTCATATTAAAAATGCAGTGTAAAGCAAACAAATTCAAAAGCAATGTGTACACATGTAGCAATTAATGGACCCACAAGGCCATAAATACTATATTCTATATACAGTGACTGATATTGATCAACCGAATTATATCTTCATTCAAAGTCTATTCCAAATTAATGAAAAACACGTAGACTTGTGCGCGTCAATTCATTGACCAATTATTTCAATTTACATTACGACGTGTATCTCTTTACGATACGCTTACCCTTACCAAATGTGAAGAATATAAGACCATGCATGCAATATTTTAATATATTTACGATGTTCTCATTCAGTGGCGGATCTAAAAGAATAATTTACCGGGAGTTAAATTAGATAATAGTAAAATATAAAAAATTAAAATTTTGAATAAATAAAATATTTGTTAATACATTTATAATTATTCTCTACGAAATTTCATATTTTAAAAATATTATGCAATAGACTTGTCATCAATATTATTAAATTTATTATTTCTTATATAAACAACTAAACTATCATTTATCTCATCCAATTCCAAAGATGATTATTCATGAGTTTCATTACTGAAAACGTTCTCCTTACTATTATTATAGCAAATGTAAGAATTAATCTTATTTTTTAGAATAGAAAATATTTTGGGCGGAGGGCTATCATTATTTTTAATTAAAATATAAGTTTTTATAATTCTTAAAAGTTAAAGTTTAAATTTTATGGGGTTTATAATTTATAGTGACTATTTTAATAAATTTAATGAGGGATAATTAGAAAATAAAAATATTTTTCTCTTTTATTTTTACAATTTTTTTTTGGCCCCTGTTCTCATTGATCCATTGAAGCAAATAATAGACCTGAAAATTTTTTAAATTACAAAAGTGGATAATTGAACAGGTTTTTTTTTTCTTTTTAAATTAATTACATACCAATGCATATGCATTAACAATACTTACAATTAGAAACTTATTTTAGTTAAAATATTAGACTTTGAATATGCTCCATCTATTTCGAAATATTTGAAAGGAAATAAAATATTCTTGATCAACTCTATGTTGGCATAGTCTAAGTTTTTAACTAAAAACATGCCAAAATTACTTTCAGATTTTGGGTGAAAAAAAAAAAAAGAGAAATACTTTATCACCAGATTTTTTCAGTGCTTCCTCGGTGATTATAAATAAACAGTCTTGACAAATTAATTAAGTGGAAGAGACCTAATTTCTTGTGTGAAAGTTGAAACGACAATGCTTAATTAAGGTCCAAAGCTTGATTCGTAATGATATATTATATACTCTGGAGAAGTAATTAACAATATTTGCGAGGATTATAATAGAAAATGTTGCCGTATAGAATTCAATATTGATAATGCCAAGTGAAGCTGAAGACCGCGTCGTCTACGAAAGCTACGTGGGAACAGATTGAGGTTGAAGCCAAATATCTCCACCGTTTAGTTTGAAAAATTATATATGTTGTCTACATTTTATAATCTTTGTTCATATTTTGGATAATCATTTTCAGGTACAAATCTCTTGCACCTGCATTTTTTAAAGTGCAGATTTGCTTATATACTGTATGGTATATTAGTTAATTAAATAGAGAATTATAAATATTCTAATACATTAAAAGGTAAATATAACGAATCCGCATTTTAAAAGATATATGATATCCATATTAGAAAAGACTATATATTTAAGGAAAATTATCCACCGTCCACCCATTTTTTCCAATTTTTTTAAAAATACACAATTCTTTTTTTTTTTTTGCTGGAATCCACCTGAAGTTACATTTCTTTTCACTTTTCCACTTCCGTTTGGAATCCGTTAAGGAAATTAACGGAATATTACTTAAATGACTTTTTTACCCTCAAATGTAAAAGATAATTTATCCATCGACCACTTATTTTTTCGTATTTTTTCAGAAATACACAATTCTTAATTTTTTTTTGCTGACCTCCACTCGAAGTTGTATTGTTTTACACCTATCCACCATTGTGTCGCTGTAAAATGACGATTTTACCCTTATGACGTTAGCAAAGTTATAACGGTCTCCAAAGGAAGTGGAAAAGTGAAAAGAAATGTAATTTCAGGTGGATTCTAGAAAAAAAAAATTGTGTATTTTTTAAAAACGGTGAAAAAACGGGTGGACGTTGGATAATTTTCTTATACTTAAATTACTTGTGGTTATGATGTGACAAGATATTATAATTAAAGGAAGAAGAGTCTCTTAGAGTCTACTAGAAGAGCAAACACGAAAGTCAATTTATCTTTTTTTCTAAGAAAAAGAAGTCCATAGATTTGGCTAAATCAAGAAATACTAGCCCTTAATTAACACGGCGCACTACTAAAATCTACTCATTAGTCAAAACGTTTTGTAGCAGTTAAAAGGACTAGGATGGTTATCATGTTACGCGGAATTGGTAGAAATTTTTAACACACAGTGCCACGTGTTGTATGATGAAGAGATTATCAAGACACGTACATAAGGTCGTGAAGTAAATAAACACGACCGGTCTTATGTCGTTGTCTTGATCATCAGCCAAGAATCACGATGATGCAGATCACGGCCGTTCTTCTTGAGCATCAGACGGCTTATTTTATGCTCAAAATCGTGGAACTAATTGAACGGATGACCCCAGCGTCAACTCAAAGACCATAAAGATGGTATATTCTACTAGATATGGCCCACATCCTCATCAGCCGCGGCCATGATCCACCAATCACAACTGTCATCTGATACCTTGCGTTGTTGATCAGGTGAAAAAAAATCGAGTTTTATTATTTAATTTACAATTTGAAGGACCCGTTAGATTGTGACCGAGACGTTATAGTTAGAAAATTTAGATTTTGAAACTGCTCATTACTTGGGGGGTGGCAACAAATAAATTATTTTTCTTTTCACACGCATAGATATTAGATAGGGTTTAATTACGTATTCTGTGTGTAATTTGAGGGGTTTTTAATTATATATTTGGAGGTAAATTCCAACTTGTAATGAGTTCACACATTAGGGCTTCACCATTGCAGAGTTATAATAAAACTATCTCGACAGGGCTTCAACAGATTTCCGACTTTGAAATCAGTTGATTCAGTTAAGTACGTCGGCCACTATATCAACCATAGATAATTTTTGGCTGCAGGTAAAAAAATTTCATCTAATATGAATGGATTTTTTTTTTTTTAATATTTGGTTAGCAAGATTTCTGATCATTAATTAATGTTAGTTTGTGACGTAACGTCAATGACAATAATATACATCCATGAAGTGGGTTGGTAATTAAAACTTTTCATGCTAGCTATTATTAGCTACTATATATCGGTTTGAACTCTTCTGTCTAAAGAAAATTGAAAAATGGTTGAAAATTGTATAATAATTGCCAATCATTGTCAGTCTAATTTCGTCCAAATTGCGGTTGGACCCATTACTGTTCTTCCCGTTGAAATTCGAACCAGCATCATCATGCAAATTCGGACGCAGAAAAACAAAACCAAAAAAATTAAAAAATTAAAAAAAATAAAGAAGAAAACAGCAGAAATGACATGTATTTCCAATATTTCTCATCATGATCATGAATGAATCAAATCTCATTTTTCTCAATCAAAAACCCTTAAAAATGCAGAATACCAATATTAATTACGAAATACAACTTTTTTATACAAACGAAACAAGCCCTAAAACATAATAATCAGGAATACATATATGTAATATGATTGATATATATATATATATAGAGGCAAATTATATAAAACCCTAATCTCGAGTTTGCTGATCACTTGGCGAAGTCGGAAACAGAGTTAGCAGCTCCGGCGGGTCGCTTCCTCTCGGTGTACTCAACGGCGAGGGATGCAAGTAAAAACCCTTTTCAGCAATCGCTTTCTCTTCCTCGGAAAGAGCCGGAGATGACGGCGAAGCAGTGCCTGAGCTAGGGAAGAACATGTACTCCGATCCGAGGGGAGTCACCGGGCTCAGAAAATGAGTGTGTGAGTGTGAGGGCGATGAGCTTTTAGGAGGAGGAGGAGTGAGACCGAGCTTGATTTCGAGCTTTCTCGATGTGTGTCTGCGTTCTTGAAGCTTGAAGGGTGACCGGCGAGGGGCGGTTGGGTCAACGGGGATGGAGGGTTTTGACGGGAGTCTCGTAGGGTGGGTGACCGGGAGTTTGTCGGAGTTATGGGTTAAGCCGGTGAGCTTCTGGACTAACTCTCTGAAAGTGTTTGTATCTGCTTGGACAAAGGTGGTGGGAGCTTGTATGGGAGATGACATAATATTGGTATTGTGTTTGTGTCTTTCCATTTTCTACAAGAAGAGAGAAAAATAAAAAAAACATTAAAAAGAATATCGGCTTCAGAGCTTTTGTGAGAGAGAGGCTTAAGAGAAAACAAAAATTACAGGATTGTGGGAAGGCAGAAAGGCAGATTTAAAGTCATCGGGGGCGAGAGAGAGAGAGAGAGAGAGAGAGAGATTGTGTGTGTTTGTCTGTGTGATGATTTGGTAGATGTATGAAAACGTCTCCGTGTGTATTAAAGAAGATTATATTGGTATTTTTGTGATTGTATTTATGTGTTTGCTTTAATTGCTTATGACTGTGAGTGGCTATGACCGAGTATATATATATATAATTTATTTAAAGAAGGATCGTGAGTTTTGGGGCCACGGTTTGAATACAATGATTGGATTTGGATGTTACTAGCTGGCTAGCCGGTGAATTTAATTGCAGACTCCAACTCTGATGATATATATATATGTGTGTGTGTGTGTGTGTATTATATATCATTCATTAGACTCACAAAGTTTCAATACAAAGATATAACACATTATTAGACTTGTAAAGTTACAATACAGGCATATAAATTGCGATTTGATATAATATTTGACGGGCCACACGTTGATTAGCGTCAAGCAGCTAGATATAAGAAATTAACAGTTACTTAACTCATAATTATAACTGATTGGTGTTGTGTCGGCTCTCTACTTTATAAACCTAATCTTATTATGTTTTATCATCATCCAATAAATTTGGGATGAAATTTTAGGTGTAGAAGTTCTTTTTTGTTTTTTTTTTCATGACAAAAAAAATTATTTGTGAAAACTACCCTAGAAAACTTATAAAATTTTTACAACCGTACTACTTTGACCCCCAAAAAAAAAAATAGTCACAAAATTTGAAAAAAAGACATGAACTAGTCTAGAATGTCTTTTATTTTATTGCAACTTTTTTTTTGTAAGTACTTGGATATTTTAGTGTTTTAATATCTTTTGTGAAAATTTTATAACCCATTTGTTTGGTTTTGTCAACCAGATGAAATATAAACAGAAATTAAGATAATTACCAGTAGGAGAAGAAAATTTCTTTGCATCTTCTGTTAATGATCAATCGATGAAATTTCTTTGCTTCTTCTGTTAATGGATATTTTAGTGTTTTAATATCTTTTGTTTTGTCAACTGATGAAATATAAACAGAAATTAAGCTAATTACCAATAAGAGAAGAAAATTTCTTTGCATCTTCTGTTAATGATCAACCGATGAAATTTCTTTGCATCTTCTGTCAATGGAGCATTAAGGAATTTCAATAAAGAAATCGAGAAGCTTGAGGGAGTGGTTTTTCCTAATTCATAATTAAATAGTTTTAACGATGTGCATGTGTGGGTATCATTTCTATGGAGAGGAACTCTCATAAATCATAACAAATTTCGGTTAAAAAAAATCATAATAAATTAATATATCCTTCAACTGATTCCATTATTTTATTGATAATAAGCTTTACTAAATCTTGAATTGATTACTTTTGAACTAATTCGTTGGTAATAGAATCACGGTGACAATTATTATTTTAATTGAATAATTAAGCGTTTATCGTACGAAGCAACTCAGCCATCCCTTTTATATATACTCAGGTACTATATGTATATAGTTACCATCTTATAATAAATTAACTAGTCCATTCTTCATGCACGCACATTTGCCATTGGGCAATGTGAATATGCTCATAATGTCAACCTTTTTTAAGAGATTAATTTGATATAAATTTGCTTTAATCTCTTCTTAAATTTGGTACGGACAGGTGATGGGTCAATGTCAAAATGGCTTTTATAATTTTGCTCATAGTGCTTTTGCATAATTGATGTGAACAGTCCTCCAGTTTCTGAGTTCATTGCATTAAACTTAACTCTATCACGGTACAAGAAAATCCAATGTCGGATTTTAGGATAAAAGCTGCTTTATAAGTGGGGAAAGAATCTTGAGATGTAATCGAAATATCAATATAATGAACAAACTTATCTTTAATCTTATCAAGAACCCAACAGTTAAAAAATTGAATTGTGTTGTTCATAATGCTTGCCATTTGAAGAAGTAAAGATAATTAGACTTGTAACAACAGCATTTTACCTTATAAGGTAGCAAGTAGGAGTTAAGAGATCAGTTGATGAGCTTAATCAATTCTTTTGATGGGATAATTGCATTTGAATTTGAAAAGACTGCTAGAAAGCTACGAGTGAAACCCTAATTAATTTGGTGAGCTTGACAAAGCCCTTTGGTGCGCCGACATTGTCCTTATCATGCTGCTACTCAATGATTAAGTATTAATTGCTTATTATTATAATTTATCTTCATGCACAAATATATAATCCATTAATATTTTTACACATGATCATCATTTTTTTTTTTGATACATTGATTCATTTTCTTGGCAGATTATTTTTTAGGTAAATTTTCTATTCAAATTGGTTGAAATAAGAGCTGTTTCAGCGAATTAAAGAAATTAAAAGAAAAAAAAAAGGAAAAAGTTGCAAATCTAGTTGATCATTATTGAGTGAAAACTTCAATCAATAAAATAGAAGGAAACGAGTTGACGTTTTCGTTTTCTATCTCCCTCAAAGTCATGCAAATCAAATCACAAAAAGAGAGCATGCAAGTTGAGAGGCACAACAAATCAAGTTAAATCAATGTTAAGCAAATTAATCTTCAATCTTCAATTTATGCCAGCTTGCATGTACATGATAAAAAAAAAAAACCTTTTGTTATTCTTTAACAAATAAATAATAAAAACTAAAAACTGCCTTGTGAAGAAAAATGACTTTTAATCACGAAGAAAAATCCATTCATGTATATTTTTATGCAAATCAAGTTTTTTCGAACGTTTTAGAGCATTACTTAATACTCATATAATAAAATACACCCACATGCTCTTATATATATATATATATATATTCTAGAAGTCTTGTTCTTTGTCCAAAAAGGATTGATCGCTGCTAGTATTCATCCATTTTCAAAAATTGATTTATGTAATTTATGTCTTTCAATTTAAGATAATAGAATTCTTGTAAAGGTGAAGCCTCACCACCAATTTCAAATCTAAATTAATCACATACCTCTTTCCATAAAGGTATGACTATTGTCAAGGGCCGCTCAAATTTTCCAGCCAAAGAGGCTAAATTGGGATGCGCTAAGCAACGGTCCGCCCAAGTCTCCGAGTCCAACAGCCCAAATCCAAGTCAAGGTGTGTGGGCTTGGCTTGATTTCAAAATTTTCCATCACACTCTAGCACTTGTCTACACTTATAAAATATCTAGACATTTAGGCAAGTTGCGCAAAGTGTGTAGAAGGCACTAGAATGGCTAAGCCTCCCTTATAAATAAAGCATGACATTTGCCATTTTGCACACACCGCACACTAAGTATAAGCAACGTACATGTAAAGCTTTCTTGTATTCTCTCATTTGAATAAGAAAACTCTTTTTTTGACTACGTTGTTCTCTCTTCTCTATAGCTGTTGCAATCATCTTTACTTAGCTAGTTTGAGAAGTTCACTAGGTTTACTTAGCAATTTTTGTATTAGAAGTTATTTAAGTGTCGTACAAGTTGCCGTGCAAAGCAAATGACAATATGCCAACCATTTGAATAATAACATTAAAACAAACGGAAAAAGATTAAAGCTCATCCACTGCCATATTTATGAGATTATGGATCCTTTGAAAATAGGTATCCCTTGAAATTCTCTATTTATCATTTGTAAGGAGTGCAAAAATACTTGGTGATGATTTTTTTGGGAATAGATTATGACACATCTTCATTGTCATTAGTTATTGCCTTCCTAAATTGAAAAAAAAAAAAAAATCACACTTGTTAATCCTCCTGAATTGGAAGAGTGGGATTGTGGAATAAAAGATGCGACAATCACGCCCCAACTCAAAGACAAAGACAGAGATACAGATTTGTGGCAAGTTGAAGATGCTAGCAGATCAACTTCTTTGGAGTCCGTACAACACTGAAGTGTACATGTAGGGTACACAACTTACGAATCTACTAAAGGTAAAGTGCATGCCCTGACGAAACATATTATGCCATGGCATGCAGACGCGTATTGACTGATCATTTATATTGTTACTTTTGTGATAGTTATGAACGTCCCTTTCATATTATAATTACAGTATTGGATTCTTAGTTTATATTGAACGACCAAGTCATTCCGAAATAATCTGGTCTGGTTGAAGACATTCTTAAATGACGCAGATTGACTTCCTCCAACAAAAGTGAAAAGCTTTTGCCACCGCCCTACACAATGCACGCCAACTTCAAAATTAGAATGCATCAAAATTTATTGCAACTTTATTGGCTACTAACTAAATCTTTATTTCATTCTTAATTTGTGTCAAAATTCACAATTTACCCTTTTTATTACTTGCCATATAAAATAAGTACTAACTAACTATATATCAGCTAGATTCTTAGCTATATCATGATATGTGTAAATATCTAATCTGACATTGTAATAATATAATATTGTTGGTATTAATTTGCATTACTATTTGACCTTGCTTGTCCATGAAAGCAGAGGCGATGTAAAAACCAACCATGTCGTCACTCTCCAAGTTAAATCTATAAAGCATCATCAGAGTCTACATATGTTCAGGTTGTGTGCTTATTCGTCTTTTCATTTAACTAAAGTCTAGGCTTCCAAATGAAGTAACATAAAGAAAATTATTGAGGTAATTAATTGTAATTTTGTTATACTGTTGTTCTTAAATTATGTGACTGAAAACTGAAGTCCATTTAACTATGTTATTCTATTATTGAGTATACAATTATGTCGCACAAAAGTTAAAACTCTTGAATCTTGAGTGGAACTAACACTTTTTAAGACTCTTGTAAAACCTTACTTCATATAACAACAACAACAACAACAACAACAATAATAATGATAATAATTTTCTAGTGAGTATATTCTCATTTTAATAAAGTGACGATGCCATTAACAGATTAAAAAAACACCGTCTCTAATATATTGATTTTTTTTTAATATTTTGATTTGCATATTCACTTCAACAAAAGTGAGAATGCTCTTTATATATATATATATATAGATGAATAATTAACAAAAAAAGGACAAATATCGTAATAGAGTTAGTTAAATTGTAAACATACTTTTTTTTAATAATAAAAATCTTATCATATATTATGCTATTTATTTATTCATTGTCCCAAAATTATTTTGATTTTATAACAAAATACTTACATTATTTAAAGGTGCGAGGTTTGATGATTTCTGGATGTGAAATTTTTTTATTATTTTGTAATAGAGTGTTAGAATATTTTAATTTAGTTAAATTAAAAATTGTCCTTTTATGTAATTTTACTAGCTACAGAACAATGATTACCAAAGCGGGGTTTAGAAAACATTTTAAGGGGTGTAAAAAGTACCACAAGTGAATATAATCCCGAAGGAGGCCCATTCGAGTTGGAGACCCAACGTGTTTGCCAGGCCAATCGTGGGCCAGATCAGAATAGCCATGCACCGACCAAAGCTTTGGAAAAAGAAAATCAGGTTGAGTCTCAAAACAAACAAAAACAGTTGGCCGGAGCCAACAGTTATCATCTTCATCTTCATCTTCCCATTATTCTCCCCTCTCAAAAAGAATATTCAACGAAAACTTAATAAAAAGAAATATATATTTTTTTTTATTACGAAAAGGAGAAGACACGATGATGAGTAGTGGTAGTAGCAGCTGTTGTAGTTGTAGAGCAGTTGATGTTGTTACAAAATCAATAGATAAGAAGATGGATTTTGCTTTACTAACAAGAAAGTCACCGATGCGTGTCGTACCTCGTGGTACAAGTATTACTAGCACGAGGCGGTCGGTTTGTGGTGTGGGCGTAAGAGCCTCTGTGGTCGACTCGTACGAGAGCTCGTCTAATTTCGTTAAGCGCATGGAGCAAGCCTGGTTAATTTCTCAGGTACTATTTATGAATTTTCATTTATTTCTGCTGGGAATATATATATATTTATTTTTCAATATATAATTCTTGTTTTTGTTGTTGTTGATACAAGTTTATTATATCCTTGCAAAAGTTAATAAAAGGAGAAAAATAATACAACTATTAATTGCGTAAGTATACAATTTATGAAACCATTGTGGAAAATTAGTGATGAAATTCTGAGATTATGACTGACGTTGATAAAGTTAATTCAATAGTATGTTTTTGGGATTAGATTGTTGTGACTTTTAATCCGTAGCCGTTGTGAAATAATTTGTTGTTGAGTATGAGCAGTGCATGACCACCCATGCCATGCTTTGTTTGGGTGCTAAAAGCTCTTCCTTGTTATGGGCAAATGAGCTTGAGTTCCCTTTGGAAACTCATATTCCTTTGTAAATGTTTTTTAACTATGAGGTAGATCTGCCTGAATTAGGCATAGATTTCCAAGTTAGCCTTGGTATATCCTGAGTTATTTATGTCTTAATTGTGTGGAAACTCCTGATATTTGCCTAAGTGTAATGTCTGTTTACTGTCATATATTAATTCAGGAAAGATGCTGTTTCATTTTGAAAATTAAGTAGGAGCGCAACAGTTACAAACATGCTGAAAATCTGATTGAGGTTTGAAATTTGCTGGCTAATAGGTTGCTGTTTTGTTGATAACACACCATGATAATGGAATCTATTTCAATGTAATAATATGCTTGGTTTTTTTTTTTTAATTTTCTTATTAATATCACCAATATTTGTGATGATTATAGCAACCTAGGCCGGTGTCTTGTTCTTCTTGCAATTCAAATGGCCATATTGACTGCAAATGGTGTGCGGGTACAGGCTTCTTTATACTTGGTGATAACATGCTCTGTCAAGTTCCTTCCAGAAACACCACTTGTGTAATATGTGCAGGAAAGGTAATATGGTTTACCTGAACCGATGACTTCATGCAATCTTCTCTTTTTCGACAATTTAACTTTGTAAAATCAATCTTCCTTGTGATGATATTTCTAGGGTTCTGTGTGCTGCTCGGATTGTAAGGGAACAGGCTTTCGTGCCAAGTGGTTAGGAGAGCCGCCTATTTCCAAGTAGAGACAGTGTGAAGTTGTGGCCATGACAACCATTGAGGTTGAAAGAGATATTACAAATTTTTATTCTCATTTGTTTTCCTATACCGGGCAATAATTATAGCCTCCTTGATTCCATGGTGCATACTTTTTTATTTATTATTTTGTTTTTGCAATTGAAGAATCATAGAATGTTGCCAAAAGTAAACGAATTAGCCAGTACTGTACAGTTCAAGGTCTTATAACGTTATTCTTTTGCATCTGCTCTGACTTTGCAAAGACCAACATTCAGATCATTGCCTCATTGATCTATGAATTTGTACACTGGTTATTGACATGGCTAAGGATCTTCTTTTATAAGTGCTGTGGTGGTTAATGCTTACTAATGTCCAGCTTGTATGTAACTTTTTCTTTTTAATTGTGTGTAAAGTCCTTGAATCTGACTTTTGGGCATGATTCTGGAAATTGTTCCCTACATAATAAAATGCTTTGTCTGTTCTCTTCATGCATGTAAACTGGGGGAAAACCCACAGATCAAGGCCAGAGTGATTTTGTGACCCTCATCCACTATATTGTTTGCTGACTTTGCTCTTAAGTTAAATTAGAAAGACGAAGGCTTAATCATCTCATATCAATTTCAAGTGATGAAAAATAAAGACAGAATTTGTTTACATTTACACTCATTGAAACTAACCTTAGCCAACATGGGTATTTGCATTACAATGAAATAATCAATATTCTAATTAGAATGGAATGGCATAATTTGGCACCGGAAGATATTTGCTCTTGGAAGCTTCTCAGTTGCCTTGAACAATAGCTGAGAAAAGAAGTTTGTTGATATCCTCAGAATTTGAGTCATGGTCCTCGTCTCCTGCATTTCCAAAACAACATTGTAAAAATTATTGGACAGATTATAAAACTATCTTGCATCATGAAGAATGCTCTGTTATTATCCGATGTCCCACCAAGGAAAACTAGAAAACACAAAAATCAGTCAAATCCTTACTGGTTCTGGATCTGACTTGAACTGTCCACTCATCAATTACCTGCATTAAAAATGAAAAGAGTGACAAAGTTGTCTTCTAAACCCTATATGCATGCAAGAAAATGTAAGAGTTAAGAAGTGAGCACAAAAGTAAACGATAAATATCTGTAGGCTTTGCTAGCTGTTAGCCAAACAAGAGCTACCCAGAAAGAAAAAGGGGAAGAAAAAAAAGAAATCTCTGCATGGCTATTTTCTTGCAAGCAAAGGCCCTGGATAGCTTAATCTTGGTTGCTTGCTGGCAAATGGTGCAAACACTTTAGACACCACTTGGAAAATAGGCAACCTTGTAAATTAGCACCATAAACACCACCTGGAAAATGTTCGTTTTGAAAATTTAAACACGATGATGCATTGTTTGGTTTTCATACATATGAAACAAATAGACAACATTTTATCTTCTTGGACTCCATATGAAGCAAAGACGTTAAAGTGTGCCAAAATAACTGAGGATATGTAGTCGTCTCTTCAATTAAGAAAGAATAGAGCAATCCAAATCACCCCATTATCTTCTCAAGTAATCATACATATTAAGTTTGCTACAGTAATCATGAAATGCTGACTTTATCCATGGGTGTTTGTCCCAGTGATACATTCACAACTCTTAAACAGTACAGTTCCTCTTATGTTTAACTTATAGTCTCAAATAATAAGACATAAAGTAAAAGTAGAAAGCAATAGATCCAGATAATACATAAGCAACAACCAGGAGTTCCCCAAGAGAAATTCACAATATTAACATAATAACTGCTTGAAGTTAGCAAATGAGCATCTTCAGACTCACTAGCAATAGGAATATTAACATAATACCTGCTTGAAGTTAGCAAATGAAGCATCTTCAGACTCATTAGCAACAGGAATGTCCAATGACACTTGCATCCGCTGCACTAAATTTCTGTTCCGAACAAGAATAGCACTAGCCTTATCAATCAAATCCTGATAATCAATCCAAAAAGCAAAGATCAACTTCAATTTGCAAGTTAGTCACGCCACGTCATAATCTTAACAGCCAATACTTGATATAAAAATTGCATTTTCAGAATTCCTTATAATTCCATCCAGCAATTTCACACCGCATTACTTAAAAAAACGCCACTTTACAAATGAATTAGCAACGGATGGTTTTATAATTATATACCTGTTTGGCAGCTAAAAGCTCGCGGCACTGCTCTTTCAAGATAGGCAAATCCTCTTGTACCTTCTTTATTCTAGACACCAGCTTCATTGGATTTGCCTATAAGGAAATAAAAATAAAAATAAAAATAAAAACGGAGATATGAAGAAGAATTTGCTGCATAGCGAGATTTGGCTTGCTTACATTGTCCGGATAAATTTGCTGAAACTCTTTCTCAAGCTTGTACTGAACCATCGTAAGCTCGTGATTCGATTTCGTCAATAGATTCACCAAACCGTCAATCGCTTGATGATTATGCTGAAAATTATGATCCCCCATTCCTCTCTGCTTAGGGTTCGCTCTGAATCCTGTCACTCTAGAATAGAAATTTGCCGCCTGTTTATTCGCTTTTTGATTTTTTTGAGACGAAGATAGTTTAGCCTTATCCACGCGCCTTTCTCGCGCGTAAAAAAACAAATGGGCCTGGGCCTAAAACAAATCTATATTTACTTTCTCTAGCTTGAGCAAGAGTGCGTCCGTATTTCGAATAAGTCGCGGCAATGGCGGATGAAGAAGAGAGAGTTCTAGAGAACCAGCTTGAACAGCAGTTGAATGAACAGAGGGACTCGCTCACCGCCTTAAACGACGCCGTAGCTTCTGACCCCTTCAATCCCGAACTCCAGGAGGTAATATGTTATCTTGTTATTTTTGTTTTTGTTTTTGTTTTTTTCTTCAAATATGATCTGATTTTTAACGCTAGGTCAAAAATTAGAAGAAAAAAAATCAAAAATTTCGTCAGTCTCATATCAAAGCTTCTGTTTTGATGATATCGTTAAATTTAGCTCGAACTACTTTCGGTTTACATAATTGCCATTGTGTTATTGAATAAATTTCTTTGTAATAGGTACTTAAGGAGCTTGTTCAGGCAATCAAAGATGCTGAGGAAGGCCTTTTTCATCTAAAACGTGCTCGGTTGTTGCGAGAAGCTGATTTAGTGCTACATGGTTGTAGTTCTAGGACTGAGGATGTCCAAGCAGAGCCACTTGATCTGGCTGATGTTGAACCTGAGCCGTTGGAGGACCAAAGGTACTCTGTTGGGTCAAAATGTAGATTCCGCTATAATGATGGACGTTGGTATGATGGTCGGATTATTGGATTGGAGGAAACCGACTCTGCAAAGGTTTCTTTCCTCAGGCCTACATCTGAAAATATGTTGGTGGGTACAATTTTCTGATTCTCTTCCAAATTGATTCAGTTAATTTACTTTTGTAGATTGCTCTTGCTATTGTCAATGTCAGCACTCTCCTAAAAGATTTGGAGAAAGCAATATTTGCTTGTCAGATGTATGTTCTGTTCCTTGTAATGATGACAAGAATGGATTAATTGCATCTAGATTTAAAAGTGAAAACATTAAATTACTAGTTTGTTTTAGCTGGATTAATGTGCATTTTTTTTTTCTCCCTTTTGGTGTAGACTTTCATATAACTTGTTGGTCAGTCTATTGCTTTTATTTGTTCTAGAAATGTGAGGAGAAGTTTGTGGAAAGCTAGTTTAGCATTATAGTATAGTATTTTGGGGAAGAAGTTTTTGTCAAATATTGTACTGATGCAAGGTCACCTAGTGCAGATGTGCAAGTTCTTTCTGCAGCAACGATGTCGATTTGGTACTAACTGCCGCTTATCACATGGTATGCTGCAACTGTTGTCTTTTGTGGACCATAGATCCTGGAATATGTTCTGAATTCTTGATTGTTTTAAAGTTTCATTGTAAAGCAACTTGTGGGGAATAACATTAGTGGAGGTTATTTTACTTTAATCTTGAAATTGGAGAAATTCTATTTGGTATAATGAATATGGAGAAGTGAGAAATTCGCATAGTCTTTTGTTTTGAGTGAGAGAAAATTTCTTATAGGTATTTCTTTGTGCGGAACTTCCTTTTTGTTTATGTTCAGAAATAAACTATCGACATCTGTTCTCATGCATTTACCATGTTATACCAGCACTGGCACATGCTTTTTTCACCCATTTTCTTAAATGTTGACCATGTTATGTATCCTGAAAAGTTTCTAATCCCAAATCTTTCTTATGCTTGCTTTGGCATGAACAAAATGTTGTATGTTTTCTAATCTATTTTTCTATAAATTTTTCCCATTCTTTCTATGCGAACAGCAATCTTGTTCCTCATATTTATCATTTGCTCACGTTTCTACCAGTATTTGAGAGTTGATGTGAGTTTTTATGCTCAGGAATCGATGTCCCACTGTCTTTCCTGAAGAAATATGTTCCAACAAGTTGGGAGCAGTCACTGGTGGGATCCACTATTTGGGCACTCTCAGATGATAAAGTGGGCATTTGGAGAAAAGCAGAACTTGGATCATGGGATGATGAACATAGAATGGGGGAGGTTGTCTTTAGAGATGACGGAAGTTCTGCAAAGCTTGGGATAGAAGCTATGACATTGTCTGAGTATGCGCAAATGAGTGATGAAGAAGATAGTGATTTTAGCTCAGAACAATCTGATTCAAGTGACTATGAAGAAGATAGCCCGCATGGTGTAGGATTTGATGAGAGCAATAACTTAAAAAGGGGCGTGCGGAATGACACTGTTGTTTTTGCTAAGTGGGAGAATCACACCCGAGGCATAGCTTCCAAGATGATGGCCAATATGGGTTATCGCGAAGGGATGGGTTTGGGTGCATCCGGGCAGGGAATTTTGGACCCTGTAGCCGTGAAAGTCCTTCCACCAAAACAATCTCTTGATCATGCTGTGGAGTTGCATCAAAGTAAAGAGGGCAAAGATGAAAAGCAACGAAAGAAACGAAGCAGAGGTGGCAGGAGAAAGCGGGAAAAGAAGTTTGCAGAAGCAGTTCGGGCGGCAAGAGATGAAGAGGAATCAAGACCAGATGTTTTTTCGCTCATCAATAATCAGCTTCGGGTACACCATGAAACTATTAACGGTAGTTCACCAAAAATGCAGCAGCACAAAGGTTCAGTGAAGGAGAAGAAGATAAGTAGGAGGGATCTGGTTGCTTATGATGATGAAATTAAGGATTTGCGTGTCCGGGTCGTGAAGCTGGAAGAGATGGTTAATAGGAACAAAAATGAGAAAGCTGTTTTTGAGGCTGCTATGAGGAAGCTAAATGAGACCCGAAAGGCTTTGGCAGAGGCTGAGGCAGCTCAAGCATCAGCGTCACATGAAGTTTCCAGTAGAGAGAAAGAGAAGAGATGGCTTAAGTTTTGAGACTAGATGTTTTCTTCATATTGTCATGATGTCATCGTTTGTAACATAAATTATAGTTACAGACGGATTGAATTACAACAGGACAATTGCGAATATGCGCATGATAGGTGCAGTTGGAAGTGTTGAACGAGCTTAAAGCCTCTCTTATCATCATTCCAAAAGATTTTAATAGTTTATTTTAAATTTAATAGTTTATTCTAAAAGACTAATAATAATAATGAGCAGTAATTACAATAGAGCACCGGTAGTGATCACACAAAGTATAAATTTAAGTAATGACTACTTTCTAAAATAAAGTATAAATCATTATCACACACATAAAGTGATAAATAATAATAAAAAAAAACATTATAATTTTAAACATTACGTTAAAACGGTCCCAAGAACCCATAAATTTATTATTTACTGCGATCATTGCACGACGAACGCGTAGCTCTAACCGAGTCGACTACTCAAGGAGGTAAGAAGGTAATTAGTGACCATGGTAAAGGAAACTTCTTGGTCATTGAGCGGCCGTACTATGGTATTTTTTGGGTCCCACAGCTAGCCGCGTGTACTCTTTGAGCGTTGGCGCTTTTCCTTTATGTTCGCTCTTCTTTTCTCTTATACTTTTCTCCAAGAACTTCTTGGAGAAGTAATTACTTCCTTAAGTCTCCTGTAAAACCCCGTCAGCAGAACCACTTCACTGTCTACGACTAAAGTCGCAATGGGGGAAGAAGCTAGCTTTTCGAATAAGAATGTTGCCGCGTCGACGACGATCGGTTCGTCAGTGATTCCGATCATCAACAGATTGCAAGACATTTTCTCGCCGGTTGATGGCGAGTTGTCGAAGATATCGCTGCCGCAGGTGGCGGTGGTTGGAAGTCAAAGCAGTGGCAAGTCGAGCGTGCTGGAGGCCCTCGTAGGCCGTGACTTTCTGCCACGTGGCTGTGATATTTGCACGCGAAGGCCACTGGCTTTGATGCTCGTGAACCGGCCAAGGAATCCCGGCGATGATGGTAGAGAATGGGCGGAGTTTCGCCACTTGCCTGGAAAGCGGTTCTTTGATTTCAGCAAAGTTCGCCAAGAGATTATGGTGATTGTATTTGGAATGCTTTTTATTTGTTTAACAATACCACAATATCATATAGTGAAGTACCATGTGAGTGGACATATAGGAATCCAAATATGTGGAATCGCTCGTGTAATGATCTTCTACATTCTAAGTCTTGTTTTTTATTGGTTTAACAAAGATTGTAGCTTGATAGTGAAGCAATAGTGTAATGTTTATACACACACACACGCAAGCACGCACGCATACTTAATTTAATTAATGAGTGGTAGTTTTGTAATTAGAGTATGTTTGAGACTGGTGATTAGAGAAGTACCATAGTTATGCATACCCTTGGACTCTGTTTGGAATTGTGACGCTGTGGAATGAAAGCTCTATTTGTCAAAGAGAGAGTTTATGGGTGTTCTGTATATATGAGTGGTTTGTTAAGCAGAAGTTATTGGTCATAATTTTTAGGGCTTGTTTTTAAATTATTTGTTATCATTTTTTAGAAATTATTTTTCAGTAAACAGCTTGGGTGAAATAATCTGTGCTGTGAAAGCTAAGCTATGAGTATTTACTAATTGTAGCTTAATTCGGGCAGTTAAGGTGCCAAGAAACTAAACTAAACAGAAAGTTAGTTGTTTTAGCTGAGCTTTTTTTATTATTGCTGATGTTGTTTTGGGGAAATGCAGGCTGAGACTAACAAAGAAGCAGGAAGCAACAGGGGTGTTTCGGAGAAGCAGATTGGCTTAAAGATATCGTCACCAAATGTTCTTAATATGACCCTTGTTGATTTACCTGGCATCACCAAGGTTCCAGTTGGAGACCAGCCAACTGATATTGAAGCGAGAATTAGAAAAATGATTATGGCCTATATAAGGCAAGAAAACTGTATCATATTGGCAGTCAGTCCGGCGAATTCTGATTTGGCTACTTCTGATGCACTTCAGATGGCTAGAGAAGCTGATCCAACAGGTCAGTTCAAGACTTGCTGTTGGTCTTTTCACTGTATGCATTGCTGTATGTTGAGTGCTTCTATTTGGTAGCTACTGTTTGGTAAACTTATACGCTCCTTGTAACAGGTTCTCGGACAATTGGCGTGATCACCAAGGTTCGTTTAATCCATCTTAGGGTGATCAGATCGTTTTTCCTCTACTTCTGTTACCATCTTTACTATTTGCAAACGTGATGATGAAATGTGGTGCTTCTGTTCTCTGTAGCTTGATATAATGGACAGGGGCACTAATGCCTGTAACTTTCTACTTGGTAAAGTTGTTCCACTTCGCCTTGGTTATGTTGGAGTTGTGAATCGCAGTCAGGAGGTACAAGTTGTTACTCATATGCAAGTTTAATAAGTTTCATCTACTATATAGGTTGAGCAAATGTTTTTCATTCTTTTGGGTTGGTTTGGGTTGAATTAGTTAGTGTTGGCCTGATTTTATTTGTTTGTTACAGGACATTAATAAAAACCGGAGTATGCAGGATGCACTTGCGTACGAGAAGAATTTCTTCCATGATCATCCTGTATTTTCTCTTCTCAGATGTAATTTTAACTTCAGTAGTGTTATATTTTTGAGTTGACCCTTGCAACTTTTCATTTTTCGAATGCCATAAATATTGCAGGTGTACAATGGTCTATCTGATCGTTGCGGTATTCCCCAATTAGCAAAGAAGCTGAATCAGGTTGATTTCCTCTCTGATCATGCTTGTAGTCCATTTCACTTTGTGTATTGTTGTAAGCAATTAAAAGAAGTCATTTAGGAACGATCGTTTTTAGAACACTGGTACTTGTTCTATTTGTAACTTTTGCTACTTTTCACTCTTTCCCTTGTTTCCTATCTTTTCCTTTGTTTATTTGCTGTTTTAGATCCTGGAGCAGCATATCAGAATGGTCCTTCCAGGATTGAAGTCTGAGCTCCATTCTCGTTTGAATGCTGTTGCAAAAGAGCTACAGAAATATGGAGATGTTATGGAATCAAAAGTAAGTTCATTGTTTATTATATTTAGGTAGCATCAAGTGGACTCATATTTGGCATGTAGTTTGGCTGTCATCTTTTGCATTTAAGTAATAGTTATTAGCAATTTGAAGCCATTGGATAATAATTATGGACATTGAGTTCTTCTGCTCTTGTAATGTGTATATTAGCGCAGCAGATGAACAACTAAAATGGATATTGATAGACTGCTAGCTTGTTAGTTGATGTTCTTTGTCCACTCCCTAGATTAATCCCAAAACAAGTGGCTAGCAGATGAATGTCTTCAGAGATGATAGATGTTGCCGCTGCTTTTTTCCCCCCAAAAGATTTGGGACATTGTTGCTGCTTTTTCAGATACAAGCACAATGATTTACTTTTACTAATACTGTAGTGTGTTAAGACAGACCGAAAATTTTCTTGATTTTGAACTCTGTGGACATCAATCTGTCTAATCCTTTTGTTTTATCACATCTCATTGTCTAGGCTGAAAAAGAAACAATGCTGTTGAACATTCTGACTAAATACTGTGAAGGTGAGTTTTCATTTCTTTTGATGAATTTTCATTCCTTCAAATAACTGACATTTGTCACTGTCTATGCCTTTCTTTTGTTGTGGGTGAGCCATACGAGGATTTTTATGAAATTTTGTGTTTCATTGGTCTCCCACCCCAACTTTAAGCTTGTCAGAGTCTGTGTGCTTACATTGTGTGACTGTGTTCTTTTTTACTTTAATCGACTTTGTAAATTTAAAATTTTCTGTTCATTTGTGAAGTTTATGCTGTGTTAGTGAGTTTGCTATTGCTCATTCCTCTTTTTTCTTTGATTAATAGCTTTTTCAGCCATGGTGGATGGAAGAAGTCGGGAGATATCAACAAAAGAATTGTCTGGTGGAGCAAGGATCCGCTATATTTTTCAGTCAATATTTGTAAAGACATTGGAGGTGCAGAATCAATCTTTACGCGCACATTATTTTATGCACATATTTTTTTTTAAAATTTCTGTTTATAGCCCCTACTGTTTTCTTCTGCTCATTCCTATTTGTCTGAGTTCACATACCTTTCTATCTGCTGAAAGTGATTAAAATTTCAACAAGATGTTAACTGTCCCATGGGCCATGGCTACTAACTCCTTAAGAAATTTGGTAGGAAGTGGACCCATGTCAAGATCTAACTGATGAAGATATTCGTACGGCCATTCAAAATGCCACAGGTCCAAGAAATGCATTGTTTGTGCCTGAGGTGAGGATCATCATCATAGTTTATGGTTTTTTTTTTTAATTTTTTATTAGTAAACCCTAATGTCATGATACTGGACAGCTGTTATTCAAGAACAATTCATGGTATTGGTGTTTCAGGTCCCATTTGAAGTTCTCGTTCGGAGACAAATTGCTCGACTGTTAGACCCTTGCCTTCAATGTCTAAGATTTGTTTATGATGAGCTGATTAAGGTGAAGAAATTGTTGGATGTGCCTAAGCTGCTTTTAAACTTCGACACTTTGTTATTCTGAGCCAAAAGACAAATTTGTTCATGCAGATGAGTCATGCTTGTGCGGTAACTGAGTTGCAAAGGTTTCCCGTTTTGAGAAGGCATCTAGACGATGTCATGGGAAAGTTTATTCGTGATAGTGTAAGGCCTGCTGAGAGAATGATTGACAGTCTTATTGAGATTGAGGTAACTTGAAGTCTCTGATTTCTTATCAATATAATTTATTTTGTTAAAACTAACTTCTTAGTTAGGAAAAAATGAGAATTGCAATAGGCATGAAACATCATGAAAAGTAGCTTTGATCAGTTAATCCTGTTGAAATTGAATTCCTTATTGTTATTATCATTCATTCCCCCCCTTTTTTGGGCTTTTAAATGAAATTGTGCCTTATTCAGTCCATCTATATCTAATAGTTTGCTGTGTATGCCATATAATACTTTTCAGTCTCTTTTACTAGTGTAGCTTATAACGATTAAGCCGCCATGACTATATGGATGTTACTTTATTTGGCTTTCTAGTGATTGAATAATGGACCTCTTTCAAAATTCCAGATGGATTATATAAATTCCTCACATCCAAATTTTGTTGGAGGAAAAAAAGCTGTTGAAGTTGCTATGCAGCAGTTGAAGTCATCACAGGTAACAGTCACAACTTTGATGGGAAGATAATTTTGAAAATTTAGGCATGTAGAAAATCAGTTTTCTCATTTGAACACTGAAAGTAGGCCTATTAATGAGTCAGGCTCAGAGAATCTGGCATTAAATGAATTTGAATTAAACTGCAGTCATGACTTGTCAGATATTTAACTTAAAAGTGAACTACATGGATCTACAATGGGTGTGTTTGACTCAAGCTAATTGGATCCAGAGTTCAAGTTTAACTTTTCTTATTTTCAAATCGGGTCTAAATATGATAAAATTTCACAAAATAAAATCATATTTGACTTTGTTATTTCTGTTTATAATTTTTTATTTATTGTGAAATCAACAGTTTTACCTCAAAATTATGCCATTTGTACTACAAAGTGTCATTCTCTTTTCCTTATATGATTAGGATGGGACGGATGGTGAAAAAGGAACCTTATCTGAAATAGGCCAGAGATTTGGATTAACTAGCCAGGTATTTTTATCTTTTTCTTTGAACTTTTTGGGAATTCTCAAATTAAGTGTTTAAATATACATCTTATAGTTTATTGCTTTCAAGTTCATCCTGTCAATTACTCTATGCTTGGCCTTGGCAGGGAAGGCATTCTCAGTCAAATAATCAGAGAGCTGCGTCAGTTGGTAGACTACTATCTTTGATAATTTATGTCTAAATTTCTTGATTTTTATCCTGAGGAGTGATCATTATATTTTTAGGAACCAATTAAAGGCCATTTTAGGATTTGGAAGATTGGGGATTCTTTATGTTAGCCCTCATAACAAGTCTATGCTTCATTTTCCTTTTAAATTTACCGTGTGTTTCTTTTATTCTTTTTCCCTTTTCCTTCAGTTTCATTCTTCACATTGTGGCGGTTGTTGCGTGTAGGCAACATAGGATAAAAGTGACAATTGGTTTATTTTGTGGAAGTGTGATGGATGTGTTGGGCAATGCTTTTGCATTGTTCTTAGTTGCAACCACATATGATGTCTGAATAAAATTTAATATTTCCTCAGAGCAACATTTTTCAAAAATATATTGAAGTAGATTTTGATGTCTTTTATGTTATTTCCACTAAGTAGCATCATAATTGCTTGAGGAAATCCAGATTTACTAAAACTTAAAACATGTCGTTTGTGTGAAGAGGGTAGTTTGCAGTGTAAGGGTTATAATAATTGCTGGAACTTATAAGCATGTTTATGATGTGTACTTGTACAATGGCTGTTCAACATTTTGGCATAGTTGCTAACATGGGCAATAGCTTGGAAATTGTAATGTAGGTGGTAATTCATCTTCAAGAACTTGGGGTTTTCCAATAATATTTGGGGGCAAGGTACAAGCTGGAGAGAGTCCTGCCAGCAGATCGCCACATGAAACTCTTCACAATGTCGAGCAATTACCATCAACTATCCAACTGACAGAGGTATAAAAGTGGCCATGGAGACATCTTCTTATATATCTTGTGATTTTTAAAAATAATAATAATAATGGCACAGCATAACAGTAATTGAATTTCCTCCCTACCCATGTGGGCAGGGTTCAAACGTCAGACCTCTTGTTTCAACTCAAGAGTGTCCAGCACTAAAGCCAGCTTGCACCTACTCGTGATTTTTTGCTGTTCTTTCCTTTTAAATTCATTTTTGGTCTTAAATTACTCTCTCTGACTCCCCCTTTTGTCTTCTGGTAATCACAGCCCCCATCCATACTGGGGCCACTTGAAATGACAGAGCAGGAAGCTGTAGAAATACTTGTAACCAAATTACTCTTGCAGTCTTACTATGACGTTGTGAGAAAGAACGTCCAAGACTTGGTTCCAAAATCCATAATGCACTTCTTGGTAAATTTCAACATGATTTTCATTTTCAAAATCCACTTTTTCAAATCCATGCTTTATGTTGGGATGAATTCCTCATTAGCATTAATACAGAGATTCATATTCCCTCTTTTAATGTGCTAGGTCAATCATGCAAAAAGGAATCTTCATAACACCTTTATACAGAAGCTCTACAGGTATGTACATGAATTATCTTTTGATTGTTGGGTCGAGGTTGTTGAATTAGTTAGGTATGTTGGGGTTTTCTCTAATGGGTGTTTTAGTTATTTTATTTAATATTTGATTCATTGTGATTGTTTTCCAACTCCCCATTCCCTTTTCAAGAAGATGTCTTTTTAACTTGCATGAACATTGTGGATGGATATGTGAACATTTCAATCCGAATTTGAGCTTGTTCCTGCTACATATGCAGGGAGAACCATGTTGAGGAACTGTTACAGGAGCATGACGAAGTTGCCGCTAACAGAAGACAAGTTAAAGAAGTTTCCCTTGTTTTGCAACTAGCTGTCCAGGTTAGTTAAAAAGATTTAGATGGCAGAGAGGTATGTTATTATTACTTCAAGCCATTAATCTTTTAAGAGGAAAGATCTTATGATGGTTACTGGCCAGTGACATTTGGTTTCCTCCACATTCTGCATCATTAAATAAAACCTATCTGAAGTGGATTCTATTGGCTATATAACCTGCTTCAGATGGAATTATGGAAAGTTTTGACAATCAAATCACTTGGTCCATTGTGCAAACTCAAGACCATATAGAGGACCTCCTTATTTCAGACATCAATTTATTAATTTATGTCCTTTTTTTGTGTTTCCAGTGAAATTTGATCTATTTTTACTTGTTTTTCTAGACACTTGATGAAGTTGAATCTGAGTATCTTCCGGAAACTTAAACTCAACCACTGGCGTTGATGCTGCCAATGGATTGGCAAATATCCGAAAGTACTCCATGTGCCTCTGAGCGAAAACAAATGGTGACAGCAGATTAACTCATGAATCATCATTCGCAAACCCAAATGTACGTAGGTTAATTTATTCAGATGAATAGCCATTGCCGTTCCAGTTAAATGACAAAATGTACCATCGGATTGTGTGGCTGGAAGTTTGCACTCCAAATTTTGGTCTACATGGGATCTCTATTCCAGATTGTGCAGTTGATTTCTGTGACCAAATTCAGCTAATGATTTAGTTTTTTCGGAGCAAATTTGCTAGTTATCTGTTCCAAGGAGATTCACTGGGTGTATTTATGTTTTGATTCAAAGGTTTCGATTTTGCCCTCCATATTGCTAAGACATGTCCATTTTGGATTTAGAAAATGGAAAAACAGAATATCATGTAATTTCTTGTAATCTTGGACGGTCAAGTAAATAGCAACATGGTTTACATTCAACAGAAGCTAAATTGTCTCTAAACAACGAAATGGTGTATAACAAAATACAGTGTTAAGAGTACTGGGATAGACTCACAAATCACAATCTCCTGTGTGTTCTAATGAAGTTTGTCGTGTTCGTTGCAATAGCAGTTGAGCAAGCATAAACTCCAGCTAAGCACAAGGAAGCTGAGGCTAAGCAAAATGCTTTCCACTGCCTACCGGACGCTAGAATTGCCAGAACAGTTAGTGCGGCAGCCACTACAGAGAGTGAATTTTTCCAAGTGCTGAAAGCTTTGATGACGCTGCTGCAACCCTTGCAGTGTATTACATGCCGGAAATACCGGTTTGCCAAATTTGGAGCATGCATGGTTCCGATTGCACCCTTGGCCGGTGAAGAAGCTGAAACTCCAGCCACAAGACCGGCCGGTGCATGTTCGACTACAGCAGGCACTTTAGGCAGAGAAATTGTGCTGTGCCCAAAATGATAAGGCATTCCATGTCCAACTTTATCCATCCATTTTCTGTATTCGGCCACCCATGTATCTGAGGACCTTAAGTTAAGGTATAATTCCTTTGTGGGAACTTTTTCTTTCATTAAGACCTCATTCTGGGAAGAGAGGAATCCCATGTCTTGCTCAAAAACCTTGCTGGCATTCTGATGGAAGTACCACTTAGGGAATAACTTGGCCAAGGGAGATCTCTTAGTTGCTCCAAACCGTACAATAAGCATTGATTTTCCTTGTCCGGTTGGTCTACAGAGGAATAGACCTGTGAAGTAGCGTTTTTCTCCAGTCTTACTGTCGACAAGTTCTCGGTTGTTTTGAAGAACACATGGTGCTTCAAATCGTAAAAAATTTGGCAGCGGCTCATCTTTTTCCTTACCCCACCTGCCCGCAAATCCTCGATCTGTACGTTCAGTAACCTCAAAGCCAAGAGGTTGGGCATCTTCTCTTTTAGCAGTCCAGTCGGTCCTATCGTGTGAAATTGGGATATGGGCAGGATCCATGAGGTTCTCAAGGAGAATGGAGTGATCATATGGAAGTTCATGGATTGTTGAAACATCTTGAAACCCTGGCCTGGCAAAGTTCTCAAACCATGGAAGCTTATCAGGGTTAGGCGGTGTCTTTTGTGACATCCAAACCCATACAACACCTTGAGATTCCTTCACCTCGTATGTTCTAACGCAAGCCGATCGAGGAATTTTAGCATCAGCTGGAAGCTGAGGTGAAGAAATTCGTCAAAATTTTCATTCATAATATGGAAGTTCAGGACAATTCTTAAGACAGAAACTAGAAAGAAGGTAAACGAGGCCAAACCTGAGGTATCTTAACGCATTTACCCTCGCCTTCAAACTGCCAGCCATGGTACAAACATTCAAGCCTGCCGTCGATCAGTTGGCCTTCAGAAAGTTTTGCTAACCTATATCAAGTGGAGCAGTTGAAAGTGTAAGTTGTCAAACGAAGAATTGCATTGCCAAGGTTCTCAAGTTAAAAGGAACATTATCAATATCATTTTAGGAATTCATACTACATATGTACTAAGTCGACAGACACATGAATGCATGACAACAGATTCCAGCATGTGTGTGATGTTTAGTCGACACAGTGAAAGTTTCAACTTGGAACAGAGACCTATCTGTGTTTAGGTGATTCAGACAAATATAATGATACTGAATGAGACATTCGCCAACTTCCTTGAAAGATTCATCCAACAAATCCTTTTGCTACCTCTAGAAGTTCTTTATCTGATATTTAAAACTAATCCGTTTCCGACTAAGTGTGCTTTCCCCAACCTATATTCTAGGAGATTTAATTTTCTCCCAGAATATAGGGTTGTTGTAATAATGTTAAACCTAAGAAGCAGTAGGAATGTAGGGCAAAATTCAACATTCTTTCAGACAAAAAAATTGAAGGAAGTCTGAATTTAGACTTGAATTAAAAAAGACAGGACTATTTTCTGTTGAATTTTTTGATATAACCATTTTAATGTAATTAAAGGCACAGACTTGAATTCTTCCTCAAGTCAAATTCACAGATAGCACAAGCCAAACAAATTGACATTTTTGTTTCGGGTTACCTATGGGGGCACCGATCTTGATAACACCGAAGCTCCCCGTTGCCATCTTTATACAATACTATCTGCTGATCAAACACAGTTAGGCCCAAAGGTGCATCATCCGGAACATCCTTAGTGAGATACAAAGGATACCACTCTTCTGTCCAATCATAATCTGCCACCTGTCTCTCTCCTCTCCTTTCCTCAGCACTAGCAGGCCCCACAAGAACCTTATGATCACCAACAGTACTAGTACTGCTCCTATCTGTCACTGCATGGCATTTTCTCGACTTAGGTGTTTTGTTTAAGCTTATTATAACATTTGTAGTTGGTGGTGTAAGTTTTGGAGAGGGGATCTTGAGAAGTGGGCTAAAGAATAACGAGCGTAATGATAAAGCCATAATGGTGTGGTTGCTTTGTTTAAGAAGAAGATGCAGGGAAGGAACACAAAGAAGAAGGTAGCCATGTGGAAGAGAGAAGAGAAAAGAAGGTGAAACTGTTGTTGGTCGTTGCTTGCTGGTGGGTGTGGGTGTACTAATTCTAGCCACAAAATTCTTTGACATAATAGGCCTCAGGTCACTTTTATAATAAAAAAGTGCTCTTATTTTTGAGTTCTTAAATTGACCATACTTTAGGTTCTCTTGTTTTGAACTTTTTCACTAAAAGGACTTTTTCCTTTGTTTTTCAATATCAAGAAAATGAATGATTAATTTTTTGTCCGACGCCTTAAATAAATAATTTTTTTATTAGTCAATCGAGTTTAAATTTAAAAAAAAACACTAAAAATTTATTAATTTGGGCTTAAAAAACATAATTCAAGGAAATAATTTTTTTTTATGGGGCTAAAGATGAATTAGCTCAAGGCTTTTTATCTATCACAGTTCGATATTTTGCATTACTAACAACGAGATTTACTCTAATTTAATTAAAAAAAGAAAAAAAGTAAAAATTAAAGGGTAAAAGATTGTTTTCATTGTGAGCTTCATTAATTTTGTACTTGTTATAATAACTAAAAGAGAGCCCCTAAGGTCAAGAAATCTCATGAATTATTTATTAATTAAAAAGAAGTTAATCAGTTCAAAATTAATTTTTAATTAAAAATAAAAACTAAAAATATTCATGCAAATATTTTTTATTAGGCTCTTAGCTGAAAAAAAAAATAAATAAATAAACGACACGTCGCTGAGAGAAGTGGTGAAAGCAAATATTGTGGGCCAATTATTTCAATGTACAAAGCCCATGCCGAAATCTTTAACAGATACGATTGGCCCAAATCTCCAGAGAAACTAATACATAATTCATTAATTGAAGGTTGTGTGACAAAGTTAAAATTAAATTTGTTCCCAGAGAATATGGTCATATACGGTATCATGTGTAACACAAAACACAGGAGAGTGGGTATTGAGTAGACTCAAAAATCACAATCTCCTGTGCGTTCTAATGAAGTTTGTTGTGTTCATTGAAATAGCAGTTGAACAAGCATAAACACCGGCTAAGCACAAGGAAGCAGACACCAAGCAAAAGGCCCTCCACTGCCTTCCAGCCCCTAGAATAGCCAAGGCAGTCAGTAGAGCAGCCGCTGTTGAGAGTGAATTTTTCCAAGTGTTGAAAGCTTTCACTGCACTCCTGCATCCCTTGCAATGTATTACATGCCGGAAATACCGGTTTGCCAAGTTTGGAGCATGCATTGTTCCTATCCCGCCCTTTGCTGGTAAAGATGCTGAAACTCCGGCAACAAGACCAGCTGGTGCATGTTCGACCACAGCGGGTACTTTCGGCAGAGAAATTGTGCTGTGCCCAAAATAATAGGGCATTCCATGCCCAGCCTTATCCATCCACTTTCTGTATTCGGCCACCCATGTATCTATGGACCTTAAGTTAAAGTACAATTCTTTTGTGGGAACTTTCTCTTTCAATAAGACCTCATTTTGGGAGGAGAGGAACCCCATATCTTGCTCAAAAACCTTGCTTGCACTCTGATGGAAGTACCAATCAGGGAACAACTTGATCCAGGGAGATGTTCCAGTTGTTCCAAACCGCACAATAAGCATTGATTTCCCTTGTCCGGTTGGTCTGCAGAGGAATAGACCCGTGGAGTAGTGTTTTTCTCCCGTCTTATTGTCAACTGATTCTCTGTTGTTTTGGAGAACGCATGGTGCTTCGAAGCGTAAAAAGTTTGGCATTGACCCATCTTTCTCCCTACCCCATTGGCCTGCAAATCCTCGATCTGTACGTTCAGTCACCTCAAAGCCAAGGGGTTGGGCATCTTCTCTTTTAGCAGAATAGTCGGTCCTATCGTGTGAGATTGGGATATGGGCGGGATCCATGAGGTTCTCAAGGAGTATGGAGTGATCATATGGAAGTTCATGGATTGTTGAGACATCTTGAAACCCTGGCCTGGCAAAGTTCTCAAACCATGGAAGCTTATCAGGGTTAGGCGGTGTCTTTTGTGACATCCAAACCCATACAACACCTTGGGATTCCTTCACCTCATACGTTCTAACACAAGCCGATCGAGGAATTTTAGCATCAGCTGGAAGCTGAGGTGAAGAAATTCATCAGTGTTGTCATTCATAATATGTAAGTTCAGGACAATTCTTAAGAAAGAAACTAGGAAGAAGGTAAACAAAGCCGAACCTGAGGTATCTTAACACATTTACCCTCGCCTTCAAACTGCCAGCCGTGATACAAACATTCAAGCCTACCGTCAATCAGTTGGCCTTCAGAGAGTTTTGCTAACCTATATCAAGTGGAGTAGTTAAAAATGTAGGTCATCAATTAAAGATTTGCAATGCCAAAGCTCTCAAGTTAAAAGGTACATTATCAAAATCATTTTAGGAATTCCGAATTCATAGTAGATATATGGACTAAGTCACACAGGCACAAGAATGCACCACAACATCTTCCAGCGTGAGTAATATTAGTCTACTCGGCAGCAACCGTTTCAACTAAGAACAGAAACTTTTCGATAACTAGTTGATTCAAGCAAATATAAGGGTATAAAAAGGCATTTGCCAACTTTCACCAAAGGTTCATTTAACAAAATCTTCAGCTACCTTCAAGAACTCTTGATCTGATAGTTGAAAAACACTTTTACAACTGATCTGTTATAATTATGTTAACTAAGAAGCAGTAGCAGTATGGAGAGTTTGAACCCAAAACGACTAAAAGGAACTGCCTTTGAAACAAGTTATACTGCTAAATTTAAAAAAAACAGGCCCATCTAGAGTTAACGCCCCTTATGACCTTGTTTAGAGTCTATACAAGTATAATGCTACTTCAACTGAGAAATGACTATTGTACTAGAAACTTCTATTGTACTTTGCAACGATAATTTAAGCAAAATATGTAAACACTGCAAATTTTTCGCTGAAGGCACTAAATTCTGTCCTTCCTCAGCCAGATTCCCAGATAACACAATAAGAAAGGGAAATTGTTTCTGTTTTGGGTTACCTATGGGGGCACCGATCTTGATGACACCGAAGCTCCCCCTTGCCATCTTTATACAATACGATCTGCTGATCAAACACAGTGAGTCCCAAAGGTGCATCATCAGGAACATCCTTAGTGAGATACAATGGATACCACTCTTCTGTCCAATCATAATCTGCCACCCGTCTCTCTCCTCTGCTTTCCTCCTCACTTGCAGGCCCCACGAGAACCTTATGATCATCAGGTGTAGGCACGGCACTACTGCTCATATCTGTCACTGCATGGCATTTTGTCAACTTAGGTTCCGTTCTTTTTCTCAACTTATGCGCTTTGATGGGGCTTATAACATTTCCCGTTGTTGGTGG
The DNA here is from genome assembly GCF_000493195.1 of Citrus x clementina. NCBI lineage: Eukaryota > Viridiplantae > Streptophyta > Magnoliopsida > Sapindales > Rutaceae > Citrus > Citrus x clementina. Next base: position 864,820 of record NW_006263303.1, on the reverse strand, counting down.
TGTAAAAAATGGTGACGGTTTAAGTTTAGGTGAAGGGATTTTGAGAAGTGGGCTAAAGAATAGCGAGTGTAATGATGATAAAGCCGTCATGATGCGTGTTGTTCTATGTGGCTGCTCTGTTGAGGAAGAAGATGAAGTGAAGGAAGGAGAAGGCGGGAGCCATGTGGAAGAAACTAGACAAGAGACGAGAAAAGAAAGCGAAACTCAAACAGTCGCGGGTTGTTTGCTTGCTGCGTGGTGGGTTCACTAATTCTGGCCACACAATTTTAAAGATTCATTTTTAAATAATTTATGCAAGTGTTTAAAGTGAATTTTTATTTAAATAAAAATAAAAAATTAATTAATTTGTGTTAAGTTATTTAAATAATTTAAACTAGAAGGAGATTTTATAAAGAATTTTAAAGGTCTGCTCCTTTGACAAATGTTTTTGGCCCACATCTCCAAAGCAATGAAACGAATCGTTTAACTCGAAACAACAAAACTCGAAGAAGAAGACGAAGAAAGAGGAGAGAAAATCAGACGCAGGAAGAGGTTTTGCTTAAACCCTCAAATCAGCCCAAATAGATAAAGAAAAAAGATGAGGATTGCGGTGGAAGGATGCATGCATGGAGAACTAGACAACGTGTACAAAACGCTCCAATACATGGAGAATATCAACAATTACAAAATCGATCTCCTTCTCTGCTGCGGCGACTTTCAGGTGCCGCACATTTTTTCTTTTAATTTTTAAATTTATAAACTGATAATCGAATGAGTGTTTGGTTTTGGTTCGGTAATTAACTAGGCTGTGAGAAATGAGAATGACATGGAGAGCTTAAATGTGCCACGAAAATACCGCGAAATGAAGTCGTTTTGGAAGTACTATTCCGGCCAAGAAGTTGCTCCGATTCCGACTATCTTCATCGGCGGGAATCACGAAGCTTCTAATTATTTGTGGGAATTGTGAGTTTTTTATTTATTTATTTTTTTCAATTTAAAATATTTCTCTGTAGATTTGTTCTTGAACTGACACAAGGTGGATATATTAGAGTATGGTTTTTAGAAATTCAATAGAAGCAGAGATTATAAGTAATGCTGCTTCAATTCTAAAGATATGCTTAGTATATGTAGTGGCTGTTTCTTGAGTAGTTATTTATTTGTTTATTTATTGTTTTGAAGGTATTATGGGGGTTGGGCAGCACCGAACATATACTTTCTAGGTTTTGCTGGAGTGGTGAAGTTTGGCAATATTCGTATCGGCGGACTTTCTGGGATTTATAATGCACGCCATTATCGTTTAGGTTGGCTCTTTGTTGTTTGTTGGAGTTAATTCTACATTGTTTATCACTGTTTAGGTTGTGATGTCTTTTTAGGAGTTTGCCGAGATTTTCTAATTTGTAATCCTGAAACTCCATTTTTGTTTGAAAGTAAAATATATTTCTTAATGGCCAGGACACTATGAGAGGCCTCCATATAACGAGAGTACTATCAGGTCTGTATATCATGTCCGTGAATACGATGTACACAAACTCATGCAGATTGAGGAACCAATTGACATATTTCTTTCACACGATTGGCCTTGTGGAGTCACTGATTATGGGAACTGTAAAGAACTTGTTCGGCACAAACAATATTTTGAAAAAGAGGTAATTGTAGTATATTAAGGTTCTGTTCATTATTTAAAAAAAAAAAATGTTTGTGTTCATGAAGAAACTAACTTTGGTGGTGTTGACACTTTACTTTGTCATTGTAAATTGCATTTGTTTATTTTATTATTATTATTTTTTCTTGTCCTTGTTCTGGATCATTTGGCATTTTTAATACTAGCATCTGGCCAAACTATAAAATTCTTCCCATGGAACAAGGATTTTCCATATTCAGATTCAGGATGGGACTCTAGGAAGTGAACCTGCAGCTCAACTGTTGGAAAAATTAAAACCTTCTTATTGGTTTTCGGCTCACCTTCACTGTAAATTTGCTGCTGTTGTGCAACATGGAGAAGACAGTCCAGTTACAAAATTTCTTGCGCTTGATAAGTGTCTTCCAAGGCGCAAATTCTTACAGGTATATCTCTTGAATTCTAGTGGTCTACTATAGTTGCCTTTCTCATTATCATAGTTGGAAATGGAAGCTAAATTTCATCAGTTATGGCACTTGCCGATGTTGTAGGTTTTTGAAATTGAATCGGGACAAGGACCTTATGAGATTCAGTATGACGAGGAATGGCTGGCTATAACACGGACCTTCAACTCTGTCTTCCCTTTGACCTCGCAAAGTGCAAATTTCGGGTATACTGTTCGTACATGAATATGAAATTTTGATTTGTTATGAGAAGCAACAGTAATGCGGTGTTCCAATGTTATAGGGGTGTTCAGCATGACATGAATGATTGTCGTCAATGGGTCAGAAGCAGGCTACAAGAAAGAGGAGCCAAACCTTTCGAGTTTGTACGGACAGTTCCCTGTTATGATGCCTCTCAATCTCTGTCTATTGGTGCCTTTGCTGGTAATAGTTCAGAAATGTTGAAATTTATTGTCCTTTGATACGGTCTATGATAAAAGCTTAGATTTCATTGCTAGAATTAAGATAAGTTTTCATACACATTCCATTGTCTCCATATGCTAAGTGGAAGCAAAAGATCTAGTACTTTGTTTTGTGGCAGTTATATCTGGTATTTAAATTCAAATGAAATCATGTAGTTCATTAAGGTTGCATTTGGGAATGAGGTTGAGCAGCGGTATCTTAAAAGTTACAGCACCAAAATATTTGGTTAACCCTCTGTAGCTAGAAAGCTATATTGATATGATTTTTCATTTGTATAATAGAAAATCTATTATATCTTTAATAATTTTGTTTTTCACTTGTATAATAGAAAATTTATTATATCTTTAATAATTTTGTCAAAATTATTATTTTAAATTTATATTTACTATATATTATTAATTTTTGTTTCACAGTGACAGCTTTTTTCCCACAGCAGTTGTAGCTTTTAAGTTATAGCACTTCAATCCCAAACAAGACCTAATTAGGTTGGTGATTCAAAACATTCATACTTCAGATAAGAAAAAAGAACTACACCTGGTTATGCAACTTCGCTTGTTTTCTGAATTCTGAAATTCATTTTCAATTTGTTTATGGATGATAGCTGAGCACATCATTTAGTTCAAGAAACCATAGTTTGGTGTAATATATCAATGTTTGACAATGCTTCAAATTTTATTATCTTTTTGTTATGCTTTGGTTGTTGCAGAAAATCCTCAGAATCCACAAACAGAGTCTTTCTTGCAGTTTCTAGAACTTCCGAATCTTTTTGAAAATGCATTAGAATCAAGAGAGCCAACCCAGAGTCCTGCCACTTTGGATCATAAAGGTAATCATAAAGGCAGTTGTTGTTTGGTTATCAGTAAGGGGTTAAAGGCTACTTCCCATTTGTCCATTGCTGTGTACAAGTTACCTTATAGAACTAATTCCTGTTATCCCTGTCTAGGTCCTGATCTTGATCCTGAAGAAATTCCTATTGATGATGAGGATGAATTAGAAGAACTTGATGAATAGGATGATGCCTGCGGAGAGTGAAAAGTTATGAAGATTCTTTGTACATAATAAGTCACTATCACTATCTCTTCTTCTCTGTAAAAACATTTTTCTTACCCCAGATGAAATGTGTGGCTGTTACCATTTCACTGAGAATTGTCAGGCTTTTGGCTTCTCATTGACCTTTTTGTGTGCTTGCTGGCAATGCATCACTTTGTAATCTGTAAACTGATCAATTTGTCGAAATGGTAAACCCTATTTGGTGTTTATGTGATTGTGACAACCAAGCCCTCGAGCCAACCAGGAACAATGTTCATTGTGATTCATTCCAAACATTACAGAGTTTATTTGATTAAAAAAATTCCTCAACTATATGGGCCGCTACAGTCTGAGTAGCTGTAAAAGCTTTGGAGCAATTAATTTCACCAAGCCCATGCCAGTTGGCAAGGCAGTGTTCATTGGACAAGAGTGTGGAAATCACCTTAAATGCTTACTTAAATTTGGACGTTCTTTCTCACGCGTAGTTAAATTACATGTGCGATACTTCTGGTCTTCTTCATATCTAACCTCTGACATCAACAAACTGCTTTAATGGAGCTTTAAATTAGTAAAAGGCATGCCCTCTCTAATCTCTTTGCCGTTGAAGTGTTCGAATATGTGATGGTAAAAACTGAAGCGGCATTCAGACTCAGTACAACTGAAAGACTTCTCATGAGTTCAAATCCAGGAATTGGTTCATTTTGTAAAGCTAATGGCTACGTACTTTTTGTTTTTGTTCTGTTCCGTCTTGCTGCTTCTCCTTGCTGTGCCAGCCTCTCTTTCAACTTCTATGCAGCTTCATGCCCCTCTGCTGAGTTCATGGTTGCAAACACGGTGAGATCAGCTTCCTCTTTTGATCGCACCATCCCCGGGAAGCTCCTCCGCCTGCTCTTCCATGACTGCTTCGTTGAGGTAAGTGGTTCTTATCGAACAATTGCAATGTTGGAGTTCTCTTCCCACTAAATTTTAAAATCAAAGACTGATGTGGATATGTAGTAGTCATTGGAAACAAAAACCTGAAAACTTTCACCAAAACCACCAGGGTTGTGATGCTTCTGTACTGCTACAAGGAAATGGGACAGAGCGAAGTGATCCAGCAAACGCATCTCTTGGAGGGTTTGAAGTTATTGATTCGGCGAAAAGAGTTCTTGAAATCTTCTGTCCTGGGACTGTTTCTTGTGCTGATATTATTGCTTTGGCCGCTAGAGATTCTGTTGAAATAGTAAGATTTTCCCCTCTCATTAGTTACTGCTTTGTGCTGCTACTGCTCATTTTTATTTCATGTTGGTTGGGTTTCTTTCCATTCACAAAGACTTGAAAACAGGCTGGTGGCCCGGCAATTCAAATTCCTACAGGCAGGAGGGATGGGAGAGCATCAGCAGCTGAAAACGTTAGAGCCAACATTGTAGATACAACATTCACAATGAATGAGATGATAAAGGCCTTTTCCTCTAAAGGCTTGTCCATGGATGACCTCGTTACTCTATCAGGTATATCTCAGGACACGTTTGTAACTATTTTGCTTCTGCTTGATTTTAGAAAAATACAACATCTGAAAGTGTTTGATAAATTCCCACTTGAGCAGGAGCTCACACAATTGGATCAGCTCATTGTAATGCATTCAATGATCGGTTTCGAGAGGACCCAAAGGGGAAACTGACATTGATAGACACGTCTCTGGACAGTTCTTATGCAAATGAGCTAATGAGAAAGTGCCCAGCAAATGCAAGCTCATCTGTAACCGTTAACAATGATCCTGAAACATCATTTGTGTTCGATAATCAGTACTACCGCAACCTCTTAGCACACAAAGGGCTGTTTCAATCAGATTCTGTTCTTTTACACGATGAAAGAACAAGGAAGCAAGTGGAGAATTTTGCAAATGATCAAGAAAGTTTCTTCAGTAACTGGGGTCTGTCATTTTTGAAGGTTACTAGCATTGGAGTGAAAACTGAAGATGAAGGGGAAATTCGACAAACTTGTTCAATGACTAATGGGTGAAGAATTATCAAGATCCAAAGCCTACACCAAATTGCTAGTCTAATAATTGCCTAAAACTTTGGACCAATTTTCACGTACATATGTAAAGACCTTATAATTTGTTTGATATTTGTTGGTAATGGTTGAAGTTTTTGCTGTGGTTTCCTTTTTATTCATTAGGTCTTTTTTTTTTTTTTTACGCAGAAAGATTGTTAGCAGAAGTTTTGATAGAATGAGAGCTCAAAATTGGATTGCCTACAACTGTTATAAGGTGGGAGTGTATGAGCAGGCTCTTCTTTATCCAAATAATAATATTAACAAGATTAGACCGGTGTTATATTACTTCCCCTAGCCCCTAGGAAAGGGTGGTTCAAGTCCTCTAATTTATACTTAAATTCGTTTGTTTTTGTGTTGGTATCTCGACGATTTAGATTTTACCTGAGAAAATAAATAATTGAGATAATGATGATGTTTGTTAGTAAAGAGCATGTGAAGTTAAGAAATGTGATAAATCTATTTTCGTCCAACAAGATATTCTAGACTACTAATGATTAAAAAATTGAATTCTAACAAAACAATCTGGGATTTCTTATAGTAATTTGAATACTATACCATAAAGTAGTAATAATAAACACTATAAAATTATAAAATAATTAGAATTCAACAGGGGGACCTCTGTGATAAAGTATGATAAGCTTGTTTCTTAGTTCATAAAACATGACAAATCAGGGGAGTTTTAGATATAGCTGGCAAAACGGGTCATCGGGTCGTGTTCGTGTCGTGTCAGCTTCGGATCGTGTTAAATTTAACTTGACCCAAACCCGATCCATTTAATAATCGTGTCAAAATATTGAGACCTAAACCTGACATAGAAAAATAATCGGATTACCCAATAACTCTTAATATCTATATATTAAACAAAAGTTACATCAAATATTTACATACTGTCATACATATAACATACGTACGTACGTACATACATACATACATAATTTATTGATATTAAAAATATACATATCTACTAAAATATTACACATTTACACTATTGAGGTTTTAATTATATATATGTAAATAGTATTATATATCAATATTATAAAATATATATGTCTACCAATATTTTATGCATTTACACTATTGAATCTCTAAATGTCCTTAAAATTTTATAAATAAAACACTATGTTTCTATTCATCCTTTTAAAGAATAAAAATAAAAGAGAAAATTATGTCTAATATTTGAGTTTTGATAGTAAGAACTTGTAAATTATTTTAAAATAGAAAATATAATCGGATCATTGATCGGGTAAATAGGTCAAGAATTTTAACTCTAACCCGACACGAAAAAAATCATATCGATCCAAACCCGACTCATTTAATAATCGTATTAAATTTAATGATTCATATTCATTTATTTATATCGTATTCGTATTGAGTAATCAAATCGTGTCAAATTTTACCAGCCGTAATTTTATATGTTAAATAAGTACCAAGCTACTTAGAAAGCAATACGGCCAACCAGACAGGATATGTAAAAGGCCCAGCCCAAATCAGTTAAATAGAGCCTCATCTAATTCTCCTGCCTCGGGTCTTGAGAGCAAAAACCCTAGAAAGTAGAAGCTAGAAGAAACGCACTCTCTCTCAGTTCTTCGCTCTGGCTAAAGTCGGAATCCAGAGCCCGAATTTGAGAGAATCACTGGCTGAAAACAAAAAGGCAAAGCAGCAGCAATCATGGGTGACGTCTTGATAATGAACGAAATTGATGCAACGGCGAATCGCCTCGGCATCGATCTCTTGCAAGTCGATCTCGACTCGATCCAACTCCCGCCTGGTGAAGATTTGGGCATCATTAGGTACTATTTAATTAATTGCAACTTTGTTTTACTTGTAGGACAATGTAAATACGGCGTCGTTTTGGCGGGGATGGGGTCTAATTTGAGCGAATCTTCTTTTTATTATTATTTTTTTAATTTTTGGTTGTTGTTGTGAGTAGTGATGATGAGGATGTGTATGAAGACGATGACCAGGAGGTTGAGTCCGGGTTTGGGAACATTATCGTTGTTGATAATCTCCCCGTTGTTCCTAAAGAAAAGTTCGAGAAGCTTGAAGGTGTTATTCGAAAAATTTATAGTCAGATAGGTGTTATTAAAGAGGATGGCCTTTGGATGCCTGTTGATCCTGAGACCCAGAAGTCTTTGGGTTACTGCTTCATTGAATATAATACTCCCCAGGTACTTATAATTGTTTCATTTGCATGCTAACATTCTCCTTGTTTCATTGCTGTGAAGTAAAGTTTGTTTACGACTGCTGGCTTATATGGTTTTTTGTACAATTTATCGTGTATTTTAGACTCTCTCTCTCTCTCTTTTGGGTTGAAGCTGGTTTTACAATGTTTGGGAATCTTATTTTTACATTATTGAAGGTCTATTTGTTAACATTGACTGAGAAGCATCTATCTATTTTAGGAGAATCTGTCATGTTAACCGGATTCAAATATACTGCATATGCTAGATTTTTTTTTTTGGGGGGG
>NW_006263303.1:632634-856341 GCF_000493195.1 Citrus x clementina | reverse complement strand
GAAGTCACAAGAGTTCTTCTTGATTGAGAATATCGTTAAGCTCCTTACTAAGATGAGTCTCTAAATTAACAGATTATTTGAATGGTGACTCTCCAGAGCTTCTGAATTCCTCAAGTCTAGCTAAGATTTCCTTTTTCGCTTAAAGAATATTTCCAAACTCATTCTTGTTCCAATGATTTCATTTTGTCAGTAAACTCCTTTACCAGAACATTATAGTCAACATCCTTCTTCCATTCTTGAGACACAAAACCAGAGAAACGACTATCAGTAAGCCATGATGCAGGGAATCTAAACGGTTTCAAACTTTGGTTCCCAGTTCCCTCATTTTTCAAATTAAGAAGGATAGGCTGATGGTCAACCCCCAATCTTTTTAATGGAAACGCTCGTGCCTTGTTAAAAGGGTTGAACCAGATTTCATTGCATTTTTTTTTTGGGGGGGGGGGGAGGTGGGGGGGGGTGGGGGTTGGGGTTGGGTTAATTTGTACGTTGGTAATACTCTGGACGATTGTTTTAGTTGCTTTATTCTTTGTTTGCCTACTTTTCTAATCCTTGCATGTCTATTTTCTAATGGAGGAATAGAATGGTCCATAAACCACCAATGCTGCTTTTATTTGAATTGATTTTTTTTCCTTGGTAATTGGATGTTAACCTCGAATTATCTGTATGCTAGCTGTTATTTTCAGTATTTTACAAGAATTTAACACATAAGCTGTGGATCTTGATGCGTGAAAACCTGATGGTTGGTTTCTGATATAGGAAGCTGAGCTTGCTAAGGAGAAAACAAATGGCTACAAGTTGGACAGAGCACATATATTTGCTGTGAACATGTTTGATGACTTTGATAAGTTTATGAAAGTTCCAGATGAATGGGCACCTCCAGAACATAAGCCGTATACACCTGGGGTAACTATTTGAACATTTTTTTTCCCTTTTCTATAATGGTATTGTATTTTTGTTTGCTATTTTCTTTTACAAGTAGGGACATAGTAGTATGTGGTGCTTGCGATATACAGTTATTTATTTTTCTCACGAATGTGAGAGGATTTTCTAGCTGGATTTATGGGGATTTTAGCATTTACCTTTTGTTCTCTAGTCAACCACCTTGCCTTCCTCTTGCCTTCACAGGAATAATTTTGCAGTCATTCCTGATACTTGCTTTTTTAGTCTGAAATGTGATTTGTGTGTTTTCCTTTACTGGCACCCGTATGTATTGCTACATTATTAGTGTGACTTGTGAACTTTTGAGCTTTAAGTTCTGGAGATTTTTTATAATTCATTAGTACTTATGTGGCACCCATCTTGTTGTTTTATGTTATTTTTCCTTTACATACTTAGTGAAAACCTTTCCTGGTTGGCTTTCTTGAGTTCCTGATATTTTCTACTTGTACATAATTCTAGGAAAATCTCCAAAAGTGGCTTACCGATGAAAAAGCCCGAGATCAGTTTGTGATTCGGTCTGGCACAGATACTGAGGTTTTGTGGAATGATGCAAGGCACTTGAAGCCTGAGCCTGTTTACAAGCGCAGTGTGAGTAGAAAGCAAATCTTAATTGATAATTGTCCTTATTTTTACTTGTATATATTAGTGGGATAGATGTACATGTGAGCTCTTGACCACTTGTGTCCGAATTTTGATTTTTATTTGTGAACAATGCATGACTATTTTTCATTTCCTTTACAGTACTGGACTGAAAGTTTTGTGCAGTGGTCTCCATTGGGGACTTACCTGGCAACAGTCCACAGACAAGGTGCTGCTGTTTGGGGCGGTGCTAATACTTTCAATCGCCTAATGCGTTATGCTCATCCGCAGGTTAATTTTGGTTTTTGTTTGATATTTTAAACAGCCTTTTATTTTGTTTCTTGATCTTTTGACCTTTGCTGGTGTAAACAGGTTAAACTCATTGATTTTTCTCCTGGTGAGAAATATTTGGTGACATATAGCAGCCATGAACCAAGCAATCCACGTGATGCAAATGTGAGTTTTTTTTTTTTTGGGGGGGGGGGGGTTCTTTTTTTAGTTCTCTGAATATTTTACTGTTGCTTCTGAGCCATTGCTGATATAGATTTAATTTAATGTTTAGAGGGTTGTGATAAATATCTTTGATGTGAGAACGGGAAAAGTGATGAGAGATTTTAAAGGAAGTGCTGATGAGTTTGCAGTTGGAGGAACTGGGGGTGTTGCAGGAGTATCTTGGCCTGTTTTCAGGTGATTATTCTTTCCATCACTCTACTTGGGGCTGAGTTTTCTCTGTGTGTCCCAAATGTAATTGTTGTACTAATTGGTATATTTTCCAGATGGGGAGGCGGAAAAGATAAGTACTTTGCCAAACTTGGGAAAAATATGATCTCGGTCTATGAAACTGAGTCCTTTACCCTTATTGACAAGAAATCCTTGAAGGTCGAGAATGTTATGGACTTCAGTTGGTCACCAACTGATCCTATCATTTCACTTTTTGTTCCTGAGCTTGGTGGTGGGAACCAGCCTGCTAGGGTGAGTCCTTGTTCTGATATTCAGTCGGCTTTTGTTTTGTGTGCACTGTTCTGATGTTCTTGATTCATCTCTTTCTTAGGTGAGTCTTGTTCAAATTCCTAGTAAAGAGGAGTTGAGGCAGAAAAATCTTTTCAGTGTTAGTGATTGTAAGATGTACTGGCAAAGCAGTGGAGACTATCTAGCTGTTAAAGTCGATCGCTATACAAAAACAAAAAAAAGCACGTACACCGGCTTTGAGCTGTTCCGAATTAAAGAAAGGGACATTCCAATTGAGGTTTTGGAGCTTGACAACAAAAATGACAAGATCATTGCCTTTGCTTGGGAGCCGAAGGGCCATAGGTTTGCTGTTATCCACGGCGACAGTCCAAGGCCTGATATTAGTTTTTACTCAATGCGAACTGCTCAACACGCCGGCCGGGTATCAAAGCTCACTACTCTCAAGGGCAAGCAGGCAAATGCTCTTTTCTGGTCACCATCTGGCCGTTTCATAGTACTTGCGGGGCTCAAAGGTTTCAATGGTCAGTTGGAATTTTACAATGTTGACGAGCTTGAAACCATGGCAACAGCAGAGCACTTTATGGCTACAGATGTAGAATGGGATCCTACTGGAAGGTATTTTGGATAATGATGTATTTAATTATTACTTTGTCTGTAATGTTTGGAGAACGTGTTTCCTTCTAGCTTAGTTTGAAAGCTTTACATCATTCTTTTTACTAGTTATTTTGTTATAATTGTACGTTTTGTATTTATAGGTATGTTGCGACTGCTGTGACTTCAGTTCATGAGATGGAAAATGGTTTCAACATATGGTCCTTCAATGGGAAGCTGCTCTACCGAACTCTGAAGGATCACTTTTTCCAGGTACCAATTCACAATTTGCAATGTGGGAAAGTAATGATTTCTATCAAATTTTATTTAATGTATTTCGATTTCCGTAAAATTGTGTGATAGGTGGCATAGATCTTAAGTATTGTTTTCCTTAATGAATTTTGAGTTGGAATTATCAGTTGTTTGATACTATTTTCTGTGTGGTATGCAAATTTTAACCCTAGGAATGTTAATCTTTCTATGATTTGAACTTTTTTAATCCTTGTCTACAGTTTCTGTGGCGACCAAGGCCACCATCTTTCTTGACTCCTGAAAAAGAGGAAGAAATTGCAAAGAACTTGAAGAAATATAGCAAGAAGTACGAGGCAGAAGACCAGGATGTGTCAATGCAATTGAGTGAACAAGAGCGTGAGAAGCGGAGGTCATTGAAGAATGAATGGGAGAAGAAGATCAGTGAGTGGAAGAGACTGCACGAGGAAGAAAAAATGGAGAGGCAGATGTTGAGGGACGGAGAAGCCAGTGATGAGGAAGAAGAGTACGAAGCAAAAGAGGTAGAAGTAGAGGAGGTGCTTGATGTTACAGAGGAGGTTGAGGAGTGACATCATAAAGCATTTTTTTTAGCTTTTTTAAGTTAAAGCCCTCTCTTCAGATCAAACAACTTGCAGTACAGATCTCTCTCGAGACAACCAAGGATCTTCTGGACAAGTTTTCCGCTTTTGTCTACTAAAAACCAACCTGTTCATTTGTTAGGAGTGAATTTTGTGTTTGTTCCCATTTTTCTCCTTTTCATTAATTTCTTGATGAATTTTGTGATAGTTATGACAAGCGTATCAGTAAAATTTATAGTACTTTTAGATGTCAATTACTATTATTATTTTTCAATTTTTACATCCTGATTATCCATTTCTTTGTCTACTGGACTGAATTGAGATGTTGATGGAGATCGGAATGGCCCTTTTCTGTTAGCATGTCCATTAAGCTGGGACACTTTTGTAAAATGGACTAAATATCTTGGTCAGTTTTGTAAATTTGTTAAAAATATTGAGGATTCGACGTCCGTCAGATGAACAAGGGTGCACCATATAATACAGGCAATGCTTTTGCAAAATGCATCTTATATGAAGTGGTGCGTGGAGCGTGGTGGTATTTATTTATGTATGTGTATACATGACGTGCGCACGGGAAGGAACATTGATTCAACTTGTATAAAAAAAATTCTATAATATACTCTCTGAGTAGTCACGTCTCTTTTCTTGGAAGGATACAAATTTGCTAAATAATACAACAAATACGAACAACAATCTCCAAGTGCCATTATTTGAGTGCGTATCTACCGATGAATCCACAGGTTTTTTAATGGAACACGCGACGGCCTGAACCCGAAAGTATGTGAATACAAAGAAAAATATCCAGAAAGTTTGTGGACTTCAGCGTGTCGAAAGAATAACAATGGCCAATCGGCAATCACGACAGAATATTTAAATTGCAGGCTGCCATGATGAAAGATTAAGCAAATGTCTCACTCACCCACTTTGAGAAAAGGACTTAATTTGTTCCCATTTCCTTTGTAATTTCATCATCCAATCATTGACTCTTGGTCTTTGTTTTCGCTGTTTAACCCAACCCCGGTTGTCAAAGTACACATTATCTTGCACCAACTTTTTTGTTGATTTGAGTCAGTACACAAATTGCTCCATGACACATGCATTGTTTCTTTTTTTTGTCATTGTATTTGCCCCAAATACAATGATTTGAATGGTTTCTGGAACAACTTGCAAAGGTGATTTGAATTCACACCGAAGTTTTTCTTCGCTACCTCTTTCGTGCCACTTTCCTATTTGTTTCTTTATCTTGTCTGCACTAGCAAGTGTCACAGCATTTGTATCTGGACATATTTGGCTCCATTTTGAAAAGTTAAGAGTCTGTTAGCTACTTGCACATCAAAATAAATTTTAAAAATATGAGGTATCATTTTTTTGGGTCAGGCTACAGTGTAATTGTGGCACCGTGCCACAGTTGCACCAGCCGTTGGATCCACTTAAATGAGTGGGGTTCACTTGAATAAGTGGAAATCCAACGGTTGGGTGCAACTGTGGCACGGTACCACAGTTGCACCACAGATTTATCCCATTTTTTTCCGAAAAAATTGCGTCATGAATAGGTCAGTAATTGGCATCTCACTTCACACTTGGGGGGAGGGGGGGTGGGGAGGGGAGGAGATTGCGTCTTTCTTCCACCACTCGCTTGAAGGCACTGGCCACTGGCTGGCCTACACAAACAAACACACCCTCATCATCGCAAGATTCTTCACAATCCATTTCACTTTCTGAGTGAGATTCCAGCTATCTTCTACACTTAAAAATATAATCAAAATGCCCCACACATTTTAACAAGATTCCACTCATGATGCGAACTACGAGCAAGTGCTCATTTGAGACCCATCATTTCTTTTTATTTTTTTCCTGTTTGTTTTTTTTGATAGGCCAGCTGGTGACAATGATGTACAAACCCTAAGGATTCATACCAAGTTCATCATCTTCCACGTAGAAGATGGAGGACTTGATAATTGAATTTTATATATGAAGGTCTCGTGGGATTGAGTGTTGGGGAAATCATATTCTTTTCTATATTATTTTAAGATTTGGTTAAATAGCACTTTCATGTCCAATAATTTAAGCTTTGTGTGAGCTCTTACGTGGACTCAATTATTAGTTCAGTTTAATTATATGTCTACAATTATGTTATTGGTCGCTTAACCAATGAGTTTTCGTTATTACCAACTTCGTCTGGTCGCGATATTTATCTCTCTTTCTCTATATATATGTATGAGATTATTTTAATGGGCGGATAATGCATCTGAGTTTAAATTTGACAAAAACCAAAAGCAGAAAATGAAACTTATGATCAAAACCCTAATTATTTTTGTAGGTAACAAATGGATCTGGAGAAGGTATTTTATAAAGTTTCTCCTCAATTACATCACGCAATTCCATTACTAATTTGACATATTGAGATTCGATTTCATCTCTAGCTTATACCGATCAATTTAATTAGTTAGTTCCCTTTATTCTGAGAAATTTTAATTACCCAATTAGTAATAGTCAACTTTGTTCCTTCGTAATGAGATTTCTTATCCATTTTGACGTAAAAGTTGTAATGAAACATTTTTTTTTTTTTAACAAAAGAACCAGCATTAGACTAGAAATTTTTTATTGATTCTGAATCCACTAAGATCTCTTCTATGCAAGATGCCCTGTGTGGCTGTGTCACAATCTATGAGAATTGAGAAAATATAAGATCTCAAATGCTGCATGTGAAAGATTAATTGCAATTAACATTTAACGGTAAACTTATAAATTACTGTTTAATTTTGGATTATAATTGCGATCCCAATCGTAGAACAAAGAGGACTCAATTTCTTGTTACATGTGGTATTCTAGCAGAAAAAGAGACTGTACTATTGGCTTTATTAATGTTTTGGTTCCTGTATATTGTTATATCTAAATAAAGAGTGTTGAAAATAAATGATCAATTGATTGAAAGTAGGAAAAGGATAGCAACAAAAAGTGCAATGATTAGTGGAATTATTAGTCAAGAGTTAGGGCTAATTTAGAAAAGTTAGGTCCTAAGGGGGAAAAAAAATAATGTGAAGAAATTAATATTTCAGTAGATGACCAGATGACCCTCGATCGGTTTATGTGTCAATTGTCGATTACCAAATTCTCCACTCAATAATATAGGGTCCAGCATACAGAAACGAAAGCTATTTTGAAATAGACAAATTTGTTAAAATCAATTAATAGGTCATAACATGAAAGAATTAATAATCTAACTGGTATTAAGAATATTAGCTTATAAAAAGCTAACCAATATTGAGCTTGTGAGTTGTAAAGAGTCATGGGTTCACTTAAATTTATTCTCTCTGCTTATCTTCTCTCACTAAGCCTTTGCTATGCTTTCGAAGAAAGAGTCGCCGCAGAAAGCCAACATGAGCTTCAACATATGCATACAATTCAACTCAGCTCTCTTCTTCCATCATCTGTTTGCAATCCTTCCACAAAAGGTCAATTACTTTAAATGCTCTTTCTTTTTGTTCTATGAGTAGTTTTATATATTTTCTTTATTATCCATATGAAAGTTCTCAATTGCAGATGTTTTATTTTAAAAAATGTGAATTTGAGCAATTATACTACATGCCGTTTCATTGTATTTTTTTTTTAACCACGAAACAACGTCATATTATTCAAAATTCGTGTTTAAATTAAAGAGAAGATCTTTTATATCCTTTGTTATTTATTGTTCTCTATTTGAAATAATTATTGTTTATATTTAATCTAACTCCATTTTCCCTTTATATATATAAAAATATTCAAATCTGGAATTTTAAAGTGCGGAAAATCCGAATAAATTAAGTACTTTAAGTTTTTAACCTCTTAAACCCCACAGTTTTAAAATTTTCTCAGACTTTTCCTGCACTTTAAGATCTCGGACAAAAAATATATTATCCTCACAATAGGGTTCACTAGTGTGACAATTTTAATTTTTCATGATATCTAATGTTTTAATCTCTTTTTCGGGACAAGTCTCTTGTATCCTCCCTTTGGCAGTTTCAATTTATTTGTCTCCCTTTGCAGGGGGGTTTCATTATTAATTTGTTTTTCAACCCTTCAACTTGCAGCAGTTAGAAAAAAATTGACTATAGATCGATAGGTGGTAGCAGCCATACTGATATTGCCATTTTCGTTTTTACACTTATAATTATTTTGACATTAACCAGCTCAGTCACAGGAACAATTGGGTGTTTCAATTATATCTTTGATTTTGTTTTTTATACTGAAAGTGATAAAGACTATGTTGTCGTGAGCTATTGAAATCACATGCTTGGTTAAGCAAGTTCTACAAAAAGTATCCTTGACAGCTCTTTTTGAATGGACCTTTTTTTTTTTTTTTGTTTTTTCAACGACTCATTTCAACACGGCTAATTAAGAGCCGACAGCCGAGGAAGGTTTTCAACTTGCAAATTAATTAAGATGTGAAAATGCGAATAAAACGATTCACAATAAGCACTAGATCCCACCAATTATTTTATTTCTAAAATTTCCTCTTAATAAACTAACTAGTAACTTCTTGATTGCTAAGAGATGGTGAAAAAAAGAATATATATATATATTATCTTTCTTCACAAGCTAAATAAATCCCATATATAGAACCCTACTTCGGATCTGGTGCGCTACACTTATCATAGTTAAGTATAATATTTTTTTTTCATTTATAATCATACTTTCGCATATTTAGAAATAAATTTAACCTATATATTAAAAATTCACATTGTTTATGAAAGCAAAATTTACCACTTAGACTCTTTTTTTTTTTTTTTTTACGAATATTTATGATATGTTCGTACTTAATAATTTTCAATTGCATGTATTTGTATCCATTAATTAATAATTATATGATTTTGTATGCTTGTGCAGGCAATGCGAAGAAATCATCGTTGAAAGTCGTGCACAAGCACGGTCCATGTTTCAAGCCTTATAGTAATGGAGAAAAAGCAGCGTCTCCATCACCATCAGTATCACATGCAGAGATCCTTCGGCAAGACCAGTCTAGAGTTAAATCAATTCACTCAAGACTCTCTAAGAACTCAGGCAGCCTTGATGAGATCAGGCAGTCGGACGACGCCACGCTCCCCGCCAAGGACGGTAGCGTCGTGGGTGCCGGCAATTACATTGTCACGGTGGGTATTGGTACCCCCAAGAAAGATTTATCCCTCATTTTTGACACCGGAAGTGACCTCACATGGACTCAATGTGAGCCTTGCGTCAAATACTGCTATGAACAAAAGGAGCCAAAATTTGACCCCACCGTGTCCCAATCGTACAGCAACGTGTCTTGCTCGTCGACAATCTGCACTTCGCTCCAATCAGCCACAGGTAATTCAATACAATGACTAATTAATGAACTACCTAAGGTATATAAAATAATCAAGAATCGATGTCCTTGTCCCTTGTTATTATTATATAAATGAGCTGGATTTTATCAATTTGTGGTTCTTGGGAAGAGTTGGATTGAAGAGAATATGCACGCCATAAATATATATGAGCTTGGAATTTTTTTTAAAGTTTTTTAATTTTTTCCCCAGGGGCTTAGTTTATTAGTAATTTTTAAAACGCATTGTATTCTGATTCCGAAGTGGTAAGGATTAAAATATACATATATTAAGACTTCATTTATTTTTTTCTTTTTTAAATGAACATTAACCAAAAAGAAGAAATATCATTTGCACCCCTAATTTATGATAAAATTAAGGTTAAAAACGTAGTTCGTTATATTTTCGTGCATGTCCCTACAGTCAAATTTCATTAAAAAGATCTATCAATTTTTTACTATCCCTTTTAAAATAATAATTAAAATTTGTACATGCAGGTAACTCACCAGCTTGTGCATCATCCACATGCCTCTATGGGATTCAATACGGAGACTCATCATTCTCCATTGGCTTCTTCGGGAAAGAAACCCTAACCCTGACACCCACGGACGTTTTCCCTAACTTCCTCTTCGGCTGCGGCCAAAACAACCACGGGCTCTTCGGCGGCGCTGCCGGTTTAATGGGTCTCGGCCGTGACCCAATCTCACTAGTTTCCCAAACAGCCACAAAATACAAGAAACTCTTCTCATATTGCCTCCCTTCGTCCGCCAGCTCAACCGGTCACCTCACTTTCGGCCCCGGCGCATCAAAGTCCGTTCAGTTCACCCCACTCTCCTCAATTTCTGGAGGATCATCATTCTACGGCCTTGAAATGATTGGAATCAGCGTTGGCGGCCAAAAACTATCCATTGCCGCGTCAGTTTTCACTACAGCCGGTACAATTATAGACTCCGGAACTGTCATCACACGTCTGCCTCCGGATGCATACACCCCTCTGCGGACAGCATTCCGTCAGTTTATGTCCAAGTATCCGACTGCGCCCGCGCTGTCGCTTCTTGACACATGTTATGATTTTAGTAAGTATAGTACTGTCACTCTCCCTCAGATAAGCTTGTTCTTCAGTGGAGGTGTGGAGGTGAGTGTTGATAAGACAGGGATTATGTACGCGAGTAATATATCTCAGGTTTGTTTGGCGTTTGCGGGGAATAGTGATCCGACAGATGTGAGCATTTTCGGAAATACGCAGCAACATACCTTGGAGGTTGTTTATGATGTTGCCGGAGGGAAAGTTGGGTTTGCTGCTGGTGGCTGCAGCTAGCTAGTCTATTTAATTAGGTGAGCGAGCTTAATGCAAGCATTTAAGAATAATATTGGAAGATTAAGAACTTCTATGGGAGACAAAAAGGGAAATGATAATTAGTGTCTGTATCAAAAATGGGAGTTAAATTTACTGCTGCTGCAAGATGTAGATGAATAGTATTCAATCCAATCAAATAATTGTATGTATGGCCATAGGCCTGTGATTGTATAAGATCTCGTTTGTCACAAGCAATGATGACTTTGAATCAATTGTTTATATATATCCTCGCTGTTGAAATTGCTTCTGATATTGGTTAATTTGACGCTGTAGATTAAAGTGATTCTATGATTGCTATCTCTCTCATTCGCAGTAATTTATATATTATTGAAAGAATTAATTAATCACGCGCGTGTTTGAAATAAACTTAGCAATTTGTTCAGCTTTGACGAGGAGAGTAGTCACATGAATAACAGGCTCAGACAAGACGGTATGACATGCCATAATTCAACGTAATCCTCGTCAACGGATTGTGGACAGTTCCACAATCATAACATAGCATCATGTCATTAACTGTAAATTAGTGCTTCCCACCTTGCAAAGCATTATACGTGTACAAATTAAGCCATCTAGACTCAATTCTTTGAATCAAGGAAACAAGTTCCAATCTTTTAAAGCTAACAAAGTTGGAAGTTTATATATAATAATTATATATATATATAGAGTCATTAATTTCTGCTGTCAATTACTAGAAACAAAACAAGATTAAAATGTGACAACTTTGTCAATTTTGAAACCTGTAGGGAATTTATCAAATTTTACATAAATAAACTTGACTATTTAAATTGTTGAGTATTTAGTTTCGATAAATCTCATCCGCTGATCATCTTTGATCCGATAAATATTAAAAGATATAAAATTAAGAGTAATTATAAGAGACTACTCATCCACCCCTATATCCTGACCATTTCTTTTTGTCAGAATAATTTTCCTTGCTTACATTTTATTTTTTGTTCGATGGTCACTGCGGAAAACAAGATAGCTTGGAGGAAAAAAGAAAAAAATTAAAATGAGGGGCATGATTGTGGCACCTTCATCACAATCATTTCCTCTAATTTTGCCTGACGAACTTTGACTTCTGAGCTCCTACGTTGGCTCCTCAACAGTTATTTTGATTGCAACCTGCAAGGATGTAATTAACATGAAGGAATTCAAAGAATATCTACTCAAGTAACATGTTTTTTGAGGAATATTGGGCGCAATTAGCTCCCAATTCACCTTCCAATATTTGATCGGTTATATGTTTATTCTTCTGGTCAATGTCTGTACGTATACAATAATTAACAAAGTAGCCAACATTTTCAAGCCATCTTTCTATATCATACCAGCTGTTTCCAAGAAGCTGGATGGTTTAAGAAGTTGACGATTTACGTCATGTCATTCCATTTTCATTGAAAAATATTTTTGCTCAGTTTAACGATCTAAAACAACATATAATTATTTTCTTCATCTTAAATTTAATCATCAAAATCAATGAGTAGCAGTTTTCTTCAACTTCATGTCACTTACATTTTACATATATTAATCCACATCTCTTGTTAAATATTATTGAATATTGAAATAGTAATGAAAATGTTTTCTTTAAAAGACACGATAGCCTTGATCAGGAGAAATAACTAAAATCCCCTATTACATATTTGTCAAAATATTATATCCCTCCCCCCAAATTTTAAAACCCTTTAAAATACCCCAATAGTTTAAAAAACTATTAACCTTCAATTTTTATTGATGTTTCTTTTACTGTTTTATGCCAAATATTTTACCTTTTGATGAGTTTTATAACAAAACAGAGGGGGATGATTATTTTATTTAAACAACGGGGGAGGTTATGATCATTTTGCCATTGATCGGTTTATGTGTTAATTTGCAAAATTCCACGTACGCATAGTAACATAGTGCTTGAGCATAGGAAAATGAAGCTCGGTATTAAAATAGACAAGGTTTTAAAAATAAATAAGCAAGTAGCATGGAAAGAATTATTTGAGCATTTTTTTTTAATTGATTTGGAATCATCAATAAAGCTTATAAAACGGTAACCAAGATTGAGCTTGTGAGTTCATCAAATAGCTAGCCAAATTGAGCAAAGGTTGGCTGCAAGAAAGTTCCATGGCCTTACTTAAAATTTTTCTCTTTGCGTATCTTTTTTGTAAATGCTTTTGCTATGCTCTGCAAGCAAGAGTAACTACAGAAAGCCAGCACGAGCTTCAGCATTTGCATACAATTCAACTCAGCTCTCTTCTTCCATCATCTGTTTGCAAGCCTTCCACAAAAGGTCAATTAACTTAAAACCCTCTTTCTCTTTGCACGAGGAATAAATATTTTTAGATTTATCTGCATGAAAATTTCAAGTCGCGAATTAACGTTCTCATTTTCCAAATGTGAAAATTTGATTAATAGGTTGTTGTTTTATTTTTATTTTTTTTAAAAAAAGATTATATTGCTTAGAATTTGCATTAAAGCCTGCAGGAGAAAAGAGATCTTATTATATGCTTTATATGCTTTAATTCGCTATTATTGTTTCTATTATCATAATGTTTATCAAGCCATATTTAAAAGACTTAGATTTCTTCGTAATAAATATAATGATATTACTCCTCTTTTAATTTTCTAGGCATTTAGCTAGGCAAGGCTCTCATATCCTCTGTCCTTCCCTCGGTTGGATCAAATTATATGGCATGCATATTAGTTTATACGCTCATGATGATTTTGAAACCGGAACTTAAGTAGTAGTATTGTATTATATGGTCATTGGTTCTGTAAGATTTAGCCAAAAAGAAAAAGTTCCACTCCACCATCTCATTAATTCACAGAAATTGGAGAGCACCAATTATTTATCATTTTTCTTCCATTATATTGAAAGTAAACGTAACGCTGTCGTGTACTATCCGAAATCACATGTTTGGAAGCAAGTTCATCTAATAGTCTCCTTTTGACAGCTACGTTTCTTTTGTTTTAATTGATTTTCACTTGTTTGATTGCCAAGCAGAAAAGACGAGTAACGAGCTTTGAAAATCAGAATAGAAATTGACAAGTACGCGTCTTCAGAAATTTATGTTAAAAGTATAAAATTAAGATCACATGCATTTTTTCTGTCGGTATTGCATGTCTTTTTTCTTAAATTAAAAAAAAAAAAAATTGGGCTGCATGGTACGATATTTTATGAATATTTTCAATGCGATTAGGACAACCTAAATTATTTCTTAATCGGTTTGGCAGTTTTTACCTTCCAATTAATTCTTTTTCTTTCTTAATAAAGTTTCTACATTTGTCCCAAAAAAAAAAAATTATTTCTTCACAAGCTAAACAATAAAGAGGAAAAATAATTCATCCGATACCGCTTACATAATAACCCTACTGTAGTTGGTGCTTTACATCATATTACAATTAAATCTTAAGATAAGTATATCCGTCCAATGTGTAGCATGTATGTTATTACATACGGATTTTATTTATAAACTCAAAATTTTTTAGATTGAGTTTTAATAAGTGCGTTAATTTTTTTAAAAAATACGAATTTCATTTATGCACTGTTGTTTAATTCGCTGTGCGTTGATATAGTAACGCACAAAGTTAAGATTTTTTTTTTTCCAAAAAAAAAAGAAAGAAAGAAAGAAAATGAGATCTGCACTATGATTTTCAATATTAGCATCCTAATGATGGTTTTTCTGTATATGCTTCAGCCAACGAAAGCGATTCATCTCTGAAAGTAGTTCACAGGCACGGTCCATGTTTCAAGCCAAATGGAGAAAAAGGAAAATGGCCATCACATACGGAGATCCTCTTGCAAGACCAATCTCGCGTAAATTCAATTCACTCTAAACTGTCAGCCAAGACGTCAGCCCGCCTTGACAAGATGAAGGAGAAGGGCGCCGCCACGCTCCCTGCCATACACGGGAGCGTGGTGGGTTCCGGCAATTACATTGTTACCGTCGGCATTGGCACTCCGAAGAGAAAATTCTCTCTCATATTTGATACAGGAAGTGACCTCACATGGACGCAATGTAAGCCTTGTGTGGGATTTTGCTATCAACAAAAGGAAAAAATTTTTGACCCCAAACGTTCCAAATCATACAGAAATGTTTCTTGCTCATCAACAGTGTGCAGTTCGCTCGAATCAGCCACAGGTAAATACAATCGCAGTTCAATTTCAATTTGGGCGTCTTAATTATATTACAAAATAACCCTAACCATTGATATGTGATATCTTGTCATCAATTATTGGTTATTTGACAAAGTCAAAGCCTGATAATTTTTAGCAAAATTTTCAACCAGCGTAGGCACAATAGATAATAACATGTGAATCCCTAAAATTTGAGGAAACCACAATTAGATACTTAGATTGTTATTTTTGTGATGAGGGTCCCTTTTGCCACGCTTCAAAAAAAAAGTCATAGCAGAAGATCTAACAATTGAGGAAAACAACCAATTAACTGCAGTATCACGCAATCATCATGCACGTTAATGAAATTAATTTGATAATTAATAATTTAAATTTTTATAATATTGTCATTCTTGCCATGAACAGGTAATATTCCGGGATGTGCATCAAATAAAACGTGTGTGTATGGCATCCAGTACGGAGACTCATCATTCTCAGTTGGGTTCTTCGCCAAAGAAACCCTAACCCTAACATCCAAAGACGTTTTCCCCAAATTCCTCCTTGGCTGCGGCCAAAACAACCGAGGCCTCTTCCGTGGCGCCGCAGGGTTACTCGGCCTCGGCCGCAACAAAATCTCATTAGTCTACCAAACAGCCTCAAAGTACAAGAAACGCTTCTCATATTGCCTCCCTTCATCCTCCAGCTCAACTGGTCACCTCACTTTCGGCCCCGGCATCAAAAAGTCTGTAAAATTCACCCCACTCTCCTCTGCTTTTCAAGGATCATCATTCTACGGCCTTGACATGACTGGCATTAGCGTTGGCGGGGAAAAACTACCCATTGCCACGACAGTTTTTTCAACACCCGGTACAATTATCGACTCGGGAACTGTCATTACACGCTTGCCACCGCATGCATACACTGTCCTGAAAACAGCTTTCCGTCAGTTGATGTCAAAGTATCCGACGGCACCGGCAGTGTCGATTCTTGACACGTGTTACGATTTTAGTGAACATGAGACTATTACTATCCCTAAGATAAGCTTTTTCTTCAATGGAGGTGTCGAGGTAGACGTTGACGTGACGGGGATTATGTTTCCGATTAGAGCATCTCAGGTTTGTTTGGCGTTTGCGGGGAATAGTGACCCGAGCGATGTGGGCATTTTTGGAAACGTACAGCAACATACGTTGGAGGTTGTATATGATGTTGCTCATGGCCAGGTTGGGTTTGCTGCTGGTGGCTGCAGCTAGTTAATGAAGAAGAGAATGCGTGTGGTTTATTTACCTTAGAACTAGTAACAGAAGATTTAAACCTCCTATATGACAAATTGAAACAATTTGTTTTGAATAATTTCAAGTCTAGGAACAGTATTTGATTATTGAATTCTATGTTTGGCCATGGGCCTGTGATTGTACAAGATTCCTATCACAATGATAGCTATGAATAAAGTGATTTCCTCAAATATGCCCGCTAATTGTTTTTCTTTTTCATGTAAGAATTTTCTCATCATCTAATTTTTCTTTTATTTTTTAGCAAAAGTAAATATGGAGAAAATGGCCAAATTCAATCTCTTTAGTGAAATAAACCATTGTCTTCTTAATGTTTAAGAAATTCACTACTGTCTCGATGTTAAATGATAAATAACTCAGAAACATTTTTTGGAGAGTAATTCATGTCTTTAAATAGTAATAGAAAATTTTGAGTTTAAAAATGAGTGGATTTTAGTACTAATTTTAAAATAAGAATTATAATTAACAAAAAGTTATTAACTTGTGGAGGATATGTAGTTGAGTTCTAGAACACGAAAAAAAATTAATTTCACAAAATAAGTGGAGGATTTCAATTGTTTTCCCTACAAATATGATATTGATGGTTAAGTGAGTTTCCAATTAAGGATTCTTGACCGTATTAAAGTCGGGAATAAGGTAGAAGATAAGAAAAATACACATTTGAATCCATTAAAGGACGAATATATTGCGTTGACGTCTATATATTTTTTTGTTTATTAGTTTATCTTTAACCATATTAAGGCCATGGATGCCTGATTAGAATATTTTTAATAATTTATCTTTAACCATATTAAGACCGGGGATGCTTACACACACACACACACACACACACACACACACACATATTATACTTATATTTTTATCAAATTCGACCCAATGATATAAACAAATGATCTCGAGGTCCCATGTGCAATAACATGTTCTAATCTAAATAGGATAAAATAATACAAGTCCTAATTTTTATCAAACTTGAATTCTATAAGATAGGAGGTAAGTTTTTCTAACTTAATTATACTTCTAATTATTTCTCTACACAAAGGGGCCACCACTCAAAGTTATGGGAGATGGGAAATATGTATATTGGAGGAGGAGGTATAATATCCTCCCAGCCTTTTATTCTCTTCTCTCCTTTATTATTTGTTATCATGCCACTCTCGATCTTTGAGTTAAAAATGATCTATGCCGGTAATACCCCCAATGCGTTTTGCAGGATTCCAACCACTGAACTCTTCACTCTCAACAATGTCAATCTCGAGGACATCAAGCACTCGCACAGTTTGTTCCCTAAGTAAAAAAAAAAAAACTTTTTCTCAACTTGCCGGTCCAAATTTTGATATATATACTGTCGTTGTAATTTTAAATTACATACAATTTATCTTGCGGTTTTGAATGTAAAGACACTTTTACCCTTTATTGTCAACATAACACCAATGTTGAACTAACATGTTAACAAAAATGTTGTAAAATGAGAGGTTTTCCAAAGATACGATAGTAAAATGATAGACACCAATAGTCATTTGATATTTTACAATTCTTAAAGTGGTTAAACTATAATAACCCATTTAAAAATTAACAAATTATAAAATAACAGTTGCTCCACACTGGTGGCTACATGAATTGGGTTTGGCGATGAAGGATGACCATAGACAGCTAGGTGAGGTGAGGGTTGGCTTCCACATCTTGATGTAAGGGTGCACTAATTCAGGGTTCTTGAGTTTAAAGAAGAAGAAGGTTGTTTGTTTTGCAAAATTTGAGGAGATGGTGAGAAGAAGAAATTATCCGATCCTGGCATTTAAGAAATATGAATCTTACTTTAATATTTTAATGAGAGAGAAGGGGAAGTGGAGTGAGATGACAATGTTGTTAACATGTATATGTCTATAATGATGATTTTGATGATAACAAACAAGATTAAGAATGATTAAGTTTTCAAAAGCTCAAATTATTTTTCATACATTTTAAATAAATGATTATTTTGATAAAATAAAGGTTTTATACTTAAAGGAAAAATGATTTTATGAAGTTGGTTGTCTTTTTAAGTTCATGATCTAATTGAAAAAGTTTTGAGAACTTTGAAATCAACAAGTATTGCTTAAAATTCTGGAAATGGACTTGTTTAAAAATTTTCATAAAGTTTTGGGCCGTATTATAATTATATAAAGTTTTAGGGCAAACTATAATTTTAGAAATAGTTTCACTGTAGCAGTCATTGTAGCAAACGGCTAACCATTTGCGAGATAACGACTAACCAATATAGAACAGAATTGAAGATTAGCTTCTTGACACTGATGGCAAATCGACATCTTGAAAACGAAGATCCGACAATTTAAATTTTTGGCACAACGGTCACTTGCTCATGTCAAAACGGCGATTCGATTGTGTGCAAAAAGTCAATAATGGCTAGTTTTCGGCTCTAACTATGAAATGACTCAATCAAGTTCAAACAAATAGAGATCCAAGAGTTATCATTGAGCTTGCTACTGAGTATACAACTATTATTGAGTTTTAAACTTGTTTTTGTTTTATTAATTCACACATTGAGCTTTCATTTGTAATCAAACACATTGTGTGAGAAAAATCATTTGTAATGTTGGTTTTTGAGTGATTGTAAGTGTTGGGATACACTTAGGTTAAAAGATTATGGATAATCTCTTGTTGTAAAGATCTATTGACACCTTGAAAGTCAATTGTAAGAGTTGTTGAAGCCTTGGAAGCTTGCTTAGTGAAATCTTCAAGCTCGATGAGCTTGGAGGCATGGACGTAGGTACAGTTGGCTAAATTACATAAAAATCACGTGTTTGCTCTCTCTTGCCCTATCTCTTTATTTTTCATTGCACATTAATTTGTTTATTTCGATTTTGGTTGCTTAGTTTAAATTGCATTAAATTTTAGTTGTTTAAACTTTTAGAATCCCAATTTACCCATTCTTGTGTTACCTAGTTAATATTTCAAATGTTTGTTATTGTTATAGTTTATTTTTATTCTATAGTGTAAAGTTAAGTTGGGGTTTTTAATTAAATATGCCTTAAAAGTAGTGTATTTAGTTAAATATACCCCATGTTTGAAAATTATCTAAGTATGCCTTTTTATGTGGTACATTGTCTAAAATATCCCTAAAGAAAAATATAAAACACACACACAACTCACAACACTCTTTGCTTCTCACGTATTTATCATCTATACAAAAACTCACACCACACTCAAAATCACTCACAAACAGCTAATGCACTGAGTTTGTTTGCAGCTGAGTGTATTATTCATCCCATGAATAAGGTATTTGAAACTTTTTTTATTTTATTTTGGGCTATCTATTCAATTTGTTGACATTATATTATTTTTAGGGTTTTGTTTGGTTTGTGATAAACACTAAAGCAACTCATATTTTCATTACATTTGCATCATATGACTGTTATTTGATGGATTTTATAACTACATTCGTTAAAATCTGAAGTTGTTGTCAAATTTTTTTCTGCACCCGACATACACGACAGCAGTCGTGTATGTATGTATTTACACGACTGTAGTCGTGAAAATGTGTAAAAAAATTCAATTATTATGACACCTTATTATTCTATTGGTTCAAAAAATATATATTTTTCACTATATATATCCTTTTACTATTACTAGACTATAGTCGTGGGTGTTAATAAGTTACACGACTACTAACGTGTATGTATAAACTTACATACTATAATTGTTAATAAGTTACACGACTACTATGAACCTTATATACTTGTTATTTTTTGTTGTTTTAATTTTTTTAATATCTTTCATATTTAGTGATAAATTTTTACCTTTTTGTTTCGCAGATGAATAAACATGTTTGTGTGACTTTCTAAGAACAAGTATTGAAAGGAGGCGACCAGAGACTTATAAAATATGGACCAAGTGTTTGGGTTGAATATGCCAAAAATTTATGATGAATGTTAAATAACTTCTATTATATTACGACTTATTTACGATTTCAATAACTATTGGATTTGTGTTATTTGATAGGCAATCGAACTATAGTTAGTTTCATTTATTTGAAGTTTGATATGTTTAAAATCTATATTGATTGTGTCATCAATATAATGAATGATTGAAAAGAATTTTTATTCTGTGCACATACCCGAGTACAATCGTGTATTTTGGCTGTTACAAAACTGGTCATGTTTATTTCTAAATACTCGACTACAGTCGTGTATCTGTGCAAATACTCGATTATCACAGAGAGCTTGTCATATTTATTTCTAAATACTCGACCATAGTCGTGTATCTGTGCAAATACTCGACTGCAGTCAAGTATTTTGTCACAGAGAGCTTGTTATTTTTATTTGTAAATACCCGACTACAGTCGTGTATCTGTGCAAATACCCAACTGCAGTCGAGTATTTTGTCACAGAGCTTATTATGTTTATTTCCAAATACCCGACCGCAGTCGTGTATCTGTGTAAATACTCGACTGCAGTCGAGTATTTTGTCACAGCTTATTATGTTTATTTCTAAATACCCGACCACAGTCGTGTATCTGTGCAAATACCCGACTGCAGTCGAGTATTTTGTCACAGAGCGTACTATGTTTATTTCCAAATACCCGACCGCAGTCGTGTATCTGTACAAATACCCGACTGCAGTCATGTATTCTCTTACAGTGTATTCCTTGTGTAAATATTGTGCAAACTATCTTATATATCATTAATATAAATAACAAAGAAATAAAATATATTAATGATGTCAATTGTCTTTAATGACATCAAATATCAACAACATCCTCATTACAACTATTACATCTCATAATCCAAAAAATGACACTACAAAGTTTTTTTCCATGACCTATGCCCAAATAATTTTACAACCAAGGCTTGTCGAAATTGTGTAACATGATTTTGTTGGCAGTATGAATTGACATCAAGTCCATGGGCTAGGACTTCCAAGTACCGCAACAAAAATGCTCCACAGTCACCACTAAAAAAATTCATATAAATCAATTGTTAAAAATCATCATTCTTATTATTATGTTCAAAACACATTATATATATAATACATACCCTGATTTTTGTTGCGGGATGTCACGCACTCGCACGATGGGCCAAGGAATTTTCGAAATAACCTCACTACAGTCTGGATGTGTTTCGTGATATGCTATCTTCTGAAGTACTAGAGGTATCATGTCTGCAACAGGCAGTAATTGTCTCACCAAAACTGAATCCTTTGTTAAGTCTATCATGGAGTCATAAATAGAAATCTTGCCCCCAAGTATATCGACCACACCGAGAACCCAATGATCATTCATGAATATTGGCAAATACACCTACGAAATACAGACAATATTCTTAACAAGTAATGGCAAATATATCAACGAAATGCGGTAACTGTTTTTATCTACTTGCAGTTGATTTATTAATAGTGTACTATCAATAGTTTTATGCTGAAACAAATAGAAAATTGTTAATAAATTAGAATTGCAAAATAAAGGTTCTACAACAAATAATAGAGAAAACCCAGATTGTAGCATAATGAATGCATACGCAGCTGAAGAAAATTGATATATAATTCCCATGGATGAAGTTCAACTACAAACAATAAGTAAAATTATATAAAGATCTAATGCATAAACTAGTGTAGCCATAACCGAAAATTCATAAGGATAATATTTAATTAGGAACTCCCACAACCATTATTAAAGAGCTATGAATTCACTCTCTTCAATTTCAAATTCACAAGTTAAAGAAGCTTCATTACATTACCAGTAAGAAAGATTATCAGTAAATAAGCAAGATAATGACCAAAATCATGTGGGTAATTTGTTTTTTAAAACCCTAATGCATATAACCCTAACAATTATGCACCATAAATTCTCTTTATAAAGTAAAAAATAAGTGTAAATGTGGTTAATGACCTTTAGTTCGGTGAATTTCCAGCCTTTAATTCGGTGATTTTGTAGCCTTTAATGTGGTGGATGAATTTGCAGCAGCAGGAGCATGAACTTGCAACAGCAGGACAGGCGTGTGTATGGTAGCTCGTGAAGGCAGATTTTGAAATTTGAAGAATTAAATTGGGGTAATTTTGTAATTGCACATTGAAAAAGGTATATGAAAGAAATTTTGAATTATGGGGGTGTAGTTGGATAAATACCTAACCTTTAGGGTATAGCGGGGACAAATCCCTAAAGTTAAGAGTATCCTTATGAACTTTAACTATGAGCAGTAATTAACAAAATTTTAGTCACCTTTAAAAATGGTGCTAGCTTTATCCCGTGTATATACATACTAAGTACTATATTTTAAAAAACTTAAGAAAATTGGATCATGAAAGGATTCTCCATTTTTCATGGTTTGTGCAATTTCCCTTAGTTACCTTTTATTTTTGGGAAATTATCAATTGTATACTCTTAGTTTATTCCGTTATCAAATTTACTACAATACTTTCAGGGTATATTAGTCGTCCACCCTAAGTTGACAAAATATATATGTCGTCCATCAAACTGTTAGTTGCCGTTTAAATATAATGATGTCAGATGAGTAATATGGTCTTTTCATATGATACAAGTGATAATTTAAGGGTACATAAGTGATAATAAGAGATTTTAAGGATACACAAGTGATAATTTTCAAGGCAAAATCATCAATTCACTATAGTTCCGTTACCTTTCAAACGGCAGCTAATAGTTTAGCGGTCGGCAGATAACTTTTGTCAATTTAGGGTGGACAATTGATACACCCTTAAAGTATTGTTGTATTTTTATAAAAGCACAAATTTAGGATATACGAATGATAATTTTTCTTTATTTTTTGTTCAACCAATCATAGAAGATATTCAGATACTTGGAGAGATAAAAATTAAGGTAATTGACGTTATTTTATATAAAAATTATGTATAAATTAACTCAAAGTTTAAAAAAAATTATTTTGCAGGTAACGAAGGATAAACGAACTCAAAATAGCTCCATGTTTTACATTATTATTGTTTGGATAATTGGCACATTGCTGATAATTTTGTCAAATTATGACTTGTGAGCATACCCTGAATTGTAATGTGGATCGCAAATTGCAAGCATAATGACGACTCAATTTTTAGCTCTTCTGTTAAATCTAATATTTTAGATAATTTTAGGTATTTTAGTACAATTTACATGATACAATGTCCAACTTAAAAATCTCTATGAGCACTCTTTGTGCCTAAAGGTAATCAGACACCTCTCTTGTGCAACAATTTTTTGAGGTGTAAAGATTTGTTAGGTTGTTTTTCCATGCTTTTGGGTACTAGTTTATTTTCTATGCTTAAAATATATGTCATATTGTGGCTTTGGAGACTACTGCAAATTAGGTTGGACTTATATATGGCTAGAATTTGATTCATCAATTGTTGTTTGCTTGTTATCACCATACAACTTATTAACTGTCATGGGAGTTTTATGTTAATTAATGTTAGATCTAGGTACCCATGATGGGCTAAGCTTATCCAACGTGAAAGATAAATTTAATGTTGTATAACTTATCTAGAATTCTTATAAGATAAACTTGAGTTTTATTTGGATCTTAATAACATAAGATGTGGCTTATTCAAATAACTCAAGGAAGTTTATTTGAATTAAATTATACTCATTGTACTATATAAGCAATACATGAGTGGGTGCAAATACACACAAAATGAGAATAAAAGTATCATCATAAGAAGAGTGACATAGAAAGGAAAAAAAAGGCAGTTGGTTCTTACTTCGTGAATTGAGGGAATTTTCCAACTTTGTAATTGTCCTCCGACCATTAGTGACATAAGTTCGTTATGATCCGTTCGTGAAAGTTCATAACAATATGTTCTTAGAGATTAAAGAAAGTTTATTATTTATTCCCGCAGATTCGTGAATATTCGTTTCCGCATCAACCAACAAGGTATGTCTTGAGTTGATAACAAAAAGGGAAATTATCCACCGTCCACCCATTTTTTTCAACTTTTCCAAAAATACACAATTTTTCTTTTTGTTTTGGCTAGAATCCACCTGAAATTACATTTCTTTTCACTTTTCCACTTCCGTTTGGAGACCGTTAAGAAAACTAACGGAATATTATTTAAATGACTTTTTTTACCCTCAAACGTTAAAGATAAATTATCCACCAACCACCTTTTTTCGTATTTTTTAAAAAATACACAATTCTTAATTTTTTTTTATTGAACTCCACTTGAAGTTATGTTGTTTTGCACTTATCCACCATTTTATCGTTGTGAAATGACAATTTTACCCTTATGATGTCAACAAAGTTATAACAGTGTTATAACGAGAGTGGACCAATGAAAAAAATGTTAACTTCAGGTGGAGCGCTGCAAAAAAAAAAGATTTGTGTATTTTTTAAAAAGGGTGAAAAAACAGGTGGACAGTGGATAATTTCCCTAACAAAAATTGTATAATTGATTTAGAAAAATCAACAACTAGTAAAATTGTTTAAGTCGACTTTGCTATACCAATTTCAAAACGAACTCATACTTTTAAAGAAAGGAATTTTGTTGTGGTTTCTCTGCCAGATATTAGATTGACGTACCATAGTTTCACTTGGTGGGATCACTCCCTAGCTATTATTTGTAAGAGTTTACATGAAGACTCTTAGGATTTATCTAAGTATTGATTTTCTTTGTTGGTCTTAGAGCCTCTTTACTTTGTAATTTCACTTTCTCTTAATAAAGCTTTTGCAATACAAAAT
This sequence comes from Citrus x clementina, assembly GCF_000493195.1. Lineage (NCBI taxonomy): Eukaryota > Viridiplantae > Streptophyta > Magnoliopsida > Sapindales > Rutaceae > Citrus > Citrus x clementina. Next base: position 831,674 of record NW_006263303.1, on the reverse strand, counting down.
ATTCAGAATTTGCTATTAGTTGAACTATTTCTAAAAGCATGAAAACTAACTGAATACGAATTAAGGATAAAAGCTTGTTTAATCACTATATTATGAGGTTAATGCTCGTTTAATTCCTGTATTTTTAAAAGTACCTCAAAATATTCTTGTCGTTAAAATTTTGACACCCCCACTATTTTTGGCTTGCTTTTACAATATTATCCTTTTATAATAAAATGTTTCTTTTTTTGGACATTAATGAAAAAATTAAATTACCAATTTAACCCCAAAAAATAAAAAATAAAATAAAAAGAATATGTATTAGTTTTTGTGGAAGCTCACGTATATCCAAAAAGTTAATATTTAAAAAATTAAATTACTAATTTTTTGTACATTAATAACAAAATTAATATATTAGCTTCTCAGTAGACTATTCCAAAAAAATTAAAATACATTCTTTTTGTTTCTATTTTACTTTTTGGGGTAATATTGGTAATCTATTTTTTTTATTAATGTCCAAAAAAATAAAACATTATTGTAAAGAGTTATCTTGTAAAAGTAAGCAAAAAACAAAAAAAGTAATGACATGAGTGTCAATAGTTTAATTGCGAGTATGTTTTTGAAGTATTTTAAATACAGAAACTAAACATGCATTAATCTCAAAATATAGAGACAAACCATTTTTTACCCTATGAATTAATATTAAATTTATTATTAAAATTTTTATTATTTTTATCATAATGAAGAAATAAATGTATTAATTTCATACTCTATCAATTAATTTAAAAATTAGCACTGTCCAAACACATGTATAATATTGGCAAATACTAAATAATTTTATGGTCGTATTTGTCAAGAAATTCTAAAATATATCAAAGATACTATATTAGTTATACAATAAGTAAATATTGTTATGATATGTATGCATAATTTATTTTGAAAAATCACCGTGCAAGTTGTAGTTATATGTAATTCAACTACACGTATCATATATATATTAATGAGAAATTATCATGCACCACCTCTGTTTTGCCTTATGTTCATTTAACTACCACAAAATCTAACATGTTCTCTGCATCACTTTTCTTTTCAAATTTGTATCAATTAGCTACTTTTGCACTAGCACTGTTAAATAATTTAAACGATATGCTAATATTACCCTTAAATAAATTTAAAAACCATTTTATCTTATAAAAACTTTGAAAAATACAAAAATTATAATTATAAAAATGCCCCTAATTTTAATAAAAAATAAATCCCAAATAGAGGTGCTCAACTAATTTTTATTAAATTTAGATTTTGTAAAATTTTAATAAAAATAACTGAATTTATTTATTAAAAAATATAAATTCACAAAATTTTATTAAAATAACTTATTTTATTTATTAAAAAAATAAATCCCAAAATTTTAATAATTTAGGAGATTTTTATTATATCCAAAAATTTTGCAATTATCTTTATAATTATATTTTTTATTAAAATAATTTTTATTAAAAAATAAAAATTTTAATTTTGAGATTTATTTTTTATTAAATTTAAGGTATTTTTATAATTATAATTTTTTTCAAAGTTTTTATAAAATAAAATGGTCTTTTAATTTATTTAGAGGTAAAATTATCATTTCGTTTAAATTATTTAACAGTGTTAGTGTAAAAGTGGTTAATTGATACAAATTTAAAAAGAAAGGTGGTGCAGAGAACATGTTAGAATTTTGTGGTGGTTGGATGAATATAAGACAAAACATAGGTGGTGCAATGACAATTTCTCTACATTAATTGAATGTATTATATGTGATGTATTATAGAATCTGTCCAATCCTCATTAGTTGTAATTAACTCACCACAATTAATTTCTAAAAATGAAGAGGTGCCCATCATCAAACATGGCAAAGGCACAAACGCGTGATTGGGCTGAAGTGGTGATTTTTGGGGTGCTTTATATATAGAGTAATGATATAGCCACAAATTTTTGTCCAAATTTATTTTGTACAAACTGATGTGGCATGATAAGATTGGTTGAATTAAATATCATTTGGCCCACATAATTTGTTTTTATTATTTTATATTTTCATTCAACCAATGAATTAATGCCACGTCTGTTTATACAAAATAAGTGTGTACAAGAGTTTGTGGCTGTATCATTACTCTTATATGTGTGTGTGTGTGTGTGTGTGTGTGTGTATTGTTTTTTAATATATATTTTTCTTTTTTTTAATATTTACTTCTTGTAATCTCTTTTTTTTTTGTTAAGCTATTTTAATTTAAACTTAGTATAGAACCTAACGATTAATCTAACAATTACGAGAATCTAGTGATTTATATTAGTGAATTTGGATTTGTTTATCAATTATCTATTGATCAACAATAAATAGCTTACTCTTAGTTAGATAACAAAATAAGATTTTTTTTATTTAAGAAATTTTAAAATCTTTTTTTTGTTGCTAACCTAAGATTCTTAATATATTCAATTCAATTATTCTATATTTTCACAGCGAGAATTCTTTGCAGTTGAAATAATGTCAAAGAGGCTTCTTACTTCCCAACTAGATCCTCATACATCTATATATATAAATGCTGGTTTATCAAAGATACACAAGAAAAGCACTTTAAATTGATGATTCATCGTCAGATATCACTTGGAACAAACAGTTCATTATTTAATGGATTTTTCCATTTTAATACTCCATCTAAGAGTTATCAGTATATTACATAAAATTGCTTATGGTCGATGATAATTCCTGTCAAAATCCTTGCCATTTCTAATTAAAAAAAAAAATCGAAATGCTAGTCTAAGAGAAAATATTATATAATATATAGGAAGAATAACGATCAACGACGGGTCAAGTCAAGAGAGCACTGATAAAGCGTACTGAGTAATGGAATTATTAGAAAACAGAGATGAGCACCAAAAATCATCAAGAAGTTAGGCCAAAGGCCATAGAACTAGTGGAAGAAAAACTGCTATAAATCAAAGATATGTAAGTTGTTAAGATGTTTCCACAGCCAGCATTAAATTTTGAGAAAAGCACATATCTCTACAAGCGAAAGAACAGTCCATGATGGTTCTATCCTTAAGTTCAACTGCTAATTTCCATGTTTCCCACCCACGTTGAAATTTAGCTCAAGGAAATAGAATAGTTAATTAATTTTTTAATTAAACAACGGACATGAAACATTGTACGAGTTGTGGGCTTAGGCTAGCTTCTCTAACTGCTTATTTAAAGCCAGTCGAGACAGAGGGAGCCTTATAAGTTATCAAGAGCAAAATAGAAATTCAATGGCCTTACTTAGAATTCTTCTCTTTGCTTGCGCTCTTTCGCTGCGCCTTCTCTGCTCCTTAGAGGAGGGCCTCGCTTTTGAAGAAACAGAAACTGCTGAAAGCCAACATGATACACGTACCATTCAACCCAGCTCTCTTCTTCCATCATCTATTTGTGACACCTCCACCAAAGGTCAGTACATATAAATTAGTAAACAATACTATGTATAGATAAAATAAATGTACAAGAATCCTCTTCTTATCTTTTTTTTTTTTCCACTCCTTGTCTTTTTTTTTTAAAAAAAATAAGCCATTAAGATTGAGTTTCACATTTATTTTTTTATCTGTATTAACAATCAAATCAGTTTCTTTATTTAGATTACGAAGACAAAGAGCTGATAAGAAGAGAGACAAATAAGGAGAAGATCCTATTTCATAATAAATTGATGCATGTGTATTAATTTATTAAATATTTTTTAAATGTGTATCCCCTCCATCACGGTTAATAATATTATATGTCAGCTAATGAGAGGAAGGCAACTTTGAAAGTAGTGCACAAGCATGGTCCATGTAATAAACTTGATGGAGGCAATGCGAAGTTTCCATCTCAGGCGGAGATCCTCCAGCAAGACCAATCTCGAGTTAACTCAATTCACTCCAAATCTAGACTTTCAAAGAACTCAGTCGGCACCGATGTAAAGGAGACAGACGCCACCACGATCCCGGCCAAGGACGGTAGCGTGGTGGCTACTGGGGATTACGTTGTTACCGTCGGTATTGGCACTCCGAAAAAAGATTTATCGCTTGTGTTTGACACTGGAAGTGACCTTACATGGACGCAGTGTGAGCCTTGCTTGAGGTTTTGCTACCAACAAAAGGAACCAATATACGACCCATCTGCGTCCAGAACATATGCCAATGTTTCTTGCTCATCAGCAATATGCGATTCACTCGAGTCCGGCACAGGTAATAATTAGAAGATATATATACATGTGTGTGTGTGTATGGTATGTGAAAATCCATTCAAGACTCATTCGACAAAGATTTCTCTTCCTACGTATATATGTATGCAGGTATGGCGCCACAATGTGCAGGCTCAACATGTGTTTACGGCATCGAGTATGGAGACAACTCATTCTCCGCTGGATTCTTTGCCAAAGAAACCCTAACCCTGACATCTTCAGATGTTTTCCCCAACTTCCTCTTCGGCTGTGGCCAATACAACCGCGGCCTATATGGTAAAGCGGCTGGCTTGCTCGGTCTCGGCCAAGACTCTATCTCGTTAGTCTCCCAAACTTCCCGAAAATACAAAAAATACTTCTCTTATTGCCTTCCATCATCATCCAGCTCAACAGGTCACCTCACTTTTGGCAAAGCTGCCGGCAATGGCCCCTCGAAAACCATAAAATTCACCCCACTGTCAACTGCCACAGCAGACTCATCCTTTTACGGCCTTGACATTATTGGCCTTAGTGTTGGTGGCAAAAAATTACCAATCCCCATCTCAGTGTTTTCATCAGCAGGTGCTATTATTGATTCCGGAACTGTCATCACACGCCTGCCACCGGCTGCATACTCAGCCCTACGATCAACATTTAAGAAATTTATGTCAAAATATCCAACGGCGCCAGCTTTGTCGATTCTTGACACGTGCTACGACTTTAGTAATTATACTTCTATTTCAGTGCCTGTGATTAGCTTCTTCTTTAACCGAGGAGTTGAGGTGAGCATTGAAGGGTCTGCGATTTTGATTGGCAGTAGTCCGAAGCAGATATGTCTAGCATTCGCCGGCAATAGTGATGACAGCGACGTTGCTATAATTGGGAATGTGCAGCAAAAGACGCTGGAGGTTGTGTACGATGTTGCCCAAAGGAGAGTCGGTTTTGCTCCTAAGGGTTGTAGCTAGCTATATAGCCAGCCAACCAGTTTGGAATCTTCCCGAAAATAAGCTTTGTTTTTAAAAATAAAATAAATGGAAGAGTAATGCTTCAGCTTCGGCGTGTGGGCCAAAACGAAAAGAAAATTGTTGGTCCATTAAGATATGTTAATAGTACTATTTTGATGCCTACGTACGTAATTGACTTTAGCTTCTCTTTCAGCTTTTTAAATTTTGCGGCGGCGTAATGAAATTGACTCCAAAATAACATTGAGACGTAACGACGCTTTGATCCTTTTTATATTGAAATTTACCATATTAGTCCCTGTCGTTAGTTATTAGGTGCTAAGGTGGCTTTTGTTTTTTTTTTTTAAAAGCTGCATAAGCTCCGGATTCATCTCAATGCATATATTTGACTTTTGACACCCCTCAAAATTCTATTAAGATTTTTTTAAAAAAATTGAAATTACCCTCATAACCAAATTACACATTAATTCATTTTTTTTAATCTTGAATGAGAATTCAATTAAAAACTATTCTTTTAATAAAAAGCCTTACACCCACCCCATTTTGGAATATATTTTTATATTTTAAAATTTAATTGATTTTTTTAGGAAGATTATAATAGTTTAGAGTTATGGAGATAGAAACTACGTAATAAAAGATAAATAATTTAATATTTTAGAATTTGTATGTATTTTATAAATAAAACTTAAGAAATTTTTTTTTTAAGGTATACTTTTATGGAAAAATAGTTAATATTAATACATGAGTTTGTATTTTAGAAATTAAAAGGGGTGTTACTAAAGTTTTAGAGGGGTGTTACGAGCTCCACTCCACATGAAAATTGAAGCCCAATCCAATTGTCAAAATAGTGGTCAGCCCTTTAACCCTTTTCATTCGATGGACCATGCGTTGCACGCTCTTGCTGGACCTCCAGGAAGTGGAAATGTCAATTTCTAAAGTTTCAATCACGAGTCTGTTTCACATTGTGGCCGAAATAATCTGGACCTACCAAGTGTCGGCCACTTTCAAATGCAAAGCATATAACACCAAAAATGACAAAACAGTATATAGCTCCATGATTGATTATTGGTTAGCGGGTCGAAAATTTTGTAACCATTAATATTTGGCCACGACGTCAGTCCTGCTTATTCTGAAAAACATACCGTCAAGTTGACACCACTCAATCCAATAAACTGAAAGCCGAAAAGAAAAATCTTCATCGGGCACAAGACTTTGGGGCTACAGAATATTCATGATTATAACTTTAGAATATCCCCAACAACAGAAATTTTAGGATATCTATAAGGTATAATATTAATTATATAATAAATAAATAATATTATAATATTTATTTATTTTAAAAATAAATATGTAAATAGTAGTTATATAAAATTTAAATATATATATCATATATGAATTAATTAATTATATTACCTTTTATGTATTTTAAAATTTCTGGCCCAAATACATCTATGACGTGCAAAGCTGATATCGGAATTATGTACATATAGATTGTAAAAATTTAGCCCGCTGATTTCATAATTTCATATGTTTACAAACAAGTGTTTTTTTTTTTTTTTCTTCTTCGTCAATCAGTGTAAAATTCCAGCCGCGAACTTGGTTCTATGGCCCAAACTAATTTGATCAAATGTCAACAATTCTCGGTCCTTCACAATAGACTGCTGATGTTTGTTTTATTAGCTAGTCATCTAATGTCATCACCTGCGATCATATCCTAAATTATTGCTAAGTCACTATTTCAATTAGTGTTCCTGAGGCTTCGTTTGAAACATTTGATCCAGCACGTAATATATTTCATCAAACACTTGATTTTTTGCCAAGGCAATGACACTTGAGTTATCATCACACTAAATAATCCATGGTTTAGATATGAGTTGCAACTTTAGTTCAAGGATCGTTAGCCGTTTTCTACTACTGTAGTGCCTCTACATTCTGCTTCTCAATGTGGGTAAGTACCCTTGACATCCCTTAATATTTTTCAATGTTGATTTTTGAGGAAATCAAAAATATTAATTAAAAACAAAATTCATATTAAAAATTTTCACCGTGTCACTTGATGTTGTTTGACTAATTCACAACTTAAATATTATTCGTAATCAGTCACTGAATTATGTCACATATCTAAATGCTCACCATCACATTCATTCATCACTGAAGATTTCTAGTGTTACAATTAATGTTCAATCTTGAACTTGAACTTTGAAATAAAAAATTTTATATTGTCCGACACAAAAAAAAAAAAAAGGCCGTATGTTTTTCTAATGAAAATAGCTTCTGGCCGTTCTATTGCTCCCACATGTAACTCATAGTTTTCTTATTAGTAACTGCAAGTACAAACAGCTTTATTTAATATTTATCAATAACTGCAAGTACAAACAGCTTTATTCAATATTTAGATCGAGTACAGCAAGGACCATACAATACTTGAAATTATTATTGATTAACTGCAATTTCCAGGACCAAAACCAAGTCTCCTTCCAGCAACATCGTAGTGCACTTCGTGCCCTCGCTGCTGAACATTCCCAAGAAGAAAAGAATTGGTATCCGAAGGATATACAGCGAAGCCTAAACACACTTGGCTCACAGAAGCGACGACCAATGTCCCCCTCACGTCCAGTTCAAGATCAACGCCACCTAAGAAGTGGATTGTAATCTTTGGTACAACAACTGTTTCATAAGCACGCAAATCGTAACATGTATCAAGAATATCGCCAGCTCCTTTTGCCCTTTTATATTTCTTCATCCTTTTACGAAATGCTGATCTCAGAGCTGCGTACATGGGTGAAGGAAGCCGGGTGATGACGGCTCCCGAGTCGATTTCTGTGCTCAACTTAGTAAAATATGAAGTACTAAAAGGAAGTTTTTTCCCACCAACACTTATGCCAGTGAGGGTAATATCGTAATATTCAGACTGTTCGGGAGTAGTGATTATTGGAGTATATTTTATGAACTTGGTTTTCACAGTATTACGTTTGCCAAAGGTTATGTATCCTCTGGAGCCGTATGGTGAGGGAAGACAATATGAGAAGTAACTTATTTTAGTTTTTGTAATTATGGATACCGGACTTCGGTCAAGACCCATAATTCCGGATGCCCCGCTTTTGTCGCCACTGCTGTTCCTGATACATCCCAACAGAAAAGGGTACCGCGTAAAGTATCCTTTGATGTTGGCTTCTTGTATAGTCATCCTATCAGTCGCCCAAAACCCGCTGTTGCCTGAGCCGTCAACATATGCAATGTTGAAATGGCATTCCCTCGAATTGCAATTGTCTGCACTTATTTGAAGCAAAAAAAAAAAAAAAAAACTCCAATTATTTTCACATGGAATTTGGATCTACAGCTTATTTTGTTTGTGCTTATTTTTTTAGGCGTAATTTATAACACAGTATAGTTTTGATTTAATAGTCTATATATATATATTGTTATCAAATGTGTTAATTTTGTTGATGAAAAGTAAAGAAGTAGTAAATCTTGACCATCTGAAGGAAATAATCCACGGAGTTTCTTGCACGTCGTAGAGTTGCAAGGGATTTTGGAAAAGGTTTTGGACTTGGATGGATCAAAAAGCGGGTCTCTTTGTTGAAAGCAATGAATGCAGGGCTTGCACTGAGTCCAAGTGACGTCGCTACCAGTATCCAAAAGGAGAGAAACATACTGTTTCGGCTTCCCAATGGCGACTACAGTATAATACTCATCGGCTGATACACTTTCGATCTTGGCAGGGAAGGTAAAGGCCTTTGTTTTCTTTAAATTGTCAGGAACGGCTTTTTGCAAACGCCCGGAATACTTTGAATAGAGTCGTTGTTGGTCTCTACGCAGAGTTTCTTCGAGGGAGGGACTTTTCCCTTGATTCAGCTTAGAACATGGGCCGTGCTTGCTTACTACATCTAGAGATGCTTTGCCGAGACCTTAGATACGCAGACATAGCATTTAATGAGTGCTAATTATTATGATTATAAAAACAATAACAATGAGAGAAATCAAAACCATGTGTATATATAAATATATAGTATAATATAAGAACCTTGGGGCAAAGCTGTCCGTGTGCGGTTGCAAACCGTCGGTGGTAATAGAGAAGTGACTGAAACAGTGTAACTGTGGGAGAGGTTGTTGTCGTTGGCAGAGGCGCCGTTGTTGGATGAGCAGGGAAGCCATATAAAAAGAACAAAAGCCTTGAGGAGAATCCACATTATGCACTCAGAGGACTGTTATTTGTGTGGCTAAATGTATGTCCACAAAGCTTCCAACTAAACATTTGCTATCTTGGCTTCACTTATATATAGCAATTTGAAATGGAAATCGTTTAAGATACGAATCTATATATCTATATATAAAGTTGGGACTTGAGGAGGTGATATGGCATCACCACTTCGCTTTTTTGTATATTCTCTATTATCTAATAAATAAATTTTTTTTTTTAGATTTGCCTTTTCATCTTCTCATAATTAATTTGATTATATTTAACTCATTAATAATTAGCAACTTGATTAATATATATCATTCCTCATCTTTTATATTTTTTATTATCTAAAATATTGGTAGATATTCTTTGTACTTTTTTTCCTCTTTCTATTTAAATTCAACAATATGTAATCATTAATAATAACTAATTATAAGTCTTTTGAAACATTTATTTATTTTATTATGCTACCAATTAAACTTTAGTGGCTTAAAATACATGAATTAATTAACATAGGAAGAGAGGTTCTTTCATTTTCCCTCAACAATGCCACTAAGACCTAATTTTAATGCCATAATCACATATTTAATTATACAACTTTTTGTTGAGTGTCTTTTGGCTTCTTCAAAATTTATTATGCTATCAATTAAACTTTAGAGCCTTAAAATACATCACCTAATTAACATAGGAAAAGAGGTTCTTTCATCTTCCCTCAACCTCATCTTTTTATATTCTCTATTATCTAAAATATTTAAAATATTGTTGGATGCTCTTTGTACATATATCATAATATGACACTCAAAAAAATAAAGATAAAAAAAACATATTTATAATAAAGATATCAGTTAATAGATAATTATTTAATAAATTGGTTGATATTAAAAAAATAATTACATTACAAAATATTAAAAATAAAAAAATAATTATTATATTATAAAAGATTACATGTCTCTTCCTCTTTCTATTTAAATTCAATAATATGTAACCATTAATAATAATTAATTATAAATCTTGAAACATTTATTTATTTTATTATGCCAACAATTAAACTTTAGTGGCTTAAATATATCAATTAATTAATATAGGAAGGAAGGTTCCTTCATCTTCCCTCAACAATGCCATTAGAGCCTAATTTTAATGTCATAATCTCATATTTAATTATTCAATCTTTTGTTTAGTGCCTTTTGGCTTCTTCAAACTCCATAAATATTAAATATTTAAGATTTGTGGCATCATTATTTCTCATCTTTTTTTATTCTCTATTATCTAATATATTGGTTGAGATTAAAAAATAATTACATTACAAAATATTTTATATATATATATATATATATATATAAAAAGTTGGGACTAGAGGAGGTGATGTGGCATCATTATTTCTCATCTTCTTGTATTCTCTATTATTTAATAAATTGGTTGATATTAAAAAATAATTACATTACAAAATATTAAAAATAAAAAATAATTATTAGATTATAAAAGATTACATGTCTCTTCCTCTTTCTGTTTAAATTCAATAATATGTAACCATTAATAATAATTAATTATAAATCTTGAAACATTTATTTATTTTATTATGCCAACAATTAAACTTTAGTGGCTTAAATATATCAATTAATTAATATAGGAAAGAATGTTCCTTCATTTTCCCTCAACAATGCCATTAGGGCCTAATTTTAATGCTATAATCTCATATTTAATTATGCAACATTTTGTTTAATGCCTTTTAGTTTCTTCAAACTCTATAAATATTAAGTAGTTAAGATTTGTGACATTATTATTTCTCATTTTTTAATATTCTCTATTATCTAATATATTGGTTGAGATTAAAAAATAATTACATTACAAAATATTAAAAATAGAAAATAATTAATAGATTACAAAAGATTACATGTCTCTTCCTCTTTCTATTTAAATTCAACAATATGTAACCATTAATAATAAATTAATTATAAGTTTTGAAACATTCAATTATTTTATTAAGCCAACAACTAAATTTTAGTAGTTTAAAATACATCAACTAATTAATATACGAAGGAATGTTCCTTCATCTTCCCTCACCAATGCCATTATGACCTAATTTTAATGTCATAATCCCATATTTAATTATGCAACTTTTTATTTAGTGTTTTTTGGCTTCTTCAAACTCTATAAATATTAAGCATTTAAGATTTGTTATGTTTGTGTTTTTTTTTTATTATTTAACCAACATCCTCTCTAGAAATGTTATTGTGTTTTTATTTTTTGACTTATTTAAATTTTTAATATTGTGTGCTTCATGGAGTACTCTTTTCTTCATGAGTTAAACAATGATAAAGATAGTTGGATGATAAGGGTTAAGCTTTGTAAGATGTGGGAGTCTGTTAATACCAAAAAAAATAGAGAGTTGATTAGTGTGAACATGATTGTTATTGATGAAAAGGTTATGTACACTTAATTATACACATTAATATATTTTTTTAATGTTAACAAAAAAATAATAAACTTTCATAAATAACATTAGTTTTATAAGGCTGGGTCATCTTTAAAAAAAATAATTCATATTTTTTATCAGTTTCATCGAGTGCAAAATAATAAAAAAATAATAATACTAAATTCTTTTTTTTAAAACCGCACGAAGTGCTGTTCTATTTCCTAGTTCTTTTCATAAATGGAGTAATAATGGACTGCTACGTTCGTAATTGATTTTATTTTTCCTGTGCGCTTTCTGTATTTTGCGTCGGTGCAAACGAAAATATGATATTGAGTCCAAAATAACCTTGAATTTGACATATCGACACTTTGATCCTTTATATTTTGGAAATACCATATTATTTTCTGTCGTTATTTAGTAACAGCTAAGGAATAATGGACAAAACTGAATTTGCATAAGTTTTGAATTTATATGAATGCATATATCTCAATTTCGACATCCTCAAAATTTCTTATGGAATCCCCTTTTTAATTGAAGTTACCTTTTTAATAAAAGAAAAATTAATTCATTTCTTATCATGAACGAGAATTCAATTAAACACTATTCTTTTACTAAATATTTTACACACATTCTATTTCATAATTTATATTATATTTTAAATTTTAAATATTTTTTTAAAACAAAATTATAAGATCTTAATGTTATGGAGATAGAAACACTATACTAAGAAATAATTTAAGATTTTATGATTTGTATATATTTTATACTTAAAAAGTTAAGAAAAATATTTTTAGGGTGAAATTTCATGGATTGATGATGACACACCTACAAACTCTTATATACAAAATATTTTTATACATGATCGACATGATTAATTTTTTTATTTTATATTTCTACTCAATCAATAATCTAATGCTACAATTTATACAAGAGTTTATAAATATAATATTACTAGCTCCTAATATTACTGCATTTTTTTTAATAAACTAAAATGAGGGAATTTAAGAAATAAAATTCAAAATGTATGTTATGAAGATCTTAATAGTTGTTTAAAGCTTCACTCTATGAAAATTGTATAGTTATCGGGCCTTTTCATTCTCCTCGAGAAAGTGGCAATTTATGTCATGCTCTAAAGTTTCAATTTTCACATTATGGCTGAAGTGATTTGGACCGAGAAAGAGTCTTCCACTTTCAAAAGTAAAGTATACACCAAAATAACAAAAAAAATATCTTGCTCCATGATTTGATTAGTTAGTGGGCATAAAACTAAAACGAAAGAGCATTGTTGTATCTCTTTATTGGGCACAAAGACTTTAGGGCTACACAATGTTCATGATTATAGCTTTATAATACGCCCTAAAGATCTATCGTGTGGGCAAAGCTGGTTTAAGAATTACGCACGTATAAATTGTAAAATTAGCCTACTGATTTCATAATTTCCCAAGTATTGTTTCTTCTTCGTCAAGTAGTGTAAAATTTCAGCTGTGAACTTGATCCTATTTATAAAACTAATTTGATCTAATGTCTATAATTCTCTATCTTTACAAGGGACTGCTGATGCCTGTTTTATCAGATGGCCACCTACCGTCATCTCCCAAGATCATATCCTTAATTCTTGCTGAGTCACTATTTCAATCAGTGTTGTTGAAGTTCCAGTGAGACATTTGATCGAGCACCTGATTCATTTCATCAAACACAAAGGCAGTGACGCTTGGGTTGTCATCCTATTGTATCCTTGGTTTAGATATGAGTTGCAGCTTTAAATTAGGGAGCTAAGACAATAACCAAACCACTTCTGCAACTGTGCTATAGTGCTCTATGGGTGCATTTGGCACACTGTATTATATTAGTACTGTATTATAATAATACTGCATAATGTTTGGTACTACATTATACTGTATTAATTTTTGTGTGATTAATTTAAATATTATATTATATTAATATTTAAATTGTATTAATATTTTATATTATTATTATTTTAAATTAATATTATTCAAATTTATTCATATTAAATATTTATTATTAGTTATAATAAATTATAAATCTATTAATAAATTATAATGTAAAAATAAAAATATAATATAATTATATTGAAGAATAAATTACATAATTATTAATTTATATGAATAATTATAATGTAAAATAAAAACATTATATAATATTTTTAAAAAAATTAATTTATTATTGTTGTTGTTGTTATTATTATTATTATAAAACAAAAGCAAAAGCAAAAGGGGAAAAAAAAAAGGAAAGAAAGCAAGCTGCAATTGCCATTAGCTTAGGCCTATTAATGCAGTGCTGCTGTAGCTTTTTATTGGGCCTTTATAAATTTAATACAGAGAGAAGTTTTAATACCTCAACCAAACATGCCCTATATTCAGCTTCTTTATGTGGAGTCAATGCCCTGATTGCCAGTCTATTTTTCAAAGTTAATTTCATTAATTAAAAATTGAGTTCATATTGATAATTTTAACTGCTTTCTTATTTAAAAAAAATTGTTGTGAGCTTTCCAAATCCATGAACTTTTCATTATATTATATTATTTTATTTATGTAGTATTACAATAATGATTTAGTTGGTGACAATACTCATCTTATGGTGAGCGATAATATTACATAATGTTATTTAGTTGATTCACAACTTCAACATTATTCATGAGGAGTCATGAAATTCTATCATGTATATGGTGCTCACTATATTATAATTATTATTGGCACTTGTACAATCAAACATCCATTTTAATTTCTTTAAAAAAAATTCATTTTAGTTGGAATTAAAAAAATCATCTATGTTAATTTTACTTGTTTATATTTTGCATCGGTGTAATGAAAGTACGAAATTGAGTTCAAAATAACCTTGACATTATTGGCCTTAGTGTTGGTGGCAAAAAATTACCAATCCCCATCTCAGTGTTTTCATCAGCAGGTGCTATTATTGATTCCGGAACTGTCATCACACGCCTGCCACCGGCTGCATACTCAATCCTACGATCAACATTTAAGAAATTTATGTCAAAATATCCAACGGCGCCAGCTTCGTCGATTCTTGACACGTAATACGACTTTAGTAATTATACTTCTGTTACAGTGCCTGAGATTAGCTTCTTCTTTAACCGAGGAGTTGAGGTGAGCATTGAAGGGTCTGCGATTTTGATTGGTAGCAGTCTGAAGCAGATATGTCTAGCATTCGCCGGCAACAGTGATGACAGCGACATTGCTATATTTGGGAATGTGCAGCAAGAGGACGCTGAAGGTTGTGTACGATGTTGCCTGACCAGTTAATAATCTTAACTAAAAAGAGACCAATAGAATCTTCCTGAAAATAAATTTTGTTTTTAAAATAAAATGAATGGAAGAGTAATGCTTCAGCGTGTGTGTTGGCCAAAACGAAAAGAAAATTGTCGGTCCATTAAGATGTGTTAGTAGTACTCTTTCAGCTTTTCATATGTTGCGGCGATGTACTGAAATTGACTGCAAAATAACCTTGAATTTGACATAAAGAAACTTTGATCCTTTTAAGGTGGCTTTTGCTTTGTTTGTGTCCTTTTTTTCTTCTTTTAACTGAATTTGCTTTGTTTGCCAAAAAGCTTTATACCCACCCCGTTTTAATTGAAATTTTTAAGAAAATTATAATAGTTATGGTGATGGAAATTACATAATAAAAGTTAAATAATTTAATATTTTATGATTTATATGTATTTTATAAATAAAAAGCTTAAAAAAAGTTTTTAGGGTGAACAGTAATACGTGAGTTTGTATTTTATAAATTAAAATAATAATATTTTGAAAAACAAAAATTCAAAAGGGGTGTGATAAAAGTCTTAGAGGGCTGTTAATAGCTCCGCTCTACACGAAAATTGAAGGCCAATCCAATTGTCAAAACAGTGTTCAGGCGTTTTCATTCTACGAACCATGTGTTGCACATTGTTGCTTAACCTCGAGGGTGTTGAAATGTCATGTCCTAAAGTTTCAATCAAGAGTGTCTTTCACACTGTGGCTGAAATAATTTGGACCTACTAAGTGTCTTCCACTTTCAAAAGTAAAGCATACGCTAAAAACAAGAAAAAATATCTCTTGCTTCATGATTGAGTAGTTAGCGGGCATCCTAAGACTGAAAGAAAAGGAGGGCGTATATCTTTGTTGGGCGTAACTTTAGAAGATGCCTAAGAGATGTATCGTGTTCGCAGAGCTGATCTCAGAATTACGCAAGTATGAATTGTAAAAATGCGGCCTACTGATCTCATTCATTTCATAAGTTTATAACCAAGTATTGTTTCTTCTTCGTCAAGTATTGCAAGAATCCACCTGTGAACTATCCTGTGGCTAAAACTAATTTGATCTAACGTCTATAATTTTCTGTCCTTTATGGGGAACTGCTGATGCTCGTTTTATTAGCTAGTCACCTGATGTCATTGCCCCAGATCATATCCTTAATTCTTGCTGAGTCACTTTTTCAATAAGTTTAGCTGAGGTTTCATTGAGACATTTGATCGAGCACTGATTCATTTCATCAAACACTTGGTTTTCTGCCAAGCCAATCGCACTAAATACTTGGTTTAGATATGAGTTGTAGTTCTAATTCAGGAAGCAAAGACAATGGCCAAAACAATTCTGCTGCTGTGCTGTAGTGCTCCTTACTCAGCTTCTCTATGTGGAGTAAATGCCCTTGACGTCCCATTCCATTTTTTGAAGTTAATTTCATTAATGAAGAACTAAGTTCATTTTGAAAATTTTAACTGTATCTTATAAATAAAGTTGCTATAAGCTTTCCAACTCCATAAATTTTTCATTAAACTATGTTATTCACATGTTGATAGAACTCACCTTATGGTGAGTGATAACATCACATAATGTTGTTTGGCTAATTCACAACTTAAATATTATTCATAAAAAGTCACAAAGTTTTGTTATATATCCAGGTGCTCACCATATTATTTCACTAAATCATCTTCCTACAAGATCAAACATCCATTTCAATTCCTTTTAAAAGTTCCATTTTACTTAGAATTAAAAAAAAAAACAAAATTATCTATGTTAATTTTACACTTGTTTACACTCACTAGTGAATCACAATCTTGATCTCTCTCTTACTCCCTGTATCTCCTTTGCACCAACACATTCATCCATCATTCAAATTTTTTGGTGTTAAAATTGATGTTCAATCTTAAACTTTGAAATAAAAAATTTTACAGTCAGACCCAAAAAAAAAAAAAAAAATTGCCATATGATTCTTCGAATCAAAATAGCTGCTGGTCATTCCATTGCTGGTACATACGATCGAACTCATAGCGTTCATATTTCAAAGCACAATTTATTAATACTGCAAGTCCAAACAGCGTTATTTAATATTTAGATCGAGTAGGACACGGACCATACAATACTTCAAATTAAGCACAACTTAGTTAACTAATTGCAATTTCCAGGACCAAAACCAAGCCTCCTTCCAGCAACATCGTAGTGCACTTCGTACCCTCGCTGCTGAACATTCCCAAGAAGAATAGAATTGGGATCCGAAGGAAGTAAAGCGAAGCCTAAACACACTTGCCTCACAGATTCGACAACCAGAGTACCCCTCACGTCCAGTTCAAGGTCGACACCACCTAAGAAGTGGATTGTAATCTTTGGTACAACAACTGTTTTATAAGCACTCAAATCATAACAAGTATCAAAAAGATCTTCAATTCCTTTTCCCATCTTATATTTCTTCATCCTTTTACGAAATGCTGATCTCAGAGCTGAGTACACAGGTGCAGGAAACCTCGTGATGATGGTGCCCGAGTCGATTTCTGTACTCAACTTAGTAAAATATGAAGCTTTCAAAGGAAGTCTTTCCCCACCGACACTTATTCCAGTAAGGGTAATATGGTAAAATTCAGACTGTTCGGGGGTAGTGACAATTGGAGTATATTTCACGAACTTCTTGTTCACAGTATCAGGTTTGCCAAAAGTTATGTAGCCTGTGGAGCCGTATGGCGAATGTAGACAATAAAAGAAGTAGCTTATATTGGTTTTTGAAATTATGGATACCGGACCTCGGTCGAGACCCATAATTCCGGATGCTCCGTTTTGGTCGCCAGTGTTGTTGTCGGTGCAACCCAGAAGAAAAGGGTACCGTGCAAAGTACCCATTGCCGTTCACTTCTTGTATAGTCATCCTATCAGTTGCCCAAAAGCCGGTTTCGCCTGAGCCGTCAACATATGCGATGTCGTACGGGCATTCCTTAGAACTGCATTTGTCTGCATTAAAAAAAAAAAAACGCTCCGATTATTTTCATTATATATGTGAATTTTGGATTTAAAACCGATCTTATTTGTGCTTTTTTTAAAAATAATCTTCTATCAATCATAATATCAGGCATAAGTTTATAACACCGTATAGTCTATCGATTCTTATCCAATAACTTAATTTTGGTGACGAAAAAGTAATGAATTAGTATACCTTGACCATTTGGAGGAAACCATTCAAGGAGAATTTTGCACGTCGTGGAGTTGCAAGGGATTTTGGAAAAGGTTTTGGACTTGGATGGATCAAAAAATGGGTCCCTTTGTTGACTGCAATGAATGCAGGGCTTGCACTGAGTCCAAGTGATGCCACTACCAGTGTCCAAAAGGAGAGAAACATACTGTTTCGGTTTCCCAATGGCGACTACAATATAATACTCGTCGGCGGCTACAATTCCGGTCTTGGCAGGGAATGTGAACGCCTTAGTTTTCTTGAAATTGTCAGGAATGGCTTTTTGCAAACGCCTGGAATTTTTTAAATGGAGTCGTTGTTGGTCTCTACGCAGAATTTCTTCGAGAGAGGGAGTGTTTCTGCTTTTCCCTTGATTCAGCTTAGAACATGGCCCGTACCTCCCTAATACTTCGAGAGATACTTTGCCGGGACCTTAAACATGAATTATATACATATGAATGATTATTAAAAAAAAAAAAGTTAACAGGCTAAAATCATAACCATGCGCATATATAAATATATAGTATAATATAAGAACCTTGGGGCAAAGCTGTGCGTGTGCGGTTGCAAACAGTTGGTGGTATTAGAGAACTGACTGAAACAATGTAACTGTGGGAGAGATCGTTGTCGTTGGCATATGCTCCATTGTTGGATGAACGCAGAAGCCATATAAAAAGAAGAAAAGCCTTGAAGAGAATCCTCATTACGCACTCAGTGGGCTGTTATTTTTTTTGTGGCCAAATATGTTCACTAAGCTTTCAAGAACACGAACTATATATTTGCTATCTTGGCTCCCCTTATATATAGCAACTGGAGAGGGAAATTGTTTGAGATACGAATTCTTTTAATAAATGGATTAATAAATACTACGTACGTACATAATTTTAATTTTTCTGTGCGCTTTTTATATTTTCGGTCCAAAATAACGTTAAATTTGATTTATCCTATTTACCATATTAGTTCCTGTTCGGTATTATGTGCCATTTTCTTTTCCATTTCTTGAAAATAAGTTAACTGTTCAGTGAGATGTTTTGATAAAATTAATGGATAATAAAACACAAAATCAAGATTTCACATTTTACTCATTAAGTTGGAGAACAATCTTTTATCGTTTTGTTGAATTTAGATAATGCAAGCCATCATTTACTTCTCTCTGCTCCAAATGCCAGTTGATATCACTCCTTTTTCTTCTTCTTCTCAATTAATTTCTATTTTCTGGAGGAAACCCAAAGCTCATTTATAGACAATGTATTCAAGCTTCACGGCGGGCCGAGTACTACAGTCACTGATCGAGATCCTATTTTTACATGTAACTTTTGGCAGTGATTGTTTACTTTACACAGATTGAAGTTGCAAATGAGTTCGGTCTATCACCCTTAGTCAGAAGGGCAAACTGAAATAGTCAACAAAAGTTTAGGATAGTATCTTAGATGTATAACAGGTGACCTGACCAGCCAAATGAGTGGTTTAACTGGCTACCTCAAGCCGAATGATGGTATAACAAGTCATATCACTTTCACACTCACTCAACTCCATTTGATATTGTCAATGGCAAGCCACCTCCCATCTTTAATGCATAACTCCAGAAGAATCAAAAAGGGGTGCTGCGGAAGAACAGTTGCTGGATAAGGATGCTGTGATAAAGCAATTAAAGGAAAATATATCCCAATCCGAAGACAAAAGAAGGTCTCGAGTTGGAACAAATTACTATAATCCGTCCTCTCCTGTGGGTCAATCGAAAATTTTCACAAATTTTACGAACTGAAGCCCAATAAGCCGAGAGGCACAAGTCTGAACGAGAGTTTAAGGTGGGTGACATGGTTTATCAGCGGCTACAACCTTTTAGGCAAACATCTGTATTAGTAAAAAGGAACCGGAAGTTATCTCCAAGTTTTGTGGGCCTTATAAAGTTCTACAGCAAATTAGCAAGGTCGTATATAAGCTGGAGCTACCTATTGATAACAGAATTCACCCTATCTTTCATTTTGCTTGTTTGAAGAAAATGATGGGAGATGCAGTTGTTACTCAATCTGATTTGCCACCAATAGATGATGAAAGGAGGATAAAACTAGAGCTGGTAGCTGTACTAGATCGCAGGATGGTGAAGCGAATCAACAGACCAGTTACTCAAGTGTTGGTCGATTAGTCCCATTCTTTTCATGGAGATGCCACTTGGGGATGATTTATTCAAGCTGCAACAACAGTTTCCATGGTTTCAGCCTTGAGGACAAGGCTGTTTCAAGGGAAGGGATTGTAACGTCTCTTTTCTATGTAAGGAATAAGTTGGGAATGAGAGTTATGTCTAAGGATATCTTCCCAAATTGTCTTTGCTTAATGTTTGGGGTGCTTAATTCTGGGAACTGGCTTTGTTTCATTTTGGGATAATTTCCTTGATTCCAGAAAAGTTTCTAGGCCGGTTACTCCGATTATTGTGGGAAATCACAATGAATTGTATCTCATTAAAAGTTATCAATACAATTATTGCTTACTGACCTATTCCTATTGTTCTTCTTCTGGACATTATAAATTGATAAGATGCAAACTCAAATCTAATGATGCAATGAGTTTTGTGATTATTTTAGATTAAAAATTAAATTCGATAAAATTGAGTTTTCAATAAGTTCAAGGGATTTAGGATTGCAGTGGAATGTTTTTTCGGTTGATTTCCAGAGGATGAGTTGCAGGATCTTTTTCTTTGATTTTTAGCCTAATAAAATAGAACGCTTGAGGAGGATGGACGTTCTTATAAAAAATTGTTATCATATTTTGCTTACACAAATTAAACAATTATGAAAAGGAATAATATAATATTTTCAATTCTACCACATTTACCATACTTTTCATTTGAAGATCGTTTTTCAAATATAAATTGATGATTTCATTTATTCATTTTTTTGGAAAATAATTTTATGAGATGCTCTATAATATACTTTATTGGCTAAATTATTTGATTATTAGAGATAATGAACAATTTATTTATTTATTTATTTTTATAAGTGTTTACTATGTGGTATTGTAGACTAAATAAATCTTGTATAACTCTTTGAACATAAGTGTAAACAACATGTTCAGTGAGAAAAATAATTCAACCAAATGCTATCAAACAAGTATTCAAGATTTTATATTTAGAATAAAGGTTTCAAAAGCTTACACCGAACATATAATCATATTTAGAATACATGTTTGAAAAAAATCATTTTCATTTTAGTTTTTGTTCTATGAAAATAACAATTAAAAAACAACATCAAACATTAATAATTACTAAGGTGGCATTTTTTTATTTCATTTTTATGAATAAACCGAATTTACATAAGTTCTTAGTTTATGTGAATGCATTTGTCTCAATTTTGACACTCTTTAAGATTTCTCATAGAACCCATTGTTAATTGAAATTACCCTTATAATAAAAGCAAATTAATTCATTTCTCATTTTGAATGAGAATTCAATTAAATAGTATTCTTTTAATAAACCTTCTACACTCATTCCATTTCATAATTTATATTTATATTTTACATTTTAATTTACTTTATTTTTATAGAAAATTATAAGAGCTTACTATTATGGAATGGAAACTATATAATAAGAAAATAATTTAAGAATTGTATATATTTTATAAATAAAAAATTTTAGAAAAATACATTTTTTAGAATGAAATTTGTGGATAGATGATGATACAACTACAAACTTTTACACAAAATTATGTTCGTCCAAACTAACATTACATAAAAAGGTTGTTGGTTGAATGAAAATACTATATAGCTTACATGATTTATCTTTATTGTTTTATATATCCACTCAACTAATGATATACTACCACATCGGTCTGTATGAAAATAATTTATATAAGAATTTATAGATATAGTTGTATTACTTTTAATATTAATGTGTGTTTGTTTTTTTTTATAAATTAATCTAAATATTTAAGAAATAAAATTTAAAAGGAGTGTTATAAAATTTTTAAAAAAGTGTTAAAAACTTCACTGAAAATGTGAGCCCAATCCAATTATCAAACAGCGACCGGCATGTGTAGCACATTCTTGCTAAGCCCGACGAAGTGGAGGTGTCCTGTTTAAGGTTTCAATCGCAAGTGTGTTTCGCGTTGTTTCTGAAATAATTTGGACCTACCAAGTGTCTGCCACTTTAGAAAATGACAAAAATTATCCAGCTCCATGATTGGTTAGTTAGTGCGGCAAAAACTTTTGCAACCATTAATATTTGGCCACGGTGTCAGTCCTGCTTATTCCTAATGTTAAGTTGACATGACGCCACTCAATCCAGTAAGCTGAGACTTGAAAGCTCGAAAAGAACCAATGGGTCTTTGGTTCGGTGGAATTCTTACACTTACAATGTTGAGTGCAAAGGTTCGAGCCTCCATAAAAGTATTTATGGGGTTATTTATAATCCTCACTCAATTATTAAATAATTGAGTAGAGCTAGTCTATCCCTCACAAAATGTGAGTGGAATGGACAACCCTCGAATATTTGAGAGGATTTGAAGAATTTGGGCAGCACTTCAGAGGAGTACATGCCACGAAAAAGGTCCCAATTGTAGAATTTATTTGTAAATATTAATTGTAATACCTACAGTCCTGTATAACAGTATTAAAAAAAAAAGCTCGAAAAGACATATCTTTATTGGGCATAACACTTTGGTCCAGCTTATTCTTAAAAAACATAACGTTAAGTTGACATGATACCACTCAAATCCAATAAGCTGAAACTTTAAAGCCGAAAAGAAATATCCTTAGTGGGCATAATGTCTTTGGGGCTACAGACAATGTTCATAATTATAACTTTAGAATATACCTGGGATGAGAAATTTTAAAAGAGTTCTGCTATTTGCCCCAGGTCAAACTCCGAAAACTAAAGCAAAACGACACTGTTTCCTCTTCTATTTGAAACGCTACCGTTTCACCCTAGCAAAAGCTCTCCTCTTCGTTTTCCCCTCTTCGTTCTTCGTTTTCGTCTTCTTCTCTTCGTTTTCATCTTCCTCTCTTTGTTTCACCAGGGAAATTTGCCATTCGTTTTCGTCTTCCCCTCCTCTTCGTTTTCATCTTCCCTTCTTTGTTTTCTCGTCTTCCTTTTTCCACCCAAATCTGGAAGTTTCTGCCATTCGCGCAGGCGCGGTCACCGTGAACGTGGCAGCCATCACGCGCATCCCTCATTGAACTCACGAAGTGTCACAGTTATCACAGCCTTAGGTAATGCTTCGATCTTTAGCTTTTCTAGGTTACGGTAAAATGGGGACAATTTTGATAGCTATCAATTTCTGTTTTATTTAATTTCCGGTTGAAATTAAATGTTAAGGAAATAATTGTGTTTGTGCTGAATAGGTTTGGAATTTGTGCTTGAGTTGGTCTGCAATTTGTGTGCTTGAATTGGTCTGCATTTGTGCTGAATTGGTCTGTAATTTGTGCTTGAATTGGTCTGGAATTTGTGCTTGAGTTGGTCTGCAATTTGTGCTTGAATTGGTCTGGAATTTGTGCTTGAGTTGGTCTGCAATTTCATGACTTACCACAAACTCAAACGCCGAAAATGAGACAGAAATTCGAATTGAAAATTTGTATTCGTAATCGAAACTGAAATTATTATAAAGAAGAGAACATTTGTATACTCAAATATCTTCTTAATCGAAAATGTGACAGAAATTCGAAAAGAAAATTTAATACAAACTTGATAACAAAAATGAGACAGAAATTCGCAATCGAAACAGAAACTTCGAAAATTTTAAGATTCGTACCTTAGCTTGTGCAAATGCCGAAACTTAGTCTTATGTCAGAAAAAATTAACAGCTGCTGAAAAATCGAAGAGGAAGAGCTTCAACACTGGTGACTGAAAAATCGAAGAGGAAGAGCTAAGAGTAGCTGTTTCTCTGCCTTAGGAAAATGCTTTAGTTTGTTTTCTTTTTACTAAATGAAACGACTACGTTTCATGCAACCAAAAAGAAAGGAAAAAAAAAGCCAAAACGACGCCGTTTTGAAATAATTCGGGGTTTGACCCGGAGAAAATAGCATTTTCCATTTTAAAATACTTCTAAGCTATGTCAACCATATATATATATTGTATTATAGAAATTTTTGTCCAAATAGATCTATAGTGTGTGCAAATTGATACTGGAATTATGCATGTATAAATTATAAAAAGGCAGCCTAATGATTTCATTCATTTCATACGTTTTTATACAAGTATTTTTGCTTTTTCGTAAAATATTGTAAGATTCCAGCAATGAACTTGACCCTTTGGCTAAAACTAATTTGATCTAATGTCTATAATTCTCCGTCCTTTACAATGGACTGTTAGTGTTTGTTTTATTAGCAAATCACCTAATGTCTTCACATGAGGCCATACCCTTAATTTTTGTCGAGTCACTATTTCAATCAGTGCTGCCGATGTTTCATTGAGACATTTGATCGAGCACATGTTCATTTCATCAAACACTTGATTTTCTACCGAGACAATGACACTTGGGTTGCCATGACACTAGATAATCCATGGATTAGATGAGTTGCAACTTTAGTTCAAGGATCACTAGCCGTTTCTTGCTGCTGTAGTGCTTCTATATTCAGATTCTCTATGTTGGTAAGTGCCCTTGGCATCCCTTAATATTTTTCGAAGTTAATTTCTAAGGAAATAAAAAAAATATTTATTAAAGACTAAATTCGCATTGAAAATTTTAATTATATCACTTAAAGCTATTTAGCTAATCCACAAATTAAATATTATTCATAGCGAATCACACGATTTTCTCACATATCTAAGTGCTCACTATTGTTGGATGAACAAAGAAGCCATATAAAAAGAACAAAAGCCTTAGGGAGAATCCACATTATGCACTCAGAGGACTGTTTAATTGGTGCGGCCAAATGGCGTGCACGAAGCTTCGAGCTAAACATTTGCTATTTTGGCTTCGCTTATATATAGCAACTGCAAATTGAAATTGTAAGAGATACAATTTCTTTTGATAAATGGAGTAATCATGTGCTGTTACGTACGTAATTAATTTTAATTTTCCTGTGCCCTTTTCGTATTTTGCATCGGTGCAAGGAAAACATGATACTGAGTCCAAAATATCCTTGAATTTGACATATTGATACTTTGATCCTTTTTATTTTGGCAATACCATATTAGTTTCTGTCGTTAGTTAGTAACAGCTGGCATTTTTTTTTTTAACTGAATTATGAATTAAACAGAAATAGCATAAGCTTTAAATTTATGCATATGTCTCAATTTTGACACCCTCAGAATTTCTTATAGAATCCCTTTTTAATTGAAATCACCCTTTAAGACAAATTTATTCACTTCTTATTTCGAATGAGAATTCAATTAAACACTATTCTTTTACTAAATATTTTACACATTCCATTTTATAATTTATATTCGTATTTTACATTTTAAATAATTTTTTTAGAGAAAATTATAAGAGTTAATGTTATAGAGATAGAGACGCTGTAGTAAGAAAATAATTTAAGTTTTTTGACTTGCATTTATTTTATAAATAAAAACTTAGAAAAAATACCTTTTCAAGGTAAAATTTTATGGATATATGATGACACACCTACAAACTCTCATATACAAAGTATTTTTATACAAATTAACATGACATAACATAGTCAATCGAATGAAAATACTACATAACCGACATGATTTATTTTTATATTTTATATTTCTACTACACTAATGATATAATGCTGCAACAATTAAACAAGAGTTTATAGGTATAGTATTATTCTTAATATTAATGTGTGTTTATTTTTATAAATTAAATTGGGGTATCAAAGAAATAAAATTTAAAATGTGTGTTATGAGGATTTTAGAAGGGTGTTAAAATCTCCACTCAGTACGAACATTGGACAGTATTCAAGCCTTTTCATTCTACGAACCATGTGTAGTACATTCTTGCTAGGCCTCGAGAAAGTGGAAATTTATCTCATGCTCTAAAATTACTTCAGCCACAATGACCAAAAAAAAAAAAAAATTTGTCCATGATTGATTTAGTGGGCAGAAGGCAAAAGAAAGAGCATTATTGTATCTCGTTGTTGGGCATAAGAGACTATGGGGCCACACAAAATGTTCATGACTATAACTCTATAATAAGCCCAAGAGGTCTATCGTGAGGGCAAAGCTGATCTAAGAATTATTCACGTATAAATTGTAAAAATATAGCCTACTGATTTCATAATTTATATAAAAGTAATTTTTCTTCTTCGTCAAGTATTGTAAAATTTCTGCTGTGAACTTAATCCTATCGCTGAAATTAATTTGATCTAATGTCTATAATTCTCTGTCTTTACAAGGGACTGTTGATGTCTGGTTTATTAGATAGTCACCTGCTGTCATTGCCCCAGATCGTATCCTTAATTCTTGTTGAGTCACTATTTCAGTCAGTGTTGCTGAGGTTCCATTGGGACATTTGATCATGTACCCGATTCATTTCATCAAACACTTCATTTTCTGCCAAGGCAATGCCACTTGGGGTTGTCATCACACTAAATCATTGATTGAGATATGAGTTGCAACTTTAATTCAGGGAGCAAAGACATTAGCCAAACCACTTCTACTGCTAGCTATGCTGTAGTGCTCTATATTCACCTTCTCCATGTGCAGTACATGCCTCGACGTCCCATTCTATTTTTCAAAGTTAATTTCATTAATTAAAAATCAAGTTCATATTGAAATTTTAACCGTTTCTTATAAATAAAGTTGCTTTGAGTTTTCCAACTTCATAAAACTAATAATATTTATCTTATGGTGAGCGACAGTATCACGTAATGTTGTTGGTTAATTCACAACTTAAACATTATTCACAAGGAGTCATAAAATTTTCTCATATATCTACGTGCTCACATATTATTGGCATTTGTGCTCATTAGATCATCTTCCTATAAGATCAAATATCCATTTTAATTCCTTTAAAAATTCAATTTTAGTTGGAATAAAAAAAAATCATCTATGTTAATTTTACTTGTTAAATCTCATTGGTAAATCGCTGTCTTCATCTCTCTCTCTCCATATCTCCTCCGCACCAACACATTCATCCATCATTGAAATTTATTGGTGTTACAATTGATGTTCAATCCTGAACTTGAATTTTGAAATAAAAGATTATATATTACTAGACAAAAAAAAAAAAAAAAACCATATGTTATTCTAATCAAAGAAACTTCTGATCATTTTATATATTGCTCCTACATATAACTCATAGGTTTCATACTTCAAAGCACAACTTATTATTAACTGCAAGTACAAACAGCTTTATTGAATATTTAGATCCAGTAGAACATGGACCATACAATAGTTGAAATTAACCACAACTTTATTATTAACTAACTGCAATTTCCAGGACCAAAACCAAGCCTCCTTCCACCAACATCGTAGTGCACTTCATGCCCTCACTGCTGAACATTCCCAAGAGTAATAGAATTGAGATCCGGAGGATATATAGCGAATTCTAGACACACTTGGCTCACAGAAGCGACGACTAGTGTCCCCCTAACGTCGAGTTCAAGGTCGACACCACCTAAGAAGTGGATTGCAATCTTTGGTACAACAACTGTTTCATAAGCACTCAAACCATAACAAGTACCAAGAAGATCTTCAAATTCTTTTGCCTTCTTATATTTCTTCATCCTTTTACGAAATGCTGATCTCAGAGCTGCGTATACGGGTGAAGGAAGCCTCGTGATGATGTTGCCGGAGTCGATTTCTGTACTCAATTTAGTAAAATATGAAATTTTAAATGGAAGTTTTTCTCCGCCAACACTTATTCCAGTGAGGATAATATCGTAATATTCAGACTGTTCAGCGGTAGTCACTATTGGAGTGTATTTTATGAATTTATTGCTAACAGAAACAGGTTTGCCAAAGGTTATGTATGCTGTGGAGCCGTATGGTGAAGGTAGACAATAAGAGAAGTAGCTTGTATTAGTTTTTGAAATTATGGATACCGAACTTCGGTCGAGGCCCATAATTCTGGACGCTCCGTTTTGGTCGCCAGTGTTGTTGTTGGTGCATCGTTCCCGACAGAAAAAGGGTACTGAGTAAAGTACTCGTCTCTGTTGACTTCTTGTATGGTTATCCTATCAGTCGCTCAAAACCCACCGTCACCTGAGCCGTCAGCGTATGCAATGTTGAATGGGCATTACTTGGAACTGCAATTGTCTGCATTTATTAAATAAATAATTTCCAATTATTTTCAGTAGAATTTGAATTTACGGCTGATCGTATTTGTGATTATTTTTTAATTAATTGTCTATATATACTTATCCAATAACTCTGGTGATGAAATAAGTAATGAATTGTCTATATATACTTATCCTATCTGGAGGAAGTATTTCACGGAGTATCTTGCACGTTGTGGAGCTGCAAGGGATTTTGGAGAAGGTTTTGGACTTGGATGAATAAAAAATTGGGTCCCTTTGTTGAGTGCAATGAATGCACGGCTTGCACTGAGTCCAAGTGAGGCCGCTACCAGTGTCCAAAAGGAGAGAAACATACTGTTTCGGCTCCCCAATGGCGACTACAATTTAATACTCGTCGACTGCAACATTTTCGATCTTGGCAGGGAATGTGAACGCCTTGGTTTTCTTGAAATTGTCAGGAATGGCTTTTTGGAAACGCCTGGAATTCTTTAAATGGAATCGTTGTTGGTCTCTAGTCTCTACGCAGAATTATTTCTTTGAGAGAGGGAGTGTTTCTACTTTTCCCTTGATTCAGCTTAGAACATGGCCCGTACCTTCCGACTACTTCGAGAGAAACTTAGCCGGGACCTTAAACATGCATATATATATATATAT
This sequence comes from Citrus x clementina, assembly GCF_000493195.1. NCBI lineage: Eukaryota > Viridiplantae > Streptophyta > Magnoliopsida > Sapindales > Rutaceae > Citrus > Citrus x clementina. Next base: position 802,695 of record NW_006263303.1, on the reverse strand, counting down.
TTGCTGTGAAATTAACCCTTATGATTACTAGATTAATAACACCCTAAGACCTAACTCAGACTTAAAGACTCAAGAATCAAACTTAAACTAACCAAGAACAAAGATCGGATCAAAGAACACAGCCCAAAGAATCAAGAATCACACAAGAACTTAAGTGGTTCAGCACCTTGAGGGTGCCAACATCCACTGGAGAAACCAACACAGAGAGTAACTTTATTAAACTTCAAGGTTACAGAGATGATAGCACACAATACAGAGATTACTCACTAAGATCAACTCTCACTACAGCTGCTTATTCTCTCTCTCCTTGATCAAGCACACTAACACTAGAACCAGCTCATTTATATATCAATTGTGCAGGCGTAACAGATCTAGATTTTCCCTCAAAATCTAACAGCCTTTTAACCAACCTGTCACGAGCTTCTCACGCGCTATTATAAAGCCTTCTTTAAACGACTGCTAGCATCGTTTAAGCTTAAACCAGGCATGCATTAGACACGTGAGATTTAAAGGTCTTGTACGACATTGGCAACTTGTCAGCTCTAGTATATTGCTCAAATGAACCGACATGTCACTCATCTTCACAACTTAAAACCGACACGTTGTTCTGACGAGTTTGAGTTCATTTCAACAATCTCCACCTTGAACTCAACACTCTCAGCTCCCTCATTTCACGTTGTCTTCTCTTCATATGCAGCTTCTTAAAACCTACAGATACCTGCTAAGTTCATGCAATTAACATGTCAGCTGGATTTTCTTCAGTATGAATCTTCAGCAACTTTACAGCTCCCCTTGACACCTCAAGCCTCACGAAATGCAACTTAATATCTATATATTTTGTTTTCTCGTGATGGGATTGATTCTTGCTAAGAAGTATAGCACTCTGACTGTCACTGTATACTGTTACAGACTCTTGTTTTGCTCCCAATTCAGTTATCATGCCTTTCAGCCAAATTGCTTCTTTGAGAGCTTCTGCTGCTGTAGTATACTCAGCCTCTGTCGTGGACAAAGCCACTACATTCTATAATGTTGCTTTCCAACTGACTATGCAGCTTTCCAGAGTAAACAAATACCTTGTTTGTGACCTCCTTTTATCAAGATCACCAGCAAAATTAGCATCCACATAACCAATCAATGTGTGTCCATTTTTGTCTTCTCCACCATAGACCAAACCAACCTCCAGAGTCCCCTTCAGATACTTTATAATCCACTGAACAGCTCTCCAGTGCTCATATCCAGGGTTTGCCATAAACCTACTCACTAAACTCACAGCATGTGAGATATCAGGTCTGGTGAGTACCATGGCATACATGAGGCTACCTACTGCACTGGAATAGGGTATACAAGCCATTTTTCGTTGTTCTGCTTCAGTTTGAGGGCACTGAGTAGCAGACAACTTGAAATGGCTTGCCAATGGTATCTGTACTTGCTTTGCATCATTCATTCCAAATCTCATCAAAACCTTCTGAATGTAGCTCTGTTGAGTTAAGAACAAACTCTTCTTGGTCTTGTTTCTGATGATATCTATTCCAAGAATTCTCTTAGCTTCTCCAAGTTCCTTCATTTTAAATTCCCTGCTCAAAAGCTTCTTTAAGTGATCGATCTCTTCCCTATCATGGCATGCAATCAGCATGTCATCTACATACATCAGAAGGTATATCATTCCCCCTCCACTTGTCTCTTTGAAGTACACACAATAATCATAACTGCACCTGTTGAAGGCATGTGTTATCATGAAGTTATCAAACTTCAGATACCATTGCCTAGGTGATTGCTTTAACCCATATAGAGACTTTTTAAGTAAGCAAACACAATCTTCTTTACCAGATGTCACATACCCTTCAGGCTGCGTCATTACAATTTCCTCTTGTAATTCACCATGCAGGAATGTTGTTTTTACATCCATTTGCTCAAGATGCATATCTTGAACAACCACAAGTGCAAGAATAATTTTGATGGAAGCATGTCTCACTACAGAAGAAAATACTTCAGTGAAGTCAATTCCCTCATTTTGTGTGAAGCCCCTTGCCACCAGTCTAGCCTTAAATCTTTTAGGTTCAGCTCTAGGTATACCATCTTTAATTTTGAAGATCCATTTACAACTTACTGTTTTCCTCTTAGCTGGTTTTTCAATCAATTTCCAGGTTTTGTTTTTTATCAGGGATGTCATCTCTTCATCCATTGTCCTCTTCCATTCCAGCTTGTTTTTGCCTGTGATATCTTCTTGATAAGTCCTAGGTTCATCATCATTCAGCTCTTGAGCAACATTCAAAGCATATGCAATCAGATCAGTCACTGTATATCTTTTAAGTGGTTTTATTGTCCTTCTCTTTCTGTCTCTGGCCAATTGATAGGTGTCTTCTTCACTTTCTGCTGATTCATGTTCAACACCAGCTTCAGGTTCTGTTTCAGCACCCTCAGTTTCAAGCTCAAGTTCTTTCAAGTTTTGATGCTCCACCTGAAACTCCACTTTATCGGTCTCAATGGCTGATTCAGTGTTGCTAACAGGGCTCCTTGGTTTATTCAATTATTCTTCTTCATGGAATCTTACATCCCTGCTTATGATGCACTATGGTGGCTTTGAGTCAATACACCACAATCTATAGCCTTTAACACCCTCTGGATACCCTAGAAACCTGTATTTTAATGCTCTTGGTTCCAGCTTACCCTGCTTCACATGAGCATATGCTGTGCAGCCAAAAATTCTGAGTTTTGCATAGTCATCCAATCTTCCTAACCAAAGTTCCATTGGTGTTTTACAACCTATAGCAGTTGAAGGGCTCATGTTGACTAGGTAGCATGATGTGTTTAAAGCTTCTGCCCAAAGGGTTTTTGGGAGCTTAGAATAGATTAGCATGCACCTTACCTTCTCCACCAAAGTCATGTTCATCCTTTCAGCAAGACCATTTTGTTGAGAGGTATAAGTGACAGTTTTGTGCCTCTGAATACCATTCTTTTTACAGAATTCTTCAAACAGCTTATTGCAGTACTCCAAGCCATTATCTGTCCTCAGAGCTTTCACCTTCAAACCAGTTTGGTTTTCAACAAAAGTCTTCCAGTTTTTGAATTTTTCCAGAACCTCATATTTACTTTTGAGTGCAAAGACCCAAACCATCCTTGAAAAATCATCTATAAAAGTCAGAAAATATCTACACCCACCTAGTAAATTCACTTGTGCAGGCCCCCATAAATCAGAGTATATGTATCCAAGTTTCTCTTTGGTGGTGTGAGCTGCAGTCTCAAACCTTAACCTGGAGGATTTTCCTATAATACAATCCTCACAGAACCCCAAAGCTCCTATATGATCATCCTCAAACACTCCTTGTTTTTGTAACTCTCTCAAACCTTTTTCACTTATATGCCTCATCCTCAAATGCCACAGCATTGATCTGTTCCCTCTACTGTTAGTTACATTTGCCTCTCCAACAACATTGTGTCCATCCATCACATACAGGCCATTTTGTTTTATTCCTTTCATGATCACCATTGAGCCTTTAATTACCCTCAATACACTTTTCTCAGCCTTAATCACACAACCTGTTTGATCTAGCATGCCAATTGAAATTAAGTTCCTTTTTAAATTAGGAACAAATCTTACTTGTGTCAATTCCCTTATCATACCATCAAACATTCTAAGGCTAACAGTCCCAATACCAGCCACCTTACACATTGAGTTATTACCCATTAAGACCATACCCCCATCACATGGCTGATATGTTGTAAAATATCTTCTATTTGGACACATATGAAAGGTACAACCTGAGTCAAAGACCCACTGACCTTGAGGTTTCTAACTTGTGGCAATAAGTACTCCAGCTGTTTCAAAGCTACATTCTTCTTCTATGGCTGCATTCATGTTCTTTCTTTGGTTTATTTATTCTTGTTCTTCCTTTCAGGGCAATCTCTTTTGAAATGCCCTTCTTTATGGCAATGGAAACACTTCAAATTCTTCTATTTAGACTTTGATATGCCTTGCTTCTTTCCTTTGTTTTCTCTTTTCTCAGGCCTGCCTCTTGCCATCAGTCCCTTACTTGATTCATTTTTTAAATTATCTTGCTTATCTTTCAGCTTCTTGGTTCCAAGAGCAAATTTAACCTCTTCCAGGGAGAGTGTTTGCCTCTCATACAGCAATGCATCCACAAAGTGCTCGTAAGACTTTGGTAAAGAATTGATTAGTAGTAAAGCTTTGCTTTCATCATTCAGTCCTTCATCAATAGTCTCCAATTCATCACAAACCTTATTGAACTCATCTATATGCTCATTTAATGATGCCCCTTCAATCATCTTCAGTGAGAACATCTTTTTTTTTTTATGTAAAGTCTATTTGCCAAAGACTTTGTCATATACAGATTCTCCAACTTGGCCCATAAACCAGCAACAGTTTTTTCTTTAGCCACTTCTCGAATTACAGAGTCACCAAGACTCAGAACGATTGTGCTTCTGGCTTTCTTGTCAATCTCTGCTACTTGTTCTAGGGTCTTAGATGATGAAGCCTCACCTCCTTCAAGCTTAGAGACTGGATCTATGTCTTCTTTCAGCCCTTGAGTAATCAACAAAGCCTCCATCTTGATCTTCCACATATTGAAATCATTTTGCCCCGTAAACTTCTCAAGATCCACTTTTGAACCCATTCTTGAACCTTGAAATCAGAGTTAAGGCTTTGATACCAATTGTTGTGAAATTAACCCTTATGATTACTAGATTAATCACACCCCAAGACCTAACTCAGACTTAAAGACTCAAGAATCAAACTTAAACTAACCAAGAACAAATATTGGATCAAAGAACATAGCCCAAAGAATCAAGAATGACACAAGAACTTAAGTGGTTCAGCACCTTGAGGGTGCCTACATCCACTGGAGAAAACCAACACAGGGAGCAACTTTATTAAGCTTCAAGGTTACAGAGATGATAGCACACAATACAGAGATTACTCACTAAGATCAACTCTCACTACAACTGCTTATTCTTTCTCTCTCCTTGATCACGTACACTAACACCAGAACCAACTCATTTATATATCAATTGTGCAAGCGTAACAGATCCAGATTTTCCCTTCAAATCTAACAGCCTTTTAACCAACCTGTCACGAGCTTCTCACGCGCTATTATAAAGCCTTCCTTAAACGACTGCTAGCATTGCCGTTTAAGCTTAAACCAGGCATGCATTAGACATGTGAGATTTAAAGGTCTTGTACGACATTGGCAACTTGTCAGCTCTGGTATATTGCTCAAATGAACCGACATGTCACTCATCTTCACAACTTAAAACCGTCACGTTGTTTTGACGAGTTTGAGTTCATTTCAACAATATTTATGAATAATTATAAAAAAAATTAACAGGATAAAATCACAACCATGTGCATGTATAATATAAGAACCATAGGGCAAAGCTGTGCGTGTGCAGTTGCAAACAGTTGGTGGTATTAGAGAATTAACTGAAACAATGTGACCATGGGTGAGGTCGTCGTCGTTGGCACAACCATTGTTGGATGAACAAAGAAGCCATATAAAAGGAAGCAAAGCCTTGACTAGAATCCACATTATGCGTGGCCAAATGTATGTTCTCGAAGATTACAAGAAGATGCATGGACAAAATATTTGCTATCTTGGCTTCACTTATATATAGAAACTGGAGGTTAAAATTATTTGAGATACGAATTCTTTTGATAAATGGAGTAATAAAGTGATTCTACGTAGGGTTGGGCAAAATCAGGTTAGGGTCGGGTTCAGATCAATTTGATCAGGTTTCAGGTTGGTCGAGTTGAATAAAAATTCATCCGAATTCAACCTAATAATCGGATCGGGTTGAAAAATCGGATTGAGTTCGGATCAATTCGGATTAAATTTTATACTCTAATGGGCTTGAAAAAGCCTAACCCAAACCCTTACCTTGGCGGGGATTCGTCATTCAAATAATAAATGCTGAGGCGGCAAACCCAGAGCATGGTAACCTGGATATTTTGGATTGTCCAATATCATTCTGTCTTCCTTTAGCTTCTTATTATTTATATTACGTGCATGCATATTTTGGATGCTTCTCAATTTGATCCACAACAAAATTTGACATAGCGACACTATGATCCTATTTATTTTGAAAATACCACATTGGTTCCTATCGTTAGTTAGTAACTGTTTGGTAGCAATTTCTTTTGTTTTTTTTCACAGAATTATGAATAAAATTGAATTTGCATAAGTATTGAATATTCAATTAAACATTATCCTTCTAATAAACCTTTTAAACCCATCCCATTGCATAATTTATATTTAATTTTTTTAAGAGAAAATTATAGGTGTTTAGAGTTATGAAGATAGAAACTAATAGTAAGAAAATAATTTAAAATTTTAAGATTTGTATATTTTTATGAATCAAAACTTAAGAAATCTATATTTCTTTGGGTGAATTTTTATGGGTAGATGATGATACATGTACAAATTCTTGTAAAAATTATTTTTATACAAACTAACATGGCATAACATGATTGGTTGAATGAAAACACTACATGATCCATATAATTTAGATTTGTTATTTTATATTTCACTCAACCAATGATTTAATATCACATCAATTTATATAAAAATAGATTGTACAAGAGTTTGTAGTTATAGTATTACATTTAATATTAATATGTGCATTTATTTTTTATAAATCAAAATGGACGTATTTATGAAATAAAATTTAAAATAGTGGTATAAGGATTTTTGAGGCGTATTAAGAGCCCCGCTCTGTATGAAAATTGTAGCCCAATCCAATTACCAAAATAGCGATCGGACTTTTCTTACTACGAACCATGTGTTGCACATTCTTGCTGGACCTCGAAGAAGCGGAAATGTCATGTTAAGTAGTGTTTTTCGCATAGTGGCTGAAATAATTTGGACCTACTAAAGCAAGAGACTTTTGTCTTCCACTTTCAAGAGTAAAGCATACGCCAAAAACGAGAAAAAATATATTGCTTCGTGATTGAATAGTTAGCGGGTATACAATTGTAACCACTAATATTTGGCTAAGGTCAGTCTTGCTTATTCTGATAAACATAACGCCAATGACACCATTCAACTCAATAAGCTGAAACTTGAAAGCTGAAAAGGAAAGGAGAGCATTATCTTTACTGGGCATAACTTTAGAATATGCCCGAGGGATCTATCGCGTGTGCAAAGGTGAGGTCAGAATTACGCATGTATAAATTGCAAAAGTGCAGCCTATTGATTTCATTCATTTCATAAGTTTAATTAAATGTATTGTTTCTTCTTCGTCAAGTATTGTAAAATACCGGCTGTGAACTTGATCCTATGGCTAAAACAAATTTGGCTAAAACAAATTTGATTAAATGTCTATAATGAAGGACAACATTTGTCCATGAGGTTCCTAAAAACGCAACTTTTGTGCAGTAAAATTAAAATGGATGGCGGAAGCTCTAGAAACCTCGGATCAGCTTCATTCAAAAACGAAAATCAAGAGGAAAGATTGAAGTTTAATTAACTCACTTGTAGTTTCAAAAAAGACTTCGTGAAGTAGGAGAAAATGACTGAAAACAGCAAGCTACGAACACTGTCCAGAAAATAGACCTCTGCACGAACAGCTTCTGTTTTGCCACGATTTGAGATCCTTAAAGCACCCCAATTGTGATGCCTCTAGTTAGTACACACTTAGAAATGTTCTAGGAGTTCATAGGATTTGGAATCTCGAAATTTCGTTTAGAAATGAGAGAGATAATGAAGAAACATGAATGCTAGTTCATGATGATTCATTCCACCGAATAAAGCCACCATTATCTTCAATAATAGCACCAAACATTATCATGTGCTAGATCCACCCACTAAGCCATTATTTATTGAATGTGATCTTATCACTTCAATATTTTATTTAATCAAATAAATAAATAGCGAAATTAATTAATTTTGTCTTTAATTAATTAATCCCATTTTGATCAAATCAAATGGTTAAATGTGGGCTTCTTTTGTGACATGTTCTAATGCTTTCTCTTAATCCATATTAGATCCAATAAAAGCCCAAAATTCTAAACCCAAAATTGGTCTAGAAGTCCGTAATCATATATGAACCGGAACATGTCCAAAATGGTCATTTTATGTGCTCGATATTACATAATGTTTAATTGAGGATTTATGAAATTTATTTTGTTCCTTAAACTATTTATAGAACATCTAAATTTCTATCTTAAATCATATTTAAGATATATTTATATATATATATTCATTCTTAATGAATTATAATATAAATATCGATTTTCCTAAAATTAGGAAATTTAACTTCTCATTTTCTAGTAACTCTTTTTTCATTTCTATTTGGTGTGTGACCTTTTAGGTTCTTAGTTATAAGGTAGTATAACTATTTTAATGATAACTCTTTATTCATTAAATGATGCTAAACTCTTTAGTCATCAAATAGAACTTTTCTAATGACCTTAAGATGCATTGCTAATACGCTTTACCAATATTAATCTTAAGGTTTCTACAAGTCATGAGTGACACCTAGCAGTATTTTACAACTATCCAAATAACAAGAATTGTTGGATCTATAGAACCTATTCCATTGTATCTCTATGTCTTGGTCTCTTCATCATTCATGTCCAGAGAAAAGCACGGCTTATGGTTTATTATGTTAAGCAGTTATGCTTTATCTCAAAATAAATCTAAATGAACTTGGCATGAAAATATAATTTGAACTCCTTCAAATATATTTCACCTTGGCCAAGGATTTCTCATGCCAATTCATATTATCTCATAGGGACATCCTTTTTGTATATTACAAAGTGATGAATTCCATATTGGCCATACACTTGTCTTCATACATAGCCAACCATGACAACTATTGCTAGATCTCTTCCTTGATTAGGAATCAATCATTATGCTTTCACATATCATAGATGTCTATGTATAAGGCATCTGTTATGCCTCAGGTCTAAAGACCATTACTAAACAGAGTGTCTATTACAATGTATAATAAGCCATTAACACTCAAAATCATATGGCTTACTATATTTGGTTAAGTTCAGTAAACTCGTTCTCTCAACAAGTACCTATGTGTTTGACTTGACATCTCATGTCAATGATATGAAACTCACCATCCATTTTAGTATCACATACCATAATGAGTCATAACACATACTAGTGTTTATAGGAATTTATAATGTCCAATCATAAATCCACCACTAGAAACTATTTTAGAAGTATAGTATAAAGGATGCACGTTTCATATTCTTGACAAACTCGAGAATGTGTTCCTTAACGATTTTACTTCTTGGACTATATTCATTAAATTAATTTATGAATGTTGATAACTTTGCCATTTTATAAATATCAAAATGCTATTCAAATACAATAATTCCCTAAACAAACAAACACCATTCGATTGGCCTTTAGGGCATATTACTAACATATAATTTTGTGTCCTTTACAAGTGACTGCTTATGCTTTTTTTTATTAGCTAGTCACATAATGTCATCCCCCGAGATCACATCCTTCATTCTTCCTGAGTCACTATTTCAATCAGTGTTGCTGAGGTTTCATTGAGAGTTTGAGACATTTCATCGCACCTGATTCATTTTATCAAAGACTCGATTTTCGGCCAAGGCAATACACTTGGGTTGTCATCACATTGGATCCTTGGTTTAGACATAAGTTACAGCGTTAGTTCAGGGAGTAAAGAGGTAAGCTAAACCACTTCTGCTGCTGTAGTACTGCTCTGTACTCAGCTTCTCTACGTGGAGTAAATGCACTTGATAATTAAAGACTGAATTCATATTGAAAATTTTAACTCTTTCTTATAAAGTTATTGTGAGCTTTCCAATTCCATAAACATTCCATTACATATCATAATAATTATTTAATGGGCGATAGTGATCACATCACCTTATAATAAGCTACAGTATTATGTGACGCCGTTTTGTTTATGCACAACTTAAATACTATTCACGATGAGACAATATTTTATAACATATCCAACTGCTTTCCATTACAATCATTCATCACTGAAATTTTTTAGTGTTACAATCGATGCTCAATCCTCAACCTGAGCTTTGAAATAAAAAATTTTATATTGTCCGTGACAAAAAAAAAAAAAAAAACAAATGCCGTGTGTTCTAATTAAAATAGCTTGTGCCCATTCTATTGCTTCTACATATAAACTCATAGCTTTCATACTTCAAAGCACAGCTGATTGAAAACTGCAAGTACAAATAGCTTTATTTAATATTTACTAATAACTGCAAGTACGTAGAAACAGCTTTATTGAATATTTAGATTGAGTAGAACATGGACCATACAATACTTGAAATTAAGCACAACTTTATTATTAACTAACTGCAATTTCCAGGACCAAAACCAAGCCTCCTTCCAGCAACATCGTAGTGCACTTCGTGCCCTCGCTGCTGAACATTCCCAAGAGTAATAGAATTGGGATCCGGAGGATATGTAGCGAAGCCTAGACACACTTGGCTCACAGAAGCGACGACTAGTGTCCCCCTCACATCGAGTTCAAGGTCGACACCACCTAAGAAGTGGATTGCAATCTTTGGTACAACAACTGTTTCATAAGCACTCAAATCATAACATGTATCAAGAAGATCTTCAAGTCCTTTTGCCTTCTTATATTTCTTCATTCTTTTATGAAATGCTGATCTCAAAGCTGCGTATATGGGTGGAGGAAGCCGCGTGATGATGTTGCCCGAGTCGATTATTGCACCGAACTTAGTAAAATATGAAGTATTAAAAGGAAGTTTTTTCCCACCAACACTTATTCCAGTGAGGATAATATCGTAAAATTCAGACTGTTCGCTGGTAGTGACTATTGGAGTGTATTTTATGAACTTACTGTTCACAGTATCAGTTTTACCAAAGGTTATGTATCCTGTGGAGCCGTATGGCGAAGGTAGACAGTAAGAGAAGTAGCTTGTGTTAGTTCTTGTAATTATGGATACCGGACTTCGGTCGAGACCCATAATTCCGGACGCTCCGCTTTTGTCGCCACTGCTGTTGTTAATGCATCCCAACAGAAAAGGGTACCGCGTAAAGTACCCATTGCTGTTGGCTTCTTGTATAGTTATCCTATCAGTCGCCCAAAAGCCGCCGCTGCCTGAGCCGTCAGCGTATTGAATGTTGAAAGGGCATTCCTTGGAATTGCAATTACCTGCTTATATTTGAAGCAAAAAAAAAAAAACTCCGAATTATTTCCACCAGAGATATAAAATTTGGATTTACAGCTGATCTTATTTGTGATTATTTTTTAATAATCGTCTATCAAGCTTAAGTTTATAGCACTGTAGCTTCGATTTAATTGTCTATGTATTCTTATCCAATATCTTAATTTTGGTGACGAAAAAGTAAAGAATTAGTAAATCTTGACCGAAAGGAAATGATTCACGGAGTATCCTGCACGATGTGGAGTTGCAGGGGATTTTGAAGAAGGTTTTGGACTTGGACGCATAAAAAAATGGGTCCCTTTGTTGAAAGCAATGAATGCAGGGCTTGCATTGAGTCCAAGTGACGTCGCTACCAGTATCCAGAAGGAGAGAAACATACTGTTTCGGCTCCCCAATGGCCACTACAATATAGTACTCATCCGCCACAGTATCGTTGATCTTGGCAGGGAATGTAAAGGCCTCCGTTCTCTTTAAAAATTCAGGAAAGGGTTTTCGCAAACGCCTGGAATTCTTTAAATGGAGTCGTTGCTGGTCTTGACGCAGAATTTCTTCGAGAGAGGGAGCGTGTGTACTTATCCCTTGATTCAACCTTGAACATGGGCCGTACTTGCTTACTACTTCTAGAGATGCCTTGTCGGGACCTTAATATGTATGCGCAGACATAGCTTTTAGTTAGTGCTAGTTTTTATGATCATAAAAACAATAACAGGGGAAAATCAAAACCATGCGTGTGTGTGTGTGTGTATATTATATTAGAACCTTGGGGCAAAGCTGTGCGTGTGCGGTTGCAAACATTTGGTGGTAATAGAGAACTGACTGAAACAATGTGACTGTGGGAGAGGTCGTTGTCGTCAGCGTAGGCGCCATTGTTGGATGAACAGAGAAGACATATAAAAAGAAGAAAAGCCTTGGAGAGAATCCACATTTTGCACTCAGAGGGCTGTTATTTTTTTGTGGCCAAATATGTTCACTAAGCTTTCAAGAACACGAACTATATATTTGCTATCTTGGCTCCCCTTATATATAGCAACTGGAGAGGGAAATTGTTTGAGATACCAATTCTTTTGATAAATGGATTAACAAATACTACGTACGTACATAATTTTAATTTTTCTGTGCGCTTTTTATATTTCCTGTCTAAAATAACGTTAAATTTGATTTATCCTACTTACCATATTAGTTCCTGTTCGGTGTTATGTGCCACTTTCTTTTCCATTTCCTGAAAATAAGTTAACTGTTCAGTGAGATGTTTTGATAAAATTAATTGGATAATAAAACACAAAATCAAGATTTCACATTTTACTCATTAAGTTGGAGAACAATCTTTTATCGTTTTGTTGAATTTAGATAAGGAAAATTATCATTTGTATACCCTTAATTTACTCAATTATAAAAAATACTACAACACTTTGAAGGTGTATCAATCGTCCACCCTAAGTTGACAAAATGTATCAGCTGACCACCAAAGCGTTAGTTACCGTTTAAGTATGATGACGTCAGAAGGGTAATTTGGTCTTTTCATATAATACAAGTGATAATTTAAGGGTATATAAGTGATAAAAAGAGAATTTAAGGGTATACAAGTGATAATTTTCAAGGGTAAAATCGTCAATTCACTGTAATTCCGTTAACTTTCAAACGGCAACTAACGATTTGGTGGTCGGCTGATACATTTTGTCAACTAAGGGTGGACGATTGATACACCCTTAAAGTGTTGTAGTATTTTTGATAACAAAGCAAATATAGGGTATACGAATGATAATTTCCCTTTAGATAATGCTAGCCATCATTTACTTCTCTCTGCTCCAAATGCCAGTTGATATCACTCCTTTTTCTTTTTCTTCTCAATTAATTTCTAGTTTCTGGAGGAAACCCAAAGCTCATTTATAGACAATATGTATTCAAGCTTCACGGCGGGCCGAGTACAATAGTCACTGATCGAGATCATATTTTTACAAGTAACTTTTGGCAGTAATTGTTTCCTTTACACAGATTGAAGTTGCAAATGAGTTCGGTCTATCACCCTTAGTCAGATGGCCAAACTGAAATGGTCAACAAAAGTTTAGGATAGTATCTTAGATGTATAACAGGTGCCTGACCAGCCAAATGAGTGGTTTAACTGGCTACCTCAAGCCGAATGATGGTATAACAAGTCATATCACTTTCACACTCACTCAACTCCATTTGATATTGTCAATGGCAAGCCACCTCCCATCTTTAATGCATAACTCCAGAAGAATCAAAAGGGGATGCTGCGGAAGAACAGTTGCTGGATAAGGATGCTGTGATAAAGCAATTAAAGGAAAATATATCCCAATCCGAAGACAAAATAAGGTCTCGAGTTGGAACAAATTACTATAATCCGTCCTTTCCTGTGGGTCAATCGACATTTTTCACAAATTTTACGAACTGAAGCCCAATAAGCCGAGAGGCACAAGTCTGAACGAGAGTTTAAGGTGAGTGACATGGTTATTAGCGGCTACAACCTTTTAGGCAAACATCTGTATTAGTATAAAGGAACCGGAAGTTATCTCCAAGTTTTTTGGGCCTTATAAAGTTCTACAGCGAATTAGCAAGGTCGTATATAAGCTGGAGCTACCTATTGATAACAGAATTCACCTTATCTTTCATTTTGCTTGTTTGAAGAAAATGGTGGGAGATGCAGTTGTTACTCAATCTTATTTGCCACCAATAGATGATGAAAGGAGGATAAAACTAGAGCCGATAGCTGTACTAGATCGTAGGATGGTGAAGCGAATCAACGGACCAGTTACTCAAGTGTTGGTCGAATGGTCCCATTCTTTTCGTGGAGATGCCACTTGGGGATGATTTATTCAAGCTGGAACAACAATTTCCACGGTTTAAGCCTTGAGGACGAGGCTGTTTCAAGGGAAGGGATTTTAACGTCTCTTTTCTATTTAAGGATTAAGTTGGGACTGAGAGTTATATCAAAGGATATCTTTCTAAATTGTCTTTGTTTAATGTTTGAGGTACTTAATTTTGGGACCTGACATAACTTACATGATTTATCTTTATTATTTTATATATCCACTCGATTAAGGATATATTACTATATCGATTTGTATAAAAATAATTTATATTAGAATTTATAGATATAGTTGTATTATTTTTAATATTAATGTGTGTTTTTTTAATAAATTAACCTAAATATTTAAGAAATAAAATTTAAAAGGAGTGTTATAAAAATTTTAAAAAAGTGTTAAAAACTTCACTCTATATGAAAATTTGAGCCCAATCCAATTATCAAATAGTGACCGGCATGTGTAGCACAAACTTGCTAGGCCCGACGAAGTGGAGACGTCCTGTTTAAGGTTTCAATCGCAAGTGTGTTTCGCGTTGTTTCTGAAATAATTTGGACCAACCAAGTGTCTGCCACTCTAAAAAATAACAAAAATTATCCAGCTCCATGATTGGTTAGTTAGTGCGGCAAAAACTTTTGCAACCATTAATATTTGGCCACGGTGTCAGTCGTGCTTATTCCTAACGTTAAGTCGACATGACGCCACTCAATCCAATAAGCTGAGACTTGAAAGCTCGAAAGACATATCTTTGTTGGGCATAACACTTTGGGTCCAGCTTATTCTTAAACGACATAACGTTAAGTTGACACGATACCACTCAATCCAATAAGCTGAAACTTTAAAGCTGAAAAGAAATATCCTTAGTGGGCATAATATCTTCTGGCCTACAGACAATGTTCATAATTATAACTTTAGAATATACCGGGATGGGAAATTTTAAAATACTTCTAAGCTATGTCAACCATATATATATTGTACTATAGAAATTTTTGTCCAAATAGATCTATAGTGTGCGCAAATTGATACTGGAATTACGCATGTATAAATTATAAAAGGCTTAAAATATTGTTTCTTCTTCGTAAAATATTGTAAGATTCCAGCATGAACTTGACCCTTTGGCTAAAACTAATTTGATCTAATGTCTATAATTCTCCGTCCTTTACAATGGACTGTTAGTGTTTGTTTTATTAGCAAATCACCTAATGTCTTCACATGAGGCCATACCCTTAATTTTTGTCGAGTCACTATTTCAATCAGTGCTGCCGATGTTTCATTGAGACATTTGATCGAGCACATGTTCATTTCATCAAACACTTGATTTTCTACCGAGACAATGACACTTGGGTTGCCATGACACTAGATAATCCATGGATTAGATGAGTTGCAACTTTAGTTCAAGGATCACTGGCCGTTTCTTGCTGCTGTAGTGCTTCTATATTCAGATTCTCTATGTTGGTAAGTGCCCTTGGCATCCCTTAATATTTTTCGAAGTTAATTTCTAAGGAAATAAAAAAAATATTTATTAAAGACTAAATTCGCATTGAAAATTTTAATTATATCACTTAAAGCTATTTAGCTAATCCACAAATTAAATATTATTCATAGCGAATCACACGATTTTCTCACATATCTAAGTGCTCACTATTGTTGGATGAACAAAGAAGCCATTTTAGGGAGAATCCACATTATGCACTCGGAGGACTGTTAATTGGTGCGGCTAAGTGGTGTGCACAAAGCTTCCGGCTAAACATTTGCTATTTTGGCTTTGCTTATATATAGCAGCTGCAAATTGAAATTGGAAGAGATACAAATTCTTTTGATAAATGGAGTAATAATGTAATGTTACGTAGGGGTGGCAATAAAACCTGCCCGGACCAGATTCAGCCCGGACTTAGCCAATCCGGTCTGGGCAAAACCCGGGACCGTATATGCAGATAAAACGGTCCCGGGTATTGAAATTCAATACCTGGACATTTCTAGGCACAGTTCTGAGCATGGCACTAAAAATCCGGAACTCGGATCCATGCCCGGTTTTTTAATAAGTAAAACTAAAATATATATATATATATATATATATAATATAAACAATGAATTAATGAAGCCCTAAATCCCTAATTCTTTGCCTCTCAACCTATCCCTCTCGTTAACAAGCCACACGGCTGCAACTCCTCTCCATCTCTCGTTAAATAAGCCAGCAGCCACTACCCACTGCCGCAGCGCACCTCCACAAAATACCAGCTGCATCACGTCGCCACAAGTCTGCTACACCACTTGTAATCTCTTGCGAATCAACCTCCGTAAAAAGAGAACACTAGCCGCATCACGTAGCCACAAGCCCGCTACACCACCTGTAATCTCTAGCGAATCAGCCTCCGTAAAAAGAGAAATAAATTCAATTCAAAAAAACATTTTGATCAAGAAGACGATGGCGGTGTTCAAAAATTATTTTGAGCATGAGCGGATCTCCGGGATCGACAACATCATTGTTGCAGCAGCGGCGGCTGGCATTAGTAATGTTCTTTTTTGTCATTTGATTTTTTTTCCGGTTGCTTGTTGGTTTGTTTAAGTTAATAATTCCATAAGATTGAATGAATTTACTTGAAACAATTGTTTTGGTTTTGGACAATGTTGCCGGTTTGTTAGTTAAAAGTAAACTTTTATGTATGCTTGAAGACCTGAAGCACGAGGAGCCCAGGAGGGATGCCTTTGCAGTTTGCCTAGTGCTTGGAAAATGCGGGCAGAGAAAACCCGAAAAAAAAGCCCGTGCCCGGATACTGCCGGGCATATGCCCGGCCCGCATAGAAAAAATTCGGACACGGTCCAGGTCTGGGCAGCAATGTGTGTCATGCGGGTGAGTCCCAGGCAGCCCCAAAACCGGACCTGACCCGGACTTTTGCCAACCCTAAATTGTTATGTATGTAATTGATTTTAATTTTCCTGCGCGCTTTTCTTATTTTGCATCGGTGCAAGGAAAACATGATACTGAGTCCAAAATATCCTTGAATTTGACATATTGATACTTTGATCCTTTTTATTTTGACAGTATCATATTAGTTTATGTCGTTAGTTAGTAACAGTTGGCATTTTTTTTTTTTACTGAATTATGAATTAAACTGAAATAGCATAAGTTTTAAATTTATGCATATGTCTCAATTTTGACACCCTCAGAATTTCTTATAGAATCCCTTTTTAATTGAAATCACCCTTATACAAAAGACAAATTTATTCACTTCTTATTTCGAATGAGAATTCAATTAAACACTATTCTTTTACTAAATATTTTACACATTTCATTTTGTAATTTATATTCATATTTTAAATTTTAATTTTTTTTTAGAGAAAATTATAAGAGTTAATGTTATAAAGATAGAGACATTGTAGTAAGAAAATAATTTAAGATTTTTTGACTTGCATATATTTTATAAATAAAAACTTGGAAAAAATACATTTTCAAGGTAAAATTTTATGGATATATGATGACACACCTACAAACTCTCATATACAAAGCATTTTTATACAAATTAACATGACATAACATAGTCAATTGAATGAAATACTACATAACCGATATGATTTATTTTTATATTTTATACAAATCACACTAAATCATTGGTTTAGATATGAGTTGCAACTTTAATTCAGGGAGCAAAGACATTAGCCAAACCACTTCTACTGCTAGCTATGCTGTAGTGCTCTATATTCACCTTCTCCATGTGCAGTACATGCCTTGACGTCCCATTCTATTTTTCAAAGTTAATTTCATTAATTAAAAATCGAGTTCATATTGAAATTTTAACCGTTTCTTATAAATAAAGTTGCTTTGAGTTTCCAACTTCATAAAAGCAATAATATTTATCTTATGGTGAGCAACAGTATCATATTGTTGGTTAATTCACAACTTAAACATTATTCACGAGGAGTCATAAAATTTTATCATGTATCTACATGCTCACATATTATTGGCATTTGTGCTCATTAGATCATCTTCCTATAAGATCAAACATCCATTTTAATTCCTTTAAAAATTCCATTTTAGTTGGAATAAAAAATAATCTATGTTAATTTTACTCCTTAAATCTCATTGGTAAATTGCCGTCTTCGGCTCTCTCTCTCTCTATGTATCTCCTCTGCACCAACACGTTCATCCATCATTGAAATTTATTGGTGTTACAAATGATGTTCAATTCCTGAACTTGAATTTTGAAATAAAAGATTATATATTACCAGACATAAAAAATAAAAAAAAGTACCACATGTTCTTCTAATCAAAGTAACTTCTGATCATTTTATATTATTTGTATGCTTACTTTGGGTACTTCTCATTTTGATCAGCAAGAGAATTTGACATAGACACTATGACACTATTTTTTACTGAATTATGAATAAATTTGAATTTGCATAAGTTCGGCATATTCAATTAAACACTATTCTTTTAATAAACCTTTAAACCCATCCCATTTCATAATTTAAATTTTAATTGAATTTTTTTAGAGAAAATTATAAGGGTTTAGAGTTACAAAGATAGAAAGTAGAAACTATAGTAAGAAAACAATTTAAGATTTCAGGATTTTTATATTTTTATAAATAAAAACTTAAGAAAAGATCTTTTTAGGGTTTAAATTTTATGGATTGATGACGATACACCTACAAATTCCTATAAAAATTATTTTTGTACAAACTAACATGGCATAACATAGTTAGATGAATGAAAACACTACATGATCCATGTAATATATATTTCTTATTTTATATTTTCCCTCAACCAATGGTTTAATATCGCATCAGTTTATATAAAAATTGTCGCTATAATATTACTCTTAATATTAATATGTATGTTCGGTTTTTATTTATTATGTGCGTTTGTTTTTTATAAATTAAAATAAAGGTATTTAGAAAATAAAATCCGGAACCGAAAGAGTGTTATATGGATTTTAGAGGTGTATTAAAAGCTCCATTCTATATGAAAATTGTAGCCCAATCTAAATGCCAAAATACTGATCGGGCTTTTCATGCTATGAACCATGTGTTGCGCCTTCTTGCTAGACCTCGAAGAAGTGAAAATGTCATGTCAAGTTTCAATCCCGAGTTTATTTTCACAATGTGGCTGAAATAATTTGGACCTACAAAGAGACTTTTGTCTTCCACTCTCAAAAGTAAAGCATACATCAAAAACGAGAAAAAAATATCTTGCCCCACGATTGAAAAGTTAGTGGATATGCCATTTTGTAACCACTAATATTTGGCCAAGGGTCAGTCTTGCTTATTCTGAAAAACATAGTCAAGTCGATACCATTCGATCCAATAAGCTGAAAAGGAAAGGAGAGCATTATCTTTATTGGGCATAACTTTAGAATATCATCTATCGTGTGTGCAAAGCTGAGCTCAGAATCACCCACGTATAAATTGTAAAAATCCGCCTATTGATTTCATTCATTTCATAAGTTCATATATAATTAATTAATTATTGTTTCTTCTTCGTTAAGTATTGTAAATTTTTTATGTAGGACAAACGTAGTAGTATAAATTTAATTTCTTTTTTTTCTAGTTTGATTAAAATTTATTTTATATTTTTCTTATTTAAATTATATTCTTTTACTTATAAGGAATCACAATTTTATTAGGAATAAGATAATCTTAACTAGTATAAATATACTTATTATACTTGGTTTTTACATAAGTTTCTCATTAATAATATTCAATATTTCTCAATTGAGATATTTATCCTTTGTGAGAGTGTTCTTCTTGAGTTTTTAAGAATGTGCACTAGAACGAAATCTAGTATCATTTCCACCCTACGTCAAATTTCAACCGTGAACTGGATCCTATGACCAAAACTTTTATTTTTTAATTACATGAGATTATTGCTTAAATTATAATTCATATTATATGAGACTATAACTGATATTTACAATCAAACAATTAATAAGATTAGTAATTTAATGATTGCTAATTATAATGATTATAAAAACAGTAACAATAAGAGAAAATCAAAACCATGTGTGTATGTATATGTGTGTGTATATACATATAAATATAATGTAATGTAATGTAATAAAATACATTACATGAACCTTGGGCCAAAGCTGTGTGGGAGCGGTTGCAAACAGTTGGTGTAATAGAGAAGTGACTGAAACAGTGTAACTGTGGGAGAGGTCGTTGTCATTGGCATAGCTATTGTTGGATGAACAGAGAAGCCATATAAAAAGAACAAAAGCCTTGAGGAGAATCCTCATTATGCGCTCGGAGGACTGTTAATTTGTGTGGCTAAATGTATGTTCACGAAGCTTCCAAGTCTCCAAGAACATAGACCGACTATTTGCTATCTTGGCTTCACTTATATAACAGTATAATAAGAAAACAATTTAAGACTTTGGCATTTGTATATATTTTAAATAAAAACTTAAGAAAAATATTTTTTAGTGTGAAATTTTATGGATAGAAAATGATACACCAATAAATTCTTATATACAAATTATTTTTATACAAACTAACATAGCGTAATAGGTTAGTTAAATAAAAAATAATACATGACCTGTATGATTTATTTTTATCTTTTATATTTCCACTCAAATGAATTGACATAATGTTATATCAAGTTATACAAGAGTTTGTAGGTACAATATTACTATATTATTGTGGACTTATCTTTTATAAATTAAATTGAGAGTATTTAAATAATAAAATTCAAAACGTTAAAAGCTCCCCTCTAAATGAAACATGAATAGTAATTGGGCCTTTTCATTCTAGGAACCATGTGTTGAACATTCTTGCTAGACCTCAAGAATGTGGAAATTAAAGTGATGCTCTAAAGTTTCAATCGCATATGTGTCTCCCGTTGTGGCTAATGTAATTTGGACCGATAAAGACTTCTTCCACATTCAAAAGAAAAGAACACACCAAAAATGACAAAAAAAAAATATTTTGCTCCATGATTGATGAGTTACTGGACACATTCTTGTTAGGAATGAAAATGGAGGGAGGAAAGGTGATCTATATTCCCATATGTATTCCTAATATTTTGTATATATTTTTACTTATGTTAAAATTGCTAGAGGGAGGGGATGAGGATCTCCTAATAATAAATAAAAGATCCCAAATGCCCTCGATTCTCGAATAACTTAAATATTTTAATTTTTAAATTTAATTTAATCATATTAAAATAAATTTTTTTATAAAAATAAAATTTGACAATATATCTTACGTTAATATTAGTCCATAACAAATATCACACCATAAAAATAGTTGGCCGGACAACATGTGCTAGTTAGTCACTTTTTAATTAGAATATGACATTGTGGCTGAAAAAATCTGGACCTAGTCTTCTGTTATCCACTTTCATAAATAAAGCATACATCACTAACGAGAAAAAAATCTTTTGCTCCATGATTGAATAGTTAGGGGGTATACAAATTTGTAACCACTATTATGGGGCCAATATCAGTCTTGCTTATTATTAAAAAACAGTAAATTTGACACCATTCAATCCAATATGCTGAAACTTGAAAGCTGAAAAGGAAAGGAGAGCATTATCTTTATTGGGCCTAACTTTAGAATATGCCTGAGAGATCTATAGTGTGCGCAAAGCTGAGCTCAAAATTACGCACGTATAAGTTGTAAAAATGCGGCCCACTGATTTCATTCGCTTCACAAGTTTATTATACAAGTATTGTTTCTTCTTCGATAAGTATTGTAAAATTCCAGCTGTGAACCTATAGCTAAAACTAATTTGATCAAATGTCTATAATTCTCTGTCCTTTACAAGGGACTGCTGATACTTGTTTTATTGGCTAGCCACATGATGTCATCATCCGAGATCACATCCTTTATTCTTACTGAGCCACTACTTAAATTAGGGATGATAAAATTCTCCACGGGTTTGGGGCCCCATGGAGCCCCACCCCAAATGGAAAAAATTTTGAATGATTTTTGGGGAATGGGGTGGGGAGTGGGAGAAAAATAATCTCTAAATTTTTAATGGGGTGGGGTTTGGTTTTGCACTCCCCACCCCACCCCCACCCCAATCCCCATTATATATAAATATATTTTTAATTCTTATTTAATAAAATTTATTTTATGAATTATAATGTCAATGTCAATTAATATTTTTTTAATTTTTATGCAATATAAACATGATATGAATGAAAGAAAACTCTATAATATTTTTCAACTATGAAACATTGTTATATTTTCTTTTCTCTTTTAAAGTGCTACGTTCTTTAAATATTTTTTATTTTTAATATCATTTTAAAATATTGTTTCAAACTTTTAGATATTTTTTAAAAAGAATTTAAATACTTTATAATATAGTGATGATTTTATTTTAAGTCTCTAATTTTTAACTTACTGAAATCATGTATTTATACATAATATAAAATAGATAAATAGAGAATGGGGTGGGGATGGGGAAAGCATTCCCCACATGAGGATTCCCCATCCCCACCCCACTAAATTTATTGGGGAATGAGGTGGGGAATGGAGGCAAAAATTTCTAACGGGGTGAGGAATGGGGTAGGCATCCCCACCCCCACCCCACCCCATTGCCATCCCTAACTTAAATCAGTGTTGCCGAGATTTCGGTTGAGACATTTGATCGAGCACCTGATTCATTTAATCAAACACTTGATTTTCTACCAAGGCAATGGCACTCGGGTTGACATCACACTAAATCCTTGTTTTTGATGAGTTGCAGCTTTAGTTCTAGGAGCAACGACATTAGCCAAACCACTTTTGCTGCTGTAGTGCTCTATGTTCACCTTCTCTCTATGTGAAATAAATGTCCTCGACATTCCGAACAAAATTTTCAATGTTAATTTCTGAAGGAACACAAAATACTAATTGAAAATTGAATTCATATTAAAAATTTTACTGTTTCTTATAAATAAAGGTTTAAACTTTTTATTTATTTTCATATTATTATTATTATTATTGTTAGTTGTATGTTTATACATTAATTGGCTAATTAAGTCCAGGTTCATTAAAAAAGAATATATATTAGTTGTTGGGTTTCCATTGTTGAAACTTACAAATGGAATCCCCAAGACCAAGAACTTGCACTCAAGAACGATATCGAGATAATAAAACGCAAAAGGCAAATTAACACTATAGTCCAAACCCCAAAATTCAAACTGAAATTAAGCGCGCATGCTTATTAAAGAGTACATATCATGAGCCTAAACACACTTGGCTCATTCACATCATCACACTCAATTTTATCTAGTATATCGCACTTTAAAACATACACACATATATTGTTTTTATTTAACTGCAATTTCCAGGACCAAAACCAAGCCTCCTCCCGGCAACATCGTAGTGCACTTCGTACCCTCGCTGCTGAACATTCCCAAGACTAATAGAATTAGGGTCCGAAGGAAATATAGCGAAGGCTAAACACACTTGGCTCACAGAAAAGACAACTAGTGTCCCCCTCACGTCCAGTTCAAGGTCGACGCCACCTAAGAAGTGGAAAGTAATTTTTGGTACAACAACAGTTTCATAAGCACTCAAATCATAACATGTATCAAAATCATCTTCATCATCTGCTTTTGTCTTCTTATATTTCATCATCCTTTTACGAAATGCTGACCTCAGAGCTGCATATATGGGTGAAGGAAGACGCGTGATTTCGTTGCCCGAGTCGATTATGGCACTCAACTTAGTAATGTATGTAGAATTAAACGGAAGTTTTTCCCCACCAACACTTATTCCGGTGATGGTAATATCGTAATATTCTGACTGTTCAGGAGTAGTGATTATTGGAGTGTATTTTATGAACTTACTATTCACAGCATCAGGTCTGCCAAATGTTATATATCCTGTGGAGCCATATGGTGAAGGTAGACAATAAGAGAAGTAGCTTGTATTAGTTTGTGAAATTATGGATATCGGACTTCTGTCGAGACCCATAATTCCTGACGCTCCGTTTTGGTCGCCGGTGTTATTATTGGTGCATCCCAACAGAAAAGGGTACCATGAAAAGTACCCATCTCTGTTGGCTTCTTGTATTGTTATCCTATCAGCCGCCCAAAACCCGCCATCGCTCGAGTTGTCAGCGTATGCAATGTTGTAAGGGCATTCCTCGGAACTGCAATTGTCTGCATTTATTAAAAAGAAAAAAGGAAACGTCCTATTATTGCTACCATATATATGGAATTTGGATCTATAGCTAATCTTATTTGTTCTTTTTTTTTAATAATCTTCTACCCGGTGTAAACTTATAACACTTTATAGATGTTTAGATTTAATTGCTTATGTATTGTTATTCAATAACTATTGATGATAGCTTCTTAAATATGAGAAAAAGTAATAAACGTGTAAATCACAACTTAATTTTGATGATGAAAAAGGAACAAATTAGTAAACCTTGACCATTTGGAGGAAGTAATTTACGGAGTATCCTGCACGATGCGGAGTTACAAGGGATTTTGGAAAACGTTTTGGACTTGGATGGATCAAAAAACGGGTCCCTTTGTTGACTGCAATGAATGCAGGGCTTGCACTGAGTCCAAGTGAGGTCGCTACCAGTATCCAAAAGGAGAGAAACATACTGTTTCGGCTCCCCAATGGCGACTACAATATAGTACTCATCTACCGCTGTATTATTAATCTTTGCAGGGAATTGAAATGACTTCGACTTCTGTAAGTAATTATCAGGAATGGCTTTCTGCAAACGCCTGGAATTCTCTGAATGGAATCGTTGTCGGCCTTTACGCAGAGGGGGAGTGTGTGTACTCATCCCTTTATTCAGCCTAGAACATGGGCCGTACTTGCTTACTACTTCTAGAGATGCCTTGCCGGGACCTTAATATGCATGCGGAGACATAGCATTTAGTTCGTGCTAATATTTATGATTATAAAAACAATTACAGGAGAAAATCAAAACCGTGTGTGTGTGTTTTATATAAGAACCTTGGGGCAAAGCTGTGCGTGTGCGGTTGCAAACAGTTGGTGGTAATAGATCACTGACTGAAACAATGTGACTGTGGGTGAAGTCGTTGTCGTTCGCATAGGCGCCATTGTTGGATGAACAGAGAAGCCATATAAAAAGAAGAAAAACCTTGAAGAGAATCCACATTATGCGTGGCTAACTGTATGCTCTCGAAGCTTTCAAGAACCTGCATTATATACTTGCTATCTTGGCTTCACCTATATATAGAATCTGGAGATGGAAATTGCTTGAGATACGAATTCAGATGGAAATTTCTTGAGATACGAATTCCGAAATTATTTATTTGTTTATTTATTTTTTTGACCTTTTTCAAACGGTTGACAATTTCCAGTAGATGATAAAATTTTAAGAGTGGAACCTGATGGGCATTGACTGCAATTCATTTTCTTCTACTCTGATGCTTCATGCTTGTATGCATCGGCTCCCGCCATGCAATTTTCAGAGGAAGTTTCTTACTCCTAACCTGAACTGATTGCTATAATAAAATAAAATTCATTACCCTTAAGAAAATGGACATTTGGCTGGGAAAGCAATGTTGGTAAGAAACACTGAAATTCTATTTTAGTTCCCCCCCGCGGCGGAAAAAATTAAAAAAAAAAAATCCTTAAATTTCAACCATTGACATCTTTTTTTCAGTGCAAACTTTAACAATATTCTTTAGGAATATTCAGGCAACTAAGATCAAATTCTGAAAAGAGAGGAAGCTAAAAAAATATATTCGTCCTTTACATGTCCCTTAAAACATAGTTTTGGAAAAACGAATATAAATTTCACTCTTATTCATCCATGAGTACAAAGACTCAATTTAAACAAGCATTTGAAACATAAAAAAAAAATGATGCAATTAACATAATTTTGAGAATAATGATTAGCAAACATTGAGTCAATAAATCTTTTTCTTGTTGATTGGCAATATAAATCTTTTTTATCAAGTAAATAATTAAGAGGGAGACAATCAATCATTTGGTTTATTGTTTCGATTATGTTATTATCTGATTCTTATCACCTAACTGTCCCTTTCAAATTAAAATTGAGAAAATATTTGTCTGAACAAAAATGAAGAGAGACATAAGCCTAAAAATCAAACCTAAAAAATAAAATAAAATCCATTCGGCGGCCCCAAGAGCAGGTATGAATAGTTTGATGCAAAAAGAAGAACCCACCCTTTATAAATTGCGGGTTTCTACGCCCAAACAAGTTCATTATTACATAAAATTGTATGTTTTGCTTGCTCTTGGGTCTTGGACGTGTAGTTCACATTTGGATGATACATGGAAAATAGGACCTAAATACCTAATATCTGCGGTCTACTTGCTGACGCTATCTAGTAATTTGGACTTATAAGAAGTCACTGGTATTGATTGTATTGGGTTTGATAAACTTCGAAGTTCGTTAGCTACTAGGGAAGGGGAAATGCTGGGTAATATCGTCTGTGTATAATTGTTTACTAAGTCAATGCAGATTAATAGAAGAATCATCTTATCAAGATGAGCTGTAATTGATACATCGACCTCAAATTTCATACGCGCAAAAGATCACTGATAAGGGTTTTCAATTCATTGTTTGGTCCCGCAATTGATTTAAAAGACCAATGAGCTTTCTCAAATTGTAAGTTCATTCTCAAATCCCTGATAATAAGTTTATGATAATGAACGATCACAATCAGCTTAGCTTTGGCAAAGTTAATCATATTTACCGGGTCCTCCACAACCGTTAATATATTATTTGTTGTGATTGATAACTGATGCAATAATTTTACTTTGCTGAGAATTTTTAATTAGAAATTTGACCATTTCAATTTTCGAGCGGACATGCCTGAAGTTGAATGAACCTACGTCAATAGAAAGTTAATCATATTTACCGGGTCCTCCACAACCGTTAATATATTTTTTGTTGTGATTGATTTTACTTTGCTGAGAATTTTTAATTAGAAATTTGACCATTTCAATTTTGCGAGCGGACATGCCTGAAGTTGAATGAACCTACGTCAATAGAAATGTTTATTAGGTTCTTGGGCACAATTTCACCAAAAAAAAAGCATTTAAAATGAAAATAGGCAGCTCTTAAGTTATATGTATGATATAACTTATAGCAACTTAAAAAAAGCTATTTAATATTAAAAAATAATAGTTAATAAAACAAACGAGAGATCATGTACATTTACTAGTAATTATAATAAAAAAGAGAGTGAGAATAGTCTGTTGAGAAAATGTCAGCGGCCATTAAAGAATTGGAGATGAAAATTTCCTATCACAAAGTGGATAATCTCATTAGTCTCCACTATTTTAAATTGTCCGAGTGGCTTACAAGAAAAAAGGGGGGAAAAAAAACGATTTAACGAGTGGATTTTTCCTCCTCGCATCCATCAGTAGGTTCATTGATGGCCGCAAACTCATTAAGGAAGAGTGATTTTGATTATGTTTTCTTGTCGAGACGTTTATAGTGCCACATTTTCTTTTTTTCAATTTCGTAAAAGAAATAGTAAAGTTAAAGAAATTTAAAAACTCTAATATTTTTTCTTCAAATTGAGGCACTCATTCTCTTCATAGAATCTAAAATGAAAAACATCATGTACATGATCCCAAAAAAAAAAAAAAAAAAAATCCACCCTAAATTTTGAGGACAAATTTTAGGAAGGTTATATGAATCGCAATATGATTTTTTTTAAATTTTTTAATGAAAGCGAGAATCATATTTTAAAGACTAAATTGAAGATAACAATATATAAAAATAAATAAATAATCCTCCAACCAAACTAAATATAGAATATTTAAGAACAAATTTAGCTAATATATCAGTAGTATGATTACAACATTTTAGGATATGCCGAACTTTGAAGTTCTGCTTTGTTGAAATCAGTGTTTGTACCTATGAAATAATAAAAAATAACTTTCTACATGTATGATATATGCCTGAAATAAATTGAGTAACCCACAATAAATATGACTCAATGTACCAATGGAGACAATCTAATCTCCCTAACGAGTCATATGCCAAAGCAAAGAAGTTCAACCTCTGCAATATCCACATCATCTGAAAAACACCCTAATCAACCCCCTAACCATACCAAATCCATCACTATTGTGAATTACGATTCCATAAGCCACCCTACCATTCGCCATACCCACAACTGTATCTACATTTTATTTATTCCATTCTTATGAAGGCAACTCCTATTTCTCAACTGATAAAACACCATTTGGCTACTCATAGCTTCCACCAATAGATTGCACAACAATAAAAAATTGGAACATACCCTTAAATTCGTGCAACTACAAGTGATGGCACCACTTTAAGACTCTCATACAAGATCTATTACGAGCTTCCCAAATGCGCCACAAATTTAACATAAATAGAGACAATTCAGCCTGTGTAGGCACATATCTAGCATACTCAAAAACCCCCACAGATCATAATAATTATTTTACAATAATTACCCCATTAAACAAAAATTTGAACTCTCACAAATTTTTATAAGATTTAAAACTATTGTTGAAAAGTTTTTTGAAAAAAAAATAAAAAACAATATATTCTGATAATGGTGGAGAATATAAAGGCCTTACCACTTTTCTTTCATCCAATGGAATTTCTCATCTCACTACCCCACCCCATACACCTGAACATAATGGCTTTTTGAAAGAAGACATCTTTACATTGTTGAAACAAGCTTAGCATTACTATCTCATGCATATATTCCTTTAACTTATTGGTCATACGCATTTGCCACAACAATCTACTTAATTAATCGTATGCCAACCCCTACCCTTCATCTTTCCTCTCATATGAAAATATTTTTGGGACCACCCCTAACTATTCCAAACTTAAAATATTTGGTTGTCTTTGTTACCCATGGCTTAGACCATATACATCTCACAAACTAGAGTCTCGTTCGAAACCATGTGTCTTTCTAGGATACTCTTTAACTCAGAGTGCTTACTATTGTCTTGATCCCTCTACCTTTAAAATCTTTTCTCGCTATTTCAAATTTGTTGAAACTCTATTTCCTTTCACCAATCCATCCCAACAATTACCTCGTCCCCAGTTCACATCTATCACCACTTGGATTCCCCCACCAATTCGTGTCTCCATCTCAACCTAGCAAGAACCACTCAATTCATCACCTGCAGTGCATGCTCCTCCACAATTTCCCAACGAAGTTTCATCACCAACTTCCTTACCTGAACCTCCACATTCACTTTATTTGTCTAAGCTTATCCTTCCAAACATTACCCACCAGTCCACCGCACACCCAACCCACCAAATGACCACACGAGCTAAGAACAACATCCACAAACCTTTAAAAAAAATGAACATTCATACCCAATTAACCAAATCCCTTAACCTTGAACCAACCACTATAACTCAAGCCCTCAAAGATCATAAATGGCGTCATGCTATGTCTTAGGAGTATGATGCATTGGTCAAGAATGGAACATGGGAGTTGGTACCACCTTATACAAGTCAAAATTTAGTTGGATGTAAATGGATTTTTCAAACTAAACAGAAGTCTGATGGTTCTATTGACAGGTTCAAGGGTCGTTTGGTTGCAAAGGGCTTTCATCAACGACCGGGAATAGATTACATGGATACATTCAGCCCAGTGGTTAAACCAACCACTATTTGAAATGTACTTGCTATCGTTATAAGTTACGGTTGGTCGTTACGGCAATTAGACGTAAACAATGCCTTTCTTCAAGGTAATCTATCGAAAAATGTATACATGTATCAGCCACAAGGTTTTATAGATAAAGACAACCCAACCCATATATGCAAACTCAGAAAAGCTATCTGAAGCCCGAAACAAGCTCCTCGGGCATGGTATTAAGAACTTAAAAATTTTCTTTTGTCATCTAGTTTCAAGAATTTGTATGCCGATGCTTCTCTTTTTGTCTTCAATGTTGATGGCTGTATTTTGTATCTCATTGTTTATATTGGTGACATAATCATCACGGGTAATGACGCTGCTGTGATAGATCGTTTTGTGACCGATCTTGCTCATCGATTCAACATTAAGGGTCTTGTCTTGCTAACTTACTTTCTCGGTGTTGAAGTGGTCCATAACAAAAATGCTTTGCTACTTTCTCAAAAACGCTACATTCAAAATCTCTTAATTCAAGTTCAAATGCATGAAGCGAAACTTGTTCTCACTCCAATGCCAACCAGTCATTCTCTTACTTTACAATCAGGTTCATCTTTATCAGACCCTTCTAAATACAGAACAATAATGGGGCGCCTTCAATATTTACTTATTACGAGACCCAACATTGCCTTTGCTGTTAAAAATTTGTCTCAATACATGCATTGCCCAAGCACTGAGCATTGGTTTTATGTTAAGTGCCTTCTCCATTATTTGGTTGGCACCGTGAATGATGACTTACAAATCGATCGTGATTCTTCTCTTAGTCTGCATGCATTTTCTGATGCGGATTGGGCAGGGGACAAAGATACTTTCTCATCTACAGGTGCTTATGTAGTTTATCTCGGCAGAAATCCCGTTTCTTGGAGTTCTAAAAAGCAGAGGACCGTCGCTAAATCATCCACCGAGGCCGAATATCGTTCTGTTGCTAATATTGCTGCTGAAATTAAGTGGATTTTCTATTTACTTTCATATCTTGGTATTGTGCTCTTTTGCTGTCTCATAATTTATTGTGATAACATTGGGGCCAATTAATTATGTTCAAATCCAGTCTTCCATTCAAGAATAAAACATGTTGCTATTGATTTCCATTTTATTCGTGATCAAGTGCAAGTTGGTGCTCTTTGTGTCGCTCATATTTTTTCAGTAGACCAAATAGAGGATGCACTCACAAAGCCTCTTCCACATCAACGGTTTTTAAAACTAAAACTCAAGATTGGAATTCTCTCCCGAGCTCCATCTTGAGGGGGCATCACAGAAGATTTACATCTCCTTGACAATCGAGATTTTAATTTGAATAATTCTTTTGTTTGTATATTGTTTAAAACTAATTCCGAAGATTAGTTAGCTTAGTTTCAACAACTCCTATTTTTAAGATCTGTAACAAAAGTTTGTTTGTTTTTGCTGTATATATTAATCGATCTGTAAATGAAAAAGAGATAAATAAGATTCCAAATTCTATCACATTGTAGGTCAAATTTCGTACGTTGAGAGGAACCATTTATTTCAAAACAACTTTCCACCCACATATATCTTCGCCTGAAGACAGTACATTTTGAAGTACGTAACTTTACAGCTAAATTATATCCTGACTTTATATAATACTTTTCTTAATTATTATAATGCCATAAAATTCTATTCTCACAAGATTGATGTGGCAGTTTAATCTTTAAAATATGTCGAACATCCGTGTTTAAAAAATGTTGGCATATCATAAGTGCATTCTAGTAATTCCCATCTAAAATCAAATCTACAACTACAGAATTACTAGGCAAAGTTGGCGGGGGGATAGGTGATAACTCCATGAAATGAGAGTTATTATGGCAATTCTATACTTAAATCAAGATCACTTAGAGAGTAAATGATGTGTTTTTATTACATTTTCGTTACGTTTTGCATAAACATTTATTTTAGTTTAGTCTTAATAAGTTTTGCTTGATTTAGAGTAATTTGTGCTCAAAACTTATGCATAATTGTAGGTTTTCAGAAGCTTATAAATCATGGAAGGGATGCTGATGCAGTAGAATAGCAAAAGTGATGAAGAATATGGCCACAAAAAAAGTGAAAAAAATAAAATCTGCAGCAGTGCAGTGCTGTAGCAATTGAGGGAGAACCCATTGCTGTAGCAATCCTGAAACAACGACAAAGAAAGCTTAGTGTGGGAAATTTGCAGAATAGCGATCTGCAGTATCCTAATTTAGCTCATGCACGCCCTATGCTTTTGTTTACCCTAGTTTTCAATTATAAAAGGAGGCGCGCATGACATAAAACACGGTAAGGAATTAACATTGGAAAAATTGAGAGGAAAAGAAGAAGACAACCAGAATTCAAGGGAACCGATTCTGCATCAGTGACAAATTCAGCAGAGTTATCTGGATTCAATCTTCATCGTTCTCCAATTGTTCTTTTCTTTACTCTTTGATTGAACCGATGTATTTCATGACTAATATTTTGTTGTTTGTTTTTCTTTTCCAAAGTATGAACTAAACTTGCTTGTAATTGGATAACAAACAATCTAATGGGTCTTTGACTGTTCTTATGAGTTGCTATATAATTGTTGTAGCATTTTACTCTAATAGCTTTGATTATAAATGTTATTTCAGTTGACCACCCATTTAATGGTTTAAGTTAATATAGAGCCGTAAAAGAGCTTGTCTTAGTGGATATTATTAGAGTAATACTTTATCTTAATTTGAGTTTCTTGGATTAAGTTTATCTTGAATCTCATAAGGGTTGTACTTGGAGTTAAGATTTGTGAAGAACTAGACATAGGCATTTACCTTGTAGGGTAGAAAGAGAAGATGCTTATAATGCCATGCCTTAGGTAGAATAGCAATTGGTCATTGTTAGGATGCGTAAGGGTATGAGAAGTCCAACACGCGATAGCTGAGGATACAACATAATTATGCCCAGTGCTATAGAAATTGTTGTAGAAACTGGTGTTAATTTGATGAAAAGCAGTCAATCCATGAAGAGAGTTTGATCATTCAACTATCTCATTCTCATTTTATTCTTCTACGCAATTTATTTAACTTTTTTTTATTACTGCATTTATTTGATTTATTTCTTTACAATTGTTAGGTTTGTTAGTAATCAACTTTAAATTTGTTCATCTTGAAATAAAGGCAGATTGCACTATTGTGATTGCTGTAGCATTGTGAGTAATATCAATTCATGTGGAGACGATCTTGAATACTCATCACTTTATTACTTGTTGTGTACACTTGCACATTGACATCAATAGCTCTTGAGTAAAAATTAATCAACAATAGGTCTAAAAGTAATAGGACGTGGCAGCCAGTTACTACTATAGATTCCAACTTTTCTCTTACATCCCACACCCCATTGAAGCCCCTTGAATGACAGCTCCCTGCCCCATATCATATTACGGCAAATATACGACGGATCACTCCCTAAATCTAGTTCTAAAAAAGAACATCTACGAAAATAACGAGTCTTTAGCACACGTGCCATTAAAGAAACATCATGTAAGCAACTGCCACCCTTGCTTAACCAATATCCCAAACTCCTGAGCCTAAGACCACTGAATTTTTTAGGGCGACTCAAACGATCCCAACAAACCACTGAATTTTTCTAGTGGAGGCAAATAGGTTTTGATCAAAGTTGTAGCTCAAGCAGTACCAGCATACGCCATGAGCATTTTCAAAATACCCCTGGCAGTATGCAATGATATTCAGCGAGTAATTGCAAGGTTCTGGTGGAGTTCCAAATAAGACAAGAAGGGGATACACTGGACAAAATGGGAGAGAATCAGTCATGCAAAAATCAGAGGGGGATTAGGCTTTAAAGATTTCTCAAGCTTCAACCAAGCCTTGGTGGCAAAGCAAGGGTGAAGATTACTTCAAAATCTTGATTCATTAGTCGCCAAAATCTTGAAGGCCAGATACTTTAGGCATGCTGATTTTATGAAAGCTAAGTTTGGCTCTAACCCATCCTTTATATGGAAAAGTATTTAATGGGGCGGGAAAATTCTTCAACAGGGGACAAGATGGAGAGTTGGGAATGGAGACCAAACACTCGTCATGGGCAGCAACTGGATTCCCAGACCTTCAACCTTTAGACCAATCTTCACATCATCATTGCCATCAAATACTAAAGTCTCGAACTTAATCAATTCAAATCACCATTGGAATCTCAGGTTTATTGATCAACATTTTGCCAAGGAAGATGCAGAGGCAATAAAGAAAATTCCATTACCAAGATACCCCCGAGATGATAAATTGATATGGCACCATGACAAAAAAGGACAGTACACAGTGAGAAGTGGTTACCAGGTTGCTCTTGGATTGAAGTTTGGGGAAGCTCCAACAAGCTTAACATGTGTCTCTCATGGCTAGTATATGTTTAGAATCTCAACCTCCCAAGAAAAATTAAAATCTTCACCTAGAGAGCTACCAAGAACCTGCTACCACCCTCAGAAAATCTTTCGAAGAGGAAAATCTTGGAGTAACCAATATGCTAAATCTGTAAAATGGGAGTTGATGATGTTTTTCATGCTCTCATGGGATGTAAAATGGTGACAAAGGTCTGGAAACGTACTCATGTTAACGCTATAGTGCGGGTTGTGGGGAGAGAGGATATGTTAAGCGTTATGTTGAGCTTGGAGAGGAAAATGCCTAAGAGAGAGGTAGAATTTGTAATTGTTGTATGGTGGATACTACGGCATGCTAGGAATAAGTTTATCTTTGAAGGAAAAACTTTGAACCCTATGATGATAATTGCCAAGGCCAAAGCAATTATAGAGGCTTATCAAGGAATGCATGGAATGGAACAGATAAGCAAATGTGGTAATGAAACCAATAAACAAGACCAGTGGAGACCACCCCTTAGCGGACATTACAAAATCAATGTAGATGCTGCTGTACATATGGAGTAACAACTTACAGGGTTAGGGGCTGTCATTATAAACTCAAAAGGCCAAGTTATAGGTGCAGCAGTTAGAAGCACAACATTTCAAGAAGATGTTGCAGCTGCAGAGGCTCAGGTTGTCAAATGGGGGATGGAAATGGCAAATGAAGCAAGGCTAATGGATGTGATTATGGAAATAGATTGCATTGCGGTAGTTAACTTAGCCAATAACAGAACCAGTAGCAGAAAGGAGATTTTGTGGACTATCTCAGAAATCCAAGAATGCAAGGCAGGGTTTCAATCGATTCAAATCCAATATGTTCCAAGATGTTGTAACAAATTTGCTCACTCTCTAGCTAAAAGAGCTTTGAAAAGCTCGGAATCTGTCATGTGGTTAGATATTCCTCAAGCTGATGTACTGACTTGTTTCAGTTTTAATTGATTGAATGAAAGTTTCTTTTCCAAAAAAAAAAAAAAAACCAATGAATCTTTCGTTGCCAGTCTGTCGTCCCCCACCAAAAAGCTGTGAATTTTCTTTGTAACTCATTACAAAACCCCACTGGTAGACGAAAAAACCCATTGCACAAGCAAGTACTGCTTGGGCCACCACTTTAAGTAACACCTCTTTGCTCTCTCTTGAGAAACATCGTGTAGACCACTCACTCTAACTTCATTATCACATGGTGTTGAAGCTCATGATAAAACTCCTTCTTCTTCCGTCCCATCATCGGCGGCAACCCTAAATATCGTGCATAAGCAGGCACTACAATAAAGTCGAAAATCTCAGCCACCCCTCTACAAGCAGCAGCACATACATTTGGACTAAAAAACATTAAGGACTTTGAAAAATTAAAACACTATCTAGATGCAACAGAACAAACATAAAAAAATCTCATTTAAACTTCGAGAATCACTAGTGGCAGCTCGACAAAGGATAACACTGTGATCCGCAGAAAATTTATGAGACACCATTAATAATCATATCACATCCTCTTTTGAATCACAATACGATTTAAGTTAATAAAAATGAAATAAAATTAATAATCATATCATGTTTATATCAATTTGTTTATTGCTTGTGCTGCAGTTATCGTCGGATTTGAATCCTAGAACTTAGAGACCTATTAGATTTTGGGTCGTCATAACCACTTCAACATTTTTCTTTTCTTTTTTGGTTGAATAACCTTATTAAAATTGGTACCCCCTAAAATCAAGAACCTTGGAAAATATCTCATTCCACAAAGCATTGTGCTGTTTCCATTATTTTCAGTGGCAATCACCAGCCCCAAGACAAAAATCTCATCAACTCTAGAGCAAACGGACTTAAGCAAAGACATCATCGAGTACTTTTTTATCAAAAAGTTTTAAAGAGTGGGGACAAACTCGAATACATTTTCCTTTAATGGGTGTTTTAATTTCATGCCACAGAAAGTACCAATTAGGATTTCTATGATGTGATTTCATAAATTATGGAACTAAATAAGTATTTATCTATAGTAATTGCATAAATATGTTTCTAATAAATTATTATTTTAAAAAGAAAAACTTTATAAAAGTAATTATACTGCTCATCCCACCTCAAATTAAACACATCCATGTAAATTTGAACATTTGACCCTTTGGTTTTACAAGAAATAGTGAGACTAATTAGACTGTCATTCAAAAATTAATACTGAAACTAAATCATATAAACACATATTACCTATCTCTTCAACATTTTTCTCCATTTCTCTTCTTTTTTTAAAAAAAAAAAAAGTCCAGCACCCATAGGCCCCAAATAGCCTTTTCCTCGTGTTACTTTCCCTTACTTTTATTTTCAATTTTTCACCGCGATCACCTCTCTTTCTTGCTTTCAGTTTCTTCTCTCCCTTAAGCATTTTTGTTTTTACTTTTGCCTAATAACAGATTTTAATCGACTAGGCCTTTTGACATCTCTTAAAATTTTTCTTTAGAATAATTTTTTAATTGAAATTATTTAAATAACTTAACAAAAATTATTTTATTTCTTGTTTTGAATGGAAATTCAATTAAACACTTAGATAAATTAGTTTTTTAACAAACTTTTTATGCCACCTCATCTCATAATTTATATTTATATTTTCAATATTATTTGAAATTTTTTTTAGAGAAAATTATAAGAATTTAGAGTTTTGAAGACAGAAATTATATAATAGTAAGACAAAAAAATTTAAGAAAAATAGTGTAGGATTTCTATGCGATTTAAAAATAAATATTTTCTGAGTAAAATTTTATGGGAAAATGGTTATTTTTGGCATATGAATTTATATTTTTAGGGAAAATGATTATTTTTGGTATATGAATTTATATTTTTATCACTTAACAATGGGTGTTATAAGGATTTTAGAGGGGTGTTTGAAGCTCCAATCATTCTAATTTGGTACAATGAGCTTAAAAGTGAAAGCAATAGAGTTTGATTATTGACACCTCTTTGAAAATCTATTAAACCCCACCCCCAGCCCTCACTTTACTATTTTACAATTTTTACCTTCAATAAAATTATATAAAAGGACAAAAGAAACTAAAATAATAATAATAATAATAATAATATATGATTGAAACGATAAAAATATAATGGAAACAGATTAGTGATGATGAAAATCCTCATGTTCCTTTTTTTTTTTTTTTTAGTATTATGAGCTTGCTTGTTGGTTTCATCTGTACTGTTTTTTTTTTAAATTATTATTCTTAAATTTTACCATCTTCAAATTGACTGCAACAAAGATTTGAAGCAAGCAAGACAAAATTAACCGTGAAAGATAAGCAATCTGATAAAGCCTAAGCCTGATTTGTGGTGATATTTACATTCATTTGCAAGTGCAGCGAGAAAAAGTCAAAATAAATCTAAATGCCATGCAGCTCCATCATTCTCACCAAATCTTTTTTTCACAATTAAGATTTTTATATTAACTGCAAATCTAAAGTTGACATTGGTTGTTAAAAAAAAAATTAAAAAAATTCAGTCTGTTCTATTATCATAGGCTAGTGAGTGGCCAATGGAGAAAAAGAGAGAAGGGAAATCCAATTGGGAGAGCAAAGCAAGATGAAGAGAGGGGGATTTATTCTCCATAACAATTAGGGTTATTTTGTAAATTAACGGGGTTTCAACAGAAAATTTATAATCTCTACAAAATTGTTTCGGGGTAAATAAAGAAAATGGATTTTAAGAGGTATTTGAAGGGGTGCCATTAATTCAACTGAAAACAATAATACATATGCTGATTTTTGGTTGAGTGGGATTATTCAGCCCCCACTATTTATCTCATTCGACCCATATGATTTTTAATTTTAATTATAGTTTTATTTATTGTCAAATTACTAAAGTAGACAAATACAATATAAAATTTGCCATCGGTTTCTACCGCTCTATGATGATCAATGGTGGATTTACAGCATGCCTGTTCTAGTCTAGGAAAAAATCATTTATATCCCATTTTTCCATCAATTTTATATAATATTAGAGTTTTTATTTATTTTTTTAAAATATGCCCTAATTTAATTATATATTTTTTCAATTGTAATTAGTGACTCATTTTATAAAATAATTAAATTAAAAATGTTTGTTGAATAAAATGAAATTATTTAGGGACTAAAATGTTAATACTGCTTTAACTTGTAATATATTATAAGTTGGTGATATTTCTACCCCGCTATTTTTGTTCATCCACCCCACTTCGAGAAAATAATTACAATGAGTTTATAATTTTTTTAAAAATACAAATTATAAAGTTTTGTACGATGAATCAAAATTAAATCATTCTATTAATTTTTTTTTCTTAGGTTTCCTTGACCATCTTTGATCATAAACTTTAATATAAGTTTCGTTTTTACTATTTTATTAATATGATACAAAATGACCCAATTACCCCAGTAAACATGAATTATTGTATCTAATAATTTAGGTATTAAATTTTGTGACTTATAATATAATATTTTTAAATGAATTATTATTTTCACTATTCTTACATGTAAATGACATAAATTTGATAATCCAATAATTTACATGAGTATTGTGCCATAAAAGACACTATGTTGGTTTAACTAAAATTTAATAATCATACTAATAAAGTAGTATTAGAAACAATGAGTTTGGTAAAAATTAGAAAAATATTGAAGTTAAAGTAAATTCTTGGGAGTTTTACCTTATAAGGATAGAAAAATCAATTTAAACTTATGCCAAAGCAATCTTTGTAATTAAATATAATACAAAAAATCTAAGTCGCTATAAAGTAAGTTATGATATATTTAATTAATTAATTCTCCAAAGTTCTTCTTTATTTGAAACTTTTAAAAATAATGTGTATTTTTTGTAATTATTTTTTGAAAATAGGGTGGGTTTATAAAATTATGGGATGGAGATATCATCACCTATATTATAATATTGTCACTAATATTAAAAGTACTTAAAAAAATAACATGTAGTAATAATTAACAACATTTTCATGATTTCATGGTTTATTTCCTTCCCAACCATACTTACTCATTTTCTTTCCATTATATCAAAATATTCAAAGATTTCACATGATCTTAACAAATAAAAAAGGATTTGAAAAATAAACTTTTCTTGAGAAAATTTTAATAATTTATATTATAAGCTAATTTGTTATGTTGTTGTCTATGTTTTATTGGATACATGTATTTGTTAAAAATTTTGATGTTGCATTGCTTGATATATGTACTTTTTACTTATTTTATGTGCACAGACATTCACATAAAATATTGACAATAAATTTATAAATTAGTCCAAACTAATCAAAAGTTATAATTCCGCCCTTAGCAAAGATACTACTGTAGAAAATCGTGGCATCTAAAGAAATCAACTAAAATGAAAAATATAACGGTTTACATTCTTACTTGTGCAAAGAATTCTTCATATATTAGGAATAATATTTGACGATTCTCAAATTTTTAGATTCTCATTTATTTATTAGCATTGTTGGCTCCCACGTTTTTTTTATTCTAAATTAACCTTTTTCACTTGATGTATGCCTCTTGCTTCTTCCATTGATACCGCCACAAACGAATATCATCATCTAAAAGTTACAGAATGATATGAAGTTAGATCATTAATTTTAAGTTAGCTGTAGCAGCTGTGGTTGTGTGAAAGAAAATGAATTGGTGGAACTACAGTCTCGAGACTACGAGACTGATTTTGATTAGAATGAAGGGTAGTTTTGGAATTAAACGAGTTCTAAAATATTTAATTTTAAATGGGGTCTGATGAGATGGGGGTTAGGTAACTCTTAACTCTTTTTGATTAATATTCTTCTGTTGGAACACTCCAAAAATAATCTCGCAACCTGGCCCCTTCTTCAAATACAGAGCCCCATTGGGATTTAATAGTCTTAAAAGCTTTCTTTCCTCTAATAACAATGAACACCCTCTTCAATTCCCATGGCTGAACTTGAACTAACAAGAAAGAAACGGTGTACTCGAACCCACAAAGCATGCAGTAGAAGGAAAAGTAAGTACGCTTGTCGTCAATTGCTTCGTCTCAACGAATCGAATAAGCAAAGATTGATAAGACCTAGCGATTGAGATAAGATGACTGTGAAAGCTAGAAAGAAAATTCGGACGCAGTAGCAAGCAAATGCAGACGTGAAGGCGTGCAATAGCTTATACCAACAAAGAAAATAATAAATAGTGAAGAATTAATTAGGAGCTTTTGGTGGGGGAAAAAAATGTTGGAGATGAAATCTCTCCCCGAAAATTTCTAAATATATAGTTTACCAGACTAATGGGTGGTTCCCAATAAAACTACAAATTTGTTTTCGGTCCATGAATGAACAAGAAAATCTTAATAAACATTTTCTTGAGAAAAAAAAAAAAAAAAAAAACTACTCACTTTGGAAGGCAATTTAAACACCTAATGACATTGTTACACAGGATGGGGAAATTGAACTTGACATCTCACCCCAAGCAAAAATCATGCCACTAGACCAAAAATGCCCTTCTCACGACCTTTTTTTTTTTTTTTTTCAAATTATCAAACTCTCGTTTTCATAATTAGTATCAACTAGGGGAATTAATAATTGCATCTCGTTTATTCAAAGGAAAGAAAACATTATCAAGAATCAGTGCCTTATAAACCGTTTATCTTCTTTTATTTTCCCAATTTATTGCTCTTATAACTTGCATGCGTGAGCTGGCTGCATAGGCGCGACGGCATTGCCATTATTACACCACTTTCTTAATAATGGACATGGATTTGCCGACACTTTATGAAAGGCATTAAAAATTATCGCATCCATTCATAATTATTAGCATGGTAATTACCTTTG
Organism: Citrus x clementina; assembly: GCF_000493195.1. Taxonomy (NCBI): domain Eukaryota; kingdom Viridiplantae; phylum Streptophyta; class Magnoliopsida; order Sapindales; family Rutaceae; genus Citrus; species Citrus x clementina. The sequence continues at coordinate 761,966 of NW_006263303.1, read as the reverse complement.
GAAATCGGAACATATCAGTGGCCATAAATTGCCCCAATTAAAGTTATGATTGGTGGTCTAAAGTCAAGGAAAATTAAAGCTCTGAATCAGCACTTTTGACTTGAGTTACGGGGTTCAGTGAACGAATGGATTTGAGTTGAATTTTATATTCAAAGTCTGAAAAATGCATGAACAATCGAAGTGTGCCATCATGTTTTGAACGGACCAAAATTGTTCAACCACTACTAAAGCATGGGGAACTCTAAAAAAAAAAAAAAGATAAATTGATCCCATGTGGCATTTAATTCTGTATCAAAACTAAATTATTGATTCTTTTTAGAGATAACGCTAAAATCAATAACAAAATATTTTATTAGCAAATGACTTCCCCGTCATTTGTAGACATCTAAATTTCTTTTTACTAATAAATTCTATTTATTTAAATGGATATAACGATAGTAATATACCATAGGTTCATCGAAACAAAGATTAATGTAATGTACCCTTATCTTCAAGACGAAATTCATTGACGAAAAGGATCTAAATTCTCAGTTTTAAAATGGCAAAGATTTTAAGAACCCATTTCTAAGTCGTTGAATCAAACGGTTCCTTGGGGGCAAACCCAAAAAGTCTAGGTTACACGGAGTCATTGCTTTGGAGTGTTTTGACAAATTTTCTCAACAGCGACGTGTTAATTAGTCCAAAAGCGAAGGCTTTATTGCGTGAAAAACAAACTGCTTCCAAAACCATCAAGCGAATTTGAGCTCTAGGTGTCCGTCACGATACCAAAACCAAAAAGTGTCTTTTAAGAGAACAAGAGTCCAAAAGCAGTAGAGTTAAAGACCAAAAGGAAAAATTTGATCGGTTTCGGTTGCATATGCAAGCAGCACACAAACAACTACACACAAACAACTACACACCTTATTCGCAAAACTAGGTGAACTTGGGACACTAACTCACACAAAGTCACAAAGTGCTCCACACCCCCCTCTTCCCCCCTTCTTCTTTTCAAAATGAGCACGCATTCAATAATGCCAATTTTTATAATCATTTACTTCTGATCAGCAAGCAAAACGAGCAATATTTTAATATCGTATTCACTTTTATAGATGCAAAAGAAAATAAAAATGTCGTCTCTCTTTTTTGACCGCAAAAAGTCCGGGGGCGGTACCAAATTTCATCCCCACCAAACATCAATACACGGTTGAACACCTGCCATTACGTGGCGTGAAACTTTACGTGGTTGTCGTATCCACAGTGCAATAGGACTCGTTATTTGGATGAATAATATTTAATAATTTCAATAAACATTTAATTATTAGATATTAAAATATTAATTTTTATTAATTATATAATTTACTATCTAATAAATAAATGACACATGATAATTTAGACTCAATTGTTTTAACTCTTAACATTATTATATTTGAATAGAAAATAATTTTATGGCACGCACCAAAAGAATACTAACCAATCGTTTACTATCAGAGCCGAAAGCAAGATTCAATTGTGGGACTCAACTCTAGCCGACTGCCCACTTGCCTCAGCCTTTCTCGGCTTGTTGCACAATTACAGCTCAACTTACATTCTGCGTACCAAATTTTATTCTAGAGCCAACTCACACCACACCATCGCCTATTGCCAATTGCCAAAACTTCTTTACAGCAACTAATAAATTTCACGATCACTGCACTAGACACCATGGATTGATTCTTTTTCCGTACAACTTTCTTGAGCCCGAAGGCACATTTAAAATCACAATCATTTCACCAAAAGCCGGATCCCCCAGGCCCAGGCCACCACCAAAATCTACACAGTGCTCCGCGAATTGTCCCCACCACAACATTCTAAAAATCTAAATAAAAAAATGAACCCCATCATTAAAAAAAAAAATTAAAAAGAAAAAGTATGAGAATACCATGCATTTCTAAATTTTAACGTCAATGCGGCAAGAACATATATATTTTTCTAATTTTCATTTTCGGGAGAAAAGATTGTTATTTGTTAACACTTTATTATCTACAACCATATTGATGATGCCCGGGAATCACATAATAAACTCTTTAAAAAAAAAAAAAAAAGGTAAAATGGAATCTGGGTATTAAAAACAATTATTTAAAATTCCGTCAACATTTCTTCTCAGCAATATCGGCATCGTCGTCGTGATTAACCTTGGCAGGGCCCAAACCACGCGAGTTCACAATCGCGTGTGGCGCGTCAACAACAAACGCCGACGACATCTCCATCTGACAGACCCTAACGGCACCTAGAAGCCTCTCAGGCAACTCATCCTCCGCCTGCGATTCCACCAGAAACCCCATGTCAATCGTCACGCTCGTCACGTACCCCAACGCGAGGTGCAAAATGGCGCTCGCAATCGTCGAGCTAGCGATGTCCACGTCAATCTCCAAATAGTTAGGCCCCCTATGGTAATTACACGTCAGCGCCTTCCCTAACAAGCACGCGCTGTAATTGCCCACCGCCTTTTTCACGATCCACGGACCTTTCACGATCCGGTTCACGATCTTAAACCGCTGGTTCCTAAATGCATCGTCGCCGTTAACAAAACGGTAAAGCAAAGATCCCAACGGGATGGGATCCTCTGTGGCGAAATAAAACACGGCACTGTGCTGGTCCTTGCCGGGGACTTGAAGATTCACGGCGAAAATGAAGCTCTTCAACGACTTACCCTGAGACTGCGCCTTTTTGAGCGCTTGGGCGATCCGATTGTCGGGCCGGGCGAGTACGTTGTCGAGTTTGGTAGTGGACCTGAGCCAGTCCATGCCGATTGGTAAGAGGAGGTAATCACCGGCGGGGGATTTTTGTTTTTTAGTGAAGTAGTTTCTGGAGCGTAGAAAGAAGAGATCGCCTGGAGGTGAGGCCCAGCCGTTGGTGCCTGTCTCGAGATCCACGTGGAGGAGGGATCCGCCGTGGATTGATTCGGTGATCCATTCGGGGAGTCCGGTGCTCGAAGCCCGGTGTTTATGCTGCTTTGGGCACATTGTGAATTTTTTTTGTCTTCTCTCTCTCTCTCTCTCTCTTTCCTTTTCCTTTTCCTTTTTCCTTCTCTCTCTGAACGAGATTTTCGTCCTGCGACTCTCCGTTTGAGAGTGAAGTTAGTGAAAGTGTGGAGAAAGGATTAAGGGGGATACGAGATGAGAGGTGTGATATCATGAGAAGAAAGATCAGGTGCCCCACTGCCCCTGAACTTCCTGGAAACTACGAAAAAGCCCTTTCAATAAGTGTCACCGGTACTTTAACAAATTTTCTACTAGCTTAATGCAACAATATATTATATGGTCACCCTCTTTAAGTAATGATCGTAATAATTAATCATGATATTCTTCTGTTTAGTGTTTGGGCCTCTAATTTTTTTTCCATAATATTTCTCCTTTTTTATATTTTTTTCTAAAGAAAGTTTATTTGTTGGATTTTTAAATGTACATAAAAAAATATCTATGGAAAAAGTACTGAATAAAGAGTGACATGTTGCTACATTATTCGTCGTAGTCATGGCATCTTATAATAAAAGAATTTTCAATTATAATGGTTAAAGATAAAATGAGAGTGAATTGAAAGCACGTGGCATAGTTTTAATAAATGTGGGATAGATCTTATTCAACACTAATAAGTAATAATATTATTCTCTTGTCCTCTGAAGGCTATTGCAATAAATTCATTACAATTTTGTATTCGGGCATGAAGGTCCAGCAAGCCAATAATTATACTATTTTAGGACCACAAGATAAAATTTCATCGCAAATACATTCATTTCATTCTGAAATCAAGCAATAATGCTAATAACTAAAAAATAACGTCACATTTATCAGATTAGAATACGAGTTTCATATCTCAACAAATATGATAATATGATGTACCACTACTCCAACTACCATGTATTAATTGATTAGAAGCCATGTGCATGCTACAAAGTTGACATACAAACTTTGTACAACACATTTATAATTATATCTAACTAAAATAAACACCCAATATATTTCTATTGGGGAATCAAGCGATCCTATTTAAAAACTTACATTATCAATGACTAATAATAGTATACTTACCTTACAATTCCTGCAAGGTCAATACAACTGTATTAAATTTAATATTTTTCTTTCGGCATAATCATAAAAGTCCAAAATGGAAGTAACCGTTGATTATAGGAGAATAGTATAATATTGCATGACAATGTTGTATTTCTGAGTTTCCAGGGCCCACTTCACTGAGTCCTGAATTGGAGAGAGAGAATTTCCTTATGCTCAAAAGGAACGATCGATGATCCTCCTTTAATTCAGAGCACAAAAAGCAAGCATGGCAATCAGGTAATTAGACAGACAGAGCAAGCCAAAATGAGAATTGGGATCGGATGGGCCGATTACTTTGACAGTTCTGTTTGACTTCATCGATGTTGACGATTAGGACAGCGACACGCTAGCAGAGCAATTAAAAGAAGTAATGACGTTAACTTCGACACGTGGAGTATTGTTGAGCAGCTTAACACAACGACATTTTGCGGCATTCGATCGGAGCTGTTTATGTCTATGACAACGCACAACGGCTATAAGGAATTATTAATACCTACATATGCGAATAAGTTGCCAAAATTGCAGATCATTGACACATTCAATTATCAGCATCTTAACTTATAATTTATTCCTTCATGATCAATTATTCTATCATGATCTAATATACGATGACTTCATTTTTTGTTTCTTTTGTTACGGGATGCATATGCATGTCCAGTCCTCCAGTCGATTTATTTTCAATCAGAAGAGAATGAAAATTAAAGAGGAGATAGATAACAAATATCGACCTAAACCCCAGCTTTATTACAAAAAAAAAAAATGCTTAATGAGTCTTAAGATTAGGATTCCTCTCATTCTCTCATGATCTAATCTACTCCTGAGCAAAAATACATGTGGGTGATTAATTATTAATATAAAAAATGATGAAATTAAATCCTACCTATACACTATGACTTAAAAACACATGGCTCAAAATCTTTAGAAACTCATGAGAACTCAGATCGGGAGAGGATCTTTATCCATCTTCTTTGACACCTAATTACCAATAGGATTTGTCTGCCTTAATAAATAAAAACAACTTGGAAATAGTCTACAGATTCCTGGGGTCAGCAGAAGAATAATAATAATAATCCAGCTCGATTGCCTTCTCAATTCCTAAGAATCATGATATTATCAAATAATCTTTCTAGTTTCTGCGATACAAGTATCTCAGAGTCATTTTCATTCCAGTAAATTACCGTGTAATTCTTACCTAATGTTGCCTAAACCACATATGATCTACTGAAAATTGACAACAAATGCCTTGCAAGGATTCAACCATAGGAGAAAACTGAAATAAGGATTCAAGGTGATATGTCTTACTAAAAACTTGGATTTAATTTCCGTCTCTTAACAATCAAAATTATTCCAAAATATAATCATTTCTCTGCTTCCATTATGCAATTCATCTTCCTAGAAGAAATTATCAGTTCCTCAACTACTATCACAAAAGAAAATAAATAAATAAGTATTAACTATCACGTAGATGTGATTCCAATAAATAAGCTGTCACCATATTACATATCCATATGCAGATGCAGTCTGAGAGCTAATACCTGCAAAATTCAAAAGCTAAGATATCTGCCTTTAGATATAAACAGACTATGCCCATCCTAGAAGCACTATACCCAGATGGGGTTTTATTTTAGGAGGCAACTTCAAACCTCATCCTCCCACTAGTACACATACAGCCAAAACCATAACAGTGGAGTAGCACTTGGGCTCCTGCCTGCTTGCGGGTATGTTATTGTAAATCTTTACTACCAGGGTTTGGGTTGCTTCTAAGCATAAGAACTAAGATCTCTATTGAAGCATAATGGATCAACAAACTTCAACATTTGAAATGCAACTCGAATCCCATCTTAACTCCAAAAGTGGCTGACCACTAAAAGAAAGACGCTCACACTGGTGTGAACCTCGGTAATAAATTTCAACATTTCCTTTGCTTAATAGTATTTCTTTAAAGCACTTGGCAGCTATTCAAGATACAACCAAATATTAGTTATATAGACATCTAGCTTCCTACAACAGACACTATAGCAAATTTACTCTAGTTACCAAAATAAACCTCTGCTCATTACCTATCTTGAAAATCATATAAAGAGATGTCATCTGGACAATCATCCAATCTAGCGGCATTAAACTATGCACTTGCTATCCTCGTACAAATATACATGGATATGCATATGGTACAAGATGATCCAAGACGATACCATACACAACTATCTACTGGAAGAAAATCAATCCTAACACACACACACATCCAACACTTTTATTTTTTTTTTTTCGGTATTTCAACAAAGATAAGCAAACAATTCAAGAAGCAAACCGAAGACTGTCTCCAGAAGCAATGTACATACAAGGAACATGCAGTAAACCTAATAAAACGAGAACTTAGCTCCGGAGAAGATAAATGCAGCCTGCTACAATCTTGCATAAACCCTGTCCATATAGCATTGTATTCAGCTTTCAATGAAAAAACTTCCTGCAAATGATAAAATATATTGTTGGTTTCAATTTCTTGAAGAAATATCAAAGTGATAATGGATAAAACTTGAACATTACTAAGAATCTATGATAAAGATCCCATTGTTGGTGACCAATCTATGCGATACTAAATTTTGATGGGCAAAACAAACCCAAACTATATGGGTCATGAACATATCACGGTGTATCACTCAATTCAGTCTACATCCTAATTTTCAACATTCTCTATAAGATAGGAGTAATCCACCTGTAAGCTACATTATCAACGAACTTAGAGTTCAAGTTGAATAAACAAACAGTTAAGGGACTTCTCCTTGACTGGAATCTAGAGATTTAACTCTAACAAAAGCTAAAATTATATCAGTAATGAATGCAGTCATGAAAGACACCGGAAAACTAATCATAAAGAGCTACGAGATGTGCCAATTCAAGAATATTGCCAACTTGCACAACAAGATACAGCCCCATCCACGATTATAGCAGTTCAACAAGTGTTGAGAACAAATGAATGAGAAAATTTTAATTTAAGTAAAACAGTAGATATAGATCACCACTAAAATTAATTTGTTAAAGTGTTGGTGGATTGTAGTAAATACCTACTTTAAAGCTTAAAACAAGTTCATTCTAAGTACAGTGATACAAGATATTAACTATACAAGAATAGGACGTCCATTTTCCATTCACGCCAACAAGTTGCCAGCACAATCATGAACAAGAAAATATACACAAGGTAACCATGTAAACTGCTTAGCTTATGATTTCAATATAAATATAATAACCTGTTTGGTCATGTAAACCACCTTCACAAGTACCAAGCCATCATACAAGTGTGTGTCAAGGAACAACCATCATTATAGACATTATGTTCGCCTAACAACATCAGTACATCACTCATTTCTTTTGTGATCATCCATCATCTGAGATTCAGAGCTTGCATATACAAGTAACTAAAATAATAACAACCTAAAACATACAGGATATCGCAAGGCCTCTAAGCCGACCACTCTAGTTATTAGCATAATGAACCTGCTTAAAAATAAATAAAATGAAGTAAAATGCTTACACGAGTGATTATCTACTAAGGGTTCCCTTGCTTTGATATGGTAAGGGACAAGCCAAAGAAATGAAGTGAGTGTTTTCTTTTCCCTTTTTAGTTACTTGTCTGCAAAGGAGTAACTTGTCTGGATCGTTTATTAGAAAATTACTCATGCTCACACTAACCACAGCAAGAAACAAATGCGTCACTGGTGAGAAATAAATTCGGATAGCAAAAGATAGCATTTATTAGTTCTCAAAACCTAAATAAAAGGAAGCTCACTTCAGTTCCATTTTTACAGTTCTCAAAACTTCAGACATAAATCAATAAGGGTTACACAAACAAATAACTTAAGCCACACACCATGCCACATCTATTATTTATATCATAAAAGTGCAATAAAAACTCCCAATATCTGACTGAAAATTAAAGGACAAATCATTAGCTACTTCTATAACTTCTAAACTTCCAAATGATCAGCCAAATTTTCTTGAAAAGCACTCAAATCTTAAACAGATCCATATAAATTATTTTACAAAATAAATAAATAAATAAGAAGTAAAAAATAATCTTCAAAACTTACTCTATTGATGAACGTATTAAAGACTTAAAAGTAAGTACTAATTTTAATGTGCTTTTCTTCGCTGAGGCTGTTTCTCGGTGGCTAATCTGTAAATCCAGTAAACCTAGAAGAAAATGAAAATAAACTGAGTTAAAAGATAACGTTTTAATAAAATCTAAACAAAATAGGCTCAGTATTGAAAGTACCAAAGCGAAGACGTGAGCAGCAATTAAAAGAACCACAATAAGCGGAACCAAGTCGAGGAACCACGGCCGCAATGTCGGTTGTTCGTTCGCCATTTCTATGGAGAGAGTCTCGATTTGAAAAAATTAAAGAGAGAGAGAGTGTGTGATGATTCTGAATTTCTGATACGCCCTAAATACGTTAATTGAGTTTTCAAATTTAACACTCAATTAATGAAGGCTCGAAGTCGAAGGCTATGTGAGGTACGCGGTTGATTTCTTTATGGGCCGGGTCAGTCTTAGCAACCCGGGATTTTGGTTCGCGTGTGGCAGGCTTGGCGGCTTGGTTTCGCCAATAGGGTCCATTGGCGCCGGCCCGCCATCCCGCAAACTGAATTGATTTGTAAAATACAAAAAAAATTATCAGTAATTTTCTTTTCTTCTCATAAATTGATTCGTAAAGTTAGATTGTGTGCCTTCTCCATCGTTAATATTTCCTTACAATTCTACTTTTAGTACAATAAGAATGATGCAGCATCAGCAAATATCTATGTGGAGTTCAAAATTTCATGAATTTTTTTTTAATTTTGTCTATAACCTTTCTTGATGTAGCAGGTCTATGAATCTCAATTCAAAAATTAATTTTAAGTAAAATATATATAAAAAATCTCAAACTAAGAAAAATTTATAGCCCAATGTAAAAGAATTATGACACTTAAATTTTCCACCTCAATAATAAGATAGTGAATGATAACTATTAGGCTAATGAGTAATTATCAATTTCCGATTTCTATTATAATTAGACGAGAATATGAAGATTTATATATGAGGATGTGCATTAAAATTCCGTATTTTTAGACTCATCTTAAAATTTTTCATTCTATACCAACTTCTCTCTCACATTTTTTTTTTGGGTATTCCATAAATATAATCTATCATTCTTTTAAACCGTGAATCATTATTTTTATACCTATGTTGTAAGCTTGTAAAAGGAGGCCTATCTATATCTATTTTTATTTTTATTCTTGAATTGAGGCCCTATTTTATTTATGTTATTCGTGCATATTTCAATTTTTTTTTTAACTCCAAGATGAAGAAGATTTGTTAAAATAATAACTAGAAATTTAACGTAAACGATAAAAATTATACGTCAGAGATCAATAACAATAACAATACGGTCAAGATGAAATATTTAGTCGCAATTTTCTAGCAAAGTACTTTTACGAGGATTAGTGTCGCATCAACAACACAATTATTCAGGCCGTTTATAATATTTATATAAATTGCACTATAATTAAAAATAAAAAAGGCCATTGGTGCCATAATCAGCATCCCTCTTAATTATATATACGTAATTACAAAGGCGTTTACCGAACATGACCACAATAACCTCATACAAAATGATCATCAAGAAATCATGCGCACAGCTAATGGCTAGACCGTAATTCGCAAACTTCACAACCAAGCATACCTGGCGGCCCGCTGCGGATGCCATCTCGCAACACGTGTCACGATTCTCTTTTCTCTCAGGCATACACGCGCGCACAACACATTTGTTTCTCTGTGACTGCTTCGCAACCGTCTCCTGGCGTTGGCGCATTTTCACAAACAGTGAATGTGCAAACTTCATCTTCGATGGTGCCTGTGCTTCAACGCTACTGTATTACCATTCTTCGTTCCACGCCATTCCTATCGTAGCCAATGAGGAATGCCTTCGCCAATCTCAACCGCCACCGCCGTCGCCACGTCACATTTGCCTCCAGAAGTAACGCTCCTGCTTTTCACTCGCTCAATAATTAATTTAATTCTGCGTTTTTCAATTTTGTTTTTTGTTTGAAATAATGAACTTTAACTCAATACAAATTGTATGAACGAGGAAATAGATTTGGAAATAGGTAACTTCTAATTGTAATTTCATATGGATACTTTGCTTGAATGTTGTCCTGTCCGTATATATTGAGATTCTATTGATTTGAGGTTTGCCGACAGAGACTTATAGGATTTTATGGATGCTAGCATTTTAGCTTAATGGTTTATATGCCTTTACTTAACAATAACTTTTATTTCAGCTTTACATCGTGATAGCGCCTTTAACTACGATTTGTGGAAATGTACAACACTGAGAGACTTGAAAGATATTGGACTAGCAAGAAGGGAGGTTATTTGGTTCCCCTCATGCTTGTTTCAAAAAAATTTGTAAGTTCCATGGAGTTCTTGGGCTCTGGGATTGCATAATATCTGATTTATGTCATGGTTCAAGTTCTTGGTTCTCATGTTCTGATGAGGTTCCTTGCAGATTTTCTACCAGTGTCCATGGTGAAAGGCCTTCTGGAGAGTATGCTAGGTGGAGGAAGGAATCACTAGAAAGTGAATTTGGGATTACTCTCGGAGCTTACAGCTCCAAAAGTGCCTCCATTTTTTCTCGTTTTGGCCCATTCTTGGCTTTTTATAGAGCAGCAATCATTTCATTCCATGTTTTGAAGTTGGCCATCTGGCAGATATTTGTGCATGACATAAATAAGCGTGCTGTTACGGTAATTTTTAATATTGACGCAAACTATACTTTTAAATTTTTTGGATATAATCTCCAGTTGGTCAATGCTTGAAGATTTTGTTAAACTGTGATGTGTGAAGAAATAGCAAATATACTATAATTACCGTTCAATCCATTGCAGTTCCGCAAAACTCTAGTCAGCTTGGGGCCTTTCTACATCAAGGCAAGTTACTCTTTTTCTTAAATTCTGTTCATGCTTATAGGTTTGACCTCCTTAGCTGTATCTATTCCTGTAATTTTTATTTTAGTTTATGAATTCTTGAACAACTGTTGACTCGGAACTTTGGTCCTTCCTCCATCAATCTCAACTCTAAATATGAAACATCATCTTTCTTTGTTTGTTTACATTTCTGTGTGATAGCCAAAATGGAGTTGGGGAGTACTAATTCACCTAAACAGAAAATTAAGCCACTGAACCAGTCTCGAAGTGATTGGATAAAAAATTGCAAGTTTCACTGATTTCTTTTTTATTTACAGCTTGGACAGGCTCTAAGCACTAGACCGGATGTATTGCCACCTGTATATTGCCAAGAGCTTTCCAAATTACAGGTTGGCAACTTTATCCCCTAAGCTTCTTTACTGTGCATCATGTCATCAATATTTGTAGTTTTCACTTCACATGTTTCTTTTTCAGTTTTTCTTGTTTCCATTATTCTTGAACTCAAGATCCTTCTATTAATGCTAGGACCAAATACCCCCATATGCAACAGATGTTGCAATGAGATCTATTGAAACCCAGTTGGGTGTTAAAGTTTCAGAAGTTTTTGCTGACATTAGCCCAAAGCCTATAGCAGCAGCATCCTTGGGCCAGGTTTATAAAGGTACAAGAGTTTTTACCTTTAAAGATTATGTTCGATCATTTTTCCTGTATTAGTACTCATACCAGGATAATGCTTTTTTTTGCTTCAATTTGTAGCTCATCTTCATTCAGGAGAACTTGTAGCTGTTAAAGTACAGAGGCCTGGAATGCCACTATCATTGACCCTGGATGCAGTGTTATTTCAAATGATTGGTGGCCAATTAAAGCGATTTGCCAAGGCCCGTAAAGATCTTTTAGTTGCAGTGAATGAGATGGTGAGCCTTTGTACCTCAAGAGCATAATTTTCTATGTATTTTTGGTCAATTATTTTATTTCACCTTGATAATTTCTGCATTTCTAGATATATTAAAAAGTTTATTACCGAAAAAACCATGCATTAGATACTTGGCAAGAGATCAAGGCATTTGTCTTTCAAATGTTTTAAATAATTGTTAGATAAGAAGCACCACTAGTTTGAGATCCTTAGATTGTAGTTTCACATTGTTGACATTACTCCTTAGATTGTAGTTTCACATTGTTGGCATTACATGTGTGTGACTCATGAGATGGAAAATGAACTATTTTTGAGCCTTATGTTATCTCTGTTGCCGAGCATTTCCTTTATATTCTCTTTAATAATATGTACATCCTTATGGACATCTTCAGGTCTCTATTGAATGCACAGGTCAGGCACATGTTTGATGAAATTGATTACATCCTAGAGGGGAAAAATGCTGAACGCTTTGCTTCTCTTTATAGTATCTGCCCATGTAAGTTTCTACTCTATAATGTTAGACTCTCTTAGCCGTGTATGTGAGACTGCTTCATTGACAATGCATGTCAGTCTACATTTTAACGTTTTTACCTGTATTGTCAAAAATACTTGTTTACAAGTGTTCATTTAAGGTTAAATTTATGTTACTTTTGATGCTTTATTGTTTAAAGGAAAAAGAGGTGAGGTGGTTATGTAACTTGGGGGAGTATTTTACAGGAGGATCATGCCATTAGGTCTTTAGTCTTTTTCTGGAGCTAGGCTGCCTGCTTTTATCAGGAATTATTTTTTGTTGATGTGCTGGGTCATTTGGTATATTATTTCTTCTTGTACCTCTCTTCTGTGCTCGTGGGTGTTAGCATGTTAGCAGCATCTTTCATTGGTCATTTTGGTACACTTACTTTAAGCATATCAGGTGTGAGTTAAAATGTTTTTCTTTATGATGAGCAGATGATCAACAAAAGCATGGTAAAAAAGCTTCGGTTGCAAATAATGTCAAAACCAACAAACACAACTGTATTAAAGTGCCAAAAATATATTGGGACCTTACCTGCAAATGTGTGCTTACAATGGAATGGATAGATGGAATTAAGCTTACAGATGAAATCGGCCTGAAGAGGGCCTCTTTAAACAGGAGGAAACTAATTGACGAGGTAATTCATAGTGGCAATAATTCACTATGTTCTGTTTTCTATTTGTCCTACAGTTCTCATAGTTTCGATTGGTAAAATTATCATGTGTGGTTTTGCTGACGTACATTTGATGGTTTTTAAATTTATTTTCTTTTTCGATTTGGCTTCACAGGGATTATACTGCTCTTTGAGACAGTTGCTTGAGGTGGGATTTTTTCATGCTGACCCTCATCCAGGAAATCTTGTTGCTCTGGCTGATGGCTCTCTTGCATATTTTGACTTTGGAATGATGGGTGATATTCCTCGCCATTTCCGTGTGGGACTTATTCAAGTGGTAAGATACGTTCAAACAGGAAAATCTCAACATAATTATTCCCATTAAGCTGTCTTGTGTATACCTTTAGCAACAAGAAATCTTAGAAGGTTCTTATTATGTTTCCTGTTCTAGGATATGACACGCTAAATCTTATCTTCACACTAGACATATAGACGTGCATTGGAATGTTGAACCATATTGTGATTTTTGGCTTTCTTTTCAAGTTTTTACTCTTTTTATTATTATTATTATTATTATTTTGGTATTTATCATGTGGTATCTACTGTGTTATCAGTAGTTTGTATTATTCTCTTGCCTGTGATGATGCCAGAAACTGCTGTGCTATTCATTGCCTGAGATTGTGTATATTTAATTGATTTTCATTTCTTTCAGCTAGTGCACTATGTTAACCGTGACTCTCTGGGTTTGGCAAATGATTTTCTTTCCTTGGGATTTATTCCTGAAGGCTTTGATATACAAGCAGTTTCAGATGCTCTGCAAGCATCATTTGGTGATGGGACTAGGCAATCTCAAGATTTTCAGGTTTATTCTTGAAGTCTGTCTTCATTTTTTTCTTTTTTTTTCCTTGGGGTTGCTTCATGTCTCCCAATGCAGTTTTCGATTTCTGAAGTATGAGAATAACATGTGTCTGTTCCATCTCAATTGATAGAACTATATGCACTGTCCTTGAGGATGAATGCTTAGTAACACGCAGAAGCCAACTTCAGTTGTCTTCAAAGTTTGCCACTTGTTTAGAGAATCTTGTATTCCTGGCCTCTTCTTCTCATCTTACTAAAAGTTGCTTCTGTAAATTCTTGGAATAAGTGAACAAATCATTGAATGAACTTTCTTTGGATCTCAGGGAGTAATGGACCAATTATATGATGTTATGTATGAATTTAATTTCTCTCTTCCGCCGGACTATGCTTTGGTGATAAGAGCACTTGGTTCGCTAGAGGGCACAGCAAAAGTTCTTGATCCTGATTTTAAGGTCATCGAGAGTTCATACCCTTTTGTCATCGGGAGGCTTTTGGCAGACCCAAATCCTGATATGAGAAAAATTTTGAGGCAACTTCTTATTCGTAACAATGGATCGATCAGGTGGAATCGCCTAGAGCGTTTGGTAAGTCACCTCTCCTATTGGTTTTCCTTCATACAAACCAGTTCTTACTTTGCTATACCACTGGATGATTAGCTGCTTCAAATGATATTAAGGCATATTTATGTTGTTTCAGATAGCAGCAATATCAGAACAAGCATCTGAGGAGATTACTAACTCTGAAGAAAATTTCTCACAACGCTTGGGATGGAAATCGTTTGACATGCGTGCCGTCGTTGCTGCCACAGAAGATCTTTTACTCTTTATTCTGTCTGAAAAGGGCCAGATGGTGCGTGTTTTCCTACTCCGTGATATAATTAGAGCAGCCGATACATTTGTTCATGATGAAGTTTTTGGTTGCATTTTAGAAAAGAAAAATGAAGCAAGGCTGACACCAGAGACTGAGGTTTGTGTAATTCCTTGTTAGTTCATTTTGTTGCTGAACTTTATAATGTCGTGCTTCAGCCCTATAATGTTTGGGTATGTTATGGATGCTGCTTTATTTTCTAAATCTGCAGAGGCAGGCAATGCTCACACGTGTGGTTAATGGATTTCGATCTCTCCATCAATCAGTAAAGCTGGCACGGGAGGTGTGGATAGCAATGTTTGTTCGCATGGCAGTGAAGCCTGAGGTTTATAAATTCAGTTTTGACATTGTGTCAGCTTTGTTAACGCATTTTAGCCACAAAGTTCCAGAGGCTTCATGGGTTTGTATGTCTAGACTGCTTCACAAGTTGGCAAAAAACGACTGCTCAAATAGAAGCTTATAGCCCTGTTTCCCTACTTGGCCAATTCTTGTAATTCTATTTATGGTTACACTTTGCTTTGGTGGAGCATATATTTGTTAGCAGTTCTGGAATGTGCATATGTTTAATCAATTGTAAAGAGTGAAACAAAGCTAGCTTTAACTTTTATGGCTAAGCAAAGAGAAACGTTGGAGGTCTCAATTTTTATGCAAATTAAAAGACTGAAGTAGAGGAGGGGGCAATCCACATTCCTTGCAAATTCCTCATGTAATATGTACTTCGATCTGTTTGTTTCTAAGAACCGGGGCTGGACTTTCGAAGTACCCATATTTTTAAGATTGAGGAGAAAGAAAATTGACCATATGGGTTGGTGTGTATGATGTATTCCTTATTCTTGGTCCACTGTAGTCTTCAGATCTCAGCAATCTAGTTGACCTCTGTGTAAGACAAGAAACAAGGACTGGCTACTCGACCCATTGGTCAAATGGTAAAGACTTTCTTATCATAAAGGAGATATATGTTCAAGCCAGTATTGGGATTTATCATTTCTTGTAAATATTTGTTTAATATGTTTGGACCTAGATTTTTGAGTTGTACTCGGTAGATCCTCACGCTAACTTAAAGTTGTATGAATTTAACCTTTTTATAGTATTTCACACATCTAGTGAAACTAGAACCTGAGACTTTAATTTTAAGAAGGCTGTTTCTTACCATTAGAAATAAACCTTGAGTTCAAACTTTTGGAGTAGGCTCTTAGACGGTACTAGTATGTGTTTAACATATATAAACTTTGGTACTAGTACTTAGCGGAATAAGATTAAACTTAAATTCTTTTGTATATTGATTGTAATATATGAATAAGAATGTTAAAAAGTATAAGCATGTCCATTTATCAAACCTCAATAGTAAATTGACATGTGTTTCCGCTTCTTGGTGCAGCAATTTTAGACTCTAAAAATAGTGGACGGTGTTAATATTGGTGGACTGGGTACGAACTCTAATCAAGCTAAAACAGTGACGTGTTCGAGCTGAGTATCCTGAGATTCAATCATTCAAATCAAATCTAAAAGTGTTCCATTCAAACTATTGTTATTATTTTTTTTACAAGAAAAAGAATTTGAATATATATAATTGAGAGACACACATCAAGTGTGCTGTGGAGGTGCCACATGGCAATCAACTTAACTTCATGTTCAAAGTAATTACAAAATGTAGATCCCAAAATTTCTCATCAATTGCCGTATGGCATGTCCCACTCAGGCACTACGTTTCCCATGACGTAAGGGAAGACAGTAGTTGTTACAGTGGGGTCAATTTACAATGCAAGACTTGGCAACATCACTATTTTAGTAGCTATTTAATCACATTAGTTACAATCCGATCGCTATTGTACGCGAATTCAATCAATACGATAATTTGGCTCATTGATGATAAGGGATAACAATTTTTTTTTTTTATGGAATAGGATTTTCGAGATAAGATTAAAACATATTTTTATTTTATCAAAAAATATAAGGATGTGAGTGAGATTGATAAATCTCGTCTCATCTCGTCTCATTATCGATTAAGAATGTGAATTTTTCTAATCATAACGAGATCTCGCAGGATCCCATCTCTTTTAAAATAAAATTGAGACATATTTTTATCCTAAAAAAATATAAGAACGAGAATGTAATATTTTTTCATCTCATTTACATATACGAAACGAGACTAAAATTGATAAATTATATCTCATCGTGTTCCATTACCAACTCTATTGATGATAAACGATAATCTCATATTTCTGGTCTTTTCTCACTTCGATTCGTTTCTTATTTTCGACAACGCAAAAGCAACATCAGACTACATTGCTATACAGTAACGTGATGTCGCTTTGTTTTACACCGTGCTGGGCATTATCGAACCAAAAGGCTTTGAGTCAATCCAAAAAAACGAAAATAAAAATTTTAAAAAGAAAGAACAACCAGTCGATCAAATCTTTAATTTCAAATTTTTAATCTTGACCAAGTAAGTTCTTAAATTTCAAGTACATTTCTTTCCCCCAAAAATTGAATATTAATTACTCAAAGTCAACACATCATTTAGATCAGTCGATCAAATCTTTGTACAACTTAAGAAAAACTGCCCAATTTATTAAATTCACCGGAAAGAAAACTTACCATGTACATCGCAACAAACCGTATGACGCTACGCTACCATCTGCATGTTCGCCACGTGTCCCACCCACCTCCAGATAAATACGATTTGCAAATTTGGCATTGACTCAGTCCTCTCGTAAGCTTGCCTTCAGCTACGGCGACGCGTATTATCTCACTCCCCCCAATTTTGGCATGAAGTAACTAACCCACTCCATTTTTTCTTTCAATTGCCGAATAACCTGAGAAATTGTGAAAATTGCCCAAATTTAAGATTAATTTGCAAAACTCTCTAATTTTAACTATTATTTCAATTGTAGCCAGAGAAATAATTCCGATGATAATGATGCCCATGACTAAGATAATGCCTATATAGAACATATCATTAATTATAGTTTGTATTAGAAGGTTAACCCTATACTATAATTCTATAATAAAATTAGTAGTTATTATATTTTTTTCTTCCATAATCCAACTTCGTAGTTAAGAGAGAAAATTTAACATCTAAAGAAAAGAGTAAAAACAAAAAAATGCTATAAAGAATATGGTTAGAAACCTATAATATCATCCATTATAATATATAAATGTCTAATTATAAGGTTGACCTTAGTAGATTAGTGCATTACATACACTTAAAATGTTAACTTAATCATAACACTTACTTAGGGGGTATTGTTGTCTAAAATGTTATTTTTCTCTTTAAATAAAAAAATAAGCAAAGTATAATTGGGATCATCTTTAAATTAAATGAAATTTTAGGGAATCTATGTAAATTCCTCAAATTAAACACACAATTTCGGTTTTTTTTTTTTAATCATTTCGATTTTGCTGCTGCTGTTGTTGTTGTTGTTATTATTGTTGATATTATTATTAATATTATTTTTATTTTTATTTTTATTTCCTTCAAGTGTGGTTCTTGTGTGCTTGCGTCTTCAATTCACAACAAACCAAAACCGAAACTGAAACAAAAGAAATGAATCACTATTGAATTCATCATCGTCGTCATAGTCTCTCTTTCTAAAACTTCCTCTCTCGTCTTTTTCTTCTTTGTAACGCGTTTTAAACGCGCCGTATCTTTTCTTTTATTTTCTTTTTCTCTGTTATGGCATTTCTTTTCACTTCTCTTCTTCAGGTAATAAACTCTCTCTTTCAACTCATTAATTCATTTTTTTTTCCTTAATTTTTTTTTTAAAATATAAATTTATAAAATGCATATGAATTTAATCAAAGGATCTATCATCCACGCATTTGCTTTTATTTCTGTTTCTTAATTTGGCTTTCGTTTTTTTGTTTCTGCGCAGGTTGAGCTTGATAATTCGTGACATTGAAATGATCTAACGAATGTGCAATCACCTATTGTAACTAACCAAAACGCTGTCGCTGCTGTAGTTATTGCTTTCGTTGTTATTAATTTATTTTCTCTTCCGAGTGGTTAACGAATTGGAACTTGAAGCGAAACCATGGGGTATTTGAACTCGGTGTTGTCATCTTCAAGCCAGGTTCACGCCGATGATTCGCCGGCTAGCGGCGGGGGCCTTAGGTTGATTCTTTTACTATTATTGATCTTTGTGTTAGATCCAGAAAACTTATTTGGTTTTACCTTCTTTTTTTTTTTCTTTTGGCAATTATATGAAGTGTTTTAATGGCTTGCTTGCATGGGTCGTGTTTTTCTACTTTACATGTTGAGTTACTGATGATGCTCTGTCTAATTTTGTGCATTTATTATGAATTGCTAGAGATATATATGTGTTATGAATGTTGATGTTATGGACTCTTTGAAAACATTTGCTTGTAAGTAAACTAATTTCATGTATTATGTTACCTTGAGGAAAAAGTTTTTGGTGGTTTGAGTTCATTTTGGGCAAAGCTTGGGATACTTCTTGATTTTATAGGTTTTCTGGGATGTATTATTGGTTAAGAAATTAAAAGAAAGTTGGAAACAAGAGTACGATAAGCAGAAAGAGTGTGAAGGAAAAAATGATTTTGGCTGGGTGTTGGGATATCATTTGTTGACTTTCTTTTTTGGGATTTTTTGTCGATTGCAATTAATGGAACTTGAAGCTCCGAATTTGGAAAGGTCTAGCATGTATTCTCATGATGTTCTGTTTCTTTTGTTGAGTTTGCCCGTTTCTTGTTGTGTATTAAATCTCTGTGATTCTTTCTTTTTAGTAGTCTTGTCGATATGCGGCCATGGTTTGTCATATTCGGCGTGTGCCACTCTTATTTTGAGGGAACCATACTACTTTTTGGTCCACTCTTTCTGGGATCTTGTTCATTTTTTCATAAAATGTTACACTGTCATTCTCCCAACATTAAATTGTCATGCGGTGTTGACTGATATCTGAAAAGTGTTTTTTCGATTTTCTAGAGGATATGGTCTCGTTTGTTCTTGATTAACGGATCACATGTGGTTTTGCTGATCTGAAGTAAGCATTTGGCTTTAAATATTGGAAGTGCCATTAATTTTGTCGCTGAAATAGCAAAAGGCAAAGAAACAAATGGAATGAATCTTTTGAAATGATTACTCTGCAATGAAATTTTTGCCATAAAAATTACTTGAACTTTTTTCTGCCCTAAAACAGCAATATTTTAATGGTCATTTTTGTCTGCGTCTCTAAATTAGTCTATCAAACTCCCCGTGGATTGTTGATGTTGACTCTTAGAGACAGTTGGACTTCATGTTATGAAAAATAAGGGGCAAAAGGATTGTTTGACTGGACTTTCTAGTTTGCCATTATTGAGGATTTGGTTTAGTTCTGATGCTTTGTGATTGATATGCAACTGTTTCCCATGAAACCTTGATATGAACAAGGAACTTAATATAGTTATATGTTTCCTTTGAATATCATCCTGAACTATTAGAGTGAATCTGACACCAAGTACGGTCTATTTTATGGCAACAGTCAGAACGGAAAGTTCAGCTACGGATATGCGAGTTCTCCTGGCAAGAGGTCTTCTATGGAAGATTTTTATGAGACCAGAATTGATGGCGTCGAAGGAGAGATAGTAGGCCTCTTTGGAGTTTTTGATGGTACTCTCTTTCTTCCTTTTTTAAACTCTGTTATGTGTTGATCTTGTGAATATGAAAAGATAACCTTTCAGAGTATAGACTTATAATGAGATTGATGAAGGAAGTATAATTTGAAGTAATACTAATTAACTAAGTAAATTATATATGGCATTCACTAATCACATGGAGGTACTTTCCCTTTAGTTTTGCTTGAGATGAAACAATGTGCATGTTTGAGGATAGTGTGGCTATTCAGATATGTTTAGATTCCTATTTTAGTCTCAACTTCTTGGTTTCATAATTCCTTCTGTTCTGTGGGATATGGTTTATTATCTTCTTCCACCCAGATGTTGATCCTCTTCTCAAGATGTATTAAGAGAATGTAAAATTGTTAATAGATTGTGCCTCCTTATGTGATTATCTGTGGGATGTGGCTGAAGGGATTTTATGCAGATTCTTGAAATTGGTATCTGCCCCAATGTGGTTGCAGTGCTTGAAGCCATTTGCCAAGGGCAGTTATTGGTTTTGGTGAGGGATTTAAAATAGTGGACTTTATGGTGAGGTAGTTCCTACCACAGGTTTAGCTTTTCTTGCTAGGTGTCAGTAAGAAATAAGGCCTTGCTATGAAGCATGTAAAAGGCATATGATGCTAGCTAATTGTATATGGTTCTGGCATTATCTCTGCCACATTACAACAAGTACTTAGTTGTACAGAGTTTATGATTGGTAATATTTCAAATGGTGCTTTCAGGTCATGGGGGTGCACGAGCTGCTGAGTATGTGAAACACAACCTCTTCAGCAATCTGATCAGGCATCCAAAGTTCATATCTGATACCAAATCGGCAATAGGTTATATACTTTGTAACTAATAATGTTCTATAAGTTTAGTTTTCATCATACTGATTTCTTGCTTTTCTATAATTGCTCCAAATCTCCAGCTGATGCATACAGCCACACAGACTCGGAATTTCTGAAGTCAGAAAACAATCAAAACAGGGATGCTGGATCTACTGCTTCCACTGCCATCCTTGTTGGTGATCGCTTACTTGTTGCAAATGTGGGTGACTCCAGAGCTGTTATATGCAGGGGCGGTAATGGTGAGACTTAAAACTCATTAGGTTTTTTTTTTTTTTTTTTTTCCTTTCAAAGAAGTTTAATATTACGGTTTGTTGTGACCTTCCATGAGCTTGGTCTTCAAGCTTCTTGACTGGTTTGAAGTGTTGTCTTGATGGGCTACATCTCTTGTAGAACTATGTTTGGATATGCACTTATTCATATACGTAAAAACATACATTCATTCATGCACATATTATACATATATGTGGATATATTATTACTAAATTTAAGTTATTACGTTTATACTGTTTGATAATCTTTTCTGGATTTCTTTTTTCCCTCTATTGCGATGGTTTTGACTTGTTAAATGATAAACTTATCGAAAAATATATTGTGATTTCCTGAAGCTATTGCCGTATCGCGAGATCACAAACCAGACCAAACAGATGAGCGTCAACGGATTGAGGATGCAGGAGGGTTTGTGATGTGGGCTGGTAAGGATCTTACATAACGAGTCACAGTTGTTCTCTTTGAACCACCGACCGTTCAACCAGACATTTTGTATTTATGACTGACTATATTACTGTTAGGAACTTGGAGAGTGGGAGGAGTTCTTGCCGTTTCTCGCGCATTTGGTGACAGACTCTTGAAGCAGTATGTTGTTGCTGATCCCGAAATTCAGGTCTGATACCTGATGTTGAAGTTTATTTTGTTATAAATCATACTTTGTCTAAATTGATAAATGATCGGGAGATAAGGTTTTGATTATACAGACAATGAATATTCAGATAAATATGAGTGAAAAAGTATAGGAAAGCTGACAATCATTAGCCTTCTGTCCATCTTTTGTGCATATTTTAGCCAATGATATCTCTTTGATTATTGCAGGAGGAAGTTATTGACAGCTCCCTTGAGTTTCTTATCCTTGCAAGTGATGGACTTTGGGATGTCGTCACAAATGAGGTTTGAAGCATTTCGTTCTCTTCTTATAATACCTTTTTTAAGTGTTTTTCAGTCCAATACAGATTGATCTAGCTTTGTCTCTGAATTTATTTTTGAAATCTCCATTGAATATACATATTGTGGAGGGACAGCACATGGTTAATCAAACTGTATAACATGCTTTTCTAATTTTATCTGTGCTTCATTATTTTCTCAGGAAGCTGTTGCGATGATCAAACCAATCCAGGATCCAGAGGAGGCAGCGAAGAGGCTGATGCAGGAGGCATATCAGAGAGGCAGCGCAGACAACATCACCTGTGTCGTTGTTCGGTTCTTGGCCAATCAAGGTGGTTCATCCTTTCCTGGCTCTGCATGAACATCCTTTCATAGCCACCGCTCTGCTTTTGTTCTCTACATGGGCATCCTTTCAGTGGTCTACAGCTAGTAGTCATAGAAAAATTACAGTTTCGTTGTACTTTGTAATGATAGAACATGAACAAAAAGCTTACCCCGGCCGTTAATGTGTATTACGTATTATCAGTCTCTGGAATAGATGTGTCCGAAGTTTAACATCTGTTCTCGGTCCTCGAAATGTAGCTAGAAATGTGTATGTATGCATGTGTAAAGAATTGGCAAAGACTTCTAAAGTTTCAATTTCCTATGTTGTAAATGTAGATGAAACACTTCTGTTGCTCATAGTTTAATATGCGTTTTCATTTGTTTTTGGTAAGTCCATAACTTTCACCCTCTGTTTGGAATGTGGAGTTTGACCCGAGTGAAATGATTTTCTACTAAATGTTAGATCACGGTTGTTACCTTATCTGACTTTGATGTGAGCATTTTGCAGAATTGATATGGCATGGGTTGCAAACCACACAAATAAACATGTGCTGTGTACCCACGCAAAAAGAGAGAGAGAGAAAGGGGGAGCACTCAGATTAGTGTGAAGCTATCTCGTCAAGGCAATTATGCCATTACGTACGACGAGCGAACCAATGTGCTCTCTTCATCGTGCTCTTTTAAGCCTTTCTAAAGGTGGAAATGAAAATAAAGAGTAATCTTCTTTTCAGCTCAACAACTCCAGGCCTCCAGGCTCTAACCATGAAAGTTTGTGGAGTGGCCTTACTACCGGGAACTACCAGTTTTACAACCCCTGGAAAATAGACATAGGTAATCAGATCAAAAACAGTGACTTAAAAGTGTCAAGAAACAATAAACAGCACGGAAGACAATATGTATATTTTGTGATATACCAAAGCTCCTAGATTAATTCTATTGATTGGACCATGAACTCAAAACTCTAATTTCTAATTATCATTTTCGATCAAGAATTTTCTTAATGTGAAATATTTTAGTACCTGCAACATTGGGTGAGTACGATTTCATATTCTTCCCCAGCGTCACTAGCTGTGATTATGGAGTTTCCGGTGGTGGGATCACCTCACAAACTTTCATAATAAAGAAGAAGGTTGGAGCGTGCAGGCTTGGACCTGTCAAATTACAAGATATATATATATATATATATATATAGTGCGGGATCCCCCACTGGAACAGCATCCGGGATGGCTTTTGGATGTAAATTCAAAGGCCAACATTGGCTGCATATGGTGGGCTTCACCAGGTGCAGCCAACAAAAAAAAAAAAAGAAAATTTTGGGGCCGTTCGATTTCAATCCAACGGCCCCCAAATGATCCCCAGACACCGTTTTAATTCGGGAATTCCGAATTGGAACAATGCCCTCTATATAAATATATATATATATGTTGTTTTAATCCGGGATTCCCGCACTGGAACAACATCTGGGATGGCCTTTGGATTTACATCCAAAGGCCAACATTGGCTGTACATGCCCACCATGTGCAGCCAAAAAAAAAAAAAAAAAGATTTGATTCCCGACACTATTCCAATATGGGAATCCAGATTGAAATAGTGCCCCATATATATATATATATATATATATATATATATATGAATAGGAGTATTTAAAAAATAATAATTAGAGGTAATTAAGAAATGAGAGTTGGTGAGATAAATTAAAATATCAGTACCCCTTATAAGTTTTTAGCCAAATAGTGAGCCGGACTTAAATAAAGGCTTTTAGCCACTGAACTTTAAACAAAGCTTCCAGCAATTGGACTAAATTTTTAGTGAGCGAACGAATCCTTCCTGCTACTTTAATTGTATGCCAAAATTTGACTCAGCTCACTTCACCAACTCAATGACCTCATCCCCTCTTTTGTGGTATCATCCTCTCTCTTTCTTCTTTTTTTTTTTTTTCATTTTAAATTGTCGTATTTGTTAGAAATCAAGACAATCACAATGCAATGGGAAAGGCCAGTGATGAGAGCTTATATATACTGATTAATGGAGTCTCCTTTCAGTTTATTTAATTGTAAATTATTGAAATCATAGCGTCGTCAAAGATTGACTCTGCCTTGCTTGTCAAGGATTGGAATTGTGTGACATAAAACAATTTTTTTTTTTTTTATGTGGAAAGTGGAACACGCATTTGCCTTGCTTGCCAAGAATTGGAATTCTGTCATAAAAAAACAAAAGCCATAAAAGTGGAAAAAGAAAAGAAAGTAACAACCGAAACTTGATAAGCACGACTACTGCACTAGTGTCACAAGGTTTTACATTGTGGTGGACTTTAATAACTGATGAATTTTGCCACCGTCTGTTAAAATTGAGGGAGCCATCAACTAGTTTGTTTCTTCAAATACTAATATGATGTTTAATCACCAACGAAAATTTTGGTACTTTCGGCATATCCTGTGAGAGTGAATACAAACTCTGCAAGAATATATTGTGTAAAGAAATATATCTCGGAGGGTTGATCACTAACTCTATTTGGGTTTTATTTAGCACTAAAGTTAGATAGTTGTAGTTCAGTATTAAGCGTTCGATAAACATTAATTATTGTGACTTAAAAACTAAATTGATTTGAGGGTCCAACTATGTTGCAACTGTGGTATGGTACCACAGTTGCTTTCAGCGATTAGATCCAGCTAATGTACTATGGATCCAACGGGCAAAAAACGACATTGGTACTATACCACAGTTGCAACATAATTTTGCTCTTTATTTGATCCACCACTTGTAATTATACAATGTAAAATACATAATACTTTCATTATTTTATTATTTAAAAATAATATTTATTATGCACTATTAATGTTTATTTTATAATTATAATTTTTTTCAATAATAATAATTATTTAAAAATTACTAACTCTTCAGTACCAAACAAACAAACCTTAGTCCATTGCGATTCTTTTTTTTTTTTCTAATTTGTTATTTGTTTGCCAAGTTCAAGACATCAAGTGGCCTTTCAACTGGCTGCCGCATTTAAAATGATTTTCTTCGAATAATTTTCGGGTGGAATTTTGTTTTTGATATAAATTATGGAAAGTCAAGCGCATTAAGTTGGATTTCTTCCAAAGTGGAGTTGAATATTCAAACATGGCAGCCGCATTATCGGGATTTAAAATTGCTTTTGCCGAATCGGTAAACCTCAAATGTAAAAAAAAAAAAAAAAAAAAAAAAAGATGGTCAAATGGGCAAGAAGGGCAAAACCATATTTTAATATTTCCAACACCCTCTAATCTTTGCATCACGTTACCTATCAGCATTCAGAATTTGATACACCTAAAAGGATTCAAATGTTCAGATTAAAAAGAGGGTCAAAAAGATGATCCATGAGCTTTACAGCCCAAAAACATCATCATGATCATCATCACAGGTTCATTACAAAGCCACAAAAAAAAAAAATTAGTACATGAAAACTTCTACAAATCGACGGTCCAGATCGCGTCGATCAAACACGTCTCATTATCACCTGTTTATATTTACAAAACGGAGAGCAGGAAACACTTTATTGAAGACGGAGACCAACCAAAAAAAAAAAAAAAAAAAATTAAAACGACGGAACGATGCCGAATCCGTAAATGCTACTACTACGATCGGCCGGTTCCACTTCGAGATCCGTACGCTTCGCGAACCTCCCTTTGATCCTCGGCCTCATCTCCGCATACGCTTTCCTCGAAGCGTACCGTATCGTCTTCTCGAACTTTCGATTCTTCCTCTTCTCTCTGTACCTCAACACCCTCGCCTCCCTATCCGCTGCCGAAATCTGCACCACCGTCTGATTCCCTGCCTCCACCCCCACTCCTTTGCCGTACGGATTCGTTATGTCCGTCATCGCACTACTTCCATCTGGCACCACTCCCACCTCCAACGATGACGACGACACCTGCATCCCCCACAACTCCATTTATATTATTAATGCAATTTTTTAAGATAAATAAATAAATAAATAAATAAACAACAAAAAGCAAAGTAAAACGAGTCTAAATAAACAAAAGGGAGGAGGAAGAAAAAAGTTAACTTACACTCTGACTGAGGCACTGCGAGTGAGAGTTGTAGCCATAACCGTAAGATTTGGAGCCTGGAAAATCGAGGTCAAAGCATGCATCGTTGACCAAATGGCCGTTAGCGTTAACGTTTCTGGTTTGTACGGGAACAACACCGTCAGTGCCCGAACTGTTTTGCTCCTGGGCTTCTAGCTTCGTATCCACATGCCCGTACTCTAAATCCAAATACGGATCCATATCCGGGAACACATACGGCTCCTGCGCCTGACCCGTGTTCAAATCCGCCACCTTCGGGATCGGCAGCAGCCACGAAGCCGCCTCTGCTTCCTCCCTGCTGACGTCACCGCTTCTCCCGTCGACGTGGTCCAAGTAGCGGTCTTCGTCTAAGAAGTTGACTACTCCGCCGTTGCCTTGCTTGACGGCAGAGGAGTCGACTGAGTCGTAGAAGGGTGTCACGGGGACTCGCTCGTGGCGCCGGGCCAGTGGGTTGGCGGAATGGATGTCGCGGTCGCACGTGACGCAGAGCGCCGCAGCGTCTGCCTTGCACGTGACGTGGGCCGGTGCCTGCTCACACACCTCGCAAACCCAGACACGCGCGTGGCGCGACGCCAGCTTGTTGGCCGCGTGGATTTTGGTGTCGCAGTTGACACACAAGAACGCCGAGTCGGCCCGGCAGAACACAGTCGCTGTTGCCGATTTGCACGAGTCACACAGCTTGGATGCCATTTCTCTCAACGCAACGAGTCAGTTCAAAAATTTTAAAACACTCTCTCTCTCTCTCTCTCTGACTTGCTCTCTGTGTAGTTCGCCCTTTTCGTTTATTACACAAATGCTGAAATTTCCGACTCTTGCGTAGAGTACATGGGCTAGGTGTTCAGACTCGAGAGTAAACAGTCAGTGTCTTAGCTATCTGGTGGGACCAGGGAGATCTGGAGAATACCCAATGAGAGGAAGCCACATGGTCGAGGCTTAGCCAGATAAATGGATTGTATAGAGGCTTGGACGTGAAAATTGAGTTTTGCGAGGGGATTAAACGAAGGAGCTGCTGTCGCGTCGGTATTAAGAGTCGGGACCACGTTGAGGCGATGACATGGATTTAAATGGAGTAAATAAGATAAAGATGGGGGGGCAGCATAGCAAAGGGACAAAAACGATTGAATGAATATTGACAATGGCTGTGGGTGTGGGTGTGGGAGTGGGAGTGGGACCCACAGGCATTGCCACAACTCAAGAATTGGCAATCGAGTAGTGAAGGGACGGATGGAGACGGAGGGTGGTGACCACTGACCACCATATCCATGACCGTGTCATGACTATGGCTTGGCAATGTGGTTTGGGATGCAAGGTTATTGTACGATGTGTAGCAGCTGGACACTGTTCTGGGGTGTGCCTTTTAATGTAATTTTGATCATGATAGCTAGGGTCAGGAATTAATAGTAGTGGGCCGTCCTAATAAAAAGACTGATTAATTTGATCGGAACGTTTTACGCATTGGGATAAGGTTCATACTTCATGTTTTAAGGCTGAAGGTGTGTGTGTATTCTCGCCCAATAATTAATCCACTAAAAAAGTTTAGGTAGGTTGAACTTACCGTACTAGCATGTTTAAGTTGTGATGAAATTCACCAACCACCATTTGATCGTTGATAATGTGCACTCAATTGTCTTTTTTTATTTAATGAAATATCCTTATTATTTAATCAAAACTATCAATTTTTAAGAATTATACTTACCTATCATTATCAGCATCAATATTTATTTTATAAATAGGGTTTTTTTTTATTACTATAAATAGGGTTTTTATTTCACCATGCACACGCACAGAACCTAAAGTGGTTAAAAACGCGTCGCGCGCATATGACAAAAATACAATAATGAAAAAAAAAAAACAAAACACATTTTTTTCATCTGGCCATGTGAAAATCTCATTCATACAGCGTGACGCCCACAAAATTGGTAAAAATTGAACCACTTTAAAAGCAGCCGTACGTACAATCAATAAACCAGAATGATGAAAGTTAAATCAGCTTTGGATAGACTGCGTGCAGTGCCCAGCTGTTAAAAGTTACATCATGCATGTGTCACATGGTTGGAGTTTTCCACTGCTCCCCTTTTATAAAGACTACTTTCGTTCGGTTCAACTTCACAAGGTTGGAGTTTTCTTCTCAAAAAAAAAACTTCAATAACAACTCCACCCATCTCTCTCTCTCTCTCTGGGTCTCCCCTTTTCAATTAGTCCTACTGCAACAGCTAAAAAGTCTTTGGGAGTTGAAAATTGAACCATTTGCTTTTTCGGGCGTTCATATGAAACATAAGAATACACTTCACGTTTACACACAAGGGCAGGTTACATGATTGTTGTGTTTCAACATTGCTTTTATTGCCTACTCAAGTCAAGTGAGGGAGGGTCAAGCAAGGGTTTGTTTGCGATTGAGATACTGTGTAGGTGGGGCAGAATCATTTAGCAATTAAGCATGAGTGTGTAGAGGAAAGAGTTATATATCCAAGCTGCATCCTACAAGAGCTAATGTGGGTAGGAAGTCCCAGTAAAAATCCAGTGTTTACAAAACATTTTATGCGCTCTCAAAGTTAAATTGAATCAAAAGAGAACCAAACATACCCCAACTGATTGAAGCACACTACTAATGCACGGACGACATGTTCTTTCATGAAGACTAAGAAGAGTTTTGTTTGGCACCAATCTTTCCTACTAAGGCTACAACATCCAACAAAAATGAAGAAAAAGGAAGAAAATAAGGCGTGTGCTTCACTTTCTCGGCCATAATGAGTATCTAATATCTTTCTCCCATTAATCATCTTTCTACCCCACTTTTTGATCAATAGAAATGATACAAACTCCAACTATTAAGGGAAGACCATATTGGAATTGAAAGATATGGAAATCCAATCATACCCAGCAGCGGTGATACCACTTGTCAGTCCTGGACTGGAGATTGACATCTTGACGGTATGCTTGCCCCATAAATTTCACAAATGAAGTTAACTGCCTCCAGACTTGAGAGTATTACTCAACCTGCAGTTTAAGTTATCATTAACCAAATGTCAAAATAATCACAAAAGATTTCACTAACAGGCAAGAAACATAGATGCAATGCTGAATTTAAGATGTCAGTAGGTGCAAGTACATTTCCCAAGTTTTAAATAGATGACTTTGTTCACAACCAATCTCAATTGGAGCTTCAAGAATGAGCATGCACCTCCACTTTCCAACAAGAAAGAGAAATGGTGTAAGGAGGAACAACGTTAATACAACTATATCTCAGTAGGTCCTATAAAATCTAGGTGACAGTGGCACCAAAAGCAGTAAGAAACCAACTTGAATGAACTTTAATAGTAGAAAGCTCAATCAAGATTACTTATAGCGTGTAAAATTAATTCAGTCGCCAATGCAAATGCCACATTTCAGACAGCCGGATAGGGAACAATGCTTACCAGTCCATGCCTTCAAAGAGGCCTTCACCCTTTATTGCACAAGTTTTAAAAATGGCCCACTGGCGGTTTTTTATTTTGTGCAACTCCAAGGCCTCAGACACAGCAGCATCATCAAGTGCACCAGGGAGGTCCTGTTCGTATGAGAAACGCTTCAACATTAAGAATTATTTAAAAAAAAAAAGTTAAGAGATTCCCGTTGATGACTATTTTTTAGCCACGATCGAAATTATTTCAGCGCATTCCCCTTCTAAGCAAGATATCTGGATAATGGGAACTCTAATGTAAAGCAGCTAGAGTAATAAACCAATTTCAGACTTTAAGGATGTATGTAAATGTCAAGATTTTCGAAATAATTAATTGTTGAGAATAGAAAAGAAACAATTGTGACCTGCTTGTTAGCGAAAATGAGGGCAACTGCACCTTTCAGCTCTTCCTCCTGTCCAAAGGTGAAATGACATACATAAACATTTTGATAGCCCATTAATCTTTGAAAAGCATGCAAGTTATTCACAATTTACGGCAAATACGAGATGATAAATTATTGTCCCTGACTCAACAGGAAACCAATGAGGCAGATTATTTCTCTTATTTTAAATTTCAAAGCTTTAACGAATCTGGCTAATAAGGAAATCATAATGAAAAGTAATGTTAACAAAATCTAATGGTCCAAGACTCCAGGTCCAAGTATAGTATGCCAAATGCTATGTTCAAGTTGAGAGGGAGATCCAATCTTAGCAGTATACCATACAGTAAACCACCAACATGCATCACCAGCTAATTAGCCTTTAAATCTATGAATCAAAAGGCAGTAAATAGGAATTAATTATAAATATATCATCCTTTACTTATTGCTGGTGGTATAACTATATACTTCTAAAATTGCATGAGAATACCTCTAAAATTGCATGAAATTCCTCTTTGGCTGTTTGAATTCTATCAGTGTCACTTGAATCAACAACATATATCACAGCTTCAGTATTTGGGAAATAGCATCTCCAGTATGGCCTGTAAGAAAAGGAAGGTACAGAAATCTACCTCAGGAAAAAAATTATGAGGTCAGTTGTTTGGAGTGGCACACCATTTACTGCATGCTGAATCGCTCATTCAGAAAGCAAAAAATATAAATAAATATGATCATTGGAGAGACAAGCAGCTTTTAGTGTCTATGTGGCATCTATCGCATGGTATTTAGAGATAAAGCCAAGAAGCCTGATTACCATTTAATTAAAATTTCATCTTAAATCAATATTGCCAGGCATTTACTTGCAGGTTCAGAACAGAAAATACAGAAACAATACTCTCAAAAAGAAGCAGAGTACAAATGGATTACCTTATGCTTGTTTGCCCACCTGTTGCAATAAACCACTAGTCAATTCAACTATGAAACAAACATGAACACTTCAGCTGCATAAAAACGTAATGACTTAAATGTAACAACTGAACCTCTTTCAAGAACCTTAAACCCAACACGAGAACAGTTGAGAGTGTAAACCACTATGGAAACTTATTGACAGCTCAGTTAACTCAAATTGACCTTACTTATGCTATTAAAGCAAAATCCCAATGGGTTTAACTAAGATATGGACTAAGGGTATTGAGAGGTTTTGATTATTAATCCAAAGTCGCTGTGGAATGAAATTGCTGATTGTCAAGAACAAGTGTGTGGATAGTTAGTACATATTCAAAAGGTAAGTAGAAGCGCAACAGTTACAAACATAAAATAAATAAGATTCACTCAACTACTCAGTAGCATAATCAAAGGGTCTTCTCGCATGGTTGCTATCGATCAGTTTAACCAATGAATTGTAGTAAAAGGTTATGAAAGAAAATAATTGACTTACCTAAATCCCAAACTTGGAACTTGATGTTGTTGTACTGTACCGTTTCAACGTTAAACCCAATTGCTACATCCAATCAAAATCAAAAACAAAAATGCCAAATCAAGTGGCCCATCAGAACAAAATTAAGTACTAAAACTAAAGCTTGGAAATTGTTAACTAAAATAAAACCTACTTGGTATTGTGGACACTACTTCTCCCATTTGTAGCCGATCTGTATCACACAAATTCCCAAAATTATCAATAAAAAAAGAAAAACCTAAAACATGGGTACAGGGAGGGTGAGAAGTTACAGAGGATTGTGGTTTTGCCGGCATTGTCGAGACCGAGTACCAGGATTCGAGCTTCTTTGTTGCCGAAGAGAGAAGAGAACATTCTACTAAACATTATGCCCATTTTTTTGTTCTGATTTTGTAGCTGTCAATCGCTGGGGATATTGCTCCTCCTAATCGATGGTCGATTAACTTTCGTAACAGCTCACTCGAAAAAACTGCTTGTTTTATACAAATGGAAAACGAAATTTTGTAACTATTGGAAACTGATTTTTTAATATATAAATTAGGGTAATTTTTAGGGACCTCCCCTGAGGTTTGGCGTATTGACACTTAGATAGAAAGTATGACCGTAATTTTAAAAACCTCCCCTGCCGTTTGTATTTGCATCCAATAACTGTTAGTGGATCAACAAAATGACCAAACTACCCTAAGGCCAAAAAGACACGCTTGCGGCACTGGCGACCAGTAGGTTGCTGTTCGTTAATAGTATGAAATATGTATTGCTCCCAGCACGCTCATGAAATAACAAAAATAACTCACTGCATATTCACTACCTAAAAGAAAATATTGCTGAAAAAAATTTAACAATTTCTAAACTTTAATTAAAAAAATCATACTTGCTTCAAACAATTCAAAAATAAAAATGGTATTTCTATCACACAACACTCGTAGGGGTGTTCGCGGATCGGATTTTACGGATTGGACATCAATCCATATACGATCCATGATTTTGCGGATTATAATTTTTCAATCCAATCCAATCCATACATCTGCGGATCGGATGCGGATTTAACTCAATACATATCCAATCCATACGTCTGCGGATCGGATGTGGATTGACTCAATCCATATCCCATCCACTATTTTGCGCATTAGTTTTCGAATTAAAATTTTTTTGTTCTCTCCAACTAATGAAATAAAAAAAATCTAATATAAAAAAATTTTACTACCAATTAAATTTAAAATTGAATAAAATTTAAATAAATTAATTATTTAAATAAAGTTAAAATAATACATTTAAAGTTTCAAAATATAACACATCGAGACTAATTATTCAAATAAAGCTACAATAATACGTTCAAAGTTTCAAAATATAACACACCAAGCTTAATTGTTCAAATAAAGTTACAATAATACATTAATATAACACCGAAATTAATTGTTCAAATAAAGCCACAATTAATTGAAATGGCGAAGTTTCGGAAACCAAACACGGTCTAATCCTTCACCAGGGCTGTTGCGCCTGTCGAAAAGTGGTGATTACTGAGCCGTCCACGATGGGAACCAGGAGAAGCCGTATGGGTGGCGATCTTGAAGGTTGTGATAGTGAAATTGTTCAGCTAGAACCAGTGAATGTGAAGTGACTTGATGGACTTGGGAAAGAAGATGGCTTGCTCTCGCCGGGATCGCGCGGCCGATGTCCTTCAAATCCGTGTCGAGAGTGTATCCAACCAGTATTGAGTGTTGCTAGTGTGTGTGACGACGGGGAAGCTTAGGGTTTTTTGTTTGCAAATTGTTGGTGACTTGACGTCATGTTATTTTGCTTTTAGGTTACTTTGTAAATTGTTGGTGACTTGGCGTTATGTTACTTTGCTTTTGCTAGTGCGTGTGACTTTGCTTTTATTTTGTTTTACAATTTTTACAAGTTATATTTGTATATTTGATTATTTAATTATTTTTCATTTTATATTATTATTGGGTAATGGCTAAGATATGTTATAGTGCTTATGTAACTATGTAATGTCACATTTATATATATTTTTAATTAAATTTATAATAATTTTTTAATTACATATATATATATATATTTTTTTTTTTTTGCGGATTCACGGATTTTTGCGGATTTACAGAAGTAAATCCATATCCAATCCATCGACTGCGGATTTTTAAATTTTCAATCCATATCCAATCCACCAATCCACGGATCGGATTTATACGGATCGGATTGAGCGGATTAGACGGATTGAGCGGATCGGATTGAATTCTGAACACCCCTAAACACTCGATTTTTAACATTTTTTTGCGATCAAACCCACCTAAATCTTAAATTGTAATCATAAATAAGATCCCAAAAATTAATTTCACTTAAAAAAATCTCAATTTTTTCATTTTAATTTTATTATAAACATTTGGAATTGTATTTGCAATTACAAAGCTAAAACCCATTTTTGTTTAACATATAAATCACAGAACACAACTAAATTATAATATGCAATGGTTTGTTTAGCTAGTACGAATCAAAGTTGATACATGCAGCAGCTTCTTCAACAAATCAAACAAAACATTAAATCCATTTTCAAACACAACATCGAATCAACCAAAAGGCTCTAAATTTGACATGCATTGGGTTATTTGGATTTTTCACCTACAACAAGGTTTAATCACTGCCATGTCCCTCATCGATCACCAGCAATGGTCACTCAACGACACCATTTTCCCGCTGTTGTCACTTTCCATTTATAACTCTTCTTTGGAACTGGGGCTTCTTCAGATCTGAGCTTCATTTGGTGAGGTCAAAGGCAAAAAGAAAAGAATCTGGTTTGAGATTGTTAATTGGCTTGGGTTTGGTAGATGAAAGAGAAGATATGTCCAAGCCATTCTTACAACCAATTGATAATAAAGTGCTGCAGTGGTCACATCTCTATCACGTGGTTACTTTTAATTTTTTCAATTTAAAATATCTTTTTACAAAATTACCCTCATATATTGACAAGATACCAAATGGAATACAAACGGCAGGGGAAGGCTTTGAAATTACGGTCATACTTTCTATTTAAGTGTCAATACACCAAACCTCAGGGGAGGTCCCTAAAAATTACCCATATAAATTATGTGCCTTACAACTAATTCCAACTTAATAGATAACGGGTCGTTTGTCAAGAGAGAAATAATACGTCATGTCGTTCACATGTTCATAATAAAAATGACATGTCTTTTAATATAACATAAATGTGGGATTATCTATGCTCACCATTCAGACGACATGACTTATCTATGTTTATCATATGAATGACATATCTTTTATAAATAAAAAAGATAAACGACGAGTCATATAAGACTTGCGAGCTGATTAAAGTTTTAATTAGAGTAGTGGCTATTTGCGCTCCAAAAACTTCTTTGAATACTTTATTAACATGTACACTCATATACTAATTTCAAAGAATTTAGCTTTATTTCATACTCTCTTAAAATTTCCACAAAAAGAAAGCCTTACTCAGACTATTAAAATTTATACAAATAAAACTATTCAAGACGCTCAATTTTAAGAGATTTAGCACATACTTCTAGATTTGAACCGATGACATGAGGATTTTCAGTCCTTTGCTCTACCACCTGAGCTATTTGGACCATTTCTGACACTGTTCCATAGGATACGACTGATTAACTAATATTTCGGGTTAATTTTGTCCTGCCCCCAAATGTTTCAACATTTTTCGCCACGCACCCATATGTTTCGACAATACTCACTCCACACCCAATTCCGTTAATTTGACCGTTATGTTTAACGGAGCTATTTGAAATTTAAGTAAATGTCTGAAATACCCCTTATCTTGAATTAGAGAAAAATAAAATGAGATAAAATGTTAATTTAATAATTAATGTTTACATTAAAAATTTTATTTAAAGGTAATTAATAATAATTCCATCAATTAAATTATCAAATAAATTTAATTTATCATCATCAAATAATATTTAGGATATGAATTTCTAAATTTGCCCTTTGACCGTTAGCATAAACGGTCAAAATAACAGATTTGGGTGTGGAGTGAGTATTGTTGAAACATTTGGGGACGCGGTGAAAAATGTTGAAACATTTGGGGGCAGGACAAAATTAACCCTAATATTTCCAAATTTAATGTTGGTTGATTGGAATCATATACTCCTATTAAAAGAACATCATAGCCTCTTGCTGTGTGTAAAATAAATTGTGTGGGTGAATAAAGGCATTTCTTGCCACCCCACACAACCAGAAGTAGATAGACGGGAATTAAATCTAATTCTCACATGATGAAAAATGGTAAAAGGAATTCTAGACCATCGAACCATTAGAGCTATTAGTAACTACATAGAAAAATTTTCCATTAATGAAACATAAAGATGTAAATCTATTAAAAAATAAAAAATACTCATGTCAAATGAAATGGTTGTTACTATATGCTCCAATAATGAATTATTGGTTTAACTGAATAACTAAATAAAATAGATTAATTATTCTCTTCGTCTTAGGTCAATAAAAATAAGGTTAAGTCAAGATGACTTTAACAACGTTCATTAGTTGATTGTTTT
Organism: Citrus x clementina; assembly: GCF_000493195.1. Classification (NCBI taxonomy): domain Eukaryota; kingdom Viridiplantae; phylum Streptophyta; class Magnoliopsida; order Sapindales; family Rutaceae; genus Citrus; species Citrus x clementina. The sequence goes on along the minus strand of NW_006263303.1, from coordinate 725,366 downwards.
TAAATATAAGAAATAACAACTTGTTATAACGACACGTTGCTAAATGTAGACATACATCAAGAAGCAGTTCCGCACAAAGTTGGAACATTTTTTAACATCGCTTATGCTCTCGTTGTTAATTATTAGGACTTTTTACCAACATGCTTTTTCAGAACATTGTGAAATTAAAAACTATTAGCATCGTGCCTATTTGCAAGTTGTTGAAAAAGTTCACGACAACATTTTTTTTTTAACCTTGCCAAATATTAAATTTTTTTTCACAACATACTTCCACTGAACGTTGTAATTGGGAAAGATTTTGATATTGTTAATTAAATAGAGTTTTTAAAACAATATTAATATTGCAACTTTTTATTATTTATTGATTATTATTATAATAAATTATAGAAATTCGTTTTTGACACAAACTGTAATAAATAAAATTTTAATTACATTAGTTTAGTTTAATAAGTTTTATCTTTACGATATTATTAACCAAATACAAATATTTGGCTAGGCGACTATTTTAGCACCAAGTTTAAAATTTTTTAATCTTGTACTTAGAAACATTTTGAAAACCATATGCCCGATCTTTCTAAGACTCTTATCACTCCAAGATTTCGACCCTTCACATATATCTCTTCCTTTTGTATCAACCAGTTTTGCGAAATATTCCCAATGCTTTAGAAAACGAAAAAAAAAAAACAAAGGTGCAGCTGCAGAGTATTCCCAATGCTCTAGTCCTAATGTTGCACTTGAAAGTTTTTCCCTCTCGTACAATGATGAGGATTGAATCATGGACTTCGGGGAGACCTTTGATCAAACACCTTGCATATACTAACAGAAAGCAATCTCTGCTATTTGGTAGATTGTTTTTTAATGAACTCTCTAACTTCATTAAAGCGGTTCCCCCCAAAAGAGTAGAAAGTGTGAAATGTATTCGGATTCTCATTCAATCAAATAAGCTTCTTTACCATATTTCTTGAATTCCTCGTAGAAACTTTTTTGCCAATCTTTTATAGGGTCAATTCCTCCCACAATCACTATGGTCGTACAAAAAGATTGCTGTATTGATATCTTCATATTGGTATGGATATTTGAACTTAAGAGAGAGCCGGCAATTGACTGAGATTACAATTGACTTCTTTTAACTAATTTCTTACAAATTAAAGGGTATCATCATAAGGTAATGAATCAGCACTCATTAATACAAATCTGTTGGATTTTTTAACCTAGAATTGTTGGATTTTTAATCCAATATTGGGCTTATATATAAATAATTATGTGTTACAAATTATCATATAAGATTAAGCTAAAATTAAAAGTGATCTATTAAAGTTTTTGGTAATTTGAGCCTTAGTATATCTGATAGAGTGTGTGCTTTTAATGTGTAGAGACTTAAGAGTAATTTTTATTTTTATGATGAGTTGAAATAAAAATATCTAAAGACTACAGGAAAAATTATCTACATAAGTGATCATGATCCCTAAGTTACACGTATCGTTCTATTCTTTTTGATATCTCATCATCAGAGATAGTATAAAGAAATTTAAAGGATTCCATGAGAGAAGATGCTGACTTAAAAGACTAACCACAAAATTTTAAAGAGCAATTAAGTACTATGGATTCAAGTACGTTTTTGCATATTTTGTTATTGATTCTTTGTGATGTAACAAAAATGTTCCTATATTATAAGTGATGGTTTTCATCAAATGATTTCTTATTCTAACAAAATCTTCCACGAAAAAAATGATGGTATCAGAGGTTTTGACATTCTTTTTGGGGTTTTACGTATGAAGGCACTTTGCAATCGATGAAATTCGTTATACGGAGATTGACGGTGCCATCGTAGTGGCAACAGAATTTCAAGACCAAATTCGAAATGGAAATGGTAAGCTTCATTTTCCATGTGAGGTTTGAGCTTGATGGTTTATCATTATTAGACATTTAATGTTTCTCTCTCTCTCTCAATTCAGTTATTCAGTGAATGTGAATGCAGTCACATATTTGTAGTAGAAATGGTGCATTGCTCTCTACAAGAAAGCCAATTCATCATCACCTCCAAGATACGTTGCTGTTCACATCACTCTTCGTCCATTATTTGAACAATTAATGATAATCTCTCAACTAACTTAGTTATAACCATTCACTAACTGTTTTAATTGTGAAGGCCTACTACCCTCAAGTTATCTTGCTGCTGGCAAATGATACTTATCTAACTTAAGCCCCACCCGAATCCCACTAGATATAAAAAAATGGCACGTGTTTTGAATGTGAGTTAATTCATAAATGGCAGTGCCAAAAGAAAAAGTAAGATATTTTATATGGGTTTTGCCAAGAGAGTTGTTTTATACTATAAAAAATTACACCTACACCTCTAAAGTTTGATAAAACGAACAATTAAACCCTTTTAAAAAATAAATTGCTAGACTTCTTGTAGGGGTAGGACTTTGGTTTTTAGTTTAGTTTTTTTTTTTTTCGGTTCCAATCCATTCGTGTTCAGGAATTCAATCCAAATGGGTTGGAAAATTATTTCAGTTCAGTGCAGCTCGGTTTCAAATTCAGTTCGGTTCGATTCGTTTCGAATTCATAATTTGGTTTGGTTTCGAGTTGTGAATTTTGGATTGTAAAATGGTTTGGTTTGAAAAACGGTTTGGGTTAATAATTTGGTTCGAGTTACTAACTCGGTTTAGGTTAATAATTCGGGTCAAACCAAGAATACTAAAAAATAAACAAATTAAACAGCAAAATAAGATAATGATAAAATATTCAACAAATGATGAAATATTCAGGTTAACAAAACACCAAATTCCACATCAAATTCAAAACATTCCACTAAAAATTACAACAATAAATGAAAATAACAATAAAGAAAATAGCTTCCAATTCTAAGTCGTGAACTTAATCCACGTAAATAAGAACAACCATAAAATAATTGAATTAAAGTAAAACCATCTCCATTTCTCCATCAACAACCACAAAATGATGAAGCAAATCAGTCCATCAGGCAACAATTAACCTCCACCAAACAAGCATCAACAATTAATCCCCACCAACCTAAACACAAAAAATATATACATAAACATATATAAGGAAGAGTACAAGTGATACAAACTATTTGGTCCATTGTTTTGAGGCGGGGATTAGATCTCAACCTACGTGGCCTCCACCTCATATTTGAGAGTTAACCTAAATTCTTACATCAATAGTAATTTATTATGATTCTCTTATCTCCATCCAAATAGATGGAATTCGCAAATGAAATGTGTCTAATCATCAATTTTCAAAGAAGTAAATTTTGACAATCTATTTCTAAAATGTAGCGTATCTATTTTAGAGGTAATCTTTAAGACTTAAGTGTCTTTTTCCTATGTATTACATTAATTAAGATATATAACTGATGAAATTTTTTTTCCCTAACTTTAAATAAAAAAGTTATAAATAATGATTAAATTTATATATGTTTAAGATTATTTATCAAATCTATATTAACCACCAAATTCGACATATTTTGATCCCAGTTACTTGGGTTTGCACATAATAAAGCTATGTAAGTTTCCGAAAGATATTTCAAAGCGTTTAGGTGAAGTTCAAATTTATCACCATATCAAATCAAGTTTTGAGTCTATCATCTCATGTTCAAAATTCCTTTAGACACTTCCAAAAATATAATTATTGTTATTGCTAGTGTCGTAGAAGTTTATTAGGACATATAAATATTCGATCTGTTCTTGTGATTGTGAGCATAGATAACATTTGGGGATCTACAGATGAAAAAGGTATCATTTTCTTAATAACTTGCAGCAACAAGCTTGATAACCTATGCATTTGCCATTATAGCCTTTCCCATATTCTCTAAAGCACGAGTCATCACATAAGAACTTCGAGCACTTGGAAAGCTGCAGAATTGGTTGGTCGCAAGTTTCTGCCTCAACAAACATTGTACCCGTACAAAATTGAACAACCAAAATTTAGCTGAAGAAGTATCAAATAAATCTTCATTAAGGCTTTTTGTCAAATAGTATAAATATGACATATTATAAATCAACCGAGACTTAAAGATAATTTTTTTTTTCTTTTAATAAGTGCTTACCCATTGAAGCCATCATGAGGAAGGTAGCAAAGAAGCCAAAGGCGATTCTCATTTCCTTAACTTTGTGAATTAGCAAATGAATTTGCAATGTTTGCTGTGGCTCTCAATAAGCTATCGGAGCCAAGTTATTTATACTTGAAATTACTTGGGACATGCATACGCCGATGAGCACATACATTTATTAAGGTTGGCATTTTTCTACTTTCAAGATCATTACTTAATTTTAAAAGTCTAGTTGTGTCTTTCTCTTGTAAGTTTCTTCGAAATACTTCATTAGTTGAATCTATCATCATAATGGAAATTTCAAAATGTCTAGTACTACTCCAAACTAGAGCTTCAATATTAATTTGGGAAACCATGGCTATATATTTAAATTAACCATCCATTTCTAGAGCTCTATATGGGATATCCCGACTCTTTCTACTAGCCCTTCACTGCAAGAGTAGGTTTGAATGATGAAAAAAAAAAAGTAACCTGATCCTCTATAAAGAAAGTAACGTATCATCTATATTGGTCGAGCCTACAACCCTTGAATTTTTATTATATCTGAATCATAGAGACTTCGGATCTAGCTAGAAGAATTAACATCAGAACACACACACAAACCAACCCCCCCCCCCCCCCCCCCCCAAAAAAAAAACCTAAAACAAAAAAAAACCCTCATTTGGGCCATGCACTTGGTAAGATCTGAACACTTGAATCGATCTCACTGTAAAATTTTCTCTTTTAATTAGGAGAAAAGAAATGAATTGCAACCCAGATTCTTGTGAATGGTGCACAGATTTGTTGAAAGTTATAAGTAGGTTTTTCTTTTTCCGCAACGTATCAAATACTGTGTTAATGCAAGAGACTACTAATAACGACGTATCAGAAAAGTTTACGCGTACATATATTGTCAATAGATTTTTGGTTGGTTTGCTCCAAGTTAACTTTTAGATTACAATAAGGCCATTCAGATTGATCTGCAATTGCTTAAGAGAAGTGTCTCTTTGGTCACATTCTGAAAATTAATCTCTTCATTTCTTTATTATTAGGCAATCGAGTTCAGGATATATTTCCCTGGTAGCCTAATATTTCTTTTGTTTTTTTTATCACTTTTTATAATATTCTATTACTTCTTAATTTCATTTTTTTTCCAGAAAATTCCGTCCCAGCCATAAAACGAAATCAACCCTCCTTTTTCATTTTTTGCTAAAGTTTTGACGTCAAATAGTAATGGGATATTATAAAAACTTGAGGGAAGTGACAATCTCCCATATTTTCCCGATCAAAACTTTTGCCTCTTTGGGAACTAGCTGTTCGTGCAATACTCAAATTGGTTAATGTATGAGACCTGAGACGTGTGTTATTTGATCATTTTGCCTTTAATTTGTTCATTAGAGAGGGATTCCGTGAAGGGTTGGCTGATTAGAGTTTAGAGAGATTAATGTTATTAATTATCATTAATACTTCATTACCGATCATTGCTGTCCTAATAGTGCGCTTCAATTAATGTTCCTTAATTTATACAGGCATATAATTACATAGTGATAAATAAAGAATCTAATTGTTCACTTAAATTTACAAAAACCACACTCACCACACATAATGAGAAGGGTCTGTCTACTTTATGATAATTGTTCATTATGGTCGTCACAAGTTTTTTCATTATTGGCTAAAATTTTTTATACATACATACATATATGTATATCTTAAGTGTTTTTACAAGAAACAAATTTCACATAAATATATGAAACAAAAAACTTGTGATTAGTTGGTCATGAAAAATTTGTGACCTTTGCAATCATTGTAACATACACTAGTTGTTAGGTGGTATTTTGCGTCTAAGAAATGGGCCAAAATGTAATGCAATTACAACATTGTTGCTATTAGTTTTAATGATATCGACAACCATCAAGTAATTAACTGGTAATTTTATTCGTCATGAACTAAGGCCCCTGAGGCTAATTCAACTGAATTTACATTAGCATGTAAAAATCACTTGTTTTTGCAACAACAAACATATCTATCTTTGCAGAAACCAAAGACATTAGGACCGTGGAACTTTAACACAGCATTGAATGCAGACATCTTCTGTACAAAGAGCCAAGCATGGCTGATTAGCTTGGCCTTGTCCTAATGTGGTACCTGCAGTTCCCAAACAGATTAGTATCTTGTTTATAACTAGGACATTCACATTTTTATTGAAAAAATCGGATGAAGCTAATAATATTAATAGTAATTATAAATCACATACTTCAATTTTATACTTTTATTTTTTAATACATTGAAATTCACAATTCTTCACCTTTTAAGTCCGGTCTACATTTTAAAATAAGGTTAGGACTAACTTAAAGTAAAGGAAAAAAGGATATCTACATCCCTAAAATTTGGGAAAATAGTCATCAACACCATCTAAGTTTTTCAAAAAGGGTCATCAAGACCCCTTTTTGACCATACTACCCTTTACCTGTATTATTAAAAAAAAATGACTAATGTTTTATAATAAATAAAAATAGAACATTAAAATTAATGTAGTAATATGTACATTTTAAAATAATTTCAATATTTAAAAAATATTTTAATATTTTTCAATCTATCAGAAATATTTTATTATATTAAACTAAATTTTATAATAAATAGAGCCATGATATAAAAATAAATGTATTAAATTTTAAATTATTTTGAATATTATGTAAAATAATAATTTTAACATCATTAGTATGGGAGATTTTTTTCATTGTAAAATGTGTACAATGCAAATATTTATTTAAAATATCTACAATAAATAAAAATATTATTAAAATAAATATAATAATTTACATATTTCCGTTAGTTTTATTACTTTGATCTAACTCCATTATTGCGAGTTGACCTTCATTGCCGCCGCCATTACACTCCTCACCAACATATCTAGTAGATTCGACCATCATTGCTCTGAATCATGGCCATCAATTGTTGGCCACACGAAACCTGAAAGTTCACCCTTATTTATAGTTTTTCCATTGTGTGAAAACTTAACAATAAATGGCAAACTATCATCGTTACCCTCATATTTATCATGTACTAAACTTAATGATCATCTTTACCCTCATATTTATCATGTACTAGACTTGCTCTTGATAAATTTCTTCATTGGGTGGATAAGGTTGAGCACTTGTTTATAGCTTTGTGCACTCCCTAAAAAAAAAGTATTAGTTGATGCTTGTAAATTTAGAGTAAGTATTTCAAATTGGTGTGAACAGTTACAAGAGTTTTGACTTGACTAAGGAAAATGCAAAATTCGATCATGAAACTGTACGAAGCGTATTTTGCAATCCAAGTTTATTCCTCTTGATTATTGCTTGATACAACAAGGAATGAGATCAAATTTTAATTATCCTCATGAGTTTGAACAATTTTATGAGCGTAAACATTATTATGAATTTGAGGAGCATACAGTTATAAAATTTTTGAAAGGACTACATTTTATATTTAGGATAAAGTGCTAATATACACTATCTACACAGTTCATCATGCAATTCATTTAGCGACGCAAATCAAGTCACAATATCAAAAGAGACTTCAATGATGTTATTAAAAAAATTGATGAAATCCAAGATTTAATTAAGGAATGTCATGTTTCGAAGATGGTGTTTGAAGATGTACCAATAAGTTCACCTATTCTTGAGGTACAATTTATTATTAATTTAAAGTTTCAATCTAATAATTTGTGCTAGAATGTGGATGATGTTTCCTTAAAAGACAAGATTGGTGTTGAAGACACTGAGATAATCGATATAGTTCTACCTATTCATATTGAAGACAAGAAGGTTGTGCTCGAAGAAGATTTGATTATAAAGGTAAAATTTGTTAGAGAGCACATTAAGCGACAATTGGAGAAAGGCTAAATCGTTGTTCATTCTTGGAAGTCTTCATTCTCTCAAAGAATGTATAAGTAAAGGAAATTAATGAAGTATGAATTTTTCAAAATTTCATGAAAGATCAATGCGCAAGCTTTCATGTTCGAGTTACAAGATGATTTGCTGTTACACTACAAGTTTTGTTGTCCAAACTATATCCAAACTCAGGAATGAGTTTTTAAGAGGGGGAAACTAATGTAGGATGTTATTTTAGGATTTTAGAATTCTATTATTTTAAGTCTTTTGATATTTTCAATTTTTGTTAGATTCAATTATGGTATGTGTTTAAGTCTTTTATTTTTTATATAATTATGATTTAGTTTATCTTTTTAACTTAACATGGAGAAGTAGGTTTACCCTATTATAAATAAGGAGGTCTTGTCATTGTTAGTTAAACTCAATTATTCAATAAGAACCCCTGTTTTAAAATTAGCTTTGAGATTATCTATCAAAATCTCTTTTGTAGAGTTATTTAGATTAGACCATTATCTAATCTTACTTAAAGCATTATAAAAAATCTAATTGAGTCATTTGGATTAGAATGAAATCTAATCACATTTTGATTAGTGTTGCAGAAGCGTGTGGTTGAACAATTACTAATATTACGATGACTGCAATTTCTGGAAAAATATAAATGTGGTGTAAACAAATGCAAAGAAAAAAAAACAATAATTTTACGTGGTTCGGCGTAATGTCTATGTCCACAGGTAAAAGACTGGAAGATAATTTTACTAATAATGAGAATTTACAAAATTAGGAAAAACTCTCAAAACTCAATACCCAATACACCCAAATGGATCCCCTTAACACCCAAGAAAATCGTCCTCTAAAACTCACTTAAATAAGCTTTGATCTCACAATTTTTTTGGATGAAAACAAATGAACAATGACCCTTCTATTTATAGGAAGCATTGCTCACCTACCACATGCTTCAATTTGACTAATTGGCCAAATTAATAAATTTGGCAATCGGTGCCAACTTTGTCATGCAATGTATGCTTACTTTCTCATGCAATTATTCAATTTGCATGCTTGACTTTTCAACAATTAGAGCGTAGTCTAATCGCATTAGTTTGGTCCAATACTAAAATGATATCTAGTATTTATCTATGTTATCAATTTGCTTTTGCTACCTCGCTCAGGCATCGGGTCAATTAAGTTACTGTGATCGTAAATAAAAACAGGCATTTGAAAAGGGAGACGTTTGCTGATCATATTGCCTTTGTCCACTCTGTATACTCGTTTACTCAATCTTATCATGCGTGTCTATACCTTATATTTATGTCACGGTCCTAATGTTTCTGGGAGATGAAAGTGATTAATTTAAGGAATATTTTAACATCATGCGATGATGGGTTTTACTAACGTTAACTTTCCGTATATAAAATCGGAAAGATAGTCCATGGAAGAAATGGGCCAAAATGTAATGTCGTCATGACAGGCTGCACAATTGTTTCTCTAGTGATTGCCTCAGCAAGTAAACTGATAGCATATAGCATCGTTACCATCGTCAGTTCATCAGTGAGGATATTTACTCGTTTAAAATATGAATTTGAAACTATATATACATGTGACGCTCCTCGAATCTGTAGGGCTCTAGGCTATGTACGATATATATCAATTCTTATTGCAATAGCAAACATATCAATCGCGGCGGAAACCGGTAACTTTTGCATCATGCAACTTAACGCAGTAGTGAACGCATACAGAACCCGTACAAGGAAAGGCAAATCGAATAAGAGGAACCAAGCATACCTTACCTGTTCTTGACTTCTTGTTCTTGTCCTAAACCAATTGTTCCTGTTAAAAAACACACACAAAATAATAACAATAACTATATATAGAGAGTTTAAGTAAATAATCAAATTAAGGACATGAATCATATGACTGAAGAATTTAAGAAAATGCTTCGAAGGAAGAGATACGGTACAGCTTAGGAATACTATGAACAGTTTTGGCACTGCTACTGCAAGGAGAGGAAAGGAAGGTGAGATTCTCATGGTTAAGAATGAATTAAGCTAGAAAAAATTCTCAATATGAATCCATATCCATAGGCTAAGGGTTCAATTAAATTTTATTTTTTGAATATTCAATCTTATTTTGAGAATTTGGATTCAAGGGTTGGTTTAAGAGCATTGCCATTCGCGTGATATAGGATTTGAGTTTGAAACGTTTCTTTGTTCCCTATTCATTTTTTAACATTAATTTTTAATTTCGAAGATATTCTGCATCCCTTATTTATTAACCCAATTTTCCCGTGACTAAGCAATAGCTCTGTAAATGAGACAAAACTTGTGACTGGCTATTTAAGAGTTAAGACATTGCAGCCGTTGACACTAGAGAAGGTAGCACATCATTTGGCTGAAATGTGACATCATTACCGCACTGTTGCTAAAACAGATGATGACAGCCAACAAGTAATTAATTAACTGGTGATTTTATTAAACATGAACTGAGGCCCCGAGGCTGATTCATCTTAAATATACATAAGCATATAAAAGTCGTCACATGTAATTTTTGCAACAGCAAACGTGTTCATCGAGACACGTACTATTAATATTAGGACCATAGAACTTAATACAGTAATCATTGCAGAGATAAGATGTACAAGGAAACGAAAAACGAATCAGAGGTTGTAAGCATTCCACATCATTAACCTGTGCTTGTCCTAATAATGTTGCACCTGCATGCAATTATCAAACTAATTAAGAAAATTAATCAATGAATCATAAGACTGAAGAAATTAAAGAATTTTAAGCTGTTAAAAAAAGCGTAAAGCAACATGCAGTCAGAGAAAATTACCCATTGAAGCAAAAAGGAAGGTAATAAAGAACAGACAGAAAGCAAAAGCGATCTTCATTTCTTCTTGCAAATGAATTTCTATTGATATTTGTTGCGGTAGCTCTCAAGCTTACATTAGCTTAGTATTTATAAGTGAATTAGGACCACGGAATTTTTAATGTTTGCCATATTTGTTCACGTTCTCTGGATTTTCCATTAACGCTGAGGCCATTTCTTTTGAGTCTTTCTTGGCATTATTAATTAATGATATGCCCAGTAACATTTTTCCTCTATAAAATCCGTGATTTACTTTCCTTCATTGGGCAAACAGTTAAATGTCATTATCTGGCATTATGGTTGAAATTAATTATGTTTAGAGAAGCCACTTACATTAATTTGTTAATTTTTTATCAATAAAAAAATAATTAGGATTAAGTTCCTGTTGCTAATGCTAACGTTTAAAATAATTGTTATTAACTATGCGATAAAAATAATCAACTATGAAGAAAATTAATTAAACATTTAAAAAAAATTATTTTTAATGGTGTTGTGAGTTTCAAAAATAGTCGTATATATTTGAGAAATATTCTTATTGAACCGTTATAAGAACATAAATAACTAAAATGGATTTATCAATTTTATTTTTATTTTTATTATCTCTACATAATTGGTAACAGTAATAATATCTTTAAATTTAATAATTTTATTTCCTAAGAATATTGAAAATTTTGAATTTTTATAATTTAAGTGAGGATATATATAGAATTAAGTATAAAACTGATTTTTCAAAATCAAATTTTGAAAAAATTACTTCATTCTTATTTTTCGAGATCTGTTGTAGGATAGAGTGATTTTTTAAAAAAATTTACCAAACACAAAACTTAGGTCTAAAATTTTTAAATCACTTTTAAAAATGAAAAATGATTTTAACAAATAAATAATTTAAACGATATTCTATACAAATTCCTTATACATTTCCAACATGCCATCAATGTAATGAAGTTATAAACGATAGGTTATGGAATTTTCACTTGGAGTAAAAATTTTACAACATATCATCTATTAGTTGAATCAATTAACGACATGTCATACAAGATCTATGAGTTGTACGATATATAATCTACATTATAAAGTTATAAATGGTAGATCATCTTGTTTTAGGTAGATTTTTGGTGGGGACAAAACCTAACTGAAACAATGAATTTATTTATGGAGATGAAGAAGAGTGGGAGGATGATAGTAATAGTTAGAGGTTCAAATATGGAGCGCAAGAGCTTGAAATGACACTTTAGACTTGCAAAATAACGAAAAGGAGGTTAGAAGTGGAGTCGGGAGTGGCTAATGACCACACTCCAACACTCACGTAAGCTATTTGAATTATTTATGGCCTTAAGAGTTTGCAATCAAAAATGGTGGCTGGAGGTTCAAGGAGACATTGGCTTTTTTTGTGGAGACTGTGTTTTTTGTTATATGTGAGAAAAGTAGAACTCAGTGTCTTTATATATGGAGTACCCCGACTACCTTGTCATATGGGGTGTTTCTAGTTGTGATTTTACTATTCTTTCTAAGAATTTTATGTCCTTTTATCTTTTTATGATTTTTGGCCCGTCAAGAACATACCTGGGGAGCAAGAGCGGTGTTAGTGGCGTGGTTTGTTCTCTTGTACACGTGGTGTACAAAGACATGGTGGTCCAGGATACCTTTGCAAAGGTTGTTTTGGTGTGCTATCTTTTGGCTTTTGTAGGCACGACAACTGTCCTCTTTTTTTTAAACAAGATATTCTATATTTGATCTTATAAAATCAACTATTCTCTTTAGGTGATGAAGATATTTCACATGGCTGACATTTTGGAAATTTGTCTTTAACCACATCGCTTTTAATATGGTGTACCCTGCGTACCAGCTCAATTATCAGGTGTATTGGTATAGGTTGGGTACCTTCTAGTGACTATTTTTAATCATACAATTTATTCATCGACACGGGGTGCTTCATTATTAATCTTCAATTTCTTCCCCAAACACATATAATGTCCACTTTAGAATTGAAATCTTACGGCATTGTCATGTATGTTCCGAATATAAAAACTACATGTCACACACCTTTCATAATTGATGAAGCTATAAATGAAAATGATTTTACTGACAAGATTTAATTTAAGAATACAACCAACCAGTGGTATATTCTACATTTATAATAACCAAAAATATATCGCATCTTTAAAAATATGCAGATTACAACGATATTCTTGACTTCGGGCTAATTTAGAATGTTGTAACTTTTAAAGTAATTGTTGTTTGTTGTGTTGTAAAAATAATTAGCTGTGAAGAGAATTAATTAAGTCTTTGGTAATTTTTTTTTTTAAAAGTATTGTGAGTTTACTGTGAGTTTTGACAGTAGTTATGGACGTTTGGTAAATTTTACTGTTAAGCTCCTGAGAGAAAACAAATGACTAAAATGTATATAATGTAGGATAAAATTTACTTATACATATAAAAACATGTACATACAATATTTTTAATTGTGTATTATAATAATTTTAACTAAAAATAAAATTTATAATATATTGATTTTATTTTTTTTATTTTTATCTAAAAAAAATTGATAATTAAATTTATAATATAGTGAAACAAATTTAATAATAATTTGACCAACAAATTGATGTTAATAAATTTATATTGATGAATTGTAATAAAAAATTATTAAAGTATTGATTTTGTTTCCAAGTTGAATAAGAATATATTTGGGTTTAGGTAATAATTTTAAGGATATTTATGAAATTGTATTAAAGGATAAAATTGATTATTAAAATTATAATTTAAAAGCTACTCATTCCCTACTTTTCTTCCTACTTTTTAAAAAAAGAGTTAATTTTGACAAAAATAATTTTAATTTTTTTTACCAAACACAAAAATTATTTTAAAATTTTTAAAATCACTTTTAAATATTCCAAAAGCAATTCCAAACTGCCCTTCCTCCCCCACGAGATTAAAATCATATTGAGCATTGAAATTGAAAAGGGCATCAAGTTATAATATTATTTTGGTCATGAATCTACGATATTATAGGACTTTATAATGAATATTACATAAATTAAAAAAAAAAAAATCCCATCTACAGATAGCGTCACAAACAAATCCACGTACTCATTGCCTGTTAAAGCTAAGAACCTGAACCTGAACTATTACTTCTCGAATTAAATAAAAACGCGGCACCGGGTCGCCGCGCATCACAGACATCCTAGCTACTAAACATCACATGTAGCTTTCCAACGTACTGCCAACCAATCCCAACCCACCATGTGTCTCCTCCTTCCTTCCCAAGAAAATAGACATAGCCTTACCTCATCACCAATCAATGCTCCCTCCAACAAACCCCACTTTCCACCGGAATTATTCTCCGGCCACCGGTTAAGAACTAGGCCCCTCCGAGAATATGTGCCTATTGTTATTTTCTTTTGCTTTATTCTCCATTATACATCAGGAGCGAACTGATTGTATACATACATACATTTAACAAAAGATTATTCCGTTAAATATCATTTCATATTATCATATCGTATGCCATATCTCAACTTTATATAAGAAAAACAAATAAATAATATGAATCAAAACGTCCATTTGATATCTGTTATTTCTTGCTGCATTTTGCTCTCGAAACGATTTGCATGCTTCTTACTTTCTTGTTTCCACTGGGTTAAGAGAAAATATGTATTTTGATTAGTACTTAATCAAATGATTGTTCTTGACTATTAGCTTTTCTTTACTATCATTTCGCCTCCGTTTATTGTTGGTGGTATGGCTTAAAACCACAGCTGCTGTTGTGAAGGAAAGTTGTGGCTGCAAAAATTGATGGGTGTTTATTTTATGCACCACTGATTGTGCAAAACAGCCAATAAGCTAAAACAAGAGCCCTTGTTACTCATAAACATTAGCTGGAAACAACACTTCAATTCATCTCAGCAAAGTTATATTTACATTTCCCGAATTAAGAAAAAGGAAAAAGAAAGAAGACCCTAGACCTAAACCTTCATCCAAATTGAAAAAGAAAATCACAAAAAACAAAAATTCTCTTTCATGAGAATCATAAAAAGGAACTTGGACCTCACTGGTTTTGTACCTGGGGACCTTGAGTTTCTTGATTCTCTCTGTGATTATCTTCATGATCAGTCACCTCTTTCACTTTCTCACCAATTTCAAAATTTTCACCTTGTTCATTTTTATCAATCTGCTTGCCATCAACAAAAGAAGAAGGTTTGGTACAGACAGGCGTGGCCAAGAACGTTGGCTTCTCATCACCAGCCATTATAACCAAAATCTTTTCTTCATATACCTTGACAGAGTTTGCCGCATCGCCCTCTTGACCCTTGTCACCGCTTTCAATGTCTCTGCTGTCTCCGTTTTGGTCCCCATTATTATTGTTATTATCAGCGCGACCAGAAAGTTTCCAGTACGAACAAGCCAAGATCAAGAGAGCAAAAGCTATCAATCCCAGCATGGCCGCCAGGCCTCCGAAGAGATACGGCACCGGTGAGTGCCACGGTGACCGCTGTTGCGTCGCCACTGTTGCTTTTGTTATTGCTGCCGCTGCAGGTGTTGGTGCGTTGAAGCTTGCAAGAGTTCTCATTTTTCCTATTCTAAAATTTGTGTGTATGAAGAGGGGTGTGTTTAGAAATTATACGATGTGAGGCTTGGGGAGGTAAGGGGTGGAGGGGTATATATTTATAACTGGAAAAAAGCTGAAATAGAAAGAAGAAAAGAAGTGCTTTCTTCTTTTGCTTTTGAAATGGAAATGAGGTCACGGGCTTGACTCTGTTTTGTTGTTGGGTACCCATGATGTCGGATCCTTTGTATCCGGTTAGTGACCCAAATTGGTTAGTTGGTCGGACCCAGCTGCCGTATCAGTCCAATATGATGTGGGTCCGAATCCGAAACAAATGACCGATTGTAGCCCGGTGACACGGAAGGCATAATTTTTTGAAAATGTAATTAGTACGATCATGATGTAAAATATTGTCATCAAATGATTATTCTCATAGTTTTGATGCACCAAAGAGAAAGTCCCAATTAGATGGTGTAAGATACCACCATTACATTCATATAACCGGGAAAACTACGTAGATTTACTTAATTCAATAAATAAACAGAGTCATTATTTAGTGGGTGATATTTTTTAAGTTTTAATGAGTGATATTTTTTAAGTTTTAATGAGTGATATTTTTATATCATTTTGTTAATTTAGTTAACTGTTTTAACAAAATTTATAAAGTTTTACATAATCATGTCACCTATTTAATTGTTCGTCAAAATTTATAAAATTTCACATAATTATGTCACATATTTAATTGTTCATCAAATTATTTTTATTGATAAATATCAAAATAAAAGATGAATGGTTTTTTGATAATGTAACATCATTAGTCTCACTTAATTCAAATTTTTTTGATTAAAATTTTTAGGGAATTGATTTTTTTTTTAAGAAAAAAAATGCAATTAAAAATATATTCTCATTTCAGAGGGTGATAGTTCATTTCACATCAATAGGAATCGAATAGTTTTGTGCTAAAACTTTGATTGGGAAATAATATTCTTTAACACAACAAATTATATATTCTTAAGTGTTATATCCATTTATTGTGATGTGGAGATTTGGGGAAAATCGACTTTGCAACGAGAGTGAATGTGTTTTATTTAAGTGGGGTTTACTAAAATCATCTGCAACAGTGATTGTAAATCATAATATTTGATCTATTAGTAAAGATAACGTAAGAGAATATTGGGTATTATTCCAAATCAACTCCCACTAAGGTGCCTGAAAAAGAATGTATTTGAGTGCGATGACGTAACAAATTTTTTTTCACATTGAAATTAACAATATATCAAACTTTACGTTTCTTTCTAGATTCAAATTCTCCGAATTTTAATTTCAGAAATTTCACACAATAATAAATTAACTTTTAAATAGATATTATTGTATCAATTTTGAAGAACCTAATCTGACTGAGTGACGGTGAATAGTGATATAAGAGGGCATACATAACTATAATTTGATGAATATACATCATATGCTGACGAAGTTTTTTTTTTTTTTGGGGGGGGGGGGGGGGGGGTAAATTAATGTGTCAACATTGCACTTATTTTTTTTTTAAATTTTCGCCATCTACTCTTTGATGTGAAAAATAATTTTAACAATTGTCTCCTGTTGTTATACATCATCTACAGAGCCATCTTAATGAATTCCTGATAATAATAATAATAATTAAAAAAAAAGTTATCAATATTGGGAGGAGCATTTGAAGCGCCCCCTTGGTCCATTTACTTTCATACCTTAAGCTACAGTCAAAACGCACTAACGTTTCAGTGTGATGAATGATGATGATGATGCGTTGGATGGGAGTATAAAGAGAACAAAGCAAAACCATAATCAGTAAACAGACACAAAAAAAAAAAAAAAAACAATTGTGGGTAAAATGGCAACAAGCAATTGTGGCTCTCTCTTCAAATCAGCAATTTCTTTGTGATTTGATTTCATATAGTATCTCCATTGAACTGTAATCACCGTTAATATTGCCATCCTTATCAGTAACCAGCATAATTTCCATCTCTATTCCCACTAAAACATGCCGCCATTTATTTTCTTTTTCAATTTGTAAGATTTGGGATTGGGCTAAGATTTGTAAAAATTTTACTTGAATTACATGGGAGGCAAAGGGAAAATTGTGAAAGCTTTTGCCTCACTGGTACTAAGAGCCCTGGAGCATATGCTGCTTACGTACAGCAATTGTCTGGATTAGATACTTTTATCATGAGTAGACCCCATGTTTCTTCAGATCTCAAAAAGCTGCAGTAATTATATATTCTTGATGTCACCTGTAAATTATCTTCAAAATCTTGGGATGTTTGGAGTATCTCCAGCTTTGATGGTGGCCGAGGAATAGATTTTGCTTATGCAAATTACCCCAATTCTTCTCCCAATTATGCTGCAGCCTCTCTCTCCCTAGCTACTAAGGATTAAGGACGCAATAATGGTGTAATATCAAGGCAATACTTAACACCTGGTTAAATTTATTATTTATTATTGCTTTTTTTTCATGTTTATTTATTATCCTTTTTTATGGTTGGTTGAGAATACGCCTTGTAAGAATCTAATAAATGAGAGACTATATGCTAAAGTTACCCAATATACTTTATCTCTTATTATCAAGAAAAGAAACCTCTCAATTCAAAAGCTAAAATTGATTTGTCAAGATCCAACGCTACTATTAGAAATAACTCTCTTTAACATTAATGTTTATTGACCATGCTCAAAAAGGAAAGCAGAAAATATCCCTGACTTTTATTCCTTGCATGGAGTTTTGATCAAAATGACCTACCCAACTGCCACCTATGGTTTTGCTCATGACTTTGGTTGGGTATTAATTATATATATCGAGTCATCAACCATTCACATATATAATTAGTTCAAGTCACAGGAAAATTAGAACTGCAAGTCAACTCGTGAATTCTAGTTGGTTAAGGACTCGGCTTCCCATTTAATTAAAGACAGTAATTAAATAGCAACAGCGACACCAATTATACTGATGATTGCTGGCCTCAATAAGTAATCTGATCCACATTCGATGATCAAATTTGTAATCATGAAGTGAAATACAAAATGAGCCCTGGCATCCAATAACATTAATTAGTGGGAATATGTAAATAATGCACGCAACTAGCAGGTGCCTGGAGGCTGGAGCCAGCCAGTCATCGTCCCAATCATTTCATAGAGATATCATCACCACCAAACAAAAATATGTGTGTGTGTGTGTGTGTGTATATAATATTAATGGGAATATGTAAATAATGCACGCAACTAGCAGGTGCCTGGAGGCTGGAGCCAGCCAGTCATCGTCCCAATCACTTTATCGTACACTTGGTTCAGTACATTCCAATTGATATAAAACTGTTGATCAAGCCACCTAGCAGCCAAAAAGATCAATAAGCCAGCGTCGGCAAAAAGCAACCGTTTAGTGCTAAAATGTAGTGCCATACACGTTAGTGAAACCTTGGCTTATACACTCACTCTACATACGTATACGTTTGTGAAACTACTTGATAAAAAACAGCAAAATCAATCTTGACAAATTGAAGAAGTCAAAAATGAAAAGGAGAAAGAAAGAAAAGGTGGCTGATCAGGAGAGGTGGGTGGATAAAGAAGGGACCCGTGGAGGAACTTTGTGAAATCATTGTTGGGGCATGAGTATATTGATTAGTGTGAGCTGATGCATGAGCTAGCTTTGGTGCACTAGCTGAACCACCACCATCGATATCTCCGCCCAGCGGGCGCCAGGCCCCATTTTTTTGGGAGACTAATTTGGCCTTTGCTTGCCTGGCCTTCTCTTCTCTGTTGTTTTCAGACATTACGTAGAATCAAAACTGTGCTTGCATAATAATATCATGGAGTGGGCGCGCACTTACTTTTGTTTAAGTTATTTGGGTCATTGTTGTGTCCCACGTCGGATTGCAATTGCAAGTGTGCAGGTCCCACGTTTCCCATTCATCAAGTGTTTTCTTGTTCCCACCTTTCATCATCTTCCACCCATTCGACAATTTCATTCATTCCTCAACTAATAATCAATTCACCTTTATTTTGTCTCCCGAGTGCATAACGACAGATATTCTAAATTTTTATATCAAAATTCATCTTAAATAATATTTTATTTATTAAATAATTGGTGGTTTTTTTTATAAAATTCGAGGAAATTAATTATATTATCACAACAATCAATTGATAAACACTACATTTTTTAAAATTATTTTTTAAAATAAAAAAATTAAAATATGTAATATTGTACTACTTTTTTTAATAATCAACTTAATAAGTCGTCTTTTCAAAGTAAATTTCGTGTTTTTTCGACCTTAAACATGAAAAATTATAAAGTACAAAAGAAATTCCACATCAATTATACAATAAAAATAATATTATTTTAAATATTTGTTTATTTTAAAAATCAATACGTAAATAATAATTTTATTAAATTTAACTATACATCTATCACGATTAGATTGCACTGTCGTTTTCCAAGCATTTTTACCATTTAATTGTCTCTGCTCATATCAATCATTCTTCCAACAATCGAATCTTTGATAATTTAATATTGGAATCTATACCATTATTTCTTGTCTGTTTTAACGGCGCTTCATTTGTTCACTTTAATTCTTTGTTTTTTCGCTTCAATCAAAGCCACTTGTAGATGAAAGTCGGCCCCTAACTTGTATTCTTTCAAAATTTGTTAGCATCACTTTCTCTTAGTGAACTTTTTTAGCAAATAATTGGACTCCACTCTTGTACTTATGCAGCTTCTTTTCTCAGCATGATCGTGCTACTTGAATATTAATTGTCCCTAATCTTTAAGCTTGCGACAAACTATAATGGGGAATCGTGCAAGACGTTCACATGATGCACGTGGGTTTTCATGTGATTTTAAGGTTTTTCATAGATTTTTTAAACCTCAACGATATCATTTATTTTGTAGACAGAAGTGGGGAATCTTCTTTGCGTTTTTTTTTTTTAAATTTTGGTTAAGTATTATTTGTTTTATTTTTGAAAGTTTAACCCGATAGCTTTATCTGTTCAGTTCCGTTTTAGCAAGCAAAATGCCCACCCTCCCACTGAAATTTCAAAAAACATGATCATTTTGAATAAGTTTAGTTTTCTGAATAATAATTAAATTGATACATATTCCAGTTAACTCATCACACACACACACCAACAATTTCTATGATATAATTAGATATCACACTAGCTATTCTCTTTCATTATGATATATGATGTTGAATACACACACCCACACATACAATATATATAACACGCTAAAGCGACTAGTGGATAGGGCACCTAGATTGTGCCACAATTTATTTTTTTCCATTTAATCAATTATCAACTTAATTAAACCGGTTAAGTGAAGGGGTACTTTTTTAAAGAGTCATAGACAAAGCTAGTGTTGGAATCTGTTGTCACACAACAAAGAAAATCAGAGAAATTAAAAGGAAAGAACTTGTTCTTCCATAGATTGGCCCGTGTGGTGGATATATGACGTTGCTTGGCTTCTTCTTAAGATAAGGAAGCACAAGCTACCAGTAGCACTTTGCTAGCTCGTAGGCACTTTCTTCTTCAATATTATGAATTAGATTTTATGCCTTTACGCGTGGCCATGCATATACCCACATACAGAGACCAAATCATTTTCCTGTTTAAATTTTGTTTCGATTATGAGATGCCCATATAGCGCACACACTATACAGTAATTAAGTAACAACTTGAATTGATCCCAAAGTTTCTGATATCATCACCGTTAAAATTAACGTTATTGAAAAACTCAAATCATAAATTTTGTGTTTGTTGATAATTGTTTAATTGAGGGATCCTGATGGCTGGCTAACAGATGGATTTTAAATCAGTATTGCATGTGTTAGAGAAATCAGTTGACCTAAAAATTTAAGCTAATGGGTAAGAGTTTTACTATTGCATTGAATGCAAGTCTATTCATATGAAACATAGATCTCTCATGTGAGACATGGAGGGAAATTTAAGAGTTCATAGACGAGCCAATAGATAAGAGACCGAGAATGAGCTAAGAAATTAAAATAATCGATATATTCTTAATTATATCCAAATGAATCCAAGACCAAAAGCTCGTAGATGGGACGATAGACAAGAGAGGCTCAGAGTTTATAAGTAGAGAAAATTGAATTCGAGATCTAAACACAATACCACGTCTGAAGGTGTGCCTAATCTAAAAATTTAAGCTGGTGGTTATATAAGCCCCGTATGAAAGAGAGCTCGATTAATTTGCCTTTTGTTAGGGTTGACGGGGACATTAATGCGTTATCAAATTTGTAAATATATGCATCAGTTGAGAATGGGGTGCCATGAAATCCAAGAGAATATTTGATCAAATCTTTGTTTTTCAACGTAATATGCTAATCCACTAAACCCTATCTTAAAAAATAAATAAATAAAGGAAAACAAAAGTCATCAAAACCAAGAAGAAGAATGATCTCAGATGGAATCGATGATGAAGATGAAAATGATGCTTGTTCCTTAATTTCTTGATTTTTATAATCGAAAAAGCATTTCTTGATCTTCAATTCTTTACCTTCTTATCTTCAAATGTTTCAAACGAATAAGGAAATTTATTATGGCATATTAGTTTCCATGCATGCGCGATCATTTAATCAAATTATACTCATGCAAATACAAATTAACACAAGCAACGATTTTAATACAACTATGCACTTGTTTTACATTTTTTTCCCATGCAGTAAAATGTTGTCGAATCACACTGATCAAATGCTTTGTCCATTCTGTCTATTAGTTTCTCTTGTAATGCAGCTCGTCTAAAAAACTTTCCGGTTAGTTCAATTTCGTGTAAACAAAATACAGCGAAGCTAGGTCCAGCCAAGTGGTGGTAAAATACTCCTCCCCTCATCACGAGGGAAATGCTTTAATTCCGCTCATTATTTAGAGAAGAATTCAGAGAAGAAGAAAATCAGGCAAAGATAGATCAACATTGCCACATCATTAGAGTTCATGACACTTTAACGAAAATTTTTAGAATACATCAGAGGTACCATATCAGCCATTGTGTATTTATTTTAAAAAATCATCATGCAAGTGTTGGTTATATTAAATTTAATCACCCATGTCATGCATGCATCAATTGGTTGTAATACATCAGAGGTGTTCTAGAATTTCTCCAGCTCAACATAAGATTTGTTATAATATGTTGTACATGTCCTACATGCTGAAATGAAATTTAGCAGGCTTAGTTGTAATTAAAAGTGAATTAATTACATACTAATCAAGCTTAAGGATTGTTTATAAATAAAGCTATATTAAGACTTTTTTTTAATTGAATAAAATTCCATATCCAAAATATTTTCTCTGAGATCTTCTTAGTATCAAGCTGAGCTTTGCTTTCTTTCATGGTATCACATCCGATCATGGCTAGTTCAAGTAACACAACTCCAAGTTTAAACACTAACAACATAAATCAAGCTTCATTCACCTTCAATACACTTGTCAAACTAGATTGATCCAATTACTGATCTGGCGAAAACAAGTTTAACACTATTAGAGGCAATCGTCTTGAAGGTCTCGTATTTGGAGCACATATGGCACCTGATCAATTTCTTTTAAGCATAGTTGTTGATGTATCGACGTAGAAAATTTAAAATCATGCTTATCTCGACTGGAGAGCTAATGATCAGACTCTTTTTGTCTGGCTCTTTTCCTCTATTAGAAAAGGTATATTAAGCTTTGTCCTCAACTATGAGAATTCATTTGAAGTTTAGAGATCTATTGAAAAACAATTTGGAGTACAATTTGAGGCTAAAGTAATGCAACTTACGTATAAGATGATTTTTTTGAGAATGAATAACATGGCTTTTGAGGAATTTTGTTTAATGATAAAAATAATTGCTGATAAACTTGCATGTGCTAGTAATCCTATAACTAAGAAAGATTTGTTGATGCAAATACTTAATGGATTAGGGCTTAATTATCTAGATCTAACTTAAATTATGGTGCTAATAAAATAGCTTACGATAATGCATATGCATTACTTTTGACACATGAAGTCATATTAGAGCAAAATCAGAATGCTATGACTATCAGAAGTGCCAATTAAAGCATGGTGAATGCCAATTACTCTCAAATAAGAGGCAATGTTAGAAGAGAAGGTCATGTTGGTGGTTATCAAGGACATGTTATTAGTTATTACTAATGTTGGTGGTAGAGGTCATAACACTAGTAGAGGAATATTCTTTAGAAGATCTAACTTCACTGGTAGAGGTTATGAAGCTAAGAATTATGGATTGAGATTCATTAGAGATGATGACATGAAGTTAACTGAATTTACAAATGTTGATTGGGCATGTGACTTGAATGGTAGAAAATCAGCTGGTGCCTATTGCATCAATTAAAGGAATAATTTAATATCATGGCCATCAAAAAACACAATCTATTGTCACAAGATCAAGTGTAGAGAGTGAATATAGATCATTACCCTCAGGAAGTGCAGAGATAACTTGGTTACAATCTCTATCCTTTGAAATAAGAATTTACTACACTAAAGAACCTATGATCTGGTATGATACTATGAGTGCAACAGAGCTCGCTAGAAATCTTGTTTATCACTCAAGAACTGAACACATTAAGATTGATATGCATTTCATCTAGAACAAAGTACTTGATGCAAATTAAGCATTCGTATATACCAAGTGAAGAATAGATTGCAGATATCATGACAAAACCTCTTTCATTCATACATTCAATTATTTGAGATTTAAACTCAATGTGCATCTCTGCCCTTGAGTTTGAAGGGGTTGTTGTGGCAGCTCATTATTCAGAGAAGAATTTAGAGAAGATGAAAATCAAGACAAGATCGATCAACACTGCCACATCATTAGAGTTTGTTAGGCAAAATGAGAACCCAACATAGTTTGTTATAGTTTGCTGCACATGCTCTGTAATACTAGGGTGAAATTTATCTAGCTTAATTGTAATCAATAGTGAATTAGTTGGAGACTAATCAGGCTTAAGGGTTGTCTATAAATAGAGCTATATTAAGACATTTGTGAATTGAATAAAATTCCAAATCCGGAATATTTTCTCTAAGATTTTCTCAGCTGCTTTCTTTCAATGTTGACTGAAAATTTCAAGTTATGATTAGTGGAAGTTAAATTATACTATTATTGTACAACTACAGACACGACTTGATAGAACCCTAATTGACATGACAAAAATTTGAAAAAAAAAATGTAAGAAATCCTAATATTTGAATCCAAACTTGAGAACTGACAATTAGGATTCAAATGCCGGAATCTTAGCATTTCTCGTAAATAAAAGGCAAGCAAGCTAGCGCACCAATTTTCCATTTTCATGCCATGCGTAGATCCCAATTTGGACAACTGGGCTTAAAGTCCGTATATAGGTAAAGCCCAAAAGTAAATCGCTTACCAGGCTTTGTCTCATTAGGATTCGAATATCAGGACTCAGAAGGCCAAACTGAAAATTGGACCCGAAGAAGAGCACGTGTCCACTTTCCCATCTATTTTCTCTGCCTTTCGAAGGGGTTGGGTTTAGATTCAGCCACATGATTCCTGCTACCTGTCATCAGCCTTACGCGCCATGTGTCTGCTTTGCGTGAACGAGCCAGACTTTTGCCGGTTCCCGTAGTAACTCTTAGCCAGTAGCTTCGGAGAAAATTGACAGAGAAACAGTAATACTGTAGAAGTATAGTGAATAGAGCTATCATCAAATGAGGACCATCGTTTCACGCTTGATCAATTCAAGATCATCAGTCTCTAGACTCTCGTAAGTCAAGCAACCTTATTATTAAATTCGATTAAATTGAGACCTTGTTTAAGTTGTTATGATTCTATTTATGTCTTTTCTGTCTCTTGGGTTTTGGAATTTTCATAGTTATTGTTTTGTTTCCCAGTTTCATCGCTAATGTGAAGTAACACATCGCAGCATTTATTTATTAATTTATTAGTTGTTATCATTTTGGAAGGGGGTTTTTAAAATGAATTGCAATTTCACTTTTGTTTGGTTTGATACAAGATTGAATTGAATTCTCACTTTTGCCTTATATAAAATGGAGTGTGCTATGATATTACTGTTGTTGTTATTTCTGTTGCGATAGTGCAATTACAGCGTCGGGGAACGGGAGATATCTATCAACAGATTCTAATAAGGTTGATGAACCCTTAAAAGTTGAGGAAGCAGAGACAGTAAATGTGCCCCCGCCTCCAAGTGAAAAGGTACAGGCTGCAGTAAATTTGCTTGTTTGTGTATTGGACGGATATTTTGTTTGCTTTCTTGCATTGACTGATTTGTGCAACTTGATTCAGTTGCTTGTTTTAGGTGGAAATGGATTTGTTGGATCGCACATTTGCAGAGAAGCTCTCGACCGTGGTTTGACTGTTGCCAGCCTTAGCAGGTACTGGACTCAATCTATGGTTGTTGATCCATTGAAGGCTTTGATTTTGGCATTTATTATCGTGGTGTATGTTAACACTTTTCCTAATATTTTCACTGGGCATAACTAAACTTCTTCGCTGCATATTTTCCTAAAGAGGGAAAGGTTAGCATTCTGCAACTATTTTGTCCAGAAATTATTTAGATATCTCTGGAATGTTTCTCGGCCTTACAAATTATAACGGGGCAACTATGCATTGGTCGATCCTTTTATTCATGAATAATAAGAATTAATATGCAGTAAAGCCCAGTTCGAAAAGGTTTGATAGCTTTACTTTAATTTTAGGAATCTTTAGTATTGCCAGGAGGCCACTTATTGTCTTGATAAAGATGGGAGTTGGGGGAGGTTGATGAGATTACTTCCTAGTTATTGGTTTATGGAGATGTTTTTGTTGGATTCTTTCTACGCTCCTTATTATGACTTTAATGCTTTCCTATATCAGGTAGACCTTCTCACCAATCGTATTTACATCGACTTGGGTGTTTCTTCTTCACAGGTCCGGTCGGTCATCTTTACGTGATTCTTGGGCAAATAATGTGATTTGGCATCAAGGTCTGGTTTCTTGGTTGTTACGTTTGTTGATGATCCTTTACTTGGTATGCTATGCCATCTCTAATCCATCTCATTGTTGCCAGGAAATCTTCTTTCATCTGATTCATGGAAGGAAGCTTTGGATGGGGTGACAGCTGTTGTATGTCTTCTAATAAAGACTTTAGTATAGCCAAGCAAATTTAAACTTGTGCACAAAAGCATTTGCATTCTGGGATTGTTTTTCACTCCATCATGTGCCCTATGTTGTAATATTAATTTTCTTTTTCGCTTGTTGCTGTGGATGTGATCTAGGTGTCTATATTTTTTCTACTTGATGAGATGTTGATCTCTCTGGCTAACTTTAGTTTAATTATCTAGATCTCCTGTGTTGGAGGTTTTGGGTCCAACTCTTACATGTATAAGATTAATGGGACTGCAAACATCAATGCAATCAGAGCTGCTTCAGAAAAAGGTAATAGTTTTATAGCCATCTGAAATCGATAACTTAAGTGACGCTTCAAATCCTATTGTTGTGATACGATTATTACTTATTCTTTGGCTAGAAACTGGTAAAAAATGGTTAACTTCTTTCTCATTCTGGTAGACTGTTTTACCCGTTTACCTGGTTGACCATTCCATCTACCTGCAGGTGTGAAAAGATTTGTTTATATCTCTGCTGCTGACTTTGGTGTGGCAAATTACTTACTGCAAGGATATTACGAGGGAAAGGTACTTTCTTCCGATGTTGCTGCTTGTCAGTCAGTATTAGGAAGTAGTAGATGTGTTTGAGAATTGGAAAAGTGTCAGCTCATGAACTTTATCGTTATTGGCTTCTAGGATTCCAACTTATCTCCGTTGTTAGCTTATTATTCTTTGTGTTGTTTGATGTAGAGAGCTGCTGAGACAGAGTTACTGACCAGATACCCTTATGGAGGTTAGTTTTATTCTTTCTCAGTCAATATTGTAGCATTTTAGCATGTTGACGTAGTTGTGACTTGTGAGATTTTATATCTGAATGCCTGTATCAGTTTTTAAAATATCATGTGACTTTATTAGCACAATCTATCGATTCCAACATCCATTGACATGAGAACATATAATTGCCTTGTCTATTTGAGCCGTGGAGACAGAACTATCAGTTGATAGTTCTAGTGTGTGACTGAACTTTTTGTACGAGTTTGTTTCAGGAGTGATTTTAAGGCCGGGGTTTATATATGGAACTCGAACTGTTGGGGGCATGAAGCTACCTCTTGGCGTGATTGGTTCTCCAATGGAGATGGTAAATAGTTTGTGCTTCCTTTATGAATTGCATTGAAATCTCATATGGGGTGACCCATCTTTATTCTATTCTGAGAAGGATTTCACTTCTTTACTCCCGTTGTTTTACAGTTATTTTTTTTCCAGTAACTAAAACTAGTTTCTGGAGCTTTCATCTGCGAAGATGAGAGTTCTAACTTTTAGCTCTTTTAAGGGATATACCATGGGAATTGCTGGCTAACATTATTCTCAAACCTCTGCAGGTTCTCCAACATGCAAAACCACTGAGCCAACTGCCACTTGTAGGACCTCTATTCACTCCTCCCGTTAACGTTACCGTTGTGGCCAAGGTTGCTGTGAGAGCTGCGACCGATCCTGTTTTTCCTCCTGGGATCGTAGATGTTCACGGAATACTGCGTTACAGTCAAAAGTCAAGATAAATTTGTTGAATTCTTTACTTCAGTTGCTGTTTTTCATCAATACAGAGTTGTCAATAGGAACATGCTAAACCATTTTTCCTTTTTCTTTTTTTCTTTTTTTATTTTGTTGTTTCAGCTGTTCTTCAGCCGCAATAAAAAGTGAAAATGTTTCCAGTTCACGGAAAAGATATCCTAGCTCCATTCTGAGTTGGATTCGAACAAGTTGCCGCTATTCTTTAAAACTTGATTATGGAATCTCTTCTTCATATTAGTTTTGGCATAATTCAAAGAATTCAAGTAAATGAACAGTTAAGACTCCCATCGTTTCAGAAATGAACATCCAAATTGTTTTCGTCAGCACTTTAATTTATCTACGTGGGTAAAGATAAAGGATTTTCAATTTGTGAAAACTATATTACATTAAGTTTTCGTTTGGTACAACTTATTAAATAGAGCTTATAACATTAAAATTTATAGAAGTAGAACTTATACTAATAGAGTTTTTGGATAAAAAGTTATTGGGTGTTTGGTTGTCAATTAAAAAAGTATTTTTGAACTATTAAACTGTTTGGTTGTGTAAAATTAAAAGTGTTTTTGTGTAATTAAATTACCAAAAATGATATGTATTCATAATTATTTAACATGTAACAAAATGCATCCAAGCTATCAATTAATAAGAAAAAATCAGTTCAATCATTTCTTTAATTTTCAAAATTAAAAATTTCATAATTGATATATTCTCCTAAATAAATAATACTATCCAAATTAAAATGATAATCAATAATATAATTAAAATGTTAACAGAACACGAGAAGTGTCGTATTACCTTACATTCTCCTCACAAAAAACGTTGGCTATAACTATGATTACTCTCTCAAGTGTTGGTTATGTATTAAGGATTGCAAAATTGAAGTGCTGGTTATTTAAAAATAAAAATAAAAAGAGATAAAATGAAGTGGAAGCATAAATATGTTTATATAGCGGCAACAATTTTCGTTGGGTAGGTTTTATATAAAGGATATTATGTAATTAATGAAATATGTCAAGAATATTTTTTATATTACATATTTTTTGGAAAAGCTCTCTAATCTCTACTCCCAAAAGTTTAAATTTTAAGTTTTTGTTAGTAGAGGTAAATTAGTTTATTTAAGTTAAAAAAATTTTACTAAAAAAATAACCAAACACCATAAAAAATTTTAAAAAATATTTATTAAATTAAATAAATATTTATAACTCTTAAATAAGTCATACCAAACATGCACTAATTTTTTATTGGCATCATTTTCAAATATGAAGTTTCGTTATCCATTTTCTTTTTCCCTCAGAAACGGTAAAAACGAAGCCAAAAGGGAGGCTTTTGTGTGGACAGCGGCAAATGAGGAGAGGACATATAAATATGACGAAAATACCCAACTAAAAGAACCCAAACATCCTTTTGTCGTGAAGGGTATATTGGTCAGATCAGATTAGTTTGGGTACGTATCGAGAAACAAAAATCGGAAACTCGATCTTGGGTGTGTGTAGAATCCAAACTCCGACTTGGGTAATTTGCTCGCAAGAGAGACTGAAGAATTAACAAAAGATACATATTATTATTAAGAAAAGAAGGAGAAGGGAAGAGCGAAGAGAAAGAATGAATCATAATAACAACTTCCAGCAGTCGAGCGATGGAAGGCACGACGATGATGCAGCGCTCACTGAATTTCTATCGTCGTTAATGGGCTATACTCCCACCGTAAACAAATTTTAATCTACTGTTACAAGTTCCTTATTATTTATCTTTTTAAAATTTTTTTCTTTTTAATTTTTTTTTAAACAGATACCTGATGAGTTGGTGGAGCACTACTTAGCCAAGAGCGGGTTTCAATGTCCCGATGTTAGATTGTAGGTACTTGTACCTTTTATTTTTATTTGATTTTTTATTTCTGCTTTTGGTAATAGTGAGTCATATTGCAAATTGTTTGTTCTAGGGTTTTGAATAGTTCTTTTGAAAGCCTCATAGTTTTTTGGTGGTTAGTGGCCGATTCTGGAGTTAGAGCTCGAGGAGAGTGTAGTTGACTGTTATTTTGTAATGTGACTTAGAGATTTCAAAGGAAATAACTAAATGGGATGTATTTTGATGATATTTGCAAATAAAAGAAAAAGTTCCAAAGTTCCCAATTGTTGGCTTGTGGGTGGTTGACCTTGGACAATTTAGTTGACCGAGATGAATTTTAGGGGAAATTAGTTTTTGTTTTGAAGTTTTGGTTGGTAATTGTTCTAGCTATTTTGTTTGAGTTCTTTTATTCTCATGAGTTGCCTTTAACTGGAAGAAAAACAAAGAATTAGGTCATATAAGTGGTTCTCTTCCATAAAGAGATGTGTCGATTTCATTGTTTTTTGACTGTATTGCCTATCATGGTTATCTCTTGTATGCCATTGAAGAATGCTTGATAGTTTTCTTTTGAAAGTATCCTTCTGTTGCTTTGCTATTTGTTGCTAGAAAATCCAATTGATTTTATAACCTATTACTTGTGAAGGTTGTATCTGATCATAATATAGAAATTGCTGTCTTTGTTTTTGCAGAATTAGGCTGGTAGCTGTTGCTACGCAGAAGTTTGTTGCTGAGGTTGCTACTGATGCTCTTCAGTATGCTACCAACACCTTCTTCTTACACTTGTTACTCTTTGTTTTCACTCGATACCAAGGCTTTTCTTTATTTACCAACTCAAGTCTAACTCAATATAGAAAAATAATATAACCACTGAAAAGTGTACTCTGCAGTAAAGTTTACAGGAAGCATTCCTAACAAAGACAAACATCAGGATCTAATTAACAGTACTGTTAGATCCTGAATGACAATAAACAAACACAGACTTGAATGTATGCTGCAGTATGTGGTTGAAACAGTTTTAAACTACACAATTGACCAACTATTTTTTTTAAAAAAGTTTAAACCAGGTATGCCACTTAATGTAGGCAATGCAAGGCAAGGCAGGCAGCAGTGGTCAAGGACAAAAGGGACAAGCAGCAGAAGGTACTTGTTTTGCTTTATGTGTAAAATGTCCTGGCTGATTGCTTTTGGCTTGGCTGACTTTTTTCTTGGGACAGGATAAACGTTTGATATTAACAATGGAGGATCTCTCGAAGGCACTGCGTGAGGTAAGCCCTGCAATATGTTTTATTACTCCTGGTTTCACAAGTCATGTCTCTGACTTCTCAGCTAGTCTCTTCATAATTATATAATAGTTTATGAGAATTGAAGTGTAGCTTACGTCTCTCTAATTTGGACTCTTTCAACCTAAAACATGGTAGTTCTTAAATACTAAGATTTGTTTATCAGGTCTGACTGATTTAGAGCTGATTTCTGCGAAAGTGTTTGCACCCTTGAATATTAAAAAATATAACAAAAGTTGTTCAACAAAATTCATAAAAAGAAGAAAGTATTTGAAAGGTTATAAGGTAGAGGCTTCATTTGGATGATGTTTCCGGTGTTAACAAAGCATCTCTGATTATGATGCATCCATTGGTTGATGGTTGAACAGTTTGGTCAAATGGAGGAATTATTGTTAAACTATACAAGACAGCATTTTCAGAATGAATATTCAAGAAAGGATTAAAGTTGCACCTGCCCACTGCCCATCCAAGGGCTTATGTAGTATATTCTAGGCTTGAAATGTCTTTATTTGCATTAAAAGTATGTGATGCCCATGTGAGAAATATGTGGAACTACAATTACGTGAGGTGTGCAGTTGCACTGGTTTTAATTTCCTTTCATTGAGTTGTGTTACATCTGAAAGTGATTCCACTTGTGTTGTTGGATGAGCAGTATGGCGTGAACGTGAAGCACCAGGAGTATTTTGCTGATAACCCTTCAACCGGGATGGATCCTGCTTCAAAAGAAGAGTGAGCTGAAGTTGAAGTGGTGCAACATGATCAAGTTCATCTATTTGTTATATGTTTTTGACACTGCTGGTGCTCTAGCTGGCTGTTGACACCTTGCATACCGTTTGTTATCTGAGAAGACAACTAATTAATGTTTTTTAAATACATATCTTGTATATTTCCCCCCATACCTTCATTTTGAAGGTCAGTCTGTTTTGTCAATCCAGTTGTATTCAGATGTCTAGAGTCGGTTATGTTTTAAGCTCTATGTAAGATCATAGTGGTTATGTACTCTTTACGCCTGAAAATTAAACCTTCCATTAATCTCTCCTCTCAATTATTTCGACTTATAGGGCGGCCCTTTCATATGTGCGGTTGGTCGGTGACATGTTTGATCTTGGTTGTTGCCCAAAGATGAAGCTCAAAGATGAGAATCCATTCAAGAACCTGGCTCTTTTTTCATCTGCTTTAGCTTGTTTTTCCCTGGGTCTGGTGAAGATATGGCCAGTTTGAATCATGGCGATGATCGTTAATATCTCATCACTGCAACCAAGGTCTACACTTGCTAGCAGCATCTTTAAGATCATAGTTGTTGCCCTTTCATATTATTTTAGACCGAAATTAAACAAAATAATTTCTTTAAGGAAAAAAAAAGTTGGGTCCTAAGTAGTTTCCGAACCCGACCGGGTTTATGCGAAGAAAAGGCAAAACCATATATATGCGCGAAGGAAACACTCGGGGGTCACGAGAGAGGGAAGAGTGCGAAGTGCAGTCCGGCTGCTCAATAGACGCTGAGACGCTCTCTTATCTTTCTTCTCTTGTTAACGGTGATATTATCGTCGCTCCCGCCGACTTCGCCAAGGGCTTCTACGTAAGTACCGTCCCTAATCTTCAATTTAACTAACGGGATAAATCGAACCGAGTTAGTTAAGAATTATGTTTTGTTATTGATTAATTTCCCCGCATTGGGAAGGAATCGCTTGATCAATTAATTTTTGAATATTCTGTGTTTTTTAATTTGATTCAGCGAATCTGGTGATCTTGCTCTGGTAGCTACTTTAAACGGAACAGTTCATTTAGTGGACACTAAACGAGGCGAAAGCAGATGGTCTTTTTCTATGGGAAAGCCAATTTATTCGTCTTTCACTCGTAATGACCCTGATTTTTATGTTGATGTTGGTGAAGATTGGAAACTCTATTTCCATCGCAAGGGCATTGGCAAAATGAAGGTAAGCATTTTGTGGTTCTACTAGTTAACATTGGTTGTCCTTGACGAAAACTGTTGTCCGACAAGATTATTATCTCTCTTTATTTGTAGGATATAATGAAGTCAACAACTCCTAATTGTTATTTTACTAATTTTCGCGGGTGAGAGTTGCTGACTTTGTTGTTCTATTATTAGTGAATAACTAAGAACACATCTTGTCATTTGCCCACATTCTGCTGCCATACATATGTATTTCGTTTGCAAATTAAGTTTGTATATTTGCAGTACGCTAATGTGATTTTTGTTCGCCAGAAACCTTCTATAGATGTTGGAGAGTTTATGAGAAGGATGCCGCATGTATGGGATGACGGTGCTCTTTTATTAGGCCATGAAAAAACTAGCGTGTTCTTTGTCGATGCCAAGTCTGGTGGAATGATTTGCAGTCATGAGTCAGATAATTCAGCATCTACATTAGGCTCAGGGCTTCCGATGAAGAAGAGTTTCGTATTTATGCGAATGGTTCGGAAGATTTGCTTTATGTAATGAGGACAGATTATGAGATATGGTATTATCCTCCAGATTCTAGAGATATTTTATGGCAAGTGGCATTTGCGGATGTTGAAGCTGAATTTCAATGTCAAGCGGTGGTGAGTGAAAATCATTTGAATTCAGAGTTAACTGCAGACTATGTTGGTGATGCTGGTTCCACCTTGCCATGTGGGACGGGGGCTTCTGTCCACCGGCTTCATGATGATGATTTGCTGGGGTTTCTCTCCGTGCAGGGTAAAGGAGGTGGATGGATGTCTTTGCCTCCTCCTTCCGGTTCGAATCCTTCATTAGGGCCACTGGACCTACAATTCCCCCCATTTCTTCTACGCAATGTGGAAACACCTCCACTTGCTTTGGAGCCAGCTGATAAAGGATTGAGATCACGTGTGCAGTCTTTCATTGCTTCGTTTATTGCCCTTTTCTTTACCATTGGCTTTCTGTTTTATTGTTCAAGACAGGATAAGTTGAATAAGCAGCATAAGACTTAATAGCCTTTGAATTTTGTAAATACAATGTTGGGTTATACAAGCACGACCTTACGCATTCCAAGTTCAAAAAGGATTAAAAAGAAGAAAAAATTGTGAAATTTTACCCGCAAGTAGCAACTGGTTTGTGAATTGTGACTTTTGACTTGTGACCGCCCAATTTTATAATTTGATTGAAGGCTTAATTGTTTAATTGGATCGGTTTGTAATAGCAAAACCAAAATTACTTGGACTGTAACCATGACTGAGACTATGATGCATCTAATTTTAAATTCATTCTTATCGTCCAAAGCAATTGAATGAGACCTGAATTCAATGATGTCTCATTCAATTATTTTTTTGTTATCAAAAAATTAAAAAAAAATAATAATTGAATGATTGGATCGTTTATTGCCCTTTTCTTTACGATTGGCTTTTCGTTTTATTGTTCAAGACGGAGTAGGTTGAATAAGCAGAGTAAGAATTAATAGCCTTTGAATTTTTGTAAATACAATGTTGGGTTGCATTCCAAGTTTGAAAATGGTTCAAAAAACAAATTGTGAAATAGTACCCGCAAGAAGCTATTGGTGTTGTGAGTTCATGAGTTGTGACTTTTGACTTGTGACGGCCCGATTTTATAATTTGATTGAAAGCTTATGGTTTACTTGGATCGGTTAGTAATAGCAAAACGAAAATTACCTGGACTGTGACCGTGACTGAGACTTTGATGCATCTAGTTTTAAATTCATTCTTATCTTCCAAAATAATTGAATGAGACATCATTGAATTCAAGTCCGTTCTCTGAGATTAATAACGTGTGAGATTAGTTAGAACTTAATAAGAAACCTACTTCTTCGGGAAATTATGTAGACAACTTTTTTTTTTGGGGAAAAAAAGGGATAATACGATAATCGGAAATTTTGATACTCAAATGCCTAAGGCTTGCTTTTGTTGGTAGACTCACAACATTCTATGAGAAGATGCAGACGATATTTTTATTTATTAGGGCACATCAAATGTACCATTAGATTTTATTTTTCAAAAAGGGTAAATGTTTATTTAGTTTTTATATCTTAACTTAAGTGTTTGATATTCTAATCCCTATATTTAAAAAATACCTCAAAACATCTCTATAATTAAATACGTTATATTCTTACCTTTATTTTGTCTTTCTTTTTACAATAATAACCTTTCAATAATATTCTTGATATTGATTTATTTCCCTATAAAAAGGTTAATTAGTAAATTAACCAATAAATATGAGTGTGAAAGAGTATTTTTTGTATATGTGCAATAATCTTACTAAAAATTATTTATAAATAAATTAATATAAGCAAATTTTAAGCAATGTTTAATATCCTTACAATCTTATTAATAATTATTTAAAAAAGTTAATTTTACCAAAAATTAATCCTACAAGTAAAGTAATTATATTAAAAAATTGTGCAAATTTTTATGTTACTTTTAAGATTAATTTGATAAACTATTATTTTTTATTTTTGTTAATATCCCAAGAATATTCAATATTATTGTAAGTTTATTATTGTAAAAGGAAAGAAAAAAATAAGGGTTGGAATATAACATATTAATAGTATGAGTGATTTGAGATAATTGTTTTTCTTAAATATAGGGATCAAATAGATGCTTAGCTCAAATATAAAGACTAAACGAATATTTACCATTTTTTAAAACCTACATGATGATAAAGTTAATAAATGGGTTAAAAAAAAAACCAACGAAGAATCAAGGCTGAGAAGAAGCATGCACAGTGGTGATCACAATGAGCCAAACTTTGAAAAGATTTGTATGTTAATTCGTGAAATATTAAGAGTTTACACTTTGAAGGTTTAAGTTTTTTTTTTCCAAAATAATAATAATAATAATAATTTTTTTTAAAAAAAAGATAGTTGGCAACATAATTGAACATTTCTCAAATATATCAGGCGCCATATATACATAGATATATATATATATATATATATATATATATATATATATATATATATATATATATATATATAGAGAGAGAGAGAGAGAGAGAGAGAGAGAGAGAGAGAAAACTGTTGATTAGAAATAAAGTCTTGAAAGCAACGTTATTAAGAAATTTTTAAATTTCTTACTGATTGTATATTCACCAAATATTTTGCAGTTACCTTCATTTAGTTTAACTAATTACTGTTGGTAGAACTGATGTGTTATATATTGTATTGTATATTTAGAATAAAATATTAGAATCTGATGATGGAGATTTCAGAAGCATATATATAGTTTTTCAATCAAGATCCTTTATTTTAATAAAGTTAGGGATAAGTTAAAAGATAAAATAAACATAGATTTCAATGCACCGTATTTTGTCATATAGTGTATTGAAATCTAATTTTTTTTGTCTTTTAACTAATATATGACTTTATTAAAGTTAGATATCTCTGATTGAAAAATCATTGATATATATATAGTAGTTTTTTGGTACGTGATCTTAAAGTGTGGGAAATGTTCAGGAAAACTTTAAAACCGTAGGGTTTAATAGTATTATAAAACAAAGCTTTAAAATCGTGCAGTTTTAAAGATTTCTTGAATGTTCCCGTACTTTAAAATTATGAATTAGAAACTTTTATATGTGTGTGTGTTTTATATATATTTTAAAACCCTAGCTAATGCCTTGTGAAATAAATAATGTTTGCAAGTCAATAAGCTTGATATATTACGTAAAACACACTGCTTGATCAAGAAATTTATTTTAAAATAACAAAATAACTGATGCTTCCTCAAGGTGAAACTATGTTTTTGTGGTTAATTAATGTTGCGCGTACGTAGACCCATTCAAACAAGTTTCCTCTTGAGAAAAAAAGACTTAATTAATTATACTAGTAGCTTAATTAAAGAAAATATCTCTCTAATGTTATCTTGATGCTGACTTTCGCAAGTTCATTAATATTGAAGAATTTTGGGGATTCTGGTTTTGGAGAAATTCTATTCTGAGTGTCTTTGATACGTCGTAACAAGTCAGATGCGTAAATGATTTTGATTATTTGGTCAAGGTAAATGATAGATGATGAATGTAAATTAATGAGACAAAATTGAGATCAGACTCAGATAATGAGACAAAATAGAGATCAGACTCAGCTATGTCCTAGTACTCCTGTGAATAAGAAATTTCCGACAAATCATATCTTATGGCCTCGAGACTGTCCCAAGTCGATTTTTATTTAAGGAGCTTTGCTATTAAGACAACAAGCTATTTTATTTTAGCTTATGCTATGCTAATTTTTGAACTTGGAAAGTTATAATGAAATATAAATAAGAATAAAAATACACGTCCTAAATTTTTTAATCCCAAATGTTGTGTTATTAAATGAGTGGTTGGTAATTCTTAACAAAATCTAAGTGAATTAATTGTATTATTTCACAAATTAATTTATGAATACCACATCATTTGAGATAATTTTTTGAGATAAAAAAATTGAAGATGCACTGCTCCATAAATAATAATATTTGATGGAAGAGACTGACTATTTATTTATACAAGTATTGAATACAAATAGTCAAATATTAAATTGAAGAGAGTAGATATACGTCTTTGATATATGGGTATATCTCGCATTTATACGGTGTAGATTTTCAAACTATATGCTAACAGATTTTTAATCTATGTTAAGTTTTTCAATTCAGACTTTTAATAGACCCCATATTTTATGGTATCCGAAGAGCGTAACAAATTTACAAGTGTATTATGTATACACACACACATGTAGACCAAATAAAAATGCTTTCTAAAACCAAACCGATCTCTCGAATTTAGATTGCTACCAATCCTTCGTAAATTAGTTAACAATTATTTGAGGTGTGCCAAAATTTGACTTCTAATTTTTTTTTCTTACCTTTTTAGATTTTTGTCATTTGCACTTCTCAATCAGTAATGAATTAATTTATATATGAGGTGGAAATTCAGTGGTGGAAAATGATCGAAATTCCCCTCCTGTTTTTAAAATCCTTTGAAACTCCTTAGTGTTAAAGTTTTAATGACCGAATTACTTTCTCTAAGAACAATTTGGTTTTTGAAAATCTGATAAATGTATGTTTTTGTTGAAAAATTGACGGACTAAATTTTTGAAAGACAAAATTAATTTTATCACCAAAGATTTTCAATGAATTTTAAAATTTAATAGGGATTTCAATCATTTCAAAAAAAAAAAAAGAATTTCGATCATTTTCCCAAATTCAGTGACGTAAGTGCAATGCATCGAGAGCATCCAAAAGGCTAAAGCTTTGCTGCTAAAGTGTTAAATGCGTTAGGAGGTGTATGTGATGAAATTTCCATGCAGCCAAAGTCTCCACAAGAATTTTTCTCTTGTTTCTATTACGGTATACTTTCCATGCAGAGACACAGTCAAGTACTTGCTTATTCTATAGGGCATTAATTGTGTAATTCATACTTTTCAAATCTTTTAACACTATATAAGAGCAAAAGCACTCCACGACTCCCTCATCAAAATATCAAAACCGTAGCTATTACTCAAATAAGCTTCAAAATGATGAGACTAAACAACCCAACAAAAAGTTTTTCCTCTTTCCCATTCTTTCTGATTCCTCTGATGATCTTATTCTTCTTGACTAACACAGCCACGTCAAAAAACACAACAATTCCAGTAAATGTGGGGTTAGTTCTTGACATAAATGGAGAAGATGGGAAGATAGCTCTGAGTTGCATCAACATGAGCCTCTCTGATTTTTATAACTCCAATTCTCACTACAAAACCAGGCTTCTGCTTAACACCAGGGATTCCAAAGGAGATGTTGTTGCTGCAGCTGCCGCAGGTACCCACTCATTATTCGCCATCTCTCGCTTCTTCTTAGTTGCGATTTATCTTACCATATTTCTATTTATTAAGCACTACCAATGTCCAAAAACGTGTATTTACTCAAGTTAAAATTCTCATAGGGAAAGATCAGCAAATTTAATCTCGTTGTAGTAAAAAATTTGTGTAAACTTTCGACATTTTCGTATCTTTTCCTCTTTTATTTCTAGAAATTCTTATTGATCAATGATGATGAATTTTTAAAAATGAGAAGGGAAACGATATTACTGAAACAATAAGGAGTTTTGATTGTTTTCCAAAGTCCATGTCCGGAGAATTCATGCGTGGTCCCTATATATAATAATTTTTTTTCCCTGCATTTGTCAGCCGATAGTGACATCCGTTAGAGTCCATAAATTAATTTAACCCAAAATGCTGATGTTTTGCCTCTCAAAATGTCGGGTTTGAATTAGGGGTGGGCGTTCGGATCGGGTTAACCGGTAAAACCCGAACGGATTCAAAGTTTCAACCTGTTTGGGTTAAAATTCGGTTTGGCTTCAACCCGAACCGAATTTTTAACCCGTTCGGGTTGAAGCTTTTTTTTTTTTAAAGATTCAGCTTTTTAAAATTAAAAAATATATACATTAAACAAAAAAAATCCCTATGATGGTGGTTAATTATTACTAATTTGGAGATGTTGTGTTGAGTATTGATGGTGTTGGAGATGGATTATTAGCCTTGTTTGTCATGTGGAGATGTTTAATCATGCTTGCCATTTGCCATTTTAATTTTTAGATTTGTAATTTTTGTAGCTTTATTGTACTTGACTACATGTTTTATGTTTTGTTAACTTTAAAAAGACTTGTTGAAATGTTATTAAGGATGATTTGTGGTTGATATTTGTTGTTAAGGATGTTTGGAATTGAGATTTTTAGATTTTAAGTGGTTGTTGTTAGAATTTTTAGATTAAATTGTTCCTTAAGGATGTTTGGAATATTTGGAATTGAGAGTTTTAAATTGTTGAAATGTTATTAAGGATGATTTGTGGTTGATATTTGTTATTAAGGATGTTTGGAATTGAGATTTTTGGATTTTAAGTGGTTGTTATAATTTTTGGATTAAATTGTTCCTTAAGGATGTTTGAAATTGAGATTTTTAAATTGTTGAAATGTTATTAAGGATGATTTGTAGTTGATATTTGTTGTTAAGAATGTTTGGAATTGAGATTTTTGGATTTTAAGTGGTTGTTGTTAGAATTTTTAGATTAAATTGTTCCAACCCATTCTAACCCGAACTAACCCAAATTATTCTAACCCAAACTAACCCGAATTATCAACCCAATCCGATTCGAATTGCCAACCCAAACCGAACCGAACCGAATTAAATTCGGTTCGGTTTGATTCAGGTTGGCGTTTTTAACCCGATTAGGTTCACTTCTCCAACCCGAACGGGTTGAAACCCAAACTGAAACCCGAACAACCCGAACCGAAACCCGATTTGCCCACCCCTAGTTTGAATATGAAAAGAGGTAAATGAAAAAATTAGAGGACTCGGTAAAAAGTAGGAATGTCAATGGGTACCACTTGTTGTAGGTTTATTATTATTAAATTTGCATCAACAAAAAATTTACATTATCAATAAATTATCAAACCCACTTGTAAGCCGCAGTAGCTTTATTTTTTCAAAAAACTCACCCAGTATAAATTTTAACAATTATTAAACTCACCCGCAACTTACAGCAAAAAAGCAACCTACAGCAAATTTTTTGCAAGGTTTTTTATTTAAAACAAAAATATCAAAAAATATTTTAATAATACATAAAAATTTAAATTATATAATTCAAACTATAAATTTAAAACAATTAACTTAAAAAATCTGTATACAATACTCAATTCTAGATTTTATCAACGTAAGTACGAAATTAAAATTTTAAGATTAAAACAAATACATAAAATATATTAATCTAATACAAAATATTTCCGTTGTAGGCAAATCACAATCACTAATATCAATGTCTTACTCCATCTTTTAATCAATATACAAGTATTATAAATAGTATCAACAAATAAATTTTGTACAATTACTGATTAGAATAAATAAACAAACAAACAGAAACCCGACTCTAGTAAGCAATCATTAGGTTCATGTCATTAAAGCAAAACAAACAAAATTGATTAAATTAAAATAAAAGATCAGTAATATTAAACATGAAAATTATAAAATTTCTAATAATACACACACACACACACATGTATGTACGTATGTACGTATGTATATACACACACGTATGTACGCGCACGCACACACACTCTAGTGCGAGTGTCCTTATTTTTTTTAAATGCGGACACGCTGTTAAATCATGCAGTTTAATAGCATGTACACTGACACTATTAAACCACACCATTTAATAGCTCTCCGAATGAAAAAAAATGAGAGCACCTCTAGTGAAGAAGAACTATATATATAGTTAGTGTAGAAAACTAACAAAACATACGGTTTAACAGCGTGTTCGCAATCGAAAAAAAAAAAAAGAGAACGCCTATATATATATAGTGAGATGGGTTAGGTTTAGGAATTAGAAACTTTAACTTACATATATTTATGACTAAAATTTTAATGTAATTTTTATGATTAAAATTTAAAATATAAATAATTAAAATAAAGAATATAGGTTAACAGATACACAAGTTGGTATCTGGCGAATTTTTTCTCAATATTAAACCCACCTGCAACCCGCAACGAGTTTAAGTTTAAAATACCAAACCTGTCAGTTGGTGGGTTTTTGTGGGTTTACGGGTTGCGGGTAATTTTGTCATCCCCAATAAAAAGTATTTAGAAATAGTTTAGTTTGAAGAGAAGAAAGAAAAACAAAATCATCAAAAATCAATAACTAGAATCTTCTTTTTTATCTTAGCTCTCTCGAGCTTTTGAAAATCTCATGTCACATTATTATTACAATAACAATGTAAGTAGGTATAAAGTGCCCCCAAGGGCGTGATCGAGTTGGTTGTAGTGCA
Source organism: Citrus x clementina (assembly GCF_000493195.1). Lineage (NCBI taxonomy): Eukaryota > Viridiplantae > Streptophyta > Magnoliopsida > Sapindales > Rutaceae > Citrus > Citrus x clementina. The sequence continues at coordinate 683,505 of NW_006263303.1, read as the reverse complement.
GCTGTAGCCTTTACCAAAAATCCGGGTTCGATTCTTGGGGGTGGTAAGGGGGGTAAAAATTATATTTGGGCTTGCCCACCTCCCCTTACCTTAAAAAAAAAAGAGAGTAGGTTTAAAGTTTATTTACTTTTATATTTTTATGGTTGATAATCATCATACATTCCACTTCATATTTTATTTTTATTAGGAAAAGTTCATAAATAAAGGAGAGGATTGATCCCGGTGCATAATTCACAACTCATAAGGCATATCACTTTGAGCTATGTTTGGCATACGGGATTGGATTGGACTAAATTGGATTAAATTAGATTTGATTAAGTTAAATTATATTATATAGTCTTATGTTTGGTACAATACCAGATTAGACTATATTAAATTATATTTAGATAATATTAAATAGCATTTAAGTTGATATTTAAATATAAATATCAATTATTCATGAAATTTTTTAATCATAATTAAAATAAATTAAAAAAGCAATTAGTAAGAAAATTAAATATATTGTAAATAAGTTTGTGGGTAGTCACAATATAATAATCAAATAAAAATGCATAAAACAATCTAAATATTTAATTAATTTTTACCAAATATTTAAAAATATTATCTAAAATCAATTAATTAATGGTATTATTATTTCATGATTATTTTTAATATTATATTAGTGATTATTAAATTTAGTAAAATCAAATAATGCAATAAATTATTAAATGATTAATTTTATTGATAAATTATTAAATATACAAGTAATGAAAAATTAATCTCAAGAGTTAGTAGAAGTCAAAGTACCAATTTAATAAATTCATGATAATAAATAAAAATAAATTTTATGTAAATCATAAATAAAAAATTAAAGAATTAAATAAATGGTTAATTAATTAATATTAGGTGTAATAAAGTCTCATGAATGGACAATTTTTTTTTCTTTAAATCTTATCCCATCTAAACCCATTTGTAAATCAATAATATTAGTCCTATGATTTTAGGAATAAATTCAAATTTAGTCCCCTTAATCTAGTCCAATTAAGCTTGCCAATCATGAGATAAATATTTAATCTCAAAATTAATCCAATCCTATACTTAATCCTATCATCCAAAAGTGGCAGAGTTTTATCTGAAAGTTCAAGTTCGTAGCTTTTAATTTGTCTGTACACGAGGATTTTTTATTCAAGATGGAGGCCAAATTATAAGTTTTGACAAATGTGGAATGCTTATCTTTCGACAAAAGCACAGAGATTTATAATATAACTGAACAAAAATTGTCCTTTATATAATGATGTTAGGTGTACAGAGTTTGTATTTCGAGTGATGTAGCATATGGCTTTAACAAAAATATCAAACTCTGTAAAATAATGTTTTGTAAGGGAGAAGGAATTTGCCAGTAATTTTACATATCTTTCTTTCTAGATTTATTTTTATTTTATTAATTAATTTATTATTATTATTTTTTTGGGATGAAAAATGAATCACAATTTTCTTTGGTCAATTCACAGCTCTGGACTTGCTAAACAATGTACAAGTACAAGCCATACTGGGACCAGAAAAATCCATGCAGACCAACTTTATAATTCAACTAGGCAACAAATCACAAGTGCCCATTTTATCATTTTCCGCAACAAGTCCTTCGCTTACTTCCATTAGGAGTCCATACTTCTTTAGAGGTTCCCTAAATGACTCATCTCAAGCTGGTGCCATAACTGCAATAATCAAAGCCTTTGGTTGGAGAGAAGTGGTGCCCATTTATGTAGACAATCAATACGGAGAAGAAATGATTCCTTCTCTAACTGACGCCCTTCAAGCCATTGACACTCGGGTGCCATATAGAAGTGTCATTTCTCCCTTGGCTACTGACGATCAAATTGAAAAAGAGCTCTACAAACTATTCACAATGCAAACCAGAGTGTTCATTTTGCATATGTTGCCTTCCCTTGGCTCTAGGATTTTTGAGAAAGCAAACGAAATTGGTTTGATGAATAAAGGCTGTGTGTGGATCATGACCGATGGCATGACAAATTTGTTAAGAACATTGGAGCCTTCAGTGATTGATTCAATGCAAGGAGTGATAGGTGTGGGACCTCATGTTCCGAAAACAAAGGCACTCGAAAATTTTAGAGTTCGATGGAAAAGAAATTTTTTGCAGGAGAATCCGTCTATTGTTGATGTTGAATTGAACATTTTTGGGTTATTAGCTTATGATGCTACAAGGGCACTGGCCGAGGCAGTTGAGAAAGCCGGTATCACAAGTTTTGGCTTTGATAAGACTAATGTTTCTCGCAATGCAACTGATCTTGAAGCTTTTGGTATCTCTCAGAATGGTCCAAAACTTCTCCAAGCTTTATCAAGTGCAAGATTCAAAGGGCTTACAGGGGACTACATTTTTGTTGATGGGCAGTTACAATCTTCAGCTTTTGAGATTATTAATGTCAATAATGGAGCAAGAGGGGTTGGATTTTGGACCCCAGAAAAAGGACTAACGCAGAAACTGAGTTCAAATTCGACTACAAAATCCAAGCTTAAACCTATCATATGGCCAGGGGATTCTACTTCTGATCCAAAGGGATGGGAGGTTCCTACAAATGAGAAGAAGCTACGCATTGGAGTGCCCGTAAAGAAAGGCTTTAGTGATTTTGTGAACGTGACAATTGATCCAAAAACTCAAGAACCAACTTCTGTGACTGGATATTGTGTAGATGTGTTTAAAGCTGTAATTCAGGAATTGCCATATGCTGTCGCTTATGATTTTGTCCCCTATGGACAGCCTGATGGCAGCAGTTCAGGTTCATACAATGATTTGGTCTACCAAGTATTTCTCGGGGTAAAAAATTCATCTCTTAATGCTAATTAGAATAGTACTAGTCACATCTTAATTATGTAACGTAAAAGCCGGTTACTTTTTTTTTGGGTGATTTTGAACAGGAATTTGATGCTGTGGTGGGAGATATAACAATTGTGTTTAATAGATCAAATTATGTAGATTTCACACTGCCTTATACAGAATCTGGAGTATCCATGATTGTGCCGATCAAAGATAGCAAGAAGAGAAATGCATGGGTGTTCTTGCAGCCATTAACATGGGACCTTTGGGTGACATGTTTCTGTTTTTTCATTTTCATTGGATTTGTAGTGTGGGTTCTTGAACACAGAGTAAACGAAGATTTTCGTGGCCCTGCTGGGCAACAAGTTGGCACAAGCTTCTGGTTCTCATTCTCAACAATGGTCTTTTCACAACGTAATAAATGTTCCATCAACTTTCTTGACTTCTGTTAGATACTAATGCATTCACATTCACCATGCAAGGCATTACATTGAGGTTTTTTCTTCAACTTTTACGTATACAGGGGAGAGAGTGATAAGCAACTTAGCCAGAATTGTGGTGATTGTATGGTGTTTTGTTGTGCTCATTCTCACTCAAAGCTACACAGCCAGCTTGACTTCGCTACTCACTGTGCAGCAACTGCAGCCAACAATTACTGATGTCAAAATGCTGATAAAGAGAGGGGACAATGTTGGATACCAGAAGGGTTCATTTGTTCTTGGAATCCTGAAACAATTAGGCTTTGATGAGAGGAAACTTGTAGTGTATAATTCTCCTGAAGATTGTCATGAACTTTTCCAAAAAGGCAGTGTAAATGGCGGCATTGCAGCAGCATTTGATGAAATTCCCTACATGAAGTTGCTTATTGGACAATATTGCTCCAAATATGCCATGATTGAACCAAAATTTAAAACAGCTGGGTTTGGTTTTGTAAGTTCTCGAACTTTCTTCTTGCGTCATGGCTTTTAAGTTTAGTCCATAGCTATTTGTAATAAAATGTCTAACTACCAAGAATGGATGGATGGGTGGTTGATAAACATCAACTGCCAGTAAAAGAGGGCATTCGTCAAACACTTAAGCTGTCGTGCTTTCTCAATTAAGCAAAAGCACATCAATTGCAATCTTTTCTTAATATCTCATGCTGATTTTCTTTTGTTTGGTGATTTGCAGGTCTTCCCATTACATTCCCCTCTAGTACATGATGTTTCGAAGGCAATCTTAAATGTGACTGAAGGGGATAAAATGAAGGAAATTGAAGATGCATGGTTCAAGAAACATTCTAGCTGCCCAGATGCAAGTACCGTTGTGTCTTCTCGCAGCCTTGGCCTTAACAGTTTCTGGGGTCTGTTTCTCATAGCTGGCGTTGCTGCAATCTTAGCTCTCATAATATTCATGGCTGTTTTTATCCATCAGCACTGGAATGTCTTGAAGAATTCGGAATCATCATTCTTGTCAAGAATTCGCTTTTTTCTCAAAATATTTGTTTCAAGAGACCTCAGTGCACATATTTTCAAAGACAAAGGTGGCATGCAAGTTCATAGTATGGATGCAACTGAAGCCTCTCCAGGCAGTTGCTACCCAGCCAGTCCTTCAAGCTACTCACAGCATGCAGATTCCCACTTTTGTTTCTGTGGAGAGCAAGGAACACCCAGAACTGAGTATGGTAATTCGAATCATAATCCAAATAGTCAAGCTCAAGCACCTCTAGAGATAGTGTCTGCCGTTGAGCTCACTATCCCAGATCAAGAAATAGCAACCCCAAGTAGTTCGTGAAAACAACTAATGCAGTTATAAATAACATAGCTACAGACCATAGTACATCGATAGTTAGTCTCTAGAAGGGATGTTCTCATGGAAGAAATTCAGACCTGGAATGGGACCATAGACACAGATTAAAAAAATAAGCACATCCAGGGAAAAAATTATATACATTGGTTTAGCAGTAGATAGCTTGTAACTGAAGGCAAAGAGAACTGTTAACGAAGCTCATGTTTTTTTAAATTTGCCCGCTTGGCTTTGTTATATTAAATTATAACAAAAATTCAAGTGAGTGCTCTTGCTATTGGTGGAAATTTTACGGATTCATTGTGAGCATATAACCCTGAATATCAGATAAGAAACCCAGTAGGGGTGAGAGATTTCGGTTCAGTTCGTTTTGTTGATTTCCTTGGTGTTGGTTCATTTTTTAAAATTCGAATCAAAACTGATTGGTTAGGAAAATTCTGAAATGAAATAGAACTGACCCCCGAACAGGTATGGTTCGGTTCGGTATCCTAACCATATCTTTTGTACACAGGCATAGATTTACAAGAGAAATATGTCATGGAAAATATTGTTCAATAGCTAGACTCATTCAAATAATAATAATTACTTCCTCCACAGACCAAAATAAAACCTAGTATTTGGAAATATTAATTACTTTAATTAATTTTAGTTAAAGACCGAGAAATTGATGTTTGGACACTGAGAAAATGAAAGAAAATGCTAAAGATGAATCGGGAACTATATTCCAGGACTTTCTAATTCATTTTGTTGTTGCACAATACACTGAGAATAAAATGTACATGAGGTTTTATATATACAAGATTGCTGAGCTGTTATTCAACTCATTTTTAACTAATATAACAGATTATATTAGCTTATAAACTAACTGGTACATGCATGAGTCGCTGTGTAACCGTCTTATGCCAGCTGGCACTCCATGTCATCAATTCGCATCTGTTGACTGCAGCTGCTAGAATCCTCCGCTCTGCTGTCCACGTTGCTGAAGATTTTGACGCTGACTAGGAAATATTAATTACTTACTTTAATTAATTTTAATGCTGATTATGGCAAGGTTATTGCAAAATTAAAGTTGTTTTTGTTGGATCATAAACTTGATCCAAGATAAATAAATTCAAACCTAACTCATGGAAGGTTCCATAAGTAGGTATGGTTGGTGAAGTTTGAATTATTTGTGTTAGGTGTGGTAGGCTTGGTAGGTGAAGATAAATGGTTATTAATTTCTTGTAATTTCTTATTTGAATGGTTTAGATTTCTTCTCATGTACTATAAATACCCCTTGTGTCATTTGGTTATGCATAAAGTGAAGTAACAAAATCTCTAAGTTGTAGAGAGTGAAAAATAAGAGTTGTAATTGGTGAGAAGTGTTAAAGAAATAAAATAGTGTGTTTTTTGAGTGTTTACTTTGTTGATTCTCTAATAAAGTGGTATCATATAGCATATCAAAGCAAAGATCTCAACGAGAGGAACGTGACGCCGCAAAAATCATCCCGATCGGAGACTGAACGCGCCTACACTCGTTGTCGGAAGTTTTTTGTTCTGAAGCTGAGTTGACTCACCGAGTTAAACCAAGCTTAACCGAACCGAACTAAGCTTAACCGAATCAAGTCGAACCGAGCCAGCTCGAGCCAAACCAAGCTGGATCGAACCAAGTCAACTAAGCTGACGTTGACTGTTGATTGCCGTTAACCATTAACTGAAAGTTGACTCGAGTCCCTCCCAAGATTTTTTGATATGCCGAATCCACCTGTGCATTCAGAATCTTAAAATTCTCACTCAATTTGTGAGTTATCGCAAATTGTGGTATAATTTCATTTCAAGTTCCACAATTAAAGAGAAGTAAGTTTGACAACTGAAGTATTAAAATGAAGGCTCTATTGGGTGCACATGACGTATAAGATGTCGTGGAGAAAGGCTTTATTGTGCTAGAAAATGAAGCCACTTTAACTGTGGCGCAGAAGGAAAATTTAAAAGACTTGAAGAAGAAAGAGAATAAAGCAAAGTATCTCATCTTTCAATCATTAGATGAAGATACTTTTGAAAAGATTGTTGGTGCAACCTCATCAAAAGAAGTATTGGAGAAACTAGAGACTTTGAGTTCGTATCCAAAAATTACGAAGAGAATTTGAGTCCTTACACATGAAGTCATTGGAGTCAATTTTTGACTACTTTACACAGGTTGTGATCGTTTCCAATGAATTAAAAAGAAATGGCAATGAGTTAAAATAGGTAAGGATAATTGAAAAGATACTTCGATCAGTAGACTCGAAGTTTGACCATATTGTTGTGACAATTGAGGAAACCAAAGATATGATGGATATGATGATCGAGCAACTTCAAAGAAGGTCGCAAGCCTATGAAGAAAAATTAAAAAAGAAGTAAGGAATCAAAGAACAACTTCTCAAGATGGAAGTCAATCCAAAAAAAGAAAAGAAAGCTCTGACAACAAGAGAATGCATTATGTCTGAGGTAGAGGTAGAGGTCGAGGTCGAGGACAAGGTAGAGGTCGTGGTCATGGATGAGGTTGGAATTTCAACAACAACAACTCCAATTATGCCAAAGGAGAAAGCTCAACTAGAGGAAATCCAAGATCGAGGTAAAAATCTCAAGTACAATGTTATAATTGTAAAAAATTTAGGCATTAATGCTTCAGAATGTAGAGCTCCAACTACTAAAATTGATGAGAGAGTGAATTATGTTGAAGAGAAAAATAGTGAAAATAGCACCCTTTTACTAACACGTAATGACATAAGTGGAGGTCAAGAAAATACATGGTATCTTGATATAGGTGCTAGCAATCATATGAGCGGAAATAGAAATATGTTTGTGGAACTAAATGAATTTGTAGGTGGTAGTATGGCTTTTGGAAATGATTCAAAAGTACCAGTGAAGGATAAAAGTAATATTCTTTTTCGTGCAAAAGATGGTAGTCACCAAATAATTTTGAATGTTTACTATGTGCCCAATATGAAAAGTAACATCCTTAGTTTGGGTCAACTCTTGGAAAAAAATGTTATGATATTCACTTAAAAGATTGTAGTCTTTTCCTAAGAGATGACAAATGAAATTTAATTACAAAGGTGAAAATATCGAAGAATAGAATATTTCCTTTAAATATTCAAAATGATGTTACAAAATGTCTCAAAGCCAGTCACAAAGATCCATTATAGACTTGACATCTTCGATATAGGCATCTCAACTTTGGAGGACTGGAGCTATTATCCAAAAAGAATATGGTGAAAGGCTTACCATACATCAATCACCCTGATCAACTTTGTGAAGGATGTTTAATTGGCAAGTAGTTCAAAAAGAGCTTTCCAAAGGAGTTAAACTCAAGAGCTCATAAGCCACTCGAGCTCATTCATACTGATGTGTGCGGTCGATTCAAGCCAAGCTCCCTCGGTGAAAGTAACTACTTTATTCTCTTTATAGATGATTTTTTAAGAAAAACTTGGGTGTATTTTTTGAAGTAGAAATCAGAAGTCTTTGAAGCTTTCACGAAGTTTAAATCTGCAGTGGAAAAAAAATGGATACCAGATTAAAGCCATGAGATCTGATCGAGGTGGAGAGTTCACTTTCAAAGAATTCATACAGTTTTGTGAAGTAAATGGAATTCGACGACCTTTGACAGTTCCAAGATCCCTTCAACAAAATAGTATTGTAGAAAGGAAGAACAGAACCATCATCAACATAACAAGAAGCATGCTTAAGAGTAAGATGCTACCTAAAGAATTTTGGGCTGAAACTGTTGCATGTGCAGTCTACTTATCCAATCGATCTTCAACAAGAAGTGTGTGAGGCAAAACGCCACAAGAAACTTGAAGTGGACAAAAGCTCAACATCACCCATTAAAGAGTTTTCAGAAGCATTGCCCATGTACATGTACCAGACGAAAGTAGAGCCAAACTAGATGACAAAAGTGAGAAGTTCATCTTCATCGACTATAACAACAACTCCAAAGGATACAAGCTTTACAATCCAAACAACGGAAAGATCTTGATCAGTTGAGATGTAGTTTTTTTTTATAAAGAAAGAGAATGAGATTTTGCCTCTAGTGTAGATGACTTCAACTTCTTTCCTATTGAAAAAGATGATTATACAAAGATAAAATAAGTAGAAGAACAACAAGAGCCAGCTATTCCACCTATCTCACCAGCATCAATCATATGTGGAGATTCACCGCCATCTTTCTTAAATGAAAGAACTGAAGAAGGTACGATGAGTCTTTAAGATCTCTATGAGGTAACTGAGAGATATGATAATCTCACTCTTTTTTGCGTCTTTGTTGATTATAAGCCAGTCAACTTCTAAGAAGATGCACTAAATTGCAATAGATAAAGAAATCAAAGTCATTGTGAAGAATGATACTTAGGAGCTTACTACTCTTCCCAAAGGTCAAGGCGATCGGTGTCAAATGAGTGTACAAAACGAAAAGGAATGCGAAGGGAGAAATTGAAAGGCACAAAGCAAAACTAATTGCAAAAGGCTATAGTCAAAAGGTTAGCATAGACTACGACGAGGTATTTGCTTCTGTAGCACAACTTGAAACTATTAGACTTATTCTTTATTTGGCTGCTCAGAACAAATGGAAGATTTTTCAAATGGACGTGAAGTCTGCTTTCTTGAATGGATTCCTTGAAGAAGAAGTTTACATCAAACAACCATTAGGCTATGTGGTGAAAGGACATGAAAAAAAAGTTTTGAGATTGAAAAAAACTCTTTATGGGTTAAAGCAAGCACCAAGGGCATAGAATAGCAGAATTGACAAATATTTTCAAGAGAACGACTTCACCAAATGCCCATATGAACATACTCTCTATATCAAAGAAAAAGATGGAGACATTTTAATTATGTGCTTGTATGTAGATGATCTCATCTTCACTGGAAGTGATCCAAGCTTATTTGAAGAGTTCAAGAGAGTGATGATCAAAGAGTTCGAGATGACTGACATCGGACTGATGGCATATTACCTCGGTATTGAAGTCAAGTAAAAGGAAGAAGGCATATTTATCTCCCAAGAAAGCTATGCAAAAGAGAATCTCAAAAAGTTCAAGATGAATGATTGCAAGCCTGTAAGCACGCTAGTGGAATGCAGAGTCAAGTTATTCAAACATGATGAAGGCGAAGATATAGATCTAACATTCTTTAAAATTTTGGTTGGAAGCCTACGTTATTTGACATGCACAAGACCAGATATCTTTTATACTGTTGGACTTGTGAATCGATATATGGAGAATTCAAAGATGACTTATTTTAAAGCTGTAAAAAGAATCATTCACTAAATCAAAGGTACAATTAATTTCGACTTGTTATAATCATTTTTTAATTACTACAAGCTTGTTGGATATAGTGATAGCAATTGAGGAGGAGATGTAGATGATCGAAAGAGCACCACATGATTTGTGTTATTTATGGGAGATATTGCTTTCACATAGATGTCAAAGAAGCAACCAATTGTCACATTATCCACCTGTGAAATTGTGCATGTAGTTGCCACATCAAGTGTTTGTCATGCAATTTGGCTAAGAACTTTGCTGAAAAAGTTGGGTTTGCCACAAGAAGAGCCAAACGAGATTTATGTTGATAACAAATCAACAATTGCCCTATCCAAGAATCCAATCTTTCATGATCGAAGCAAACACATAGATACTCGCTATCATTTCATAAGAGAGTGTATTGCAAGAAAAGAAGTGCAAATCAAGTATGTAAAATCACAAGATCAAGCAGCTGATATCTTCACCAAGCCGCTCAAGAAGAAGACTTTGTAAAATTCAGAAGTTTGCTTGGTGTCCCATGATCAAGTTTAAGGGGGGTGTTGGATCATAAACTTGATCCAAGATTAATAAATTTAAGCCCAACTTATAGAAGGTTTTATGAGTAAATATGGTTGGTGAGGTTTGAATTATTTGTGTTAGGTGCGGTAAATTTTGGTAGGTGAAGAGGAATGGTTATTAATTTTTTGTAATTTCTTATTTGAATGGTTTACATTTCTTCTCATGTACTATAAATAACCCTTGTGTCATTGGATTATGCATCAAGTGAAGTAACAAAATCTCTAAGTTGTAGAGAGTGAAAAAGAAGAGTTGTAGTTGGTGAGGAGTGTGGTTAAAGAAATAAAATAGTGTGTTTTTTTAGTGTTTACTTTGTTGATTCTCCAATAGTTTTTGTGGCTTTGATACGTTGCATGAAGCAAAAGATGTACGGATTTTTCTTGTGACTTTTTCTTTTTGAAACATATACGGTTTGATTTGGTCAAGGTAAACAGCAGATCATGAAATGAGACAAAAATGACGAAATCTTAGAGTTAGCAGAGTATGACAATATCGGACTCAGACATGTCCCACTCCATTATTGAGTTTAAAGAATGGATTGAGGAGCTTTAGACAAATCATATCCTTGAGCTTTGAGATAACTAGTCCAGAATTCTATATGTTAAGGAGATTTTGCTAGAAAGCTATTTAGGTGTATCTCATGCCACGGATGTACAAGATGTATGAGAATGTAGAGTTCAGACGTGGTGTGGATCCGAATATTTATAATTTTACGTATCTTTTTAAGATGAACAACTACTAATTCTAAACCAGCAAATACAAAGTTGAGACCTTTTGCTCCTTTCCAATTCCACACGACAAGTTTTGGCCAAATGACCCCCAAATATGATTCATACTCATATTATTTGTGCTCGTATATCAATCAATTATTTAAAAAAAAAAAATCTCAACACGCATAGCATGGAATCAATGGAAATGAGGCAATACAACAATACCCAAAACTCTTTCCACTCCTAGATACACATGTAATCGATGTATGTGAAACGACCAATTTGTGATATTTTGTCATATCAGCGACATACTATACAAACAAGAGCTATCCGTCATCAAAAGTATCAAACCTTATTACTAATTAAAAGCTTCAAAATGATGAGACTAAACAACCCAACAAACCTTTTCTCCTCTATCATTCATTCTAATTCCTCAAATTACCTTAAGGTGGTGTTTGGTTGGGAGGAGTGAATGGAGGAGAGGAAAGAAATTAAAATTCTCTTTTTATTTTCTTTGTTTGGTTTGAAAAAATATATAAGAATTTAATTTCCATTAGAATTTATGTATCTATCATAATGTAGAATTTGAATTCCACACCAAGTAGTGAAGAACTTAAAATCCTCTTATGTTAGAAACTAAAATTTTCAAAATTACCCTTCAACTTTTTAACTTGTTTGATGCCATTAATAGTTATTATTTATAATTTTATTTTATTAATTTAATATTATAAATTAACCTCCACTGGAAAGTCGCCGGACCTTCGTCGCCGGCCACCGGACCGTCATTATATTATATTATATATATATATATATATATTATTACTAATATAAATAGTTTAATATTTAAGGTAAATGATGAATTTCCCTAAAGAAAAAAAATTATAATTCATTTTCTTATCAAATTTTATATCAAACCAAATAACAAAATTTAATTGCACTACTTTTCTCTATTCTTTTCTTCTCCCTTCCTCTTCATTCCACTCTTTTCCTCTCCTCTCTTTTCTTCAACCTAAGTTTATCCTTCTTCACTAACACAGCCATGTCTCAGAGCACAACAGTTCCAGTTAATGTGGGGTTGGTTCTTAACATAAATGGAGAAGTTGAGAAGCTAGCTTTGAGTTGCATTAACATGAGCCTTTCAGATTTTTACACCTATTAGTTTATTAATAGGTATCCCTGCAAATTGTTACACCTATTATTTTATTAATTTTCGTGAGTGAGAGTTGCTGACTTTGTCATTTTATTATTTATGACTAACTAAGAACACATCTTGTCATTTGCCACATTCTGCTACCATATGTACTTTGTCTGCAAGTTAAGTTTGTATATTTGCATTACGCTAGTGTGATTTTTTTGTTTAGCAGAAACCTTCTATAGATGTTGAAGAGTTTATGAGAAAGATGCCATATGTATGGGATGACGGTGCACTTTTATTAGGCTATGAAAAAACTAGCGTGTTCTTTGTCGATGCCAAGTCGGGTACAACGATTTGCAGCCATGGGTAAGATAATTCAGCATCTACGTTAGGCTCAGGGCTTCCGTGCGATGAAGAAGAGTTTCATATTTATGCGAATGGTTCTGCAGATTTGCTTTATGTAACGAGGACAGATTATGAGATATGGTATTATCCTCCAGATTCTAGAGATATTTTATGGCAAGTGGCATTTGCGGATGTTGAAGCTGAATTTCAATGTCAAGCAGTGGTGGTGAGTATCTGTAACATATGTGAAGATGAATAAAAGTGAGGCGGTTAAAAGTTAATAAAAGCAAAAGAATAAGCTGGAAACAAGGGAAACATATGCGCGTGTGACAGAGTGAGAGAGAGAAGTTGTCAACCCGACCCTAAAACCCGACCCGAAACCTGCGACCTTGACCCAGTCGTAACTTCCATTTTCCGCCACCGTTTCGGCCGAGCTTGGTACCAATCTGAAGCTTAGGAGCCGGCCAGTGTTCCCTTGCCATCCTCACCACTGAAAACAACTAGAACGCCGGCGACCAAAGCACCCGCGACTATTTCGCTTTGCTACGCCGGGATTTTCGCCGGTTTTGGGTGACACCACCAGTTGGATTTTGTTCCCCACGACTCCCTCTTCCATTTCCGACCATCCAATGCCGCCGGGGACATTGTTTTGCCATTGATCGGCCGTTGAAAGACTTATGACTTTGGGAGCTCCATCCAGAGCCATTGCCACACGTGGGAGGTCACCACCACCACCGTTGGACTTAGTGTGGCCAGAACTTTCAGACTTGAGCTTTCCGGTCAGCGTTGACCAAATTCCGTTGACCGTTGACCGGCGAGGGCATTTCGGTAATTTCACACTCTGAGGGTAATTTTGTAATTTCTAAGCCCGTGGATAATTTAGTAATTCCTAGAATTGAGGATTAGGTGTAATTACAATTTCGAGGGTAATTCGGTGATTTACGATTTTAGAGTATTTTAACGATTTACAGATTCAAGGGCATTTTAGTAAGTTTATCGACACGGGAGTTGTAAATTATGAATAAATGTTCGTTTCGAGTTTATTGCATAAATTTAGTCCTAATTCCGATTTGCGGAAAATAATTATGTCGTTTCCTTGATTTAGGAGGATCCGCGAGCAAGAACCGGTCCACGGATGTGGACGATAACCGAGCGTGAACACCGTCACTGTGAGTGGAATATACAAAATCTATTTTCATAGTTAATTATGATAGTAAAGCATGTTTGCGAAATAAGTATTTTAAATGTTGTGATTTAATGATTTCCTCGAAATGGATTTTATTCACACGTTGATATTATATTAAAATGTTTGGTCAATGGTTTTCCGTGTCAACTTTGAATGAAATATGATAGTATTTTAAAGATGAGAAAAGTGGGTTTTAGATGTGATAATGAAAAGAAATGTATGATTTAAAGTATGATTAGAATATACATGAACATGAGTATAATGATTGTTTTTAAAATCATTGGATAATACCCTTCCCCTCCAAATACAGTGATACAGATGAAATGAGATGAGATGAGATGAGATGAGAGGCCTTTGAGGCCTGTCTGAACACACATAGAGGCTTTGGGCCGTGTGTTTGGGCATTTCTGCCTTTTGGGTGCATTTGCATGTGGTATGATGATTACAGAGATACATATATGAGATACAGACAAATATTAAGATACAGATGATATAGATGATACAGATGAGATATAAGCCTTTGGGGCCCGTCTGAGTGCACACAGAGGCTTTGGGCCGTGTGCTTGGGTGCTTTTGTCAATTAAGGACTAGATTATGCATGCACATATATGATGAGATATGAGATAGTATTTCCCTATCTATCCGTGTAGCTTTGGGGTGTGACAATATCCATATAGTACGTCATTGCCCGTCCGTTGAGGTTTGTATATGATAAGATTATTCTCCTAGGTACTTGTTTATTGATGATTTTCATTCTTGTGTATTCTATATGATATTGTGATATGATTTCCATGATTATTACGTATGATCGTTATATATGCTTTTCATGGTTAGTAATCTGGTTTAAATGTTAATTGATTTATTACTAGTTTCTCGCTTATGGTTTGATAAAATCGTGTTTGAAAATGATATGATTATTTCTTTTAAAGTAAGAATTAATTTTCAAAAACTACTATCCACTCACTGATCTCACTAAGTTTTATACTCACCCCGTTTTTATTATATTTTCCCCCCTCACCAGGAGGTTGCAAGTACACCAGACCGACCCAGCGACTGTAAATATATTTTGAGTCTTGGCCACGTGGTGTTAGAAGAGATAGATGTTTTTGTTAGGACATCTTGGTTATCTCGTCTTGCTGAGATTGTATAATTTTTTTATATTATTCTTTTGGGATTAATAATAAACTGAGATATTAATATTAGTTATAATATTATCTTTTGAGAATTTGGAGATATAAAACTCAGCATTTTGGTTGAGGATGTTGATCACTGGAGTTTGTTGTATATTGAATTATATTGAAAATGCTTGTCTTACATATTTGTAGATTAAGTGTGTTATATATATAAAGGAGACTCTGCCGAATTTTTCGGCAGAATCCTTATTAATTAGATTATTATCAAGTCCGTTTTGATGAGATTAGATTGACCCGCCCGATAGGGGTTCGGGGCTGGTCGTTTCATTATCATTTGAATTCAGAGCTCAGCGCAGACTATGTTGGTGATGCTGGTTCCACCTTGCCATGTGGGACGAGAGCTTCTGTACACTAGCTTCATGATGATGATTTGCTGGGGTTTCTCTCCGTACAAGGCAAAGGAGGCGGGTGGATGTCTTTGCCTCCTCCTTCCGGTCCGAATCCTTCATTAGGGCCATTGGACCTACAATTCCCGCCATTTTTTTCCACGCAATGTGGATATACCTCCACTTGCTTTGGAGCCAGCTGATAAAGGATTGAGATCACGTGTGCAATCTTTCATTGCTTCGTTTATTGCCCTTTTCTTTACGATTGGCTTTCTGTTTTATTGTTCAAGACAGGATAAGTTGAATAAGCAGCATAAGACTTTATAGCCTTTGAATTTTGTAAATACGATGTTGGGTTATATAAGCACGACCTTACGCATTCCAAGTTCAAAAAGGATTAAAAAGAAGAAAAAAAATTGTGAAATTTTACCCGCAAGTAGCTACTGGTTTGTGAGTTGTGACTTTTGACTTGTGACCGCCCAATTTTATAATTTGATTGAAAGCTTAATTGTTTAATTGGATCGGTTTGTAATAGCAAAACCAAAATTACTTGGACTGTAACCATGACTGAGACTTTGATGCATCTAATTTTAAATTCATTCTTATCGTCCAAAGCAATTGAATGAGACCTGAATTCAATGATGTCTCATTCAATTATTTTTTTGTTATCAAAAAATAAAAATAAAAATAATTGAATGATTGGATCGTTTATTGCCCCTTTCTTTACGATTGGCTTTTTGTTTTATTGTTCAAGACGGGGTAAGTTGAATAAGCAGAGTAAGAATTAATAGGCTTTGAGTTTTTGTAAATACAATGTTGGGTTGCACAAGCACGACCCTACGCATTCCAAGTTTGAAAATGATTAAAAACAAAAAAATTGTGAATTAGTACCCGCAAGAAGCTATTGGTTTGTGAGTTCATGAGTTGTGACTTTTGATTTGTGACGGCCCGATTTTTATAATTTCATTGAAAGCTTAATGGTTTTCTTGGATCGGTTAGTAATAGCAAAACGAAAATTACCTGGACTGTGACCATGACTGAGACTTTGATGCATCTAATTTTAAATTCATTCGTATCTTCCAAAATAATTGAATGAGACATCATTGAATTCAAGTCCGTTCTCTGAGATTAATATAACGTGTGAGATTAGTTAGAACTTAATTAGAAGCCTACTTCTTCGGGAAATTATGTAGACAACTTCTTTTTTTTTGGAAAAAAAAGGAATAATGTGATAAAGGGAAAATTTGATACTCAAACTCCTCCTAAGGCTTGCTTTTGTTGGTAGACTCTCAACATTCTATGAGAGAATGCAGACAATATTTTTATTTATTAGGGCACATCAAATTTACCATTAGACTTTATTTTTCAAAAGAGTAAATGCTCGTTTAGTTTTTATATCTTGACTTAAGTGCTTAATACTTTAATTCTTATATTTAAAAAATACCTCAAAATATCCCTACAATTGAATATGTTATATTCTTACATTTACTTTTTTTTTTACAATAATAACCTTTCAATAATATTCTTGATATTGATTAATTTTTCTATAAAAATGTTAATTAGCAAATTAACCAATAAATATGTGTGAAAGAGTATTTTTTTGTACTTGTGCAATAATCTTACTAATAATTATTTATAAATAAATTAATATCAGCCAAATTAAAGCAATGTTTAATATCCTTACAATCTTACTAATAATTATTTTTAAAAAATTAGTTTTACCAAAAATGAATCCTACAAATAAAGTAATAATATAAAAAAAAGGTGCAAATTTTTACGTTACTTTTAAGATTAATTTGATAAATTATTATTTTTTTCTTTTTGTTAATATCCCAAGAATATTATTGTAAGTTTATTATTGTAAAAGGAAAGAAAAAATAAGGGTTGGAATATAACATATTAATAGTATGCGTGTTTTGAGGTAATTTTTTTTTCTTAAATATAGGGACTAAACACACGCTTAGCTCAAATATAAGGAGTAAATAAAAATTTATCTTTTTTAAAATCTACATGAGGTTAAAGTCATTTTATGGGGGGGGGGGGGGACAACAAAGAATCAAGGCTGAGAAGAAGCATGCACAATGGTGATCACAATGACCGAAACTTTGAAAAACTTTGTATGTTAATTCGTGAAATATTAAGAGTTTACGCTTTGAAGGTTTAAGTGTTTTTTTCCAAAACAATAATAATAATAATAATAATTTTTTAAAAAGGATACAATTAGTTAGTTGGCAACATGATTGAACATTTTTCAAATATATCGGGCGCCATATGTACATATATGGAGAGAGAGAGAGAGAGAGAGAGAGAGAGAGAGAGAGAGAGAGAGAGAGAGAGAGAGAACCGCTAATTAGAAATAAAGTGTTCAAAGCAACGTTATCAAGAAATTTTTAAATTTTCTTAGTGATTGTATATTCACCAAATATTCTGCAGCTACCTTCATTTAGTTTAACTAATTATTGTTGGTAGAACTGATGTGTTATATATTATATTGTATATTCAAAATAAAATATTAGAATCTGATGATGGAGATTTCAGTAGCATATTTAGTTATGTACCTACTAAAAGATAATTTGATATAGATTAAATAGCTGAAGGAAAATATTATTTCTTCTTCACTTCTTTTCTTTACATGATCATATACAATTTATACAAAGATAAGGCGGTATTTTAGGACTATGTTATAGCTTGACATAGGAGAGTTTCCTATTATATCCACGAAGATTGTGATTTGAGAAAGTTTAGGCTAAAACTAATACTAGCCGTTGTTGTCAAGTATTGAACTTGGTAAGCCTTTAGCTGTAAACTTTATTCTTTCCTTTTGTAGAGTTCATGATTGCCTTGTTGTCATTGTCTTGATTGTGGTTGATTTGAAATTGATTCTTATCAACCCCCTTCAAACTAGGAATTGCCACGGGGTGTATTCCAAGTTTGTGCAGAAATTTTGAGAACAATGCTTTGGACAATGGTTTAGTGAATAAATCTGTCGTTTGCTGTGATGATGGAATATATCTTGTGTTGAGTAATCCACTTGTTACTTTTTCACGAACAAAATGATAATCAAGCTCAATGTGCTTGGTCCGTGCATGGAAAACAAGATTTTTTGACATATGGAGGGAGCTGATATTGTCACAAATAAGAACTGGAGGCTTTATCAGGTTTATGCCAATCTCTTTGAATATGTACGTAAGCCAAGTGAGTTCGACTGCCGTAGATGCCATGCAACGATATTCAGCTTCTGCACTCGAACGAGCAACGGTGGTTTGCTTTTTTAAACCCCATGAGATATAATTTGATCCAAGGTAAATGCAGAAGGCACTAGTATTTCGTCGAGTTAAAGGGCAACCCGCCCAATCTGAATCTGAGAACCCATAAAGTGCAAGGAACTTTGTTTCAAATAGCGAAGTCTAAAGTTAAGTGTCCCTTTGAGGTACTGCAATATCCGTTTGACAGCTCGAAGATCAGCCTTCGTTGGTTGTTGGAATTTTTGACACACTTTGTTGACTGGACGTGTGATATCTGGTTTGGTAAAAGTGAGGTATTAAAGGCTTCCCACTATTTGTCGATACTCAGTCGCATTGACGGGTTGTGCATCATCAAATCATTGTACCTCTTTCACAGCCATTGGTGTGGCAATAGTTGTACTATCTTGCATCTTTGTTTTGTCTGTTAGGAAATTGGTGGGTGAAGCAGGACCGCAGCTAAAATAAAATTGGAAATAAAATAAAGAACAAGCACAATAGAGGACACCAGAAATTACGTGGTTCGGCTTTTAGCCTACATCCACGGGCGAAGACAGAATGAAATATTTTACTAGTGAAAAGAAGTTACAAGTATTGTAGTATTTTAACTCACTTCCCAAAACCCCAATACACCCAAACTCTCTCAATCACTGTAACAAGAGCTTATAAATGCAAGCTCTTGAACTCTCTCTCAACTCCCTAAATTGCTCTCTGAATGGAATTGGATACAAGCTCTAAATTGAGAGCTTGTATTTATAGGCAAAACTTTGTCTCAAATGTCAAACACGTGGCCAAAACCTCAAGCCATACAACTTACAAATTTCAAACTTTGAATTTTTCTTTTCTAATACCAAACATTACGGCATCTAGAATTCAAAACCAAGTGCCAACCACTCTTGTCAAAGCTTCTAGATGCAGCCATGCCAACTATTCTTGTCAAAGCTTCTAGATGCAGCCAATTTTAACATTGTCAAGTAAATCCCTTGCGTATTTGGCTTGCGAAAGAAAGATACCTTGTTTAAATTTCTTGATTTCAATACCTAAGAAATAATTTAATGAGCCAAGATCTTTTAAGGAAAATTGAGAACTAAGAGTATGAATGATGTGTTGAATTATTTTGCTATTATTGCCCGTTATTATCACATCATCAACATAAACCAATAATAAAACAATATTAGATTCAAAATGTAGTATGAAAAGGGAAGTATCAGCCTTGCTATTTTGGAAGCCAAGATTAAGAAGTGCACGACACAAGCAATCAAACCATGCTCGCGGGGCTTGTTTAAGCTCGTAGAGTGATTTTTTTCAATTTGCATACATGCAATGGTAGTTTAGGATTGATAAAACTTGGTGGCTGCTCCATGTACCCCGTTTCATTTAAATGGCCATGAAGAAATGCATTTCTCACGTCAAGTTGTTTCATTGACCAGTTGAGATTCACGGCAAGGGATAAGACAAGTCTAATTGTTGTGTGCTTGATGACTGGACTAAAGGTTTCTTCATAGTCAATTCCAGGAACTTGTGTAAACCCTTTTGCAGCAAGCCATGCTTTGAATCTTTCAATGGCTCTCGTATCTGTGTACTTAATTCAATACACCCACTTGGACCCAATAATATTTGCGTTTTTTGGTCTAAGAACAAGAGTCCATGTGTTATTTTGATTTAAGGCTTGAAGTTCTTCATTCATTGCAGTAACCCACTGAGGATATTTGAGTGCACTTTTCAATGTTTTTGGCTCAGTAGTAATAAATGTTTGCAATGCTAAACTAGGGTTATTTTTTAACTTATGACGGGTGACCATTAGGTGTGTATTTGTAATTGTTTCGGTTGAGGTCACATGCTGATTGTTTGTGGTGGCTTTTGTTTGGGATAATGCATTCACAGGTTGAATTGATAATTCAATGGAAAGTCAATTAGATATATCAGGGAAGTCATGGTTGGTAATTTTAATCAAATTTTGGGGTTGAGTTGGCATGGCTATTGGCTGTATTACAATTTCTTTGCTAGTGTTGGAGACATTTTCTCCAGTATCGTCAGAGCTGTTATTGCCTTTAGAGTTTCCTTTTTCAGCTCCAGATGGTAACTTTGGCGTCGTCACAACTTCTGAAATGTCCATGTTTTCAACAATTGTGGGCCTTTCACATGACTCTAAGCAACATCGTGGAAGTAAAGATGAAGAATTTGATGGCATCAAATTGTCTTGCATCAAATTGTTTTCTTCACTGCTAGGATATTCTTCATTGTTAAGTTTTTCCTGCAAATTCATTAAATGAGATAATTCAGCAAAAGGAAATACACTTTCATCAAATTTCACATGTCTAGTTATATAGACACGTTTTGTGTCCGGATCCAAACAAGGATAGCCCTTATGTATGGGGCTGTACCCAAGGAAAACGCATGGAAGAGATTTTTTGTCAAATTTATTTTTATTGTAATCCCTTAAATAAGGGAAACACATGCATCCAAAAATTCTTAATTGCTTGTAATTAGGAGCCTTTTTGAAAAGCTTTTCATAAGGACATTTCATAAAAACAGTAGAGAGAGGCATGAGATTAATTAAATATGTGGCTGTCATAATACTTCAACCCAAAGAGTCAAAGGTATTTAAGCTTGGAACATTAATGTCATTGCCGTCTATGAAATATGCCGATGTTTTCTCTCTGCCACTCCATTTTGCTGTGGTGTGTAAGGGCATGAAATCTGTCTTGTAATACCGCAAATCTGCAGATGGTCAATAAATATTTTTTAATTAAATTCACCACCCCCATCACATTGGAAAATTTTGATTTTCCTTTCCAATTGATTCTCCACTTGACGCTGAAACCTTAAAAAACAATCAAAGAAGTTAGATTTTCGTTTTAAAGGAAATAACCATGAGAATCTAATGCAATCATCAATAAAAAGCACATAAAATCTAAAGTTTTGATTGAAATTAACTGGGGCAGGACCCCACAAATCATAATGAACTTTTTGTAACGGAAATTTTGATATTTTATTAGACAAATTAAATGGAAGTTTACAACTTTTTCTAATTGACATGAAGCACAAATACTAGGTATTTTATTCCAACTAGAAAAGTTGATCTCCTTCCTTGATTTTAAAATACGTAAAACTTCAAGACTTGGATGTCCAAGCCGTTTGTGCCAAAGTTCTATTGTATCAAAATTTCCTTTTATTGCATTTAATGCTTTCTGATTGCTTTCCTCCAAAACATAGAGATTGTCGCTTCTATTGCCTTTCGCTAGCACCTGTTCTGTTTATTCTTGACAATAAAGTTGTTAGCATCAAATTCAAGAGAACAAGGAAAATCATTAGTAAGTTGTGCCATAGATAGTAAATTCCTTTTCAATTGAGGGACAACAAGTACATCTTTTAGTAATAAAGGGCCATATTTAGTTTTTATAGAAATATTTCCAATATGTGATATATCAAGTTTTTGTCTGTTACCTACAAAAATCTTATCATGGCCTTTATAACTAAAAATTTTGTCGAGTTTACCTGGATCATTGACCATGTGTACAGAAGCCCCCGAGTCCACATACAAATGTTGATCGTTTGATTCATTGAAGTTCATCGCAGCAAGGGCTTATGGCACTTCTTCTTGATCTAGATATTCATATCGGCTCCAACGTACAGCAGCACTGTGGCCCTCTTGTCCACATATTTGGCAAATAATGATGTCTTCTTTTTCTTGATGGTTGGCATTGCTTTTTGGAGCAGTTTGAGAATTTGAGGCAGTTTGTCTTTTTCGAGAATTAATGACTTTGTTTTCGTTTTGATATGAATGGCTTCCATTTTTGTTTGGGCCCCCACCATTTTGCACAAAACCTCTTCCACGACCACCGTTTCTACCTCCTCTTTGGTTTCTTCCCCTTCCTCTAGCACCAAAGAATGCCTGATTTTGATTAACAAGCGTAACATCTTCTTGTTTTTGTACCATTATGGTTTGTTCATGATTTTGAAGGGCAAGGATGAATTGCTTTAAAGTTGGATATGGAGGCTTAGTTAGCATGGCAGTCTTGAAATCCGCGTACTTAGGCCCCAAGGATCGTGCAAGTTGGAAGACTTTGTCTTCATCAGAAATTGGTTTCCCAATTGCTGTCAAGTTGTCGCACAATGATTTGAATTTCTTAAGAAATTCTTCGAGCTTGGTATTTCCCTTTTTAAGCGAGTAGAGGCTATCCTTCAACCAAGATTCTTGTTCCTTGGTGGCTGGAAGCATCTGCTCTTCAATGGAGAGCCATACTTCACAAGCGATTTGACCTTCTACAATCAAGCTGAGAAAATCTTCAACCATCATCCCTCTAAGCCATGTCATCAATAATCCATCATTATTCATCCATTGGATAAATTCCGGATTTATTATTTCTTTCCCATCTTGCGTAACCATCTTCGTTGGAGTCTTGTCTTTTGCAATGTGATGCTCCATTTCAAGGCTTTTGATTAAAGGAAGGACTTGAGACTTCCATAGAAGATAATTATTTGATGTGAGTTTAATAGAAACAAAACTAGCACATTAACGAAAGGATTGAATGGTGAGTTTTGGTTCTGCAAAATTGTCAGCCATCTGCTCTGATACCATAAAAGATAATTTGATATAGCTTAAATAGTTGAAGGAAAATATTATTTCTTCTTCACTTCTTTTCTTTACATGATCCTATACAATTTATACAAAGATAAGGAGGTATTTTAGGACTATGTTATGGTTTGACATAGGAGAGTTTCCTATTATATCCATGAAGATTGTGATTTGAGAAAGTTTAGGCTAAAACTAATACTAGTCGTTGTTGTCAAGTCTTGAACTTGGTAAGCCTTTAGCTGGAAAATTTATTCCTTCCTTTTGTAGAGTTCATGATTGCCTTGCTGTCATTGTCTTGATTGTGGTTGATTTGAAATTGATTCTTATCACTTGCGACCTTTATATAATATATGTATATATAGTCATTCTCTAATGTAGGCTTCTCATTTTTTTTTTCCATGCGAACACACTTTAAAACCGCGGAATTTAAGACAGTTAGTTTTTAATACTTTAAAACTGCACAATTTTATAGTTTATTTAATAACTAACTCTTTTAAACCGCACAGTTTAAAATGTGTCTGCATTAAAAAAAATTACAGGCGTCCACACCTGAGAATGATTTTTTGTGTGTGTGTGTGTATCTATATATATGTAAACCCTAGCTAATGCCTTGTGAATTAAATAATGTTTGTAAGTCAATAAGCTTGATATATTACGTAAAACACATTGCTTGATCAAGAATTTTATATTAAAATAACAAAATAACGGATGCTTCCTCAAGGTGAAACTGTGTTTTTGTGGTTAAGTGTTGCGCGCACGTAAACCCATTAAAAAATGTTCCACTAGAGAACAAAAGAATATAACCTTGTATTACTTGATTAATTATAGTAGTAGCTTAATTTAAGAAAATATCTCTTTAATATTATCTTGATGCTGACTTTCACAAGTTCACGAATATTGAAGAATTTTGGGGATTCTGATTTTGTGTTTTTGATACGTCGTAACAAGTCGGATGAGTAAATGGTTTTGATTATTTGGCCAAGGTAAATGATAGATGATGAAATTAAATTAATGAGACAAAATTGAGATCAGACTCAGATATGTCCTAGTACTCCTAATAAGAAATTTCCGACGAATCATAGCTTATGGTTTCGAGATTGTCCCAAGTCGATTTTTATTTTATCTTATGCTATGCTAATTTTTTAACATGGAAAGTCATAATGAAATATAAATAAGAATAAAAATACACGTCTCAAATTCTTTTATCCCAAATTTGATTCAAATAATGTGTCATTAATTGAGTGGTTGATAATTTTGACAAGATCCAAGTAAATTAATTGTATTATCTTACCAACCAATTGATGAATGTCACATCATTTGACATAATTAAATAAATAGTCAGCCTCTTCCATCTAATACTATTATTTATAGAGCAGTGTTATACATTCTAAATTTTTTGGGATAAAAAAATTAGAATGTATAACACTGCTCTATAAATAATAGTATTTGATGGAAGAGGCTGACTATTTATTTGTACAAGTATTGGATATAAATAGTTAAATACTAAATTGAAGAGAGTAGATATACGTCTTTGATATAGGGTAGATCTCGCATTTATATGGTGTAGATTTTAATCTATGTTAAGAGTTTCAATTCAGACTTTTAATAGACCCCATATTTTATATTATCTGAAGAGTGTAACAAATTTATAAGTGTATTATGTATTTACACCCACAAGCACGCACACCAAACAAAAAATGCTTTCTAAAACCAAACCGATCTCTCGAATTTAGATTGCTACCAATCCTTACAAAATTAGTTAACAGTAATTTCATGTGTGCCAAAATTTGACTTCTAGTTTTTTTTTTCTTATCTACTTTTAGTGCACTGAATCTTTTTAGATTTTTTTCATTTGCACTTCTCAATCAGTAATAAATTAATTTATATATGAGGTAGAAATTCAGTGGTGGAAATGATCGAAATTCGCCTCCTGTTTTTAAAATCCTTTGAAACTCCTTAGTGTTAAAGTTTTAATGACCGAATTACTTTCTCTAAGAACAATTTGGTTTTTGAAAATCTGATAAATGTATGTTTTGTTGAAAAATTGGCGGATTAAATTTTTGAAAGACAAAATTAATTTTAACACCAGAGAATTTCAATGAATTTTTAAATTCAATACGGATTTCAATCATTAAAAAAAAAAAATTTGATCATTTTCCCCAGTGACTTGGGTGAAATGCATCGAGAGCATCCAAAAGGCCAAAGCTTTGCTGCTAAAGTGCAAAATACGTTAGGAGGTGTATGTGATAAAATTTCCATGTAACGAAAGTCTCCAAAAGAACTTTCCTCCTGTTTCTATTAAGGTATACTTTCCATGCAGAGTCAAGTACTTATTCTAAACGGCATGAATTGTGTAATTCATACTTTTCAAATCTTTTAACACTATATAAGAGCAAAAGCACTCCATGACTCCATCATCAAAATATCAAAACCGTAGCTATTACTAAAATAAGCTTCAAAATGATGAGACTAAACAACCCAACAAAAAGTTTTTCCTCTTTCCCATCTTTCTGATTCCTCTGATGATCTTATTCTTCTTGACTAACACAGCCACGTCAAAAAACACAACAATTCCAGTAAATGTGAGGTTAGTTATACATGAAAATTATAAAATTTCTAATAATACACACACACACACACACACACACGCATGCATGCATGCATGTATGTATGTATGTATTTGTATATGTACATATGTATATATGTTCTGTATGTATGTATGTATAGTCCTTCGCTAATGAGGGCATTCTCACTTTGTTAAAATGAAGATGCCCTCACTAGATAATTATTATTATACACGCATGCGTGCGAGCACACACACACTCTAGTGTGGGTGCCCTCATTTTTTTTTAAATGCGGACACGCTGTTAAATCATGTAGTTTAATAGCATATATATAATGACTCTATTAAACTACACCATTTAACAATTGTCCACACGAAAAAAATGAAAGTGCCACCACTGAAGAAGAATTATATTTATATATATATATATATATATAAATAGAGGAGAGGAGAGATCCCAGTGCATAACTCACAACTCATAAGGCATACCACTTTGAGCTGTGTTTGGCATGCAGGATTGGATTAGACTAATTAATAGGATTGGACTGGATTAAGTTAGATTAGATTAAACTAGATTATATTATATAGTTTTATGTTTGGTACAATATCGAATTAGACTATGTTAAATTATATTTAGATAATATGAAATAGCATTTAAGTTGATATTTAAATATAAATATCAATTATTCATGAAATTTTATAACGACAATTAAAATAAATTTAAAAATTAATTAGTAAGAAAATTAAATATATTTTAAATAAGTTAGTGGGTAGTCATAATATAATAATCAAATAAAAATGCATAAAACAATCTAAATATTTCATTAATTTTTATAAAACATATAAAAATATTATCTAAAATCAATTAATTAATGGTATTATTACTTCATGATTATTTTTAATATTATATTAGTGATTATTAAATTTAGTACAATCAAATAATGCAATAAATTATTAAATAATTAATTTTATTGATAAATTATTAAATATAAAAGTAATGAAAAACTAAATCTCAAGAGTTAGTAGAAGTTACCAATTTAATTAATTCATAGATAATAAATAAAAATAAAATTTAAGTAAATCATAAATAAAAAATTAATTAATTAGTTAATATTAGGTGTAAATAAAAAAAATGATATAAATGAAAGTCTCATGAATGGACAATTTTTTTCTTTAAATCTTATCCCATCTAAACTCATATGTAAATCAGTATTATTAGTCCTATGATTTTAATATTAAATTCAAATTTAGTCCCCTTAATCTAATCCAACTAAGCTTGCCAAACATGAGATAAATATTTATTCCCAAAATTAATCCAATCCTATATTTAATCCTAGCATCCAAACATGGCAGAGTTTTATCTGAAATTTCGATTTCGTAGCTTTTAATTTGCCTGTACACGAAGATTTCTTATTCAAGATGGAAGCCAAATTATAAGTCTTGACGAAATGCTTCTCTTTCGGGCAAAAGCACAGAGCTTTACAATATAACTGAACAAAAATTGTCCTTAATATAATGACGTTACGTGTACAGAGTTTGTATTTCGAGTGATGTAGCATATGGCTTTAACCCAAAAAAAAAAACTGTGTAAAATAATGTTCTGTAAGGGCGCGGGAATTTGCAAGTAATTTTACATAACTTTCGTTCTAGATTTTTTTTGGTATGAAAAGTGAATCGCAATTTTCTATGGTCAATTCATAGCTCTGGACTTGCTAAACAATGCACAAGTGCGAGTCATGCTGGGTCCAGAAGATTCCATGCCGACCAACTTTATAATTCAACCAGGCAACAAATCACAAGTACCCATTTTGTCATTTTCCGCAACAAGTCCTTCGCTTACTTCCATTAGGAGTCCATACTTCTTTAGAGGTGCCCTAAATGACTCATCTCAAGTTGGTGCCATAACTGCAATAATCAAAGCCTTTGGTTGGAGAGAAGCTGTGCCCATTTATGTAGACAATCAATACGGAGAAGCAATGATTCCTTCTCTTACTGACGCCCTTCATGCCATTGACACTCGGGTGCCATATAGAAGTGTCATTTCTCCTTTGGCTACTGACGATCAAATTGAAAAAGAGCTCTACAAACTATTCACAATGCAAACCAGAGTGTTCATTGTGCATAAGTTGCCTTCCCTTGGCTCTAGGATTTTTGAAAAAGCAAACGAAATTGGTTTGATGAATAAAGGCTGTGTGTGGATCATGACCGATGGCATGACAAATTTGTTAAGAACATTGGAGCCTTCAGTGATTGATTCAATGCAAGGAGTGATAGATGTGAGACCTTATGTTCCGAAAACAAAGGCACTCGAAAATTTTGGAGTTCGATGGAAAAGGAATTTTTGAAGGAGAATCCGTCTCTTTTTGATGCTGAATTGAACATTATTGGGTTATTAGCTTATGATGCTACAAGGGCACTGGCGGAGGCAGTTGAGAAAGCCGGTATCACAAGTTTTGGCTTTGATAAGATTAATGTTTCTAGCAATGCAACTGATCTTGAAGCTTTTGGTATCTCTCAGAATGGTCCAAAACTTCTCCAAGCTTTATCAAGTACAAGATTCAAAGGGCTTACAGGGGACTACATTTTTGTTGATGGGCAGTTACAGTCTTCAGCTTTTGAGATTATTAATGTCAATAATGGAGCAAGAGGGGTTGGATTTTGGACACCAGAAAAAGGACTAACACAGAAACTGAGTTCAAATTCGACTACAAAATCCAAATTTAAACCTATCATATGGTCAGGGGATTCTACTTCTGATCCAAAGGGATGGGAGGTTCCTACAAATGAGAAGAGCTACGCATTGGAGTGCCCGTAAAGAAAGGCTTTAGTGATTTTGTTAACGTGACAATTGATCCAAAAACTCAAGAACAAACTTCTGTTACTGGATATTGTATAGATGTGTTCAAAGCTGTAATTCCGGAATTGCCATATGCTGTCGCTTATGATTTTGTCCCCTATGGACAGCCTGATGGCAGCAGTTCAGGTTCATACAATGATTTGATCTACCAAGTATTTCTCGGGGTAAAAAATTCATCTCGTAATGCTAATTAGAAATTTAGAATAGTACTAGTCACATCTTAATTATGTAACGTAAAAGCCGGTTACATTTTTTTTGGGTGATTTTGAACAGGAATTTGATGCTGTGGTGGGAGATATAACAATTGTGTTTAATAGATCAAATTATGTCGGTTTCACACTGCCTTATACAGAATCTGGAGTGTATCCATGATTGTGCCCATCAAAGATAACAAGAAGAGAAATGCATGGGTGTTCTTGCAGCCATTAACATGGGACCTTTGGGTGACAAGTGGCTGTTTTTTCATTTTCATTGGATTTGTAGTGTGGGTTTTTGAACACAGAATAAATGACGATTTTCGTGGCCCTGCTAAGCATCAAGTTGGCACAAGCTTCTGGTTCTCATTCTCAACAATGGTCTTTTCACAAAGTAATAAATATCCCATCAACTTTCTTGACTTCTATTAGATACTAACGCATTCACATTCACCATGCAAGGCATCACATTGACATTTTTTCTTTAACTTTTACGTATACAGGGGAGAGAGTGATAAGCAACTTGGCCAGATTTGTGGTGATTGTATGGTGTTTTGTTGTACTCATTCTCACTCAAAGCTACACAGCTAGCTTGACTTCGCTACTTACAGTGCAGCAACTGCAGCCAACAATTACTGACGTCAAAATGCTGATAAAGAGGGGACAATGTTGGCTACCACAAGGGGTCCTTTGTTCTTGGAATCCTGAAACAATTAGGCTTTGATGAGAGGAAACTTGTAGTGTATAATTCTCCTGAAGATTGTCATGAACTTTTCAAAAAGGCAGTGCAA
This sequence comes from Citrus x clementina, assembly GCF_000493195.1. Lineage (NCBI taxonomy): Eukaryota > Viridiplantae > Streptophyta > Magnoliopsida > Sapindales > Rutaceae > Citrus > Citrus x clementina. Next base: position 653,959 of record NW_006263303.1, on the reverse strand, counting down.
ATGGCGGCATTGCAGCAGCATTAGATGAAATTCCCTACATGAAGTTGCTTATTGGACAACATTGCTCCAAATATACCATGATTGAACCAAAATTTAAAACAGCTGGGTTTGGTTTTGTAAGTTCTCGAACTTTCTTCTTGCGTCATGGTTTTTAAGTTTAGTCCATAGCTATTTGTAATCAAATGTCTAACTACCAAGAATGGATGGATGGGTGGTTGATAAACATCAACTGCCAGTAAAAGAGGGCATTCGTCAAACACTTAAGCTGTCGTGCTTTCTCAATTAAGCAAAAGCACATCAATTGCAATCTTTTCTTAATTTCTCATGCTGATTTTCTTTTGTTTGGTGATTTGCAGGTCTTCCCATTACATTCCCCTCTAGTACATGATGTTTCGAAGGCAATCTTAAATGTGACTGAAGGGGATAAAATGAAAGAAATTGAAGATGCATGGTTCAAGAAACATTCTAGCTGCCCAGATGCAAGTACCGTTGTGTCTTCTCGCAGCCTTGGCCTTAACAGTTTCTGGGGTCTGTTTCTCATAGCTGGCATTGCTGCAATCTTAGCTCTCATAATATTCCTGGCTGTTTTTGTCCATCAGCACAGGAATGTCTTGAGGAATTCAGAATCATCATTGTTGTCAAGAATTCGCATTTTTCTCAAAATATTTGTTTGAAGAGACCTCAGTGCACATACTTTCAAAGACAAATGTGGCATCCAAGTTCATGGTATGGGTGCAACTGAAGCCTCTCCAGACAGTCGCTACCCAGCCAGTCCTTCAAGCTACTCACAGCATGCAGATTCCCACTTTTTGTTCTATGAAGAGCAAGGAACGCCAAGAACTGAGTATGGTAATTCCAATCATAATCCAAAAAGTCAAGCTCAAGCACCTCGAGGGATAGTGTCTGCCGTTGAGCTCACTAGCACAGGTCAAGAAATGGCAAGAAACCCCCACGTTGTCCGTGAAAACAACTAATGCAGTGATAAATAACATAGCTATAGATCATAGGACATTGATAGTTAGTCTCTAGAAGGGCTGTTCTAATGGAAGAAATTCAGACCTGGACTGGGACCATAGACACAGTTGAAAAAATAAGCACATCCAGGGAAAAAATAATTTACATTGGTTTAGAAGTAGATAGTATGTAACTGAAACAAAGAGAACTATTAATGAAGCTCGAGTGTTGTACTTGGCACCCCTTGGCTTTGTTATATTGAATTATAACAAAAATTCACGTCAGTGCTCTTGCTATTGGTGGAAATTTTACGGATTCATTGTGAGCATATAACCCTACATATCAGCTAAGAAACCCAGCAGGGGTGAGCGATTTCGGTTCAACTCGTTTTGTTGGTTCCCTTGGTATTGGTTCATTTTTTTTAAATTCGGACCAAAACTGATTGGTTAAAGGAAAATTCTGAAATGAAATAGAACTGACCCATTCGAGCCGGTATGGTTCGGTTCTGTTTGGGAAAAATGCCCAACCCAAATTTTCCGATTACCTCTGACCAGTAACCATTGTTTATGTGTCATTTATCTAATTTTTAGGAAGACATGCATGATAAAATGTTATTGGGGAGAGTTAAGAAAGAATGATATGGACTTGCATTATTTACGCAGAGATATGCTAATGGATGAGAAGACCACGATATACTGATTACAGAACTTTCCTAACCATATCTTTTGTACACAGGCATAGATTTACAAGAGAAATATGTCATGGAAAATATTGTTCAATAGCTAGACTCATTCAAATAATAATAATTACTTCCTCCACAGACCAAAATAAAACCTAGTATTTGGAAATATTAATTACTTTAATTAATTTTAGTTAAAGACCGAGAAATTTTTGTTTGGACACACAGAAAATGAAAGAAAATGCTAAAGATGAATCGAGAACTATATTCCAGGACTTTCTAATTCATGTTGTTGTTGCACAATACACTGAGAATAAAATGTACACGAGGTTTAATATATACAAGATTGCTGAGCTGTTATTCAACTCATTTTTAACTAATATAACAGATTATATTAGCTTATAAACTAACTGGTACATGCATGAGTAGCCGTGTAACCGTCTTATGCCAGCTGGCACTCCATGTCATCAATTCGCATCTGTTGACTGCAGCTGCTAGAATCCTCCGCTCTGCTGTCCACGTTGCTGAAGATTTTGACGCTGACTAGGAAATATTAATTACTTACTTTAATTAATTTTGATGCTGACTATGGCAATGTTATTCTTATTGCAAAATTAAAGCTATTTTTGTGGGGAGAACCTGTGCCTCCCGGTTCGAGCGGGGACTTCTAGTCTGAGTTGTGGTACGGGCTTAAAGGTGCCTCCCACAGTTGGGACCCTCCCCAGGATACCTCGTGGATAAGATCAAAAAAAAAAAAAAAAGCTATTTTTGTGCCTTTGATACATTGCACGAAGCAAAAGATGTACGGATTTGTCTTGTGACTTTTTCTTTTTGAAACATATACGGTTTGATTTGGTCAAGGTAAACGGCAGATCATGAAATGAGACAAAAATGACGAAATCTTGGAGTTAGCAGAGTCTGACAATAACGGACTCAGACATGTCCCACTCCATTATTGAGTTTAAAGAATGGTTTGGTTTGAGGAGCTTCAGACAAATCATATCTTTGAGTTTTTAGGTAACGACTCCAAAATTCTATAGTTCAAGGAGATTTTGCTACCAAGGCATTAGGTGCCTTGTTATCTCATGCCACGGATGTACAAGATTGGCGGCCATCCACCATTTCCGAATTGAGGACAATTTGGTAATTTAAAATATTGAGGATGATTCGATAAATTATGATTTCGATGGTAATTCGGTAAATTTCGGTGTGAGAGGAATTTTGGTAATTTTTGGACATAAGGGTAATTTTGAAATTTTATGTATCCGGGAGTTTGCTTTTGAGCTTTATTTCGTACTGTTAGTCGTATTTCATGATACATATAATAATTATGTCATTTATTTAATTAGAAGGACCCGTGAACGAGAATCAACTCGCAAATGTTGGTGATACCGAGTCTGGACATCGTCACTGTGAATGGAATATACAAAACCTATTTTCATAGTATATTCTGATTTTACCATACAGTACAACATGTTTTGATAATAAGTATTTGATGCTTCGATTTAATGATTTTCTAGAAAATTGGTTTTTATCTCTGTGCTAATATTTATTGTTATTAAGAATGAGTTTGATTAATGATTTTATTGTTGTTTTTGAGTAAATGCATGATATTAGAATTAAGTGGATTTGAGATATGTTAAATAAAAAGGAAATGAGATTTCAGATGTGATTATATGTTTATGTACATGTGTATAAAAGGTTGTTTGGAAAATCATTGGACAATACCCTTTCCCTTCAGATACAGAGATACAGTTTATATGAGATGCATACAGTGATACAGATGATATGAGATGAGAGGCCTTTGGGGCCGTCTAAACACACACAGAGGCTTTGGGCGGTGTGTTTGGGCGCTTTTGCCTTTTGGGGGCTTATGTATGCAGTATGATGATTACAGAGATACAGATGTTGAGATACATGAGATATGAGATGACATTTCCTCGTCTATCCGTTGTAGTTCCGGAGCATGATGGTTCCCAGATTGTCCATCCGTCGAGGTCCGGATATGATGAGATCATTCCCCTGGATACTTGTTTGATGATAGTTTTTGGTATTCAATATTTGATATTATAAGTATTATGATTTCATTGATTTTATGTAGATTTATGTATTATTGGTATTTCAGTGCATGATTTGAATTAAATAAGTTTATGTAAGTTCTTATAATATTTTGATGAAATTGTTTTGGGAAAGATTAAGTTATTTTAAATAAATTTATTTTTCTAAAAACTATTATCCACTCACTGAGTTTTATACTCACTGAGTTTTATACTCACTGAGTTTTATACTCACTGAGTTTTACACTCACCCATTTTTATTATATTTCCCCCCCCCACAGGATATTTGCAAGTACATTAGTCGACCCAACAACAATAGTTAGATTGAAATTATGGCCACGTGATGGTGCTAAGAGTTGTAGATTTAATATTTTGATATTTGGGATATTGCGAATTGTATTATTTGTTATATTTTGTAATCAAGGATAACCATTGTATTTTAATATTAGAATGATTTGGGTGATATTTGGTATGTTGACTTGAGAAGTTGGTTATGAAGGATAGTTGGATATTGAATTATTTTTAGGAGTGTTGTTTTGTAAATTACAGGTTTGGAAATGTTATATTTATAGGGGAGACTCTGTCGAATTTTGGTAAAATTCTTAGATATCATAATTATTATTAATTCGAATAGGCGAGATTAGATAGACTCGTCCTAGGAATTCGGGGCGGGTCGTTTCATTACAATGACCCAAACTTTGAAAAGATTTACACTTTAAAAGTATAAGTTTTTTTTCTAAAATAATAATAATAATTATTTAAAAAAAAGATAGTTGGCAACAGAATTGAACATTTCTCAAATATATTAGGCACCAAATATATATATATATAGAGAGAGAGAGAACCGTTGATTAGAAATAAAATCTTCAAAGCAACATTATTAAGAAATTTTTAAATTTCTTACTGATTGTATATTCACCAAATATTTGGCAGTTACCTTCATTTAGTTTAACTAATTACTGTTGGTAGAACTGATGTGTTATAAATTGTATTGTACATTCAAAATAAAATATTAGAATCTGATGATGGAGATTTCAGTAGCATATATAGAGTTTTTCAATCAGGATCCTTTATTTTAATAAAATTAGGGGTAAGTTAAAAGATAAAATAAACATAGATTTCAGTGCACTGTATTTTGTCATATAATGTATTGAAATTTAAATTTTTTTGTCTTTTAACTAATCTCTGACTTTATTAAAGTTAGTGATCTCTTATTGAAAAATCAATGATATATATAGATAGTAGTTTTTTGGTACGTGATCTTAAAGTGCGAGAAATGTTCGGGAAAACTTTAAAACCATAAGGTTTAATAGTATTATAAAACAAAACTTTAAAATCGTGCGGTTTTAACAATTTCTTGAATGTTCCCGTACTTAAAAATTATGAATTAGAAAATTTTATATGTGTGTGTGTGTGTTTTATATATATTTTAAAACCGTAGCTAATGCCTTGTGAAATAAATAATGTTTGCAAGTCAATAAGCTTGATATATTACATAAAACACACTACTTGATCAAGAAAATTATTTTAAAATAACTGACGCTTCCTCAAGGTGAAACTATGTTTTTGTGGTTAATTAATGTTGCGCGTACGTAGACCCATTCAAACAAGTTTCCTCTTGAGAACAAAAGACTTAATTAATTATACTAGTCGCTTAACTAAAGAAAATATCTCTCTAATGTTATCTTGATGCTGACTTTCGCAAGTTCATTAATATTGAAGAATTTTGGGGATTCTGGTTTTTTGTCTTTGATATGTCGTAACAAGTCGGATGCGTAAATGGTTTTGATTATTTGGTCAAGGTAAATGATAGATGATGAAAGTAAATTAATGAGACAAAATTGAGATCAGACTCAGATAATGAGACAAAATAGAGATCAGACTCAGCTATGTCCTAGTACTCCTGTGAATAAGAAATTTCCGACAAATCATATCTTATGGCCTCGAGATTGTCCCAAGTCGATTTTTATTTAAGGAGCTTTGCTATTAAGACAACAAGCTATTTTATTTTAGCTTATGCTAATTTTTGAACTTGGAAAGTTATAATGAAATATAAATAAGAATAAAAATACACATCTTAAATTTTTTAATCTCAAATGTTGTGTTATTAAATGAGTGGTTGGTAATTCTTAACAAAATCTAAGTGAATTAATTGTATTATTTCACCAATTAAGTTATGAATACCACATCATTTGAGATAAAAAAATTGAAGATGAACTGCTCCATAAATAATAATATTAGATGGAAGAGACTGACTATTTATTTATACAAGTATTGAATACAAATAGTCAAATATTAAATTGAAGAGAGTAGATATACGTTTTTGATATATGGGTATATCTCACATTTATACGGTGTAGATTTTCAAACTATATGCTAATCTATGTTAAGTTTTTCAATTCAGACTTTTAATAGACCCCATATTTTATGGTATCCGAAGAGCGTAACAAATTTACAAGTGTATTATGTATACACACACACATGTAGACCAAATAAAAATGCTTTCTAAAACCAAACCGATCTCTCGAATTTAGATTGCTACCAATCCTTAGTAAATTAGTTAACAATTATTTGACGTGTACCAAAATTTGACTTCTAATTTTTTTTTCTTATCTCTTTAGATTTTTGTCATTTGCACTTCTCAATCAGTAATAAATTAATTTATATATGAGGTGGAAATTCAGTGGTGGAAAATGATCGAAAATCCCCTCCTGTTTTTAAAATCCTTTGAAACTCCTTAGTGTTAAAATTTAATAGGGATTTCAATCATTTCAAAAAAAAAAAAGAATTTCGATCATTTTCCCAAATTCAGTGACGTAAGTGCAATGCATCGAGAGCATCCAAAAGGCTAAAGCTTTGCTGCTAAAGTGTTAAATACGTTAGGAGGTGTATGTGATGAAATTTCTATGCAGCCAAAGTCTCCAAAAGAATTTTCCTCTTGTTTCTATTACGGTATACTTTCCATGCAGAGACAGAGTCAAGTACTTGCTTATTCTATAGGGCATTAATTGTGTAATTCATACTTTTCAAATCTTTTAACACTATATAAGAGCAAAAGCACTCCATGACTCCATCATCAAAACATCAAAACCGTAGCTATTACTAAAATAAGCTTCAAAATGATGGGACTAAACAACCCAACAAAAAGTTTTTCCTCTTTCCCATTCTTTCTGATTCCTCTAATGATCATATTCTTCTTGACTAACACAGCCACGTCAAAAAACACAACAATTCCAGTAAATGTGGGGTTAGTTCTTGACATGAATGGAGAAGATGGGAAGATAGCTCTGAGTTGCATCAACATGAGCCTCTCAGATTTTTATAACTCCAATTCTCACTACAAAACCAGGCTTCTGCTTAACACCAGGAATTCCAAAGGAGATGTCGTTGCTGCAGCTGCCGCAGGTACCCACTCATTATTCGCCATCTCTCGCTTCTTCTTAGTTGCGATTTATCTTACCATATTTCTATTTATTAAGCACTACCAATGTCCAAAAACGTGTATTTACTCGAGTTAAAATTCTCATAGGGAAAGATCAGCAAATTTAACCTCGTTGTCGTAAAAAATTTGTGTAAACTTTGGACATTTTCATATCTTTTCCTCTTTTATTTCTAGAAATTCTTATTGATCAATGATGATGAATTTTGAAATATGAGAGGGGAAACGATATTACTGAACTAATAAGGATTTTTTATTGTTTTCAAAGTACCAATTTAATTAATTCATAGATAATAAATAAAAATAAATTTTATGTAAATCATAAATAAAAAATTAATTAATTAATATTTGGTGTAATAAAGTCTCATGAATGGACAATTTTTTCTTTAAATCTTATCCCATCTAAACCCATATGTAAATCAATATTATTAGTCCTGTGATTTTAGGAATAAATTCAAATTTAGTCCCCTTAATCTAGTCCAATTAAGCTTGCCAAACATGAGATAAATATTTAATCTGAAAATTAATCCAATCCTATACTTAATCCTATCATCCAAACATGGCAGAGTTTTATCTGAAAGTTCAAGTTCGTAGCTTTTAATTTGTCTGTACACGAGGATTTCTTATTCAAGATGGAGGCCAAATTATAAGTTTTGACAAATGTGGAATGTTTCTCTTTCGAGCAAAAGCACAGAGATTTATAATATAACTGAACAAAAATTGTCCTTAATATAATAATGTTAGGTGTACAGAGTTTGTATTTCGAATGATGTAGCATATGGCTTTAACAAAAATATCAAACTGTGTAAAATAATGTTTTGTAAGGGAGAAGGAATTTGAAAGGAATTTTACATATCTTTCTTTCTAGATTTATTTTTATTTTAATTTTTTTTGCGGATTGAAAGTGAATCACAATTTTCTTTGGTCAATTCACAGCTCTGGACTTGCTAAACAATGTACTAGTACAAGCCATACTGGGACCAGAAAATTCCATGCAGACCAACTTTATAATTCAACTAGGTAACAAATCACAAGTGCCCATTTTATCATTTTCCGCAACAAGTCCTTCGCTTACTTCCATTAGGAGTTCATACTTCTTTAGAGGTTCCCTAAATGACTCATCTCAAGTTGGTGCCATAACTGCAATAATCAAAGCCTTTGGTTGGAGAGAAGCTGTGCCCATTTATGTAGATAATCAATACGGAGAAGAAATGATTCCTTCACTAACTGACGCCCTTCAAGCCATTGACACTCGGGTGCCGTATAGAAGTGTCATTTCTCCTTTGGCTACTGACGATCAAATTGAAAAAGAGCTCTACAAACTATTCACAATGCAAACCAGAGTGTTCATTTTGCATATGTTGCCTTCCCTTGGCTCTAGGATTTTTCAGAAAGCAAACGAAATTGGTTTGATGAATAAAGGCTGTGTGTGGATCATGACCGAAGGCATGACCAATTTGTTAAGAACATTAGAGCCTTCAGTGATTGATTCAATGCAAGGAGTGATAGGTGTGAGACCTTATGTTCCGAAAACAAAGGCATTCGAAAATTTTAGAGTTCGATGGAAAAGGAAATTTTTGCAGGAGAATCCGTCCCTTTTTGATGTTGAATTGAACATTTTGGGGTTATTTGCTTATGATGCTACAAGGGCACTGGCCGTGGCAGTTGAGAAAGCCGGTATCACAAGTTTTGGCTTTGATAAGACTAATGTTTCTAGCAATGCAACTGATCTTGAAGCTTTTGGTATATCTCGGAATGGTCCAAAACTTCTCCAGGCTTTGTCAAGTACAAGATTCAAAGGGCTTACAGGGGACTACGTTTTTGTTGATGGGCAGTTACAATCTTCAGCTTTTGAGATTATTAATGTCAATAATGGAGCAAGAGGGGTTGGATTTTGGTCACCAGAAAAAGGACTAACGCAGAAACTGAGTTCAAATTCGACTACAAAATCCAAACTTAGACCCATCATATGGCCAGGGGATTCTACTTCTGATCCCAAGGGATGGGAGATTCCTACGAATGAGAAGAAGCTACGGGTTGGAGTGCCCGTAAAGAAAGGCTTTAGTGATTTTGTGAAGGTGACAATTGATCCAAAAACTCAAGAAACTTCTGTCGTTGGATATTCTATAGATGTGTTTAAAGCTGTAATTGAGGAATTGCCATATGCTGTCGCTTATGATTTTGTCCCCTATGCACAGCCTGATGGCACCAGTTCCGGTTCATACAATGATTTGATCTACCAAGTATTTCGTGGGGTAACAATTCTTTAATCCTTCCTCGAACTGATGCTAAATTTTCAGATTGCTCACATCTTAAACAATTATAAGATTTTTTTTTTAAATTTGGGTGTATGTGAACAGAAATTTGATGCTGTGGTGGGCGATACAACAATTTTGGCTAATAGATCAAAGTTTGTAGAATTTACACTACCATACACAGAATCCGGAGTGTCCATGATCGTGCCAATAAAAGACAACAAGAAGAAAAATGCATGGGTATTCCTGCAGCCTCTGACTTTGGACCTGTGGGTGACTAGTGGTTGTTTTTTCATTTTCATTGGATTTGTAGTGTGGGTCCTTGAACACAGAGTAAATGAAGACTTTCGTGGCCCTGCTCAGCATCAAGTTGGCACAAGCTTCTGGTTCTCGTTCTCAACAATGGTCTTTTCACATAGTAATTGACTTCACCTCCACCTTTTATAATTTTTATTAGAAACTAATGCGATCAAATTCATCATGCAACGTATTACATTGACATGTTTCGTCCAATTTTACATGTATACAGGGGAAAGAGTGATAAGCAACTTGGCCAGATTTGTGGTGATTGTATGGTATTTTGTTGTGCTTATTCTCACTCAAAGCTACACAGCTAGCTTGTCTTCGCTACTGACTGTCCAGCAACTGCAGCCAACTATTACTGATTTTCAAATGCTGATAAAGAGTGGGGATAATGTGGGCTACCACAAGGATTCGTTTGTTTTTGGAATATTGAAACAATTAGGCTTTGATGAGAAGAAACTGATAGCGTATAGTTCTCCCGAAGAATGTGATGAACTTTTTCAAAAAGGAAGTGCCGGTGGTGGTATCGCAGCTGCTTTTGATGAAATCCCCTACACGAAGCCATTTATTGGACAATATTGCTCCAAATATACACTGATTGAACGAACATTCGAGACAGCTGGGTTTGGCTTTGTAAGTTCTCAAAATTTCTCTCTTTCCATCCCAGTATGTTAATGTATATTTGAGATTGAGAAACAGAAGCTTTTTAACCGTCAAAGGATGAGCAATAGGTGATTGATTAACATAATTGCCGAGTATAAGTGGGCATTTACCAAACACTTTGATTGAGTTTAGATCAGAGGTTTTGCTGCTAGGCCACCAAAGCCAAGTATTACGTTTGTTTGATAGCCAATAGTGTCTAACATACACCTATTAGCTTTCCCTTGACTGTAAAAATTTTCATTCAACAACAGCATATACCGATTAAAAGCCACAGCATCACAATACTACATAGAGCCTATAGCTGCTCTGCTCCCAAAATTAAGCAGAAGCACAATAGTTTCTCGTGCTGATTTTCTTTTAGTTTGGTGATCTGCAGGCCTTCCCATTACATTCCCCTCTGGTACCTGAAGTTTCAAGGGCAATCTTGAATGTGACTGAAGGAAATAAAATGAAAGAAATTGAAGATGAATGGTTCAAGAAACGTGCTAGTTGCCCAGATGCAAGTAATGCGGGTTCTTCTCACAGCCTTGGCCTTAACAGTTTCCGGGGACTGTTTCTAATTGCCGGCACTGCTGCAACCTCTGCTCTCATCATTTTCTTGGCCGTTTTTGTTTGTGAGCACAGAAATGTCTTGAAGAGATCAGATCCCAGATCATCACTGTTGTCAAGAATTCGCATTTTACTCGAAATATTTGCTTCAAGAGACCTCAGCGCTCATAATTTCAGAGACAAACGTGGCGTCCAAGTTCATAGTACAGGTGTAACTGAAGCCTCTCCACACACTGGCTACTCACCTAATCCTTCAAGCGATTCGCAGCACACAGATTCCAACTTTAGTTTCTTCGGAGAGCATGGAAGCCCTTCAACCGAGTCTGGTGATCCAAATCCTAATCTACATGGTCACCCCTAGATATTGGGTGCGTTTGGGGGTGAGAATTTGGAACTTCTAAGCTGCAGCTGCTGTGAGATGCTTGAATGACAAATAATATAGCCACAAATTAGGATGAATACAATCAATATCTAGATTTGATCTCTGAACGTCAATGATTCTAATGATTAATCCAGCAACCTAATCACCACAGGAAATCGAATCAAGCATGATCAAATACTAACAAGAAATAAAAAAAGAAAATAATAACTGGAAGAACTGATGTTGTTCAGCAAAATAGCTGCTTGCTTCCACACCACTAATCTTTATTAAACAAGCGTTAATCGATGATGATGAGTACTCAAAAATTGTCGAGAAAATTACAATTAACGAATCATTCCTATACATCTATCTCACAAAACTCAGTCAGAAGCGAGATAGAACGAAATTACTCGGGACCGTGGCCATGAATACAGACAGAAAACTGGAATAAACAGATAATAAATGGAGTTGTTCAATTGAATACGAAATTACTTGGGAGTGCGACCATGAATGAGACCGTGATGTAGAATTCTAATTGAAATTTCCTTCTGCTCTTACAAACACCAATTGAATAAGACGTACAATGAGTTAGTTAAACTTGGAAGTCAACTTCTTGTGCAAACTGCACTTATTTTTTTAAAAGATAAAATGACACCAAGACTTGATCAAAACTTCCAGGATTTGTCCAAATGTACTCGTACATCTCTAATGTGTTAAAAGAAACACACGTATTTTTTTAAAATCCGTGTTTTAAAAGGTTATTTGGATACATTCAATAAAATCTTTTGAACTCCATTTTTTTAGATTTTCAACAAAAGAGCTGCACTCATAGCAGTGATTACCATAAACCCAGGATATGCTTATCAAAAAACGATTCGAGGGGAAAAAAATTGTGGTGGGATGCGTATGGTGGGCAATAGCATTTAAGTCCAACTTGATGTTTTCAAAATTTGTCATACTCATTCAACTTTCTTAAATCATCAGCTGTTACATTTAGTTATTAAGAAAGGCCCATGTTAATTAAAAATAATTAAAGTCTTGAAAGCAGTGTCATTAGGAATTTTTATATATTGTTAACCACAGTCATCTGCAGCTAATATGTGTTTATCTGTATTAAATTTGAATATACAGAATCCGCTGATGGCGATTTCACTAGTAGGTAACCGCAGAAAAGTTAAAACACAGGCAACCTTCGATTGAAATTTAAAACTCTAGCTACTGCCTTGAGAATCTTTGCGAGTCAATAAGCTTAATTGATGATCACGTAAAACACAGTACTTGATCAAGAAATTTATTTTGACATGACAAAGGATGCTTCCTCGAAGAAAAGAAAATGTTGTTGTGATGTATTAAGCACTGTCGATACTCGATAGCTAGACTCATTCAAATAATATTAATTACTGCCTCCACAGACAAAAATAAAACCTAGTGTTAGGAAATATTAATTACTATAATTAATTTTGACGCTGACTAGGAAATATTAATTACTTTAATTAGTTTTGATGCTGACTATGGCAAGGTTATTATTATTGCAAAATTAAAGCTGTTTTTGTGGCTTTGGTACGCTGCACGAAGCAAAAGATATACGTATTTTTCTCGTGACTTTTTCTTTTTGAAATGTATACGGTTTGATTTGGTCAAGGTAAACGATAGATCATGAAATGAGACAAAAATGATGAAATCTTGGAGTTAGCAGAGTAAGACAATATAGGACTCAGGCGTGTCCTACTTCATTATTGAGTTTAAAAAATGGATTTCGGAGCTTCAGACAAATCATATTCTTGAGCTTTGAGATAACTAGTCCAGAATTCTATATTTTAAGGAGATTTTGCTAGCAAGCCATTTAGGTGCATGCCTTGTTATCTCATGCCACAGATGTAAAGATGTATGAGAGTGTAGGGTTCAGACGAGGTGTGGATCCAAATTTTTATAATTTACGTATCTTTTTAAGATGAACAATTACTAGTTCTAAATCAGCAAACACAGAGTTGAGACCTTTTATTCTTTTCCAATTCCACACGTCAGGTTTTGGCCAAATGACCCCCAAATATGACTTCATACTCTTATTATTTGTACTCATATATCGATCAATTATTATAAAAAAGAAAAAAGAAAAAAGGTCAACACGCATAGCATGGAATCAATGGAAATGAGGCAATACAGCGGTAACCTAGACTCTGTCGACTCCTAGATAGACATGTAATCGATGTATGTGAAACGACCAATTTCTGATATTTTGTTTTGCTAATTGCAAGCGACAACTAGTTAAGATTAATTTGACAAATATAATAGCTTGAAATTTCCCTCCAACCGGAGTCACTAAAGACTTTCCTCCTTTTCTTTTAAAATAAGAAATGCCACAGTTAGTCCAACCGCCCATGTAGAGGATGTCGTATCAGCGACATCTCTATATAAACAAGAGCTATCGGCCGTCAAAATATCAAACCTTATTACTAAATAGAAGCTTCAAAATGACGAGACCAAACAACCCAACAAAACTTTTCTCCTCTTTGTCATTCATTCTAACTCCTCAAATTATCTTAAGCTTATTCTTCTTCACTAACACAGCCATGTCTCAGAACACAACAGTTCCAGTTAATGTGGGGTTGGTTCTTGACATAAATGGAGAAGTTGGGAAGGTAGCTTTGAGTTGCATCAACATGAGCCTTGCGGATTTTTATAACTCCAATTCTCACTACAAAACTAGGCTTATTCTTAACACCAGGGATTCCAAAAGAGATGTTGTTGCTGCTGCTGCTGCAGGTACGTACCCAATCATTATTCGCCATCTCTCGCTTCTTCTTAATTTATAGTAATTCATATTCATTTTCTTTTGATCTGAATTTAACCTTTAAAGTTTCTCTCATATACGTATGGAAATACATTTTTATTCGCGTATGTACAATAGCTTACCTCTTTATTACAAATTGATTTGTTTATTAATGTCAATCACATACGAGTAAAAGGCAAATATCAGGATATTAGAGTGAAAAGATTTAGCATCTTTTCGGCAGCTCATTAACCAAAGCCAAGTTGACAAACTGTTTAGTAAGTAAATGCACAGTAACTTTTCTTTGCCATCGTAAGTAATAATGTATCAATATTTAACTGTTTATTAAAAAGAAGCTCTAAAAACACAGCAAATTATTTCTCCTTGACAGCTAGTTATGTTTTATTAAATACCCATTAAATTTTACTAATTAATTGCTAGAGTTTCCATTGGATGCTTAAAATCCAAAGTATTCATGTCTTGACCGTCAAAATCCAGAGCTGGCATCACTTGGAGCTGAAAACGTGTATGAAATAATAATAATAATAATAATAATAATAATAAAATAAGAAGAATTCGCGGTACTCCTTTTATAGAACTCGAGTACAATATAAAAAAGCTATCCAATTACTTAGCTGTACATAAGCAAAACCGTTGACAAGTGAAATAACAATAATAATTAAAATAATATATTAGTTTCACTTATAATTGTGGATTTTGGGATTGATCAAGTAATTTTTAAATATTAATTTTTTTCATTTGACTATCCGAGCTTTTTGGCGTTGTCCATTACTTATCTTTTAAAATAAAAATTATACTCATACCATTTGTCTATGCCGATGCGTGAGGCTTTCCCAGACTAGGACTTGGGAAGCAACGAATCTTGATACTTGTATGAGCAAGCAAAACCGTTGACCAGTGATAATAACTGTGGAATACTTTTCTTTGAGCAAAAACACAAATTAAAAAAAAAAAAAGGAGTCTCTATTTACCTGCGAAATTCTTTAGATTCAGTATAATAAAAAATTACTAGTGAGTAATTTCACCATATGCTGATAACTGTATGGATGCATACCATGATTCTGAAGCATTTCATAAATAGTGTTAAAGTTGTGAGCTAATTAGACAATGTTATGGGAGAGTATCACTCTTCATAACATAAGCAATATGAAAAAGATTTAGATAAAAATAGTTACAAAAAAATTAATCGAAAAGAAGTTCAATTTTTATCTTGAAACTTGTCGACCACATTACTACCATACATTATTATCCATTTGTTGATGAGATATAATTATATTATGCTATTTATGCTAAGACTATCAATACGATCAAAGAGAAAAACCTCAAAGTTGTAATCAACAATTTAAGGAATTAAAGGGCAAAAAATACTATTTCAATTTTTAATTTCTAAATTTGTGGAAGAACGAGCCTAATTTAACCCACTTAGGATAGAAAATGAGTTGATTATGAGTTTACAAAAGAAAATACTAATATAA
This sequence comes from Citrus x clementina, assembly GCF_000493195.1. Classification (NCBI taxonomy): domain Eukaryota; kingdom Viridiplantae; phylum Streptophyta; class Magnoliopsida; order Sapindales; family Rutaceae; genus Citrus; species Citrus x clementina. The sequence goes on along the minus strand of NW_006263303.1, from coordinate 638,433 downwards.
TTAACGTGGCATATGACATAACATTATTATATTTTTTGGTTAATAATTTTTCACTTGTCATTAATTTCACTGTTAAGAGGGATTTGTGTTGCAAATTGCAACATAATTACAGGAGCCGAACAACATTGAGGAACCCAGGATCGATAAAGGATTATGAAAGATTAGGGACTAAATTACTATTAATACTAAATCTTTATTTCTTTTTTTTTTTATAGATAAATCTTTATTTCTTTTGTTTTTTATAAATAAATCTTTATTTCTTGAAATCCGAAAATTTGACGAAAATTGAATCACAATTTTCTTTGGTCAATTCACAGCTCTGGACTTGCTTAAAAATGTACAAGTACAGGCCATGCTGGGACCTGAAAATTCCATGCAGACCAACTTTATAATTCAACTAGGCAACAAATCACAAGTGCCCATTTTGTCATTTTCCGCAACAAGTCCTTCGCTTACTTCCATTAGGAGTCCATACTTCTTTAGAGGTGCCCTAAATGACTCATCTCAAGTTGGTGCCATAACTGCAATAATCAAAGCCTTCGGTTGGAGAGAAGCTGTGCCCGTTTATGTAGACAATCAATACGGAGAAGAATTGATTCCTTCTCTAACTGACGCCCTTCAAGCCATTGACACTCGGGTGCCATATAGAAGCGTCATTTCCCCTTTGGCTACTGACGACCAAATTGAAAAAGAGCTTTACAAACTATTGACAATACAAACCAGAGTGTTCATTTTGCATATGCTGCCTTCCCTTGGCTCTAGGATTTTTCAGAAAGCAAACGAAATTGGTTTGATGAATAAAGGCTGTGTGTGGATCATGACCGATGGCATGACCAATTTGTTAAGAACATTGGAGCCTTCAGTGACTGATTCAATGCAAGGAGTGATAGGTGTGAGACCCTATGTTCCTAAAACAAAGGCACTCGAAAACTTTAGAGTTCGATGGAAAAGGAAATTTTTGCAGGAGAATCCGTCTCTTTTTGATGCTGAATTGAACATTTTTGGGTTATTAGCTTATGATGCTACAAGTGCACTGGCCGTGGCAGTTGAGAAAGCCGGTATCACAGGTTTTGGCTTTGACAAGACTAATGTTTCTAGCAATGCAACTGATCTTGAAGCTTTTGGGATCTCTCAAAATGGTCCAAAGCTTCTCCAAGCTTTATCCAGTATAAGATTCAGAGGGCTTACGGGGGACTACATTTTTGTTGATGGACAGTTACAATCTTCAGCTTTTGAGATTATTAATGTCAATAATGGAGCAAGAGGGGTTGGATTTTGGTCACCAGAAAAAGGACTAACGCAGAAACTGAGTTCAAATTCGACTACAAAATCCAAACTTAGACCCATCATATGGCCAGGGGATTCTACTTCTGATCCCAAGGGATGGGAGATTCCTACGAATGAGAAGAAGCTACGGGTTGGAGTGCCCGTAAAGAAAGGCTTTAGTGATTTTGTGAAGGTGACAATTGATCCAAAAACTCAAGAAACTTCTGTCGTTGGATATTCTATAGATGTGTTTAAAGCTGTAATTGAGGAATTGCCATATGCTGTCGCTTATGATTTTGTCCCCTATGCACAGCCTGATGGCACCAGTTCCGGTTCATACAATGATTTGATCTACCAAGTATTTCTCGGGGTAAAAAATCCATCTCGTAATGCTAATAGTACTAATCACATCTTGATTATGTAACGTAAAAGCCTGTTATTTATTTATTTGTTTTATATGATTTTGAACAGGAATTTGATGCTGTGGTGGGAGATACAACAATTGTGTTTAATAGATCAAATTATGTCGATTTCACACTGCCTTATACAGAATCTGGAGTATCCATGATTGTGCCGATCAAAGATAGCAAGAAGAGAAATGCATGGGTGTTCCTGCAGCCATTAACATGGGACCTTTGGGTGACAAGTGGCTGTTTTTTCATTTTCATTGGATTTGTAGTGTGGGTTCTTGAACACAGAGTAAACGAAGATTTTCGTGGCCCTGCTAGGCATCAAGTTGGCACAAGCTTCTGGTTCTCATTCTCAACAATGGTCTTTTCACAACGTAATAAATGTCCCATCAACTTTCTTGACTTCTATTAGATACTAATGCATTCACATTCACCATGCAAGGCATTACATTGACGTTTTTTATTTAACTTTTACGTATACAGGGGAGAGAGTGATAAGCAACTTGGCCAGATTTGTGGTGATTGTATGGTGTTTTGTTGTGCTCATTCTCATTCAAAGCTACACAGCTAGCTTGACTTCGCTACTTACAGTGGACCAACTGCAGCCAACAATTACTGATGTCAACTTGCTGATAAAGAGAGGGGACAATGTTGGCTACCAGAAGGGTTCCTTTGTTCTTGGAATCCTGAAACAATTAGGCTTTGATGAGAGGAAACTTGTAGTGTATAATTCTCATGAAGAATGCGATGAACTTTTCCAAAAAGGCAGTGCAAATGGCGGCATTGCAGCAGCATTTGATGAAATTCCCTACGCGAAGTTGCTTATTGGACAACATTGCTCCAAATATACCATGGTTGAACCAACATTCAAAACAGCTGGGTTTGGTTTTGTAAGTTCTCGAACTTTCTTCTGGCGTCATGGCTTTTAAGTTTTTGTCCATGGCTATTTGCAATTAAATTTCTAACTAGCAAGAATGGATAAATGGGTGGTTGATAAATATTAACTGCCAGTAAAAGAGGGCATTCGTCAAACACTTAGGCTGTCGTGCTTTCTCAATTAAGCAGAAGCACAGCAATTACAACCTTCTTAATTTCTCATGCCGATTTTCTCTTGTTTGGTGATTTACAGGCCTTCCCATTACATTCCCCTCTAGTACATGATGTTTCGAAGGCAATCTTAAATGTGACTGAAGGGGATAAAATGAAAGAAATTGAAGATGCATGGTTCAAGAAACATTCTAGCTGCCCAGATGCCGGTACAGTTGTTTCTGCTCGTAGCCTTGGCCTTAACAGTTTCTGGGGTCTGTTTCTCATAGCTGGCATTGCTGCAATCTTAGCTCTCATCATATTCCTGGCTGTTTTTGTCCATGAGCACTGGAATGTCTTGAAGAATTCAGAATCATCATTGTTGTCAAGAATTCGCATTTTTCTTAGAATATTTGTTTCAAGAGACCTCAGTGCACATACTTTCAAAGAGAAAGGTGGCATCCAAGTTCATGGTATGGGTCCAACTGAAGCCTCTCCAGACAGTCGCTACCCAGCCAGTCCTTCAAGCTACTCACAGCATGCAGATTCCCACTTTTTGTTCTATGGAGAGCAAGGAACGCCCAGAACTGAGTCTGGTAATTCGAATCATAATCCAAATAGTCAAGCTCAAGCACCTCCAGAGATAGTGTCTGCCGTTGAGCTCACTAACCCAGATCAAGAAATAGCAAGAAGCCCCCAAGTAGTTCGTGAAAACAACTAATGCAGTTATAAATAACATAGCTACAGACCATAGTACATCGCTAGGTAGTCTCTAGAAGGGATGTTCTCATGGAAGAAATTCAGACCTGGAATGGGACCATAGACGCAGATAAAAAAAAAAAGCACATCCAGGCAAAGAGAAGATAGCATGTACCTGAAGGCAAAGAGAACTGTTAACGAAGCTCATGTTTTTTTACTTGGCACCGCTTGGCTTTGTTATATTAAATTATAACAAAAATTCAATTCAGTGCTCTTGCTATTGGTGGAAATTTTACGGATTCATTGTGAGCATATAACCCTACATATCAGCTAAGAAACCCAGTAGGGGTGAGCGATTTCAGTTCAACTCGTTTTGTTGGTTTCCTTGGTATTGGTTCATTTTTTAACTAATATAACAGATTATATTAGCTTATAAACTAACTGGTACATGCATGAGCTGCCGTGTAACCGTCTTATGCCAGCTGGCACTCCATGTCATCAATTCGCATCTGTTGACTGCAGCTGCTAGAATACTCCGCTCTGCTATCCACGTTGCTGAAGATTTTGACGCTGACTAGGAAATATTAATTACTTTCTTTAATTAATTTTAATGCTGACTATGGCAAGGTTATTATTATTGCAAAATTAAAGCTGTTTTTGTGGCTTTGACACGTTGCACGAAGCAAAAGATGTACGGATTTTTCTTGTGACTTTTTTCTTTTTGAAACATATACGGTTTGATTTGGTCAAGGTAAACGGCAGATCATGAAATGAGACAAAAATGACGAAATCTTGGAGTTAGCAGAGTCTGACAATATCGGACTCAGACATGTCCCACTCCATTATTGAGTTTAAAGAATGGTTTGAGGAGCTTCAGACAAATAATATCTTTGAGCTTTGAGATAACTAGTCCAAAATTCTATATTTCAAGGAGATTTTGCTGCCAAGATGTATGAGAATGTAGAGTTCAGATGAGGTGTGGATCCGAATATTTATAATTTTACGTATCTTTTTAAGATGAAAAACTACTAATTCTAAACCAGCAAATACGAAGTTGAGACCTTTTGCTCCTTTCCAATTCCACAGGACAAGTTTTGGCCAAATGACCCCCAAATAATTCCACCCGACAAGTTGTGGCCAAACGACCCCCAAATATGACTTCATACTCTTATTATTTGTACTCATATATCGATCAATTATTATTAAAAAAAGAAAAAGAAAAAAGGTCAACACGCATAGCATGGAATCAATGGAAAGGAGGCAAAACAGCGGTACCCTAGACTCTGTCGACTCCTTGATAGACACGTAATCGATGTATGTGAAACGACCAATTTGTGATATTTTGTTTTGCTAATTGCAAGCTACAACTAGTTAAGATTAATTTGACAAATCTAATAGCTTGAAATTTCCCTCCAACCGGAGTCCCTAAAGATTTTTCTTCTTTTCTTTTAAAATAAGAAATGTCACGGTTAGTCCAACCGCCCATGTAGAGGATCTCGTATCAGCGACATCTCTATATAAACAAGAGCTATCGGTCGTCAAAATATCAAACCTTATTACTAATTAGAAGCTTCAAAATGACGAGACCAAATAACCCAACAAAACTTTTCTCCTCTTTCTCATTCATTCTAATTCCTCAAATTATCTTAAGCTTATTCTTCTTCACTAACACAGCCATGTCTCAGAACACAACAGTTCCTGTTAATGTGGGGTTGGTTCTTGACATAAATGGAGAAGTTGGGAAGGTAGCTTTGAGTTGCATCAACATGAGCCTTTCGGATTTTTATAACTCCAATTCTCACTACAAAACTAGGCTTATTCTTAACACCAGGGATTCCAAAAGAGATGTTGTTGCTGCTGCTGCTGCAGGTACGTACCCAATCATTATTCGCCATCTCTCGCTTCTACTTAATTTATAGTAATTCATATTCATTTTCGTTTGACCTGAATTTAACCTTTAAAGTTTCTCTCATATACGTATGGAAATACATTTTTATTCGCGTATGTACAATAGCTTACCTCTTTATTACAAATTGATTTGTTTATTAATGTCAATCACATACGAGTAAAAGGCAAATATCAGGATATTAGAGTCAAAAGATTTAGCATCTTTTCGGCAGCTCATTAACCAAAGCCAAGTTGACAAACTGTTTAGTAAGTAAATGCACAGTAACTTTTCTTTGCCATCGTAAGTAATAATGTATCAATATTTAACTGTTTATTAAAAAGAAGCTCTAAAAACACAGCAAATGATTTCTCCTTGACAGCTAGTTATGTTTTATTAAATACCCATTAAATTTTACTAATTAATTGCTAGAGTTTCCATTGGATGCTTAAAATCCAAACTATTCATGTCTTGACCGTCAAAATCCACAGCTGGCATCACTTGGAGCTGACA
>NW_006263303.1:620039-632456 GCF_000493195.1 Citrus x clementina | reverse complement strand
TTTTGGGCTTGATCAAGTAATTTTTAATATTAATTTTTTTTATTTGTCCATCCGAGCTTTTGGGCGTTGTCCATTACTTATCTTTGAAAATAAAAATTCTACTCATACCAGTGATAATAACTTTGGAATGCTTTTCTTTGAGCAAAAACAAACACACACACACACACACACAAAAAGGAGTCTCTATTTACCTGCAAAATTCTTTAGATTCAGTATAATAAAAAATACTAGTGAGTAATTTCACTATATGCCGATAATTGTATGGATGCATGCCATGATTCTGAAGCATTTCATAAATAGTGTTAAAGTTGTGAGCTAATTAGACAATGTTATGGGAGAGTATCACTCTTCATAACATAAGCAATATGAAAAAGATTTAGATAAAAATAGTTACTAAAAAATTGATCGAAAGGAAGTTCATTCTTTATCTTGAAACTTGTCGACCACATTACTACCGTACATTAATATCCATTTGTTGATGCGATATAATTATATTATGCTCATTTATGCTAAGACTATCAGTACGATCAAAGAGAAAAACCTCAAAGTTGTAATCGACAATTTAAAGAATAAGGGGAAAAAATGCTATTTTAATTTTTATTTCTAAATTTGTGGAAGAGCAAGCTTAATTTATCCCACTTAGGATAGAAAACGAGTTGATTATGAGTTTACAAAAGCAAATAATAATATAACTAACGTGGCATATGACATAACATTATTATATTTTTTGATTAATAATTATTTACCTTATCATTAATTTCACTGTTAAGAGGGATGTGTGTTGCAAATTGCAACATTAATTACAGGAGCCGAACAACATTGAGGAACCCAGGGTCCATAAAGGATTATTAAAGATTAGGGACTAAATTACTATTACTACTAAATCTTTTATTTCTTGAAATTGGAAAATTTGATGCAAATTGAATCACAATTTTCTTTGGTCAATTCACAGCTCTGGACTTGCTAAAAAATGTACAAGTACAGGCCATGCTGGGATCAGGAAATTCCATGCAGACCAACTTTATAATTCAACTAGGCAACAAATCACAAGTGCCCATTTTGTCATTTTCCGCAACAAGTCCTTCGCTTAGTTCCATTAGGAGTCCATACTTCTTTAGAGGTGCCCTAAATGACTCGTCTCAAGTTTGTGCCATAACTGCAATAATCAAAGCCTTCGGTTGGAGAGAAGCTGTGCCCATTTATGTAGACAATCAATACGGAGAAGCAATGATTCCTTCTCTAACTGACGCCCTTCAAGCCATTGACACTCGGGTGCCATATAGAAGTGTCATTTCTCCTTTGGCTACTGACGATCAAATTGAAAAAGAGCTTTACAAACTATTCACATTGCAAACCAGAGTGTTCATTTTGCATATGTTGCCTTCCCTTGGCTCTAGGATTTTTGAGAAAGCAAACGAAATTGGTTTGATGAATAAAGGCTGTGTATGGATCATGACCGATGTTATGACCAATTTGTTAAGAACATTGGAGCCTTCAGTGATCGATTCAATGCAAGGAGTGATAGGTGTGAGACCTCATGTTCCGAAAACAAAGGCACTCGAAAATTTTAGAGTTCGATGGAAAAGAAATTTTTTGCAGGAGAATCCGTCTATTGTTGATGTTGAATTGAACATTTTTGGGTTATTAGCTTATGATGCTACAAGGGCACTGGCCGAGGCAGTTGAGAAAGCCGGTATCACAAGTTTTGGCTTTGATAAGACTAATGTTTCTCGCAATGCAACTGATCTTGAAGCTTTTGGTATCTCTCAGAATGGTCCAAAACTTCTCCAAGCTTTGTCAAGTACAAGATTCAAAGGGCTTACAGGGGACTACATTTTTGTTGATGGGCAGTTACAATCTTCAGCTTTTGAGATTATTAATGTCAATAATGGAGCAAGAGGGATTGGATTTTGGACACCAGAAAAAGGACTAACGCAGAAACTGAGTTCAAATTCGACTACAAAATCCAAACTTAAACCTATCATATGGCCAGGGGATTCTACTTCTGATCCAAAGGGATGGGAGGTTCCTACAAATGAGAAGAAGCTACGCATTGGAGTGCCCGTAAAGAAAGGCTTTAGTTATTTTGTGAACGTGACAATTGATCCAAAAACTCAAGAACCAACTTCTGTTACTGGATTTTGTATAGATGTGTTTAAAGCTGTAATTCAGGAATTGCCATATGCTGTCGCTTATGATTTTGTCCCCTATGGACAGCCTGATGGCACCAGTTCCGGTTCATACAATGATTTGATCTACCAAGTATTTCTCGGGGTAAAAAATCCATCTCGTAATGCCAATTAGAATAGTAATAGTCACATCTTAATTATGTAAAGTAAAAGCCTGTTAACTTTTTTTTTTTGGGGTGATTTTGAACAGGAATTTGATGCTGCGGTGGGAGATATAACAATTTTGTTGAACAGATCAAATTATGTAGATTTCACACTGCCTTACACAGAATCTGGAGTATCCATGATTGTGCCGATCAAAGATAGCAAGAAGAGAAATGCATGGGTGTTCTTGCAGCCATTAACATGGGACCTTTGGGTGACAAGTGGCTGTTTTTTCATTTTCATTGGATTTGTAGTGTGGGCTCTTGAACACAGAGTAAACAAAGATTTTCGTGGCCCTGCTAGGCATCAAGTTGGCACAAGTTTCTGGTTCTCATTCTCAACGATGGTCTTTTCACAAAGTAATAAATGTCCCATCAACTTTCTTGACTTCTATTAGATACTAATGCGTTCACATTCACCATGCAAGGCATTACATTGACGTTTTTTCTTTAACTTTTACGTATACAGGGGAGAGAGTGATAAGCAACTTGGCCAGATTTGTGGTGATTGTATGGTATTTTGTTGTGCTTGTTCTCACTCAAAGCTACACAGCCAGCTTGACTTCGCTACTCACTGTGCAGCAACTGCAGCCAACAATTACTGATGTCAAAATGCTGATAAAGAGAGGGGACAATGTTGGCTACCAGAAGGGTTCATTTGTTCTTGGAATCCTGAAACAATTAGGCTTTGATGAGAGGAAACTTGTGGTGTATAATTCTCCTGAAGAATGTCATGAACTTTTCCAAAAAGGCAGTGCAAATGGCGGCATTGCAGCAGCTTTTGAGGAAATTCCCTACGGGAAGTTGCTTGTTGGACAACATTGCTACAAATATACCATGGTTGAACCAACATTCAAAACAGCTGGGTTTGGTTTTGTAAGTTCTCGATCTTTCTTCTGGCGTCATGACTTTTTAAGTTTTAGTACATAGCTATTTGTAATAAAATGTCTAACAAGCAAGAATGGATGAATGGATGGTTGATAAATATTAACTGCCAGTAAAAGAGGGCATTCGTCAAACACTTAAGCTGTCGTGCTTTCTCAATTAAGCAGAAGGACATCAATTACAACCTTCTCAATTTGTCATGCTGATTTTCTCTTGTTTGGTGATTCGCAGGCCTTCCCATTACATTCCCCTCTAGTACATGATGTTTCGAAGGCAATCTTATCTGTGACTGAAGGGGATAAAATGAAAGAAATTGAAGATGCATGGTTCAAGAAACATTCTAGCTGCCCAGATGCAAGTACCGTTGTTTCTTCTCGCAGCCTTGGCCTTAACAGTTTCTGGGGTCTGTTTCTCATTGCTGGCATTGCTGCAATCTTAGCTCTCATCATATTCCTGGCTGTTTTCGTCGGTCAGCACAGGAATGTCTTGAGGAATTCAGAATCATCATTGTTGTCAAGAATTCGCATTTTTCTCAGAATATTTGTTTCAAAAGACCTCAGTGCACATACTTTCAAAGACAAAGGTGGCATCCAAGTTCATAGTATGGGTGCAACTGAAGCCTCTCCAGACAGTCGCTACCCAGCCAGTCCTTCAAGCTACTCACAGCATGCAGTTTCCCACTTTGGTTTCTATGGAGAGCAGGGAACACCCAGAACTGAGTATGGTAATTCGAATCATAATCCAAATAGTCAAGCTCAAGCACCTCCAGAGATAGTGTCTGCCGTTGAGCTCACTAACCCAGATCAAGAAATAGCAAGAAGCCCCCAAGTAGTTCGTGAAAACAACTAATGCAGTGATAAATAACATAGCTACAGACCATAGTACATCGATAGTTAGTCTCTAGAAGGGATGTTCTCATGTAAGAAATTCAGACCTGGAAGGGACCATAGACAGATTAAAAAATAAGCACATCCAGGGAAAAAATTATAGACCTTAGTTTAGCAGTAGATAGCATGTAACTGAAGGCAAAGAGAACTGTTAACGAAGCTCATATCTTTTTACTTAGCACCGCTTGGCTTTCTTATATTAAATTATAACAAAAATTCAAGTCAGTGCTCTTGCTATTGGTGGAAATTTTACGGATTCATTGTGAGCATATAACCCTGCATATCAGATAAGAGACCCAGTAGGGGTGAGCGATTTCAGTTCAGTTCGTTTTGTTGGTTTCCTTGGTATTGGTTCATTTTTTAAAATTCGAACCAAAACTAATTGGTAAGGAAAATTCTGAAATGAAATAGAACTGACCCCCGAACAGGTATGGTTCGGTTCAGTTTGGGCAAAATGCCCAACCCAAATTGTCCAATTACCTCTAGCCAGTAACCATTGTTTATGTATCATTTATCTAATTTTTAGGAAGACATGCAATGATAAAATGTTATTGGGGAGAGTTAAGAAAGAATGATATAGACCTGTGCTATTTACAGAGAGAGATACGCTAATGGATCAAAAGACCACGATACACTGATTACAAAACTTTCCTAATCATATTTTTTGTACAAAGCATAGATTTACAAGAGACATGTATTATGGAAAATATTGTTCCAAACACTCTTTCAGCTTTTGAAAAGTGACTGGCTTTGAAACAAATGAATCCATACCATTTGCAAAACACTCTTCTGCACTCTCTGACAACGCATTTGCTGTCATCTGTATTTTGCATAAACTAATTTGTTAGTACATGGTAATAGATCAGTGTATGTGGGTTTAAAGAGTAAAGTGCTCACCGCAATTATTGGTATCCGCTTGAAATGATTTGATGAACCTGAAGAAGGCATAGCTTGCTCAATTCCAGCCTCAGCAGCAGCATCCCAATTGCCGGTATCTTCAAAAGAGCGAATCAATCTTGTAGCTTTTAGGCCATCCATAACTGGCATGCAGACATCCTGAAAAAGTCATATGACTAGTGTTTACTAGAACTTTTAAATTGTCAAGCTTAAGAATGACTAAATCCTAACATTCCAGAAATTACCATCAGAATGAGATCATAATTTTGGCACTGAACCGCATGTACAGCTTCAACTCCGTTATTCACAACATCTATGCTATGGCCTAACTGCTTCATCATTGACTTTGCCACCATCACATTAATCTTGTTATCTTCTACCAGAAGGATCTTTGGTTTTGGTTTTGGTTTTGTTTCAGGTACTTCTGCACTGCTGCTGGATGGGCTCTGGGAAATTCTGTCAGGTTTCTCCTGCATTTCACATATTTTTTGAGGTTCATTTGTCTTTGATGTCTGAATCATCTCTCTATTAGCCTCTGAGTGGCTTGTGGACTCTGTAGCAGGATTTTGGAACCAACTGGTTGTCTCAACATGACACTGTTTTCCTCTAGAAACTTCTGTTTCATTTTCAGGTTCAGGGCTGTGACTAAATGAGCTTTCAGGTTCTGATAATGTCTCAGCAACTTCAGCCACTGAACAGGCATCTTCAAGTGGAGCTGTTTCTTTCTGTCTATTGTTAGAAGGAAATGAGTAAGACGTCTCTGAGAAGCCATTGACTTTATGTGCACTACCAAAGCCAATGCTATTTGGTAACAATTTTTTACTCCTGCTGGTTCCATTGGAAGAGAACAGAGAGCCTAAAGTCCGAGGTTGGAATTGGAAGAAACCTGCTTTCACGTCATCTGTCACAGAATCCTGATCAGCCATATCTGACAGATCATCAGGATCGTCAGAATTTTCCTCTATTGGTGAAACCTGGTATGGGAGTATAAATGTGAATGTAGATCCACAATGTACTTTGCTAGTCACTGTAAGACGACCGCCCATCAGCTCAACCTATTACAAATGCATAGAAATGTTAGCATAATGGTCAACAATTTGATGCCGTTAAGGAAAAAACCTTCACAGACGACTAGCAACACAAAATCAATTACTTGAAGTTTAATACTTGCAAGGTGAAAGGTAAGGAGAAACTTCCAACACAAGGTAACATAATTAGTTATAGCAAGAAATACTTCACCAGCTGTTTGCATATTGCGAGGCCAAGTCCTGTTCCACCATACTTCCGAGCATGATCCGCACTGACTTGCATGTATTTTCGAAATAGAGTCGGCAAAGCATTTTCTGTTACGTGAAAATGAACACAGCTAATAAGTACAGTTTAAAGCAAAATCAAACCAAAATTTTATGACAAACAACTTTAGCATAATGCATTGGCGTTACCTGGTATTCCAATACCAGTGTCATATACATCACAACGAATCCAAACTGTTGCTTCTAAATCTTCATCCATTGAGTTTCCATGACTAACCGGGGTGCCAGGGTCATCATCGTGCTTATGATCTTGGTAACCTTCGCCATGCTTTTTATCATGAAAACCATTTTGGTCACTGGCAGTTTGAGATTTTGGTTGATGTTTCTCTTCTTTCACTGCATCTGTTGCAGACTGATATGCTTTTGACTTTTGTTTCAATCCTTCTTTTGCAAAAGGAGGCTCAGGTACCACATAAAGCTTTATCCCTACCTTCCCCTCTGGGGTAAACTTGATCGCATTACTGCAAAGAATATGGATCAATTTAATACCATCCTTCGCAAAATTGAAAAACTTAACTACCTTGCTTCATAGAAAATTGATGATCTGTGGAAGCATAAATAAAGTACCTGATCAAGTTGGTGAGGATTTGTCGAATTCGTAAGACATCTCCAATGACCTGAAAGTGAGGCAATATTTTGAATAATGATTTGCAGAGCTGAATGTATGACATGCCGTGTCCATGCGCAACAAAATTGTCAAAACGGTTGAGTGTCATGAAAATCTCACCTCAATAGGAACATCATCTGCTATATCTCCTTCCAGCATAAGAATCTTTTGCAGTGAAGCTGCGGCAGTTTGAAGGACATGCTTTACGACTTCTCTTGGCCGGAACTTTGCAGCTTCTAACTTCATAACACCTGAACAGAAGAGAAAAACATAAATTTTGGAATGTAATATACTAATTATAGTAATTAAAGCTTTTGTTATCTCCACAGTCAGTGAAAGGTAATGAATTGCCAACCTGACTCCACCTTGGAAAGATCTAGGATGTCATTTATAAGTTGAAGAACCAAATCTCCTGAAGATATCATAACACCTAATAGTTGTCGTTGCTCCCAATCAAGTTTTGTGTTGGAAAGAATCTCAGCCATGCTAACAACTCCCGTTAAAGGAGATCTAATCTCATGCGACATGGTTGCAAGCATTTGTTTTGCTCGCATTGTCTCCTCTGCAAAAAGTATTAACACAGAACTAGAGAGTCAACTTTGCAGCTGCACAAGCCTGCCTCATTATAATTCAAAATCGCTCAAGTTTACACAAAGTAAAATAACCTGTTATATGAATTGTTTTATTCAGCTCTGTTTCCTTGGCCTTTTGTACTGCTATTTCCTCGCGAAGTTTTGCCATCTTTTCTCTTTTCCTGACCTGTTGTAAGATCAGAAACATAAGAACATGTTCTGTTTACAGCAATCAAAATCCTGAAATGAATTTATTTACCTGGTCAGTTACATCCATTCCCATATAGTTTACACCGATTGTTTCCCCTGACTTGCTAAAGACAGGTTCCACATATATCAAAAATGTTTTTGACCCAAATAACTCGGTCTCAAATGTAATTTCCCTCTTTGCGGGTAAACCTTTTTCCAAAACCTCTCTTTTGAAATCTTGAGATTCCTTGACACCAGCTCCACTAAAAATTTCAACGTCCGTCTTTCCTAAAATGTCCTGAAAGCTCAATCAGAAAATATAATGTACCGTTTAGTGAAAACACTACTTCAAAGAATCCAACTCCAAATTAAGGAGAATGCTCTTGAGTTACAAGCTAGCAATTAAATAAAACAGAGAGCTTGAAACATAATGACTTTACATCAACCCATAAAACCTTGAATAAATACTTCAATCGCAAGTTGTTACCTCCTCATGCAAACTTGGAAAATGGTTATAGATAAAACGATAGCGGAGTTCTTTGTCCTGAGATAGAAAGATTTTCAAAATGTTAGTTCCCCCAGCTGAAAGATAAATTTTCATTAGATGTATATCATCTCTGTGATAGTTACCTGATGCCCCATAACAACTGGAGCATTTTGAAGTACAAAATGTAAAAAATTATCCGCTCTTTTCAGAATCTGAGATAATTCTTCCACTGGAGAGGATTGCTTTTCAAGATTTGTAACGCTTTCATTCAACTTCTCCATGAGTGCCTGCTCCCGCTGGCCGCTGGCCTCCAACATTTTCTCCAAATCCAAGGCCCGTTGCTTCCAATACTCAACAGTATCATACTCAGCATCTACTTCAACTCTCTTGCTTTGGAAAACAACATCATTTTTCCTCGGACAAACATCTTTCCACATATCACTAAGCTCATCCATGATAGAAATGGGACGTTTATCACCCCCATATCCTTCTTCCTCAAAACGGTGTTCCTCCAATATCTCCAACTTCTTCAGCTCAGACTCTTGCCTTTGTCTGCTTAAGTTGTCGAGCTCTTCCCTTAGAAGACGGACAGCATTTGATTGCCTATACTCCCAGTGTTTTACAAGGTATGCCATCTGAGAAGAGCCCTTGTCAGTATAATTAGTCAGCTCCAGCAGGCGCTTGAAATCAACTATAGTCTGATCTTCCGGGATTGTCACCTCCTCCAACATATCTTGACCTCCTCCTGGTCTTTCTACATTGAATTGCTTATCACTTCCAATATCTTCAGGCCACATTGAAGGGAGCCCTTCGATGTCCATGTCTTCTATTAGATCAGTCTCCATATTGCAAACCATTAAAAACTTCTGTCTCTACAAGACTACAACATCGATGAACATCAATATTCCGCTAAACCATTCTTCAATTTCACTCCGTTTACCATATAATTGAAGCAAAGATAGAACCAGTACAACTGCAAAAAATTTCTGAACAGGACTTAGATTTCAGTTTAGTAAGAAAAAGAAACTAGATGCATGTTACAAACAAATTATGAGTAAAATTCAATTTATTTGACAAAGTAGATGGAAAGGAAGAATTTGAGCCTACGCAAAATTAATCCGGCAAATATGTCAAAATAAAGAAAAGAAGTTACTAATTTAATTATATTACACCATCCAGAAAATGGAAAATTAAGAGGAAAAAGGAATAAAGAGGAAATAAAAAATCCCCTCAGGCAACCTATTCTACATACCAAATCACAGCAATCATAAGGCAGCTAATGCTGAAGACATAAAGAAAACAAAATAACTAAATAACAAAATAAATTTCCTGATTCCTGTTCACTAATTGCCTGAACTGCTAAAATTAACAATTGGAAAAATTAAAGATCATGCATATTTATTGGTACGATGTGATCATCGATCAAAGAAGCTGATATGGGGAAGAGAAAAACAAATGAAAGAAAGTTTATAATAAAATCCTGTTGTACTCAAAACGAAATTTTGTAATTGGAACAAGAACAAAGAGATAATCACTTGCATAAAAAGAAAAAAAAAATTGAATTGTGTCACATTTTGAACTAAAAAGAAGAAGAAGTGAAATTGAATCCAAATTGTAATGAAAATTCAACCCAATGAAGCTGAGATACATCCAAAATAAAAAAAAGAAGACAAAACCATCAACCAACCAAATTCAACCTTGCATTTCCAGAACTAATTATTTATGAATATGCTAACCTGTTGACTGTTGTGAATGAACCCACCAATGAAAGAAGTTGAAAAGAGCACTGTAGATCTGAAGAATCTCTTTGTCTTCAACTACTGTTAACTCAAGAACCTTTCAGTGGCAATATTGAAGAATAAGAGAGAGAGAGGGGGGGGAGAGATGATAGCATTACCATGTGATTTAAAAAAAATTAAAATAAAATAAAAGAGAAACTCAAGAAGCCATGTGCATGTTAGAGGTCAAAAACATTACAAAATTCTGAGGCCTTGGCGCTTTTATTTTGATACAAATATTTAATTCCTTAATCATCTCTCTCTTTGTTTTGTTTGTAACGCTACATCCATAGCTCCTCCCTCTGCAAAAACTCATTAGTCTTTTGATTGAATCAAACACATTCATATGATCAACTCCTGCTTTCTGTTTTACTCTTTCTTGTTTCTCATTGCTTCACAAAATCAATCCCCCAAAAAAATAATAATAATAATAATAGAAAGAGAGAAGGAAAATTTAGAGACAAAACAGAGTGTGTTTTGACGTTGTTTTGTATTTTTAAGTAGGGAGGAAGTTGTTGATGTTCCCCGCCTTTTACTATTCCTAGGTGACGTGTTGGGACGGCGCGTGTGATAGACGCGGAAGTTTTGAGAGTTTTATATGACAACAATGTTAAAATTGAATGTTAAAACTACTACACTTACGAAAGCTTTAGGAAAGAGGGTGAACACTCTTATTTATAACCTAAACCTTAGATTTAAACATGGATTAGTTTTAAACTTTTAATAGTTGATGGTTTAGTTTGTTTTAACTATAGTTAATCGTTATTTATAAAAAAAAATATAAACGGTTAATTGTGGTTAAGTTCTCTAAATTATAGTTTTTCAATTTGAGTAACAGTAATGTTATTCATCTCAAATTATTTATCCCAAAAAATTATTTCAAATGATGTAGTATTCATTAATTAGTTTAATGGGGATAATACAATTAAGTCATTTGAATCTTATAAAGAATTAGCAATCAATGAGTGGCGTATCATTTGGAATATAATTTGGGATAAAAAATTTAAAATGTCTATCAATACTCTTGCAATTGGAGTGCTACTTTTAAAATCAAAATTTAAAATTGGATATAGCATTGTCAACCATTGGACAATGCTATCAACGTTAAACTATAATTTGACAATACTACCTTGTCTCATATTTACATTTTTAAACTTGCAAACATTCATACTCGAGAAATATTACTCTAGAATATTGTAATATCTGAGACTTTTTTGATGATTCAATTTATCCGTATTTACTAGTTTAGTTTTTCTTTTAGTTGCAATAAAGTTCTTTGATAGTCAAGTTAGTGTTTAATCAAAAGAAAAATGATGAGAAAAAAAGTTCAATTGTAGAATTTTATAGACTGGTTAGGAGTAATTAAATGTCCAGACCACAGTTGTAAATATGGGTAGATATAGTAAGAAAATAGGTAGGAACTACCAACATTCACTTTTTGAGCGTTCACGATTCATCTTACAGCCATGATTAAAGAATTTTGGATAAAGTAATTGAATCACTTACTTGCCAAGTATGTGTATTATAAATTAATATTGCATTTAGGGGAGTAAATATTATTAATTTTATTCAAAAATTATAAAATTAGCAAAAAAAATCTAAAAACAATATTTTTAAGATTGACCCAAATTGTAAAGACTCGATTATTCTTTGATGTTAGTGAAATCTTAATCATACTATTATTTCCTTACACAATATTAGATGTTATTAATTCCTAATTTGTAAGGAACCACATAACTTGTGAATGTGATTAATTAAAATAGCAGCAAGATGAATGCACTTGTTTGATGACAACATACAGTTTATTATTAGTGGGAAACTAACAATAAAAAAAAATCCTAAATTTGAACTAATTAAGCGCTTCCTTAATTATTAATCGTGTTTATTAAAGATTCCTTGATGGGTTGGTTATGAGGTTTCATTACTGAAATTATGAATATTAATTTCAGCACCTTTGCAGGGGAAAATAAAAAAAGAGTACACAAAGGAAGCATTCATAATAGTTTAAATTCGGCAACCAACTGTTTTGTATAAAATTAGTTGGAGAGACATGGTGTGTGATAAATGACAGTTGCTAAAAATAATTTATCCAGATTACAACTAAGCCATATTCTGTTCTCCACTGTCTTGCATTTGGGACTTGTACTTGTTTGTCTACATAGCAAATTCCTCCATGTGACCTCAAGTGTGCTGACTCAGCTACCCGCCACATCATCACATAATGACCATGTGGCGCACCACCCGGGTGACATGTGGCTCAGCTTGGGCCCACCACAGATGCATTGGGTTCTTATATTCATTGATTAATTACACGTCAAACTCTTAAATATCTTTTTCAAAGTTCATGCCCAGAAAAATTGGATTGCCAGATAGCATTTGCTCATCAATAATGACTTATATTAATATGAGAGAAATGATGTAGACCACAGGCCAAGTGGCATATTCCTCTTTATTTCCCCCCCCCCCCCCC
>NW_006263303.1:561789-616607 GCF_000493195.1 Citrus x clementina | reverse complement strand
TTTTTTTTTTTTAGGGGAAAATTAATTGAACCCCCGGCCAAAGGGGTTTTTTTTTTTTTTTTCCCCCCCCCCCCCCCCCCCCCCCCAAATTCCTTTTTCGTTTCCCCCTTTTGCAGGAAAGCAAAAAATAATAATAATAAAAGTTTATATATTCAATTGATTGCCGCCAGTTTAACTTTGTTTTGACAGATTGCTCATTGCAAATATTTTAATTTTTTTTATAAACGTGGACACTTTGCAGATAGCCAATCATCAATCAGATTAATTCTTCTATTCGTTTGCTTTAACATTGCTACGCAGCCTACACTGGCTAGTCAATGGTGTATAAAATTTGGGTCAACTACAGAAAAAAAGAAATTAAATAAATGCAATGGAATCTGACTCTTAACTTTTTGAAGTCTCTCATGTTAACCTATATAAAATATATAGAAAATTTTTCGAGGGACAAAGTCGTTATCTTGTGAAATGAGGACTTGAATTATGGATGTTTACAAAAATTGTTGTATTAAATCTTTAGACAATTATCTCTGGCCTTAGTTCAAGAATTCATTTTTTCAATCACTAACTATTGATATAAAAGTAATTTAGGTACGAGTTGGGAAAACATGTGCCTCCCGGTTCGAGCGGGAACTTCCAGTATGAGTTATGATACGGGTTTAAAGATGCCTCTCATAGTTGAGGCCCTCCCCAGAATATATCGTGGTTAAGACAAAAAAAAAGTAATTTAGGTACAAATATTTAAAAACTCGGATTTAAGTAAATATGAATTGCTTTGTAACTTCGACAACAAACAGTAACTATTGATATCACAAATAATTATAGTACGTATTTGCTAAAATACCGGTTCAAGTAATATGTTGTATAACGCTGACAATGAACACTAATTATTGATATCAAAATTTTAGATACGAGCTTTACAAGATGCATATTTTAAGTAATGCAATCTGTTTTATATATAGCAATATAACGTTGTTTAATTTTGAGCAATATCAACAAAATAATTCTTAGGGGCTAATAGTCTATAAGGTAAAGAAATTTATCCTATTTATAGCCCATGTAACCCATGTTTACTAGCTACTATAAGAACATAACAACTTTTCCCTTAGCATGAAATCACTGTTGAGCTCGGATGTCATTTTGTTCGCTTCTATGGTTAATTGGTTTTGATACCACTTATTGGGGGTGCTAAGCCTACGATATGTAATTGTCTAATATTGATAGTAAAGGACTAACTTATTTGATATAGAGACATATCCAATTTATAAGCTCAAATTACTCATTTTTGCTATATGCTTGTGAGTGTATTACTACATATGGTTTTTATTAGGTGCAGACATTCACAACTTGTAAAATACAAGCTACTTAAGCATAGATACAATTTGACCATATAAACATCTTGAGTTTCTAATTAGCCCCCATTAAATTATTAAAATAGCTCCTATATATTTATAAAACCTATAAAATTTAAACTTTAACTTTAAGAATTATAAAAGTCTATACGTTAATTAAAAAGAATGATAGCCCGCCACCAAAAGCATTTTTCTATTCTTAAAAATAGGATTAATTCTTCTAGTTTTTATAAATAATAGTAGAATGAATGTTTTTAATAATGAAATTTGTAAAGAATCATCTTTGGGATCAGATGGGATGATTAATTGTTTGGTCTTTTATGTAAGAAATAATACATTTAATAATAGTGATAATTAATTTATTGCATAACATTTTCTAAATATGAAAATGCATCGAGAACAATTATAAATGTATTACCAAATATTTTATATATTCAAAGTTTAGTTTTTAAATTTTGCTATTGTCTAATTTGGCCTCTTGTAAATTATTTTTCTGAATTTGCCCCTTATATATATGTGTGCACACACACACTTATTTTATTAAAATATCACAGTTCTTTATATTTTGGAGTTTGGTATTGCCTAGCTTAAGTATGCTTTTGAAATATCTGGACATTTGCACTAAATTATTTATATATAAAAAAAAAACAACGAAAAATCAACTCATTGCATACATATATGATTTAAGTCAACCTTGTTAGTTGAAGCCTTGAAGGTGTGTGTGTGTGTGTGTGTTGACTTAGAAAGAAAGCAATGTCTAAATCAATTGTGTATTATTGCTTAATTAACATTTTACCGCAAAACGAATATATATAATTTTCAAATTCGATAAATTTTTTTTGTTAGATTCCCATGTCTTCAGCTTTTTATTCTTATCCGTGTCCCTTACTTATACGTAATTGCTTCTATTGGAAACTACTCCCATATTTTGGTCTCACAATATCAAATATTAAACAAAGAGTACAAAATGTATAGATGGTTGGATGCTAGATCTTGTGAATTACATTGCAAATTAATCAGAATTTATGTAATTTGGACGCTTAATTTCATTCACTATAAAAAAACACCAAACCCATGAAGGCATAAGAAAAAAAACCAGACCACTTCAATATATATATAGTAATAATTAATTAACCTCTGATAGTCTTGAACGTCAACTTTGCCTAGACACATTACGTTACATAATTATAAAATTTAATCGAAAGTAATCAAACAAATTACACATAATAATTTGGAATGAGGAACTTCTTATTTCATTAAAGTAATAAATCAGTTAAAAATTAAAAAAAAATCACCCTACTAAAATTTATATATTTTTTCATTTTTTAATAAATTCTTTACCATATTAAAATAAGAGATTCTTTACTAAAAATGACTCATCAAAGATTTCATTAAATAGTAACTCATCAAACAATAAATCAGTTAAAAATAAAAAAATCACCCTACTAAAATTTATATATTTTTTCATTTTTTAAATAAATTCTTTACCATATTAAAATAAGAGATTCTTTACTAAAAATGACTCATCAAAGATTTCATTAAATAGTAACTCATCAAACAATATAAGGCTTTAGTTATGTTACATGATCATGTAATATATATAATTTTTCTACAGCCGTCAGATAAAAATTCAACGGATGTGAAAGAATCATCAATCATGTATTTTAGATGATTATGTAAGATAACAATCTCCAAAATATAAATATTCTTATCTTTGTAGAACAGTATAGATATCATCAATAAACTCATATTTTAATCCTTGATTCCTTAATTACAACATGTACATTAATTAATTAATTAATCATATTATATGATGAAGTTAATGTCTGCTAGCTGCACCATAAAGTAACAAGTGGCAAGAATTGATTAATAAACTTAAACCTACTTTATAACGCGGCAGTGAAATTTAATTTTATAAGTAACAGGTGGCGAGAAATGAGAGTGATTGGACGAGACAACTTCCATAATACGCGGATTAAGATAATAATAATAATAATTTTTTTGATTAACGTGATTCAGTCCCTTTTCACTGAGTTTGTGAAAGATAGGTCTTGGATTAATTAATATTATTTTCCCCATTATATTACTTTAATTTTTTTTTATTTCACACGGCTTCAGAAATTTTCAGCTATATACTCTAATAATATCCTATTATTAAAAATACTATAATATTTTCAAGTTATATCATCCATCTTAAATTTTTAATGTAAGTCCATTTCGTATGCTATTTAAGAAAGAATTGAGTATTTCAGTTATTTTTTTATAGAGAAAGGATAAAGACCGTTGATCTCATTAAACTTTCCCTTTTGTCTGTGGTAAGGAACTTATGTCATTCATTCACCAAATCATTAACTTCCGTTAAAAAGTGACAAAATTATAGTAAATTGATCATTTTATCTTTGAAACTCAATTTAACATAAAAAGACATAGAGAAATTATTAACCATAAACCCTAAGTTTATCCTATTATAGAAAATGACACAAAAATTTGAATGTGTTTAATTTTAATTCTACTCTAAATTTATAATTTGTATCAACCATTCACCAAAATATTAACAACATTAGGGATATTTACCATAATTCAATTAAATTGTCATTTAACCATTGAATTCAAGTACATTTTTTTTTTGTTTTTACTTTGTACCATAAATAACAAAATAAGAATTAACTTTTATTAATTATGAAATCGAATTTAAGGATTGGATTGATTGGGTGTTTATGAATTAGGGTTTATGGTAATTTGTGAATTTAATTTGATTATGTAAAATTGTGCGGATAAACTAAAGACAAATTGGAATTTTTTTAATTAACGAAAAAATAGAGTTTTAATTGAATTTAGTTGAATATTGGTTATAAAAAAAGTTTTTTTATATTTTAAACTATTATTTTATTTTGTATTTAGCATGATAAATGTCTAAATTACCTTTATGACATCATTAGTTATAAGCTGCATCTAATGTTTTGGTAGATGTTTGATACAAATTACAAACTTAGGGTGGAAAATTGAACAAATTCAAATATTCATAACATTTTTTATAACAAGATAAACTTAAGGTGGATGGCTAATAATTTCTCTTTTGTTTTTTTATTTAGCATATGAAATGTCTAAATTATTCTTGTGACATATCACTTGCTAACGGAAGCTAATGATTTGGTGGATGAATGATAAAAATTGTAAATTTAGAGTAGATGAATAATATAACCAGAAAGTGTTGTAGTATTTTTTGATAACATAACAATTTACATGGCTGATAATTTTTCCTTAATTTACAAGTAAAATGACATTCAAAAGCTCCCAAGGTGGGTTCAAGTCCCAGTGAAATCCTTTCTCCTTCTGAATATATAATGTTTAGTATTTAGATGGGAGCTAATTTCTCCCCTATTAGTTTGTGGGGGAAGTTACTGATCCTCCAAAATTCTAAGAAATTTGTGAAAATTGTGTAGTTTGTAAGTGATAAATTATGGGCTATATTGATATAAAGATAGCTTTTATTAAATTTTGATGGTAAAAATCTTACTTGTATTGATTCCCTTTTAAAAAATAATTTCAATGACATTTCTGGAATGGACGTGTTACGTGTACATAAACTTCAGTCGTTGTTTTCATTTATTTGTTGACATAAAAGATACTACTTTTTAGTATGTACACAATGGTCAAATCAGCTTTATAAAATCTTCTATAAAAATCCAATTCGCATTTATAAATTAGGGAAAATAACACCAGAATCTCATAACTACCCTAATGTATAGATAATTTACCTCAATGTTTCATGAATTAATAAGCATACTCATTATAGTTTAGATTGCCGCAATTGATGTCGCTTATGCCACGCCTTTGCTGCTCTTTGTATAAGATATGAATTCTCTCATGATTTTAACTTATTTGATTTTTTAAAGATCTTTTATTACGCGTGTTTTTTCATTCATATATGATCAAAATTTACTTTTTTATTATGTTATCATTTATTAACTATCAATCATATTATTATATTTACCTAGATAAGAACTCATATCGTACCAGAATCTTGATCCTACGTATTCAATAAAGACTTTTTGAGCCCATCACATTTCTCTAAATAATATATAGTTTGAAAATTATGATAAGAATTTATAGAATCCAAACAAAGTGTTTGGTTATATTGATATGGACAACACAATAATTATCTCTACACTTCTAATCGTATATTCATTCTAACAGCAAATTATTTAGCTGTAACTATCACTTATTCAAATATCCTTAGTTTTGTATTTTCAAACTTTTCTCGACTGTAAATATCACAACACTATTTTTTAAGATCTGTAACTATATTTTGTTAGTCCCTTATTGGATATATACATTCACTAATCAATGAAAAATGTAAGCCATTACTCTAAAAATTCAAGCTATGTTACATTCAACCCATTTGATAGTTTGATGTCAAACTCAATGATAAAAAAAAAAGAACATAAAAAGTTTGTGCAGAGAGAGAAAATGTGTATAAAATAAATAAATAAGTGCATGATTATTTTGGTGAACACGTAAGAATGCTTCAGCTTTTGTTTATAGTAGTTAGTTACCTTCTAATCGTGATCAAATCATTCAATTAGCTCAAATATATGTAAACTTTCTAATACTTATTCAACACAACATGTAAGTACGTAGTGTCACGGGACAAGAGGTTACGACCCCATGAGGCACTTCTACATCCCGTTCTATGAGATTGAGCCGAGTGAGACTGGAACAATATCGACTGGTTCCCCATGTCTTGATTCATTAGGAGAACAACTCCAGTTTGTATAGGATTAGTCTAGATTCTTTTTTAATGTTAAGTCTTAGACCAATAACAGGGTCCCCAAACTCAACTGGGTTGACCTGCCTCAACTCCAAAGGATCTAACTCTATTAAAAACCCTACGCACGCCGTAGGAGAACTTCTCTTACGACTAGCAAGGCCATATCGTTACTAGCGTACAAGCACACATAATGGACGTCACAGTTGCGATCCGTGACAATAGGCTAGCTAGACAATATATCTAATTAGAATTGGATGGAATTTGTTACATAACCATTTTTACACTATCATGATACGAGGACTATAAATCTCTTTAGATCGACTATAAATATTTATATATTCTTCATGATTATCCCAACATTAAAAAAAAAAATGGAACACTTTAATCTTAACAAAGCAATTTAATTTAAAATTTAAATTTTAATTGTAAAAGAATAAAAAGAAGAATCAATGGATCATCAGACTTGTGCATGAAAGTGTTTGTTATGATTAAATCACTCGAGGTCGGTTAATTAGACGCCAAAACGCATGTGAGCGCGCTTGGAACTATGTAGTACGTCCGGTGTTATGTCATATGCATGCCTAGGGTCTAATGGTATTCTCGTCAACGTGGCAAATAATGAGTGGGTTGAAGTTGTGTGAAAACCCAGAAAACAAAATTGAGACAGCACGCTGTTGCTCAAGTACGAAATCCACTTGAGTTGGGATTGGAGCCTATAGCAGTTAAGCAGCAGCCCAGAAGAGACGACACGAAGTCCACGAATGAGTTTTAACTTTGTGGGGCTCACTCGCTTGTTGCTAGCTCCTGCTTTCCGCGTCCTGGTGTCGTAGAAAAAGAGAGCACTTTCCTTAGCGACAGCTCCTTCTTCTCCACTATCTTTCAATCGTGCACGTACACAAACCACTGTTTCGCTGACTCGTGAAGCTTTTATTTGACTATCTTTTCTAAATTTTCCTCTACCCTTTGTCGTGGCGTCTGCGGGGCCCACATACTGGGACATCATGTGATAAGGAAGAGGTCAACGATTTTGGTAATGAAGAGGTCAACGATTTTGGTTTTTTACATTTCATCAACGCCTCAAGAACTGACAAAATTTGACACGATCCAATTATTCGATACGAATACGACATAAATAAATAGGTATAAGTCGTCAAATTTAACACGATTATTAAATGGATCGGGTCTGGGTCAACACGATTTTTTTCCGTGTCGGGTTTGGGTTAAAATTCTTGACCCATTTACCCAATCAATGACCCGATTATATTTTCTATTTTAAAATAATTTACATATTCTTATCATTAAAACTCAAATATTAGAGATGATTTTCTTTTTTTTTTTATTCTTTAAAAGGGTGAATATAAACACAATGTTTTATTTATAAAATTTTAAATACATTTAGAGCTTCAATAGTGTAAACTTGTAAAAATTGATAGACATGTATATTTTATACTATTGATATATAATATTATATATATATAATTAAAACCTCAATAGTGTAAATGTGTAATATATTGATATATTTGTATATTTTATAATATCGATAAATTATGTATGTATGTATGTACATACGTATGTATGATAGTATGTAAATATTTGATGTAATTTTTATTCAATATATAGATATTAAACGGGTTATTGGGTAATCCGATTATTTTTCCGTGTCGGGTTTGGGTCTCAATATTTTGACACGATTATTAAATGGGTCGGGTTTGGGTCGACCTAAATTTGACACGACACGAAGCTGACACGACACGAACACGATCCGATGACCCTTTTTGCCAGCTCTAAACACCTCCACCCTAGGAAGATAATATCGTCCGCTCAATCATTACTGTATATAACATCAAATAATAATAATAATAATAATTCATGCAGCTCAATCATTAAATCCATGTTTTATACGTAAGAGTACTCGTGTATGTTGTAATTGTATTATTCGTATGTTTATTTCATAAAATTTGATTACATTTTTATTGAGAATATAACAACGATATTATTAAATTCTCATTATAAGTTTTTTTGACATATTAATATATTACTAAGAATTTCTGACAACTCACATTTTGTTACCAAATATTTTGACTGTTATCATTTAGCTACTAAAATGAAATTATTTTTCTATTTTCTTAATTTTTTTACAATTTTTTATCTTTTTCTCTAGACATTCGATTTACGAGCCTTCTTCTATTTTTTAAATTTCAGTTATTAGAATTTTATTAAATTAAAATATTCCTAAAATAGGATTCTAGATTTTCTAATAGAACGATAGTAATTGAAAATTTTTCATGCTACAAACAAACTAATTCGTGATATAATTTTCACTTGTACAAATAAATTTCACAATATTTTGGGGGTTTCATTATGATTGAGCTTAATATGGTAAAAATTTATTTGTACAAGTAAAAATAATATCATAAATTAATTTGTTTATGCATGCATGAAAAATTTCAATTACCATCACTCTATCAAAAACCTAGAATTTTATTATGGTAATATTTTAATATAATAAAGTTCTAACAACTAAAATAAAGAATAAAAAAACTTCTCATAAATTTAAAGTCAAAAAAATTAAAATTCGAAAAAGAACTAACAAGATAATTTTAGCCTGAAACTCCTCAAATATCCTTATGAACTTAGAAATTTTTTTAATAGTGTTAAGATTTCGATAGTAAAATATAGTTGTCAGAAATTTTGGCGGCGAATTAATATATCAGAAAACTTTTGGTGGATTTTTTATAATATAAAAAATCTGAAATTATGAAAAGCAAGAACGAATTGGCACTGTATAGAGAGATTGCTTTCCATAGTTTGATATATCGATGTTGAAGGGACATTCCTCATTAGACGATCTAATGCAAGCTAAGGACAAAAGTAGTAATCATATTCCATACAAACACAACATGAAATTAAAAAAACCAAAAACAATCCCACAAACTACGGGGAAGCAAATCTACAAGTTTATTACAAACTTTTTTGCCCCCTTCTTTTTGACAGAAGTTTATTACAAATAGAACTTATTGCAACAAAAAAGAAGAAGAAGAAGAAGAGAGCCCAACTGAAGGTCTCAAGCACGATAACCACTTACTTTTTAATGCTTGGTTTACTGTAATGTGACTTAAAAACTAGTGAAATAAAGTTGTAGCGTAGAGCAAAAGTTGATAGTGGTGCAAAAGAAATGACTTTAAAAGTTAGTAATTTTGACAAAATAGTAAGAATCATAAACATATTTTTCATTAAATAATCGGAGTAAAATTACATTGGCTTCTAAACCATAATTGTAAGCTCTCATCAAAACCTTACATAAAATTACACTATTGAATAATAATTATACCAAAACAAAGCTTAATTAGTCTTCTCTATCTTCATTATTTTAGGAAAAAAAAAATCACCCTTAGGAATGCACATAAAGATTTGAACCCTTGATCACTTATCTCAAAATAGTTTGATTTTTTTTTGGGGGGTTAATTTCAATGTGCATGAACACTTTATTTTGATTTAGATTATACACACACGCACCCATACGCTTAAAAGTTAAAGGCAAAATCATTAGCATGTCAATGTCATTTGATGTAAGTAGTGATTAACTTTTGATGCAGAAAATAGGGAGAGTGGGCAACACAACTCCGGGATTTCTTATCTATCAAAGCCCAATCAACAACCCGCAAATGGATATGGCAATATAATTGAGACAAATTTAACAAGATGCATGTCACTCTCATTACGCATAAAGTCAATAATTTTGGTTTCCCGATGAGGAATTACAACTTGTTTAGACAGAATAATCGCTTAATCACAAAGCACTAACAACTATCTTTTGATCCTCTATGCATGTCATTGCCAACACAAAATCTATTAGCCCTTTTTGTTCTCTCCTTTGTGTACCCTACTCCTAATTAACTTTATCTAACATGCCCTTATGGGCAAAAACTTTTATTTCCTTTTGCGTAAAGTTGCACAAGCTTTTGAATAATTACACTTTTTTTTTATTACATGAGACTATTACTCAAATTACAACTCACATTACATGAGATTATAACTAATATTTATAAATCAGATTATTATTGAGACCAACTTACATCAATGCTAATGGAGCTCTACCCAGATTTTAACCCTCACAAATATTCGAGGGATGTCTATTCCTTACTCTTAGATAAAAAAGAAGACTACCTTCGCTCAATTTTAATTGAGAAATGAAATACCCCCACAATGCATTTGTGGGGGTTCGAATTACTGAACAGCCCTGACCACTCGGCCAAAGGCCAAGTGGCTAATAATTACACTTATTTACACCCACACCTAAAAAAAAAATATTGAGAAATGAACATCTCTGGTTCTCCGCTACCTATAATGCATGAATTTTTTTTTTTTAAAAAAAAAGTAGAGTGCAATAAGGTTTGTTTCGATCCCCTTTTCATATAAAATAAACTCATAAAAGTTTGAATTTCCTATGCATTATAGATTATTAATGCGTGTATCTTATAGCACCTATTATATATTATAATGACACATCAATCACTATATAAATTTAAATGTTTAGAAACCCATAACATAAATTAATCAAATGCAAGCCTCAGCAGTACGTTAATTAATACATGCAAATACACAATACATAAGTGTCTTCCACGTGGTATTTTACATCATTTAAATTGAAAAACATACATATAATTTAGGCTTTAAGTAATGGAAGTTATAAGCAACTGAAAATAGATAAGTTGAGATCAAGTGGATGCACAAAAAAGCAATGAAGTGGCTTTGCTTTACGCTAATAATATGGTCAAGCTTTTTCGTTGGCTTGCTTCTTCTTTCCAATCATCTAGATGAAACTCAAGCAGCCGCCTAAGATTAACATTTGCACGAAACTATATATAAAAAAGAAAAAAGAAAAAAAATTGTCATATAATCCAATAATTTTCTTCATAATCTATGATTATACGGGTTATGGAAATGCAAACATCGTACATATTATGAATATGTTTACTTCCGTGCGTCCCAAGTCATACAATGATTGGCTTAAAATAAAGTACAATGATAAGTAAATAGATCAGGTCAGCCTTTAAGGCCGAAGGGACCAGTTTTTAAGCATGTGCTTTGCCATGTGACGACTTGTAAGAAAATATATAAAACAATGCGATGATTTAGAGCAAACAAAATTTGCCAGAACTAACAAAAAGTTATTTGCCACAATACAAAGTATAATGTGCCTATTATGATTTCGAGTTTGGGCCATTATGATTTATACCAACAGCCCATTCTAGCCCAAATATAAATCTCTTTGTTAAGCCCAACTCGGCCTATTTCTGTTTCTTAAAGGCCACAACCCACAAATAAGCTTTCTATAAACCGTATACTCTCGTTTTTATACAAACTTACGTGCGATTGAGTATATAATTAGTTGAATGAAAACATCACGTAACCCATATAATTACTTTTACTTTTATTGAATAAATTTATTACGTCATGTTAGTTTGTATAAAAAAATTATGTGTATCAATTATTCTTTAGAAATAGGAATCATGGGTTGATTTAATAAATTTTAACATACTAATTCGGTTTGGGTTTTTAGGAAATTAAAACTGAAAAAAAAAAAAAACAGTTTCGATGTTGGCTTCATTGAGTTATGAAAAAATTGAACCAAACTCAAAAATATCAACTGCGAATTTCAGTGGACAAGGACAATCGTTGCTCATGCTGTCGCAAGTGACATTATCACTTGATACAGTTCATAAAACTTGTGTCACAAATGATCATGGGATGATTACAAAAATAACCTTGCAATGGTGACTTATTGAAACAACAATTGTACGGCCTTATCGATCATGTCTTACTTTTACACATGCCACATCACTAATTGTAAAGCACAATTAAACGAGTTTGGTCATCTCCTTTAATCTTTCGATGGGTCTCACGATAATTATTTCATAATTGCAAATTAACTTTTAATCCACTCTTTCTCATCTCTCCCGAACCCTCCATAAAACGATCGAAAGCTGGAAGCTTATTCCCGAAAGTAGAAATTGAGGAATAATTCCAAGGGATCCCATGCCAGTAGACCCCACTCAAAACTCTCACAGCCCCTTCTAATTGACTTTCATTTGTACTTTCCTCACTATACGTGACCCTATCATTTATCCTATGTACTTTTATTTTTTCCTTTTCTTGCAAGAAAAAGAAAAAGAAAAAAAATCATTAGAATTTAAAAACATAAACACTTTTAATTTTTTTTTTTTCATTACAGTCTCTTGATTTAGAAACTAAAAGAATAATAATAAAAATTATAAGAAATTTAATTGAAAGAGGGAGAATTGATGCATGTCGGAGGAATAACAGTGGATCTGAACTGGTTCTTGCAATTGATATTAACAGTATTTATAATCGCGTTCGGTTTGCTTCACTTGGTTAAGAATACGGCGTCGAAGTACTTCGAGGTCGACGCCAATTTCGAAGGCGGCACCACCACCGATCGCAGCAACCGACACGCAATGTCGTCGTCTGTTCCTTCGGGCTCGTCGGACGACGTGTCGTGCATCGTCTGCGGCAATCCCGGCTCCAAAAAGTGTTCTCGTTGTAAATCTGTCCGTTACTGGTATATGCTTCTTCGAATTTTCCTTTCTTTTAATTTTAATAATCATTATTGATTCAATGTTTGATTTTTACGTTTAAACCCAAAAAAAAAAAAGAATTTTATTGTACTAAACATATTTTTTAGGCATGTTAAATTTAAAGTATTTGGTGTCCAATTATGAGAAATTTGATAACAGAGGGAAGGGTTTTATTTTTTCTAATTTATGCTTAGAAACCGATGTAATCAAACAGTGTTAACTTTTAATTATTGGATTCTATTAATTTTATTTTTGTTCGTGTAAATTTTTGTTTTATTATGGGATTTTTTCTTTTCAAGGATTAATCAGTTTGTATAACCAAGAAAGCTTTTTTAGGGAATAGGGGCAGTTTGCCTGTGTGCCAGCTTGAATTTGAACGCCATTCTGAAAATATTTAGCTTGGTTTTATGGATTTGTATAGTGGCTGTTGTTCACTGGATAAAGCTTTGGATTGAATATTTCTCATTAAGTCTTTGTCTATTTATTAGCTAAAACAGTTCATGTGGTTGAGGCCTATATTAACAAAGAGTCACATGGATGATATTATGTTTATCAGATTAAATGGAATTACTAATGAAATAATGTAGTGTATGGTGAACCGATATAAGTTAACGGCTGTCTCAGATTAAATCTTCTAAAGGAAGCCAAAAAAAAAAATCAACGTTTAATCAAGAAATTAATTAGTCACTACCTTAAAATTTTGGAATGAACTATCTTTGGCAGTTTTTTTCACCTGAGCAGTTAGAAGATCTGAATTTATCTAAACTCATAGCTCTTGATGTACAAGATGATCCTAGGTACTAATAGGATTGATGCAAATATTTGTCCTTACCTTATAGAGTGGATTAAAGCTGTTATTACTTTCAATGCTGGCCGAAGACAAATTTGAATCGGTAATTTGAGGGATACCGTTTTCTGTTGTCTCTACCATCTGTGTTTTGTGGTAGGAAATTATTGCATTGCCTTTGTGATAGTCTTGATTCTGTTGGCAGTCTCTTTTATTAGCATCCTTGTGCTTTAAGGTTCTTTATGTTTCTGCTACAGTAGTTTAGTGTGTTTAACTCTATTTTTTTAATGGTTGGATGATGGTTTGAATGCCCTAGTGTTTTCTTTTTCTTTTTTTTTCCCAAATTGAATTATTGCTTCAGACATAACACGTTTCTCTCATTTCTAGCTCATCAAAATGCCAAACGAGCCACTGGCAGTCTGGGCACAAAAGAAAATGCAAGGATATTGGCAAAATAAATTCAGTGCAGGGTCCCAGAAGTGATTTTGGGTCAAAAATTTCCAGTACTGGGGGTAAAAACTTTTCTGGGATTGCACTGGTTCCTACTCATGGAACTTCTAAGGTTATAAAAAAGCCAAGAGAGGTGAATGTTCGGACCTTTCCTTTTTACGTACTAGTTGAAACAGTTTTCACATTTTCACTTACTAACTAGAATTTACTGTTAGATTTTCAGATTCTTTTCCCTTATGATGAGTTTTTGAAACTTTTCAACTGGGACAAGCCTGGATTTGCTCCTTGTGGCCTTCTAAATTGTGGAAACAGGTTTGCATTTGCCTTGTTTCTTATTTGCTATACCACAAAGCTGTATGCTTTCAGCAGCTTCAGAGCCACACAACATGAATATTGTGTGCTTGCACATTATAAATCTTTTCACATGGAAACATATTAGTATATTTTGAATTCAAGATCTTACTTTATTTTTTTGTTTTTCATTATGTACAGCTGCTTTGCAAATGTGGTTTTACAATGCCTTACATACACAAGACCGCTGGTTGCATATCTGTTGGAGAAAGGCCATCGGAAAGAGTGTAATTCACAGACTAGAATCCTCTATGGCCTTGTCCTTTGGTTCTTACTTGGACAATTTCTCATCCTTTCTCGGTTCTAATTTTCAGGTGGACGTGATGATTGGTGCTTCCTTTGTGAATTTCAGACACATGTTGAAAAAGCAAGCCAAAGTTCGCATCCCTTTTCACCAATGAGTATCCTCTCACGGTTACCTAACATTGGTGGTAATCTTGGTTATGGAAGACAAGAGGATGCTCATGAGTTTATGAGGTTAGCAACTTGGTGACATGCAATCATTGATATTGTGCAGAATTAAATTGGGTTGTTAGAGGGTTTAGTTGAATATTTAGTTCAACATTTGAACTTTCAAATTCTTCCTTCTTGCAGATTTGCTATTGATACTATGCAATCAACTTGTCTTGATGAATTTGGTGGAGAAAAAGCTGTTCCACCTAGGTCACAGGAGACAACACTTATTCAACATATCTTCGGTGGTCACCTTCAATCACAGGTGATGAAACTTATTGGTTTGAACCTGCATTTTACTTGTTCTTCTCTAAATCTGCAGTATTATAGTTTCTGCCAGCTTGTCAGTTTCTTGGACCCATTTTCTTCTTTTCTGTCACTTTAATTAAGGAGTTAATGCATTTCTGAACTAAGCTGTTTCCTAATTTTGATCTCCTTTTTTTTTTAAACCCACCTTAACTTATAGAAAATAAGAACATTGCGAGAAATGGTTAACACTTGAGTGGTTGAGGCCTAATATAGAATGAGAGTGCCACTGAGAATTGTGAACTGAGAGGTGGGAAAAGATGCTGGGCACTCTGAACCTTGTCTGATTCAATACCACTACAAAATTTCCTTTGGATAATTTTATTGGGCAAGAGTTTTGGAATTGAACAGTGGCAATGTGAACTGGAATTGCCATGTACACAAGTTGGTTTCTCCTTTGGATGGCTTTAGCATATCAAAATTATAGAGTAGAGACTTTCATGTGGATTTGTGTTATTTTCAACAGTTCTGCTTGATGGTTTGTTGTACGCAACAGTCCTAGTGTACGTCTAGCTTTAGTGAAATGTTCTGATACTTATCTTTGTTTGCAATTCAGGTGATATGTTCAAAATGCAACAATATTTCCAACCAGTATGAAAATATGATGGATTTAACGGTTGAAATTCATGGAGATGCTGCATCATTGGAGGAATGTCTTGATCAATTTACTGCCAAAGAGTGGCTTGATGGAGATAATATGTATAAATGTGATGGGTATGGTTGCTCCCCCCTCTCATACTGTTATACTGTAAAAGTCACTTATATTGGCTTCTTCTGGCCGGATGTTTTACGTTCACTTATTTCTTTATGTCATGCATACAAGAGTTGGCATAGTTTTTTAAAATCATTGTTTTCCATCTTCCTTTGATAAGAGGTTTAACATATCTTCATGTCCAGCATTTATTTTTCTGTTCATCTGATTTAATTGTATTGACAGTAACTCTTGATTTAGTGTATTTGATCTCATCTCGAGATACAGTATTAAATATGAAACGCATTCCTTCTGACAGATGCAATGACTATGTTAAGGCCTGGAAGCGGTTAACCGTTCGACGAGCTCCGAACATTCTCACAATTGCCTTAAAAAGATTTCAGGTCTCCCAAATGCCCTTATTTGAGTTGCACCTGACAGTTTAAGCAATCTTAGGATTTTCGTTTTGAGAAATAGTTGTGATTCTCTGAAATCAACACTTGGCAATTTTGCAGAGCGGAAGATTTGGGAAACTTAACAAAAGAGTTACTTTTCCTGAGACTTTGGACCTAAGTCCTTACATGAGTGATGGAGGAGATCGTACAGATGTCTACAAGCTATATGCTGTTGTTGTCCATGTGGACATGCTTAATGCCTCGTTTTTTGGTCACTATATCTGTTACGTCAAGGATTTTCGTGGACACTGGTACAGAGTTGATGACTGTAAGGTAGAGATTCTTAATCTCTGCCTCTCTCTTGCGTACACATTTATATTTATTATAATTTTTTTTTACATCCTAAATAGTTGTACAAGGAAATCCATGTGTGTGATGGCTTCTGTTAGATTATATGGTCTCTGCTTAGATCAGAATTGGTGTACATTTTAACTAGGATACCACCTTGAAAAAGGCCCAACCGTGGATTGTGGATGAGTTATTCATTATATTATCACAATGGTTTTGAGTGTTACACGTACGAACTTTGATGGGCATTCTATGTTCACGTGAGTATGTATAGACACGCACTTCTATATGAATATTTGCGAAGTGTTTGAATTATCTGTCTCATCTAACCTTCCTCTCAACTTTTGATAGGTTACTAGTGTTGATTTGGAAGAGGTACTTTCTCAGGGAGCATATATGCTTCTATATAACAGGTGCCTTTTTTCTGCCCCTAATCTCGTAATTTTCTTTTTATTTTTTGGGTTTGGGATGTGGTGGGGTGAGGGTAGTAATCTCTTGATGATCTTGGTGCTTCATAGCACTTTAAACATTAGTAGAAAATTCGGCTCTAGAATGTGGTACCTTGATGCCTCGTAGAAGGTGGTGACTCAATTGTTCCTGTTTGCTGGTTATGCAGGGTTTCAGCACGACCTTCATATTTAGTCGATACTGAATCTTCGAGTTCAAGGAAGGAGGAGCCCAGTGCAGTTAATGCAGAAACAGAGCCAAAAGAAGTTGAATGCTCCTCTACCATGGAGTCAATTAATCCCAATAGCAGGTCTCTTTCCCTCCCATGTGATGACTTTTCGCATTTGAGGGTTTCAAGTTGCAAAAGCAAGTCAGCTGGGGCAATTGATCCTCAAGCGGTACCAGCACATTTCAAGGATACTAATGTGGACAATATAGAGTCAAGTTCCAACGGTGTTTTCAGTCATGAAAGTCATTCTTCTTCTTTTGGCTTAAATTCTGAAGATTTAAGAGTAGATGCCATGGATGTGGATACGGCAAATGCTCAGTCAAGTTCGTGGGATCGGCAGGACTTCTCTAATTGCAATGGAAAATTGTCTGAAGCCAAGAGAGGAATTCAAGATGATATGAATATTGATGATCCTGAGACATCCTTATCTGTCCCTAAGGCGGTCCCCTGTCTTGATAGTGATTCAGAAGCTGTGCTAAAAGACACAGAAGGTATGAATATAGTTAAATCTGAGCCAAGTTCACTTGCTGCAAAGGATATTAAAGTTTGTGGCAGTATTTGTCCTTGTCCAAGCGAGACGTCTTCAGCTACACTGTACAATTGGAAACATGAAACACCATTTAACGGATTGGATGATGATGAAAATGGTTTCAAAAGAGTTGGAATAGAAGAAGAAATTTCCCAATAATCTGGTTGGTTGACGTATTTTACCACTAATTCTTTTTTCAATATTTTTTAAGGATCCCCATCTTCAAAGGAAGAGGCCAAGTTGGGAATTCTTGTCTGGGGTTTCGATATTTGCAGAAATCACAGTCCATTGTACTGACTTTTAGATGAACTATTTATGTGATACAAGACTAAGGATATCAATAGACTGAGAACAGGAATTTATCTATAAATGGGTTTTGGTTTTCCACTTTGTCTGTGAATATCAATGTTCTGGTATAATTTTGCTTGTCTCAAACACTAAATACTAGGGATCATTGAATGAATAGCCAGCTCTTTAGACCTGCAAACAATTGCCCTTTTGCTAAATAATTTACTTTCTTGCAAGTGTTATTTCTCTGATTGCCTAATGACAATATCTTCTAGTTGCTTGCATATGGAGTTTAAACAATGTAATATAGTCTAGTAGCTTTCACATTCACAACCTCGCCGATGAGGTTGAGGATTACAGTATTTACCTTTTTTCTTATTTTACAATAGGCTCTCTTTCTATGGATTTGAGTTTTACTCGAGATACATTATTAAGATAAATCTCGGCAGATAAAGTTTCAACTAAACTACATTAGTTAGAGATTCTCTTATTTCAAGCAAATTTTCAACTGTAGCTACATCAATCTAAGTCCTAATAGACTTATGAGCTGAATTTCAATTAGTTCATATCAAAGCAGATTTTGACAACCATCTGAGGTAACCGGAAAATATTTAAAACAAAAAGAAAAAAAAAGTGTAGGAAGCAAAACCTGAACAGTTTGTTTTCTGACTATCAATTGAAATGGAAATTAGAGAATCTGAATAAATGACGTATTTATTTGCTTGAGGAATCGAAATTCAAAGTGGTGGGCCGCAGGTAAAATTGAGAATGATTATGGGCGTTTTCATTCTTATAGGATATGAGAATAGAAATTTCATTCTCAGGATTCACCACACTGTTCCCACATAATTTTTAAAATTTCCATTTCATCCCTTTTTATATATTTAAAATTTTTTTAAAAAAAATCACTATGCATAGGATTGATCACTAATGCTACTCCTCACCGTTGCTGGTGCTCTTATTGCTGCAGTCGACCGCCAGTGATTATGATAATGAGTATTATCAATATCATCATGATCATGATCATTATTATTATTATGGTGATGATGATGATTTGTTGCTGTTGATGATGACGACGACAACAATAATCACAATAATAATAATAATAATAATTTTTTATTGATGATGAATAATAAAAATTATTATTATAATTGTTATTTTTTGTTGTTGTTGTTGAATTATTATAATTATAATTCTTATTATCGATTTGTAAATGTACCAGAAAAAGATTGGCCCTGGTACAGGCGCAGCTTATTTATGTTGTATGATGGGCTCGCGTACGTATCAGTTTCCCAACATTTTATGGGTTTGAAGAAAAAAGGACCCTTTTGTTTTGTTATTGATTATTAGGGTACTTCATGCTTGGGTAACATAGCATAAATTTTTTGAAAAAATTGTAAGAAATGTTAACGTACTTATTAGTTTATTTAAACATCAAAACAAATACAATAATAATAATAATAATAATAATTGTCACATTTTTTTAGTGCAATAATAATTGACTCAATTATTACTTGGGATATTATCAAATACCTATAAAAAATTTCCTAACGTATTAATACACTACCAAGATTTACTGACAACTATATTTTACTATCTAATATTTCAGTTATTATTATTTTACCATTAAAACTCAACAATCTTGAAAAATTACCAAGGTCACAAGAGTATTTGAGGAACTTCAAGATGAAATTATTTTTTTAATTATTTTTCCAAATTTTATCTTTTTCTCCAGACATCCAATTTACGAGCTATTCTGTTTCTTTTATTTCAGTTATTAGAATTTTATTATATTAAAATATCTCCAAACTATAATTTAGGTTTCTGATATAATTACAACAATTGAAAAATTTTCATGCATCCATGAATAAACTAATTAATGAAATTATTTTCATTTGTACAAATAAAATTCGCCATATTAATATCATATAATTTTATGTTATAAAATTATAATAAAATTATATATTATTATATTTAATTATCATTGAGCACAATATGGTTAAATTTATTTGACAAGTGAAAATAATATCATGATTAGTTAGTTTATGGCCGCATGAAATATTTTCGATTGTTGTGACACTATTAGAAAACCTAGGATTTCTAATAACTGAAATAAAGAAAACAAAAAAGGCTCATAATTTAGATGTATAAAAATCTGTTAAAAAGAAAGAAACTAAAAAAATAACTTCAGATTGAAAAATCCTCATATACTTTTGTGACTCATTAATTTTTTATTAGTGTTGAGGTTTTAATAATAAAAAAATAACTAAAATACTAAGGTTTCGTTTAGAATAACTTTTCAAGTAAAGTTTATTTAAGTAAAGTTTTAGTTTATTAAAAATTAAAAATTATTTTAATAAATAATTTTTAAATTTATGTTATGAAAAAAATAAAAAATAAGTCTGTTAAATAAGTAAATATATTTTAATATTTTAAAAAAAATTTAACCTCTATTTCTGAAAATTTAAAATTTAAACTTTTATTAATAGAGGTAAAATAATTTATTTAATATTTAAAAGTTATAATAAAAAATAACTAAATAATATCAAAAATTTTAATAAGAATTTATAATATTAAATAAATATTTATGATAATTAGATAAATTATACAAAACACGTATTAAATAGTAAAATATTTTTACTACAAATTCTTAACGCTGAATTGAAATATAAACAAACTTTTTTAATGATATCCCTTATATTTTTCCGCAGGATGGTCCGCAACTGACGGTGACGGTACACGCCATTTATCACTTGCTCTAACCAAAGCCATACTCCAAAACCCATTTCCCTTGATCCAAGAACCGCGATTTTTTTATTTTATTTCTTTTCCCCTATTGATAAATTTTACAGTAACCATGTAACACTTTAATCGTTTCTATCAGGTAAAATTTTTACCCTTGTTATTATTTATTTATTTATCTGTTGATCCCATTTCAACTTGTTTAGTGATGATTTAAGCGCTGTCTTTCTCTTGCAGGTTTCACATTTTGCTACTGAGCTGAATTTCGATTCATTGAATCATGGAAACGAGCACTGATGCAGAAATATCACCGTTTTTGGGGTTGCTTTCTGTTAACTTTGAATTTTTATCACTTTTTTTTTTTAGTAGTATCAGATTTTGTAATAATTTGTATACTAAAATAGTATAATTTTTTTAGCCTTCTTTTTTTTCTTTTTGCCTTCAAATGCAGTAAAGTGTGCTCCCAAAATACCTTTGTGTATTTGAAATTTTCGGAACCCGTCAGTTCTGTACATTGTTAAAATCTGAATTTTGATTTGTTTGCTTTCAATTTTCGAAATAAAAACTACATGGGTACAGAACAGATTTCTTCAACTGTAGGGTAAAATTAGTACCTCATTTCGAATTATTAGTTTGTTTTGGCTTGATTTTGCATCCATTCTGTTGCCCAAGTTTTTCACCAGTTAAATATTAAGTATATTTGTACTGATTAAGTAGCTTGTTGTACCAAAATGCAGTTTGTTTGCTGCCTTATCATATGGGGTTTCTTCAATGGCAATGGTTTTCATTAATAAGGCAGTTATCATGCAGTATGCTCACTCGATGACCCTCCTTACTTTACAGGTATTGAGTTAAGGGCCAAAAAATGGAAATCTATATTCATTTTGTACTTGTATTTTGTGGCTAATGTCTGTTTATTGTGGGATATTAATTGGTATTTTGATTGTTTTAGCAATTGGCGACCGCGTTGCTTATACAAGCTGGTCGACAAATGGGATATACAAAATCCAAAGCAATAGATTTGATGACAGCTAAAAAGCTTCTGCCAGTTTCACTTTTTTACAATGCTAATGTGGCATTTGCTCTGGCAAGCTTGAAAGGGGTCAACATTCCAATGTACATTGCTATAAAACGACTCACACCACTTGCGGTGCTGGTTGCTGGGTTCTTTTCAGGAAAGGGAAAACCTACAACTCAGGTTCATCGTACCCTTTCTTATCAATTGTCACCATCTATTTTCTGAATTTCTAATATCCATTTCCTGGTTTGTTATCGAATGTTTTCTGTGTAAATTTGGCCCTGTGGATGGAATGTTCAATTTCAACAATTTTCTAACATCTTGCTTAATCCCAAATGAGAAAATTGAGCATTGCATTCCCTTTCTTGAACCTGCACAATGAATTTGATTAAGGAGGTTGCTTTGAATTGGCAACCATCTGGTTTTAAAGTGGTTGCATTTGTAATCCTTATTATAATAAATAGCATATCACATTCCTGCAGAGAAGCTTCATCATGTAGGAAACTCTCTTAATAATTGTGATTTTGTCGTTGTTACTTTTCAGGTAACACTTTCAGTTCTATTGACTGC
Source organism: Citrus x clementina (assembly GCF_000493195.1). Classification (NCBI taxonomy): domain Eukaryota; kingdom Viridiplantae; phylum Streptophyta; class Magnoliopsida; order Sapindales; family Rutaceae; genus Citrus; species Citrus x clementina. The sequence goes on along the minus strand of NW_006263303.1, from coordinate 594,284 downwards.
TACTGGGTGTGTTATAGCAGCTCTGGGAGATTTTTCTTTCGACCTCTCTGGGTACAGCATGGCCCTGACCTCTGTTTTTTTCCAGGTCAGGTTCTAAAGTTCTGTTTGCCATGTATGTGTATTTTATACTGCTGGTGGAAATTGTAGTGTCAGTTTTACTTATATAGGTGGTTGATCTAAATTGCAGACCATGTACCTTGTATTAGTTGAGAAATCTGGTGCAGAGGATGGGCTTTCTTCAGTTGAGATAATGTTCTATAACAGCTTCCTTTCTCTTCCATTTTTGGTATTTCTCATCATAGTTACAGGAGAGTTTCCCGGCTCATTGTCATTATTATTTTCAAAGGTCAGAATTTTTGTCCAATCTCTTTTTACTTAAACTCGCTCTTGTCTTTGTTGGAAAGCAATTTCTCTTTGATATTGTTGTGCCTGAGCAAAGAATCTCAGACTAATTGACTTTGCGTTTGCTACTCTTTGAAGTTGTTCTGAGAGTCATTTGTAACTGTGAATTTGTAGAAATAATAAATAAGAAAAGCTTTCTTGCTAAATCCTTTATTCTTTATTTTATTTCATACCTTAATATGGATGTACACTCATGGACCTCTAACTTCATTCAGGTTCGGTTGTAGCCGTACTGACTTTTTAAATATGTAATGCATAGTTCATTACTTTGACTTAGGTTTGCCACTCTAAATTGGTCAAGTCCCTGACAGGAATGACCGCAATTCATTGATGTGTAAATTGACTTTTCCACTTGAAGAGTCAATTCTTCTCTTTTAATCGGCATCACAATTAAACTTCCACTAGTTCTTCATGAGTGTTTTTATGTTGGGATTGTAGATTGCCGGTGGTATTCTCATGCACAAAAGTAAAGATCCATAATCCTAATATTCTGCAAACAATTTGGCTTTAACAGTGAGTGATTTATTAACACCTGGAGCCTTTATTTAACTGAAAATTATCTTTATTTGCAGAGTAACTCCTTTTCTTTTTTGGTGATCCTTATTCTTTCTTTGGTGATGGGCATCATTCTCAACTTTACCATGTTCTTATGTACTATTGTCAATTCTGCTCTAACCACAACAATTGTTGGAGTCCTCAAAGGCGTTGGGTCCACGGTATGTACTAAACAACCTTTCAGACTTTGTTTTGGTCACTTTTTGAGAAATGCAATAAGGAAAGGGAGCTGTGATTTTATCCATTTCCATGCCAACTATTGTAAAATTTTTAAATTTGTTCTTTCTCAAGTTGATAACAGTGGCATTTCGTTTTTCCCTGCTCAGACCCTTGGTTTTGTCGTGCTGGGTGGTGTGCAAGTGCGTGCTTTGAATGTGACTGGATTACTTATTAACACAGCTGGTGGTGTATGGTATTCATATGCAAAATATCAGCAAAAGAAGAAGAAATTACCAAAATCTGATGTGGAGGCTTATCGTAAATAGATTATATGTGAGGATGCCAGTGGTTACTAACTTCTGCTTCCTCTTGCTGTAGGGTTGTGTCATTCATACCCCATATCTTGTTGTAGTTCCATGATTGAGTATGATAGCAATTTCTTGCCGAAACAGTACTCGCTCTTATGTTGTATAAACAAATAGATTAACAGAATCATCATATATAGTTGATTATCTTGATCTTGGGATTTCTAGTTTGCTGCTTTCTGATAACATTCTGATTCTCTTTTGCTGCAGCCACATCTAAAGACTTGTTGTAGTGTGAAAATTGAGAATAATTGTACTAAAGCGTATGGGTATCTGTTGTCAAGATCAAGAATAATTCTGCTAGAAACTGCTGGGTGGTAGTGTTTGCAAATCACACATGCACTTGTTTTCTAGTTCTCAAATGACACAGCATATTTTCAGTAGTGATTTTCCTTTCTTTTGATGTCTCCTTGTCTCCACTTTTTAAGCAAAGGCTCAGTTAAGTCAATTATTTTCATAGAGTCTGAAAAATGTCCACTTGTAAGTCCAAAAGTACAAAGCAGCTTCTAACACAAGTGATTCTTGGCTTCAGTATTAAATAGTTGACTAAATCGGAGAAAGGAAAACAATTTGACAGAAAATTTTGAAGGATACGAGGACTACAAAATTTCAGGAAAATAGGAAAAATTTCAGCAAAATATGAATAAAGAGTAACTTAAAAGTGACGAGAAAGTGACTAACTAGGTGAACGGAATGATGTGATTCTTATTATTAACGAGAAGTGACGGCAATGTCACTTTCTCATTGCTTATCAGAACTTCTTTTGTAATACTCTCATCAATTTTAGTTTTTTTGTTTGTCATTTTTTTCTTTTCACTTTCTTATTACATTTTAATATTTTATCACGTTTTTGTCGCTTTCTCATTACACAATGCTTCGAACAAATACGAAGCGCACAATTTTGGACGGATCATAGGAAGCACCGGCTTGTTCGTACCACAAGTGACTCTTGGCTTCAAAATCAAACAGCTGATTAAAGTTTGTAGCTCTTGCAAAAGTTTTTTTTCCAAGAGAATAAGAACGCTTTCTTATTAATGGTTCAATATAAAAGAAACCCAGTTGGAAGCTGAGATGTTAATGACTCGAAAGGAGAAATCAAAGTTCAGTGATCTAAAAAATTGTAGGTCCCTTGCATAACTTTTAATTTTTTTAAATTTTAATTTTAATTTTAACTTTATTCATAAGAATTGTAAAATTTTCAGCCGACAAAAGATTGGGCTGGTGGGAAGCAGCACGTGGTGGGCTTTAATTTCGAGTAGGGCAGTGCTTGTGGGTGGTTGCTTCCCTTGATTCCAAATCCTCGCGGCCCACAAGTTAAAACAACATTTTAACAATGGGTCCAAAAAAACTTTCGCGTTTTGGTACAAATTTTGGATTCACCACATTTTATTTTATTTTATTTTTTTAATACTGGACATCTAGATATTTATAAGCAGCATTGCACCAAATAATACTGCATGCAATATATAGGGGCGGATGCAATATGTGACCAGTGGGCTGTAGCTCCTGTTGGCTAAAAAAAAAAGTTCTAAGAATAAAAGAAAAAATATTTAAGATTTTTAAGTAGTTCCTATTAAATCTATTAAAATTGATCCTATAAATTTATAAACTCACAAAATTTAAACTTTAATTTTTTTTTATACACTGATATATTACAATCCTGATATTTACAATCATAAATTTGTCGGGATTTGTCCTGAGTAATTTTATTACAGCACAACCCGAATATCAATCCTCACTAAATTGAAGGGAGATTTACCATCACTATTAATATTAAAACTTTAACTTTTAGAATTATAAAAGCCTACACTATAATTAAAAATAATGATAGGTCATCATCACAAACATTTTTTTATTCTTGAAAATATGTCGAGAACAATTATAAATGTATTAACAAATATTTTATACATTCAAAGTTTTAGTTTTAAAATTTTACTATTATGTAATTCAGCCCCCGGTAAATTATTTTTCTAGATCCGCCAATATAGATATACCAGACGATTCAATTATTATTATTATTATTTAACAAAACGATCAGGTTATAAATAGTAATCTGTTAAGGGATTTGATACCTGAAGCAAATTATAGACCAATTACTTGAAGGAAATTCTGGAGAAAATCTTTATTATGTTTCATGGGTTTCAGCTTGCCATCACATTTTAAATGCTCAACCCTAAATTGGGTTTCCTTTCTACAAGCTAGTGATAAGTGGTGAGTCAAAAAAAATTTTTATTCAACCTTTTTTTTGATTTCATGTCACAGTGTGTGCAGATGCTTTATCTATTTTGATGAATTATTATGAAACCATTTTCTTTATTTATTTATATGAAAAATGTTTCACTCATAAATTTTAAAGTATGGGAAAATGTGGAAAACCTTTAAAACCGCATGGTTTTAAAGGCTTAAAATTATAAGCTTTTAAAGTCGTGTGGTTTTAAAGTTTTTCCGGACTTTTCCGCACTTTAAAATTCATGATCAGAAAACTACTCTTATATAGAAATAATGAAATCTGAGGGTTTGAGTGTGAGTGATAAAGAGTTAACATCCATACTTCTCCAGCTCAGGGTTGCCGATTTTTTAGTTCATGTTGGATTTTGTTCAACAATTGTTTATATCACATGCAGCAGCACAGGTCCAGAAATAATTGCTTCAATTATTTAAATAAAAATAAATAAATATAATCACCAGCGTAAAGAGAAAGAGAAAGAGAAAGAGCTAAAAGCTTGAATTTTATTGCACAAAGTACGCAATGTTAGCGTGTAAATCATATTAAGGATGACTATTTTTTTTAATTTCAGATAATTTTTTATTACTAACTCCTTAATTTTTCGTTCTTAACCCCCAACTTATGATTTATGTTATATTAAATAACGCCGCATTATAGATAATAAAATGTAAAACCAGCCAATTACAACTTAAACTCATCGAGTTCAAATCATCATTTGAGTAGTTAAAAAAACTTGTCATAACTTAAACTCATCAAGTTCAAACCATCATTTGGGTACTTAAAAATCAAGTTCAAACCATCATTTGGGTACTTGAAAAAAGCTTGTCTTCTGATGTGGATTGATCACATACATGGCACCGGATGTATGCCCCCAAATCGCAAATCTGAAACAGGCCTTTGTGTTTTTAGATAATAATATTAATTTTCAGATTTCAATGAGATTACGGTTGATATAAACGCTTGTTTTCTGTTAAGCGAATAAAACACAAAAATAGCAGTCCATTGAATTCCAACAAGAAAACGTGCGACTTTTTGTCTTTTCATTGTAATTGGTCGAGCTCCAGCGAAACAGTGAAAGAGAACAAACAAATGTCAAGAAACTCGAGAGGACGACAATAAAGTGTAATGAGATCACTGGATCAGTTACTACAAACACAGGTCAATTACTTGCTTTCCTTTTTGACAAATTAATTAGTTTCCACCAGTTCAAAGAATGCTCATGATAACCATTCCAACACACGTGGCAAAAAGCAATAAAAAGTCGGCAACACCATCACAAGCAACTTCTTCACTTCTTCTTCTTCTTCTTCTTCAAGCTTTCAATGGTTTTGAGACTTGCCACTTGTTAAGGCCAATTTTCCCTAATCATTAAATTTTCTTTGAATGGCTCATTCTGTTCGACTCCTTTGTGTTCTAGGCTTACATTCACCCAGTTATTTAACTTTTAGATATTTAAAATAAAAATTTTCACATAATATACAGTGATTAAGTGAATCTCTCATCTACCATTTAAATAATTCGAGACATAAATAAATTAATTTATTTTTAGATATTTAAATAAAATGATGCATATAAATATTCAAACTCCTGAACCCATAATAATAAGGTATAGTCTAAATATCTAGATATGCTTATATCTTCGAGATACCATACATTGAGTACTTTCCTCATTCTTTAATCCCTCCATAATTATATGCGCTAAATAATCTAATACTACTTGCACACTATTATTAATCCTCAATTTAATTCCTTATAAACTAACCAATACAACGATAAACTGAATGGCCAAGCTTTAATGGACAACTATGCAAATTAGCCCCGTCACAATGTTTAAAGTTGTGCCAAGACAAAAGTAACAGAACAAAAGAATATTCTTATCTTATTTATGTGCATAACCGACATGATCCGGTGGTAATAATAAAAATAACAATGATAATCTTCTAATTAATCGCCATTTATTACATGATACCTTGAGTGAGCCAATTAAGTTGCATTTTTTTTGGTGGGGGGGTGGGGAATCATTTTTAACACTTGAGGTTTTTATTTTTATTTTTATTAGAACGAGTCAACAAGATGATGTATTAAAAATTTATTTTATTAAGCATCCGATGGTAAAAATAATTTTTTTGAGGATGAGAGAGTATTTTTCTTTAGATTTCCTAGCTCCGCGATCTTGTATTATTCCTAAGTAACAAAAACACTATTTAGTCAAAAGGAAACTGAAGCCTAATCAGGGTTTTTTCACTAAGAATAGAGTGTTGTGTTTAACGTGTTGAATGAAGTGTTTCACTTTTTGAGTCAACTTGTGTTGTGGGTACTATTTAGCTGACGTTACCCATGTTAAGCAATGTTTCTGTAATTTATTATCTCAGCATATTCTGCGAGCTAAAATTATTAACAAAATGGTTAATTTAGTTAAGTTAAATGGAAGCTTTGTGGTGCTTTGTTTTGTTTTAGTTTAGGGTCTCTTCTTACTCATACTCTTCCAGCAGCAGCTTCAGATACTTTTCCTCATGATGTTGCTTTCCCATGTTGCTTGTGTCTTCTAGATTGTCTTTTAGCCTCTCAAAGCCTCCACTTTTTTTTCGCTTTTTTTAGGTACATTGTGTTGTAAAATGGAGAAACTTTAAATTTTTGTAGTGGGTTCTTACTTCTTTTTATTTGATTGGGGGATCTAGTTCGTTTGTTGAAGCAAGATCTGGGTTCTGAAGATTTCTGCTTCTTAGTTTCTGAATGTTTTTGTTTCTAATTTTTTTCCTGTTTCTCGTGCCTGTGATACAAAAATAGTGTTTTTGGCTTTAAAATGGCTCCAAGTTTAGATTTTTCAGAGTGGTGGTCAAAGGATACGAGAAAGGGAACTCCAGTGGTGGTTACAATGGAGAATCCTAACTATTCAGTTGTTGAAATCAACGGCCCAGATGCTGCATTCAGGCCAGTTGAGAAGAGTAGAGGCAAAAATGCTAAGCAAGTCACATGGGTTTTGCTTCTCAAAGCACACCGTGCTGTTGGTTGTGTAGCTTCGCTAGCTACTTTCCTTTGGGCTCTGCTTGGTGCCATCAAGAAAAGATTGATCTTTAGACAAGGTGTTTCAATGGATAATGAGAAGATGGGAAAGGGGAAAGCGCTTTTCACAGTCATTAAAATGTTTTTGGTTACTGCATTGGCAATTCTTGCTTTTGAACTAGTTGCTTATTTCAAAGGCTGGCATTATTTTAGAAACCCCCATTTACACATGCCAAGAACCAGTGATATCCAAAGCTTGTTTCATATGGTATACGTTGCTTGGTTGACATTTCGAGCTGATTACATTGCACCCACAATTCAAGCACTCTCTACTTTCTGTGTTGTTTTATTCCTTATCCAATCTGTGGATCGATTAGTGCTGTGTTTCGGTTGTTTTTGGATTAAGTACAAGAAGATTAAGCCAAGGATTGAGGGGAATCAATTCGAGTCTGATGATGTTGAGGGGTCCAGTTTTGAGTATCCCATGGTTCTTGTTCAAATTCCCATGTGCAATGAGAAAGAGGTAGCACAGAGAACTTGATCTTTTTTGTGTTTTAATTTGATTTGGTCTGTGTTGTATTGCTGTATGCTTCTAGCAAATGATAACTCTAGATTTGAGACTGTTTGATTTATAGGAGTATTTTATAATTTAGGAATTGATGGGACAATGTCCTAGAATCTCACAGCTTGAATGGAACTGTAGTGCTGAAATTTAAGAGGTTTTAAAAGTATGGATGAACGTCGGAAGATGAAGAGTCAGATCAACTTCAGTAAAAATGTAATTTTTAGAACTTGATAATATAGTTCAAAAATATTTGCAAAGTTTAAAAAATTAGGTGTGGAGTTTTAGTATCTTAAAATGAAATACTTCTAATTAAAAGTATAAGATACAACTATAGCACTTCCAAAGAACTTTCCTGATTTTTTCTGAATATCTAGATCTGTCAATTTAACTGAAGAACTGGACAGAAGTCCATGAGGCTTATGACATAAAGCAGGGACATCCGGAATTAGCATGATCAATGGTGTTGATGGAACTCCTCTGGCTTGTGCAGGTATATGAGCAGTCCATCTCTGCTGTCTGCCAACTTGATTGGCCAAAAGATCGGTTCCTGATTCAAGTTCTTGATGATTCTGATGATGAGAGCATCCAATATTTAATTAAGGCAGAGGTCTCTGAGTGGAGACAAAAGGGTATTAACATAGTTTATCGTCATCGCTTGGTTAGAACCGGTTACAAAGCTGGGAATCTTAAGTCAGCAATGGGTTGTGATTACGTGAAAGACTACGAGTTTGTTGCAATATTTGATGCAGATTTCCAACCTAATCCAGATTTTCTTAAAACTACAGTTCCACATTTCAAGGTACAGAAATAAAACATTAGTCATTTTATTGAATTTTTCTAAGAAATTACTTTGTAGACAATAAATCGGTGCCTATTGTTTCCCTTGTTGCTGCAGGACAATCCCAACTTAGGTTTGGTACAGGCTAGATGGGCTTTTGTGAACAAGAATGAGAACTTGCTGACACGCCTCCAGAACATTAATTTGTCTTTTCATTTCGAGGTGGAACAACAGGTTAACGGAGTATTTCTAAGCTTTTTTGGTTTCAACGGAACAGCTGGCGTCTGGAGAATTAAGGCCCTTGAAGAGTCTGGAGGATGGCTTGAAAGAACAACCGTAGAGGACATGGACATAGCTGTTCGTGCTCATCTCAATGGTTGGAAATTCATATTCCTTAATGATGTCAAGGTACTGGTTTAATCTTGGCTGATCTCCTTTTGTATTCAAATTGTGTAATATTATCTTTATGTGATTGTACTCCTAGGATTGCTTCAAGATTTAGTTAATAAGTTATTGATGGATTCGAGTGAAACCGATATATAATTTCCTGAAAAATTTTCAGAACAATTTTAGAAAGCTGACTACTTTGTAAATTTTTCAGGTCCTTTGTGAAGTTCCTGAGTCTTATGAAGCTTATAGAAAGCAGCAACATCGTTGGCATTCCGGCCCTATGCAACTTTTCCGCTTGTGTCTTCCAGCAATCATAAAATCTAAGGTACATTTGGTACTCAAATTATTTTTCCAAGTGTTCTAATAAACTAAAATACAACTAATGAATTCTGTAACACTGCAGATACCGACGTGGAAGAAAGGAAACTTAATACTGCTCTTCTTTCTATTGAGGAAACTTATACTTCCTTTCTATTCCTTCACATTGTTCTGCATAATTCTTCCTCTAACCATGTTCATACCCGAGGCAGAGCTTCCTGTGTGGGTCATTTGTTACGTTCCCGTTTTCATGTCATTCCTCAATATTCTTCCTGCCCCAAAGTCCTTTCCTTTCATTGTGCCTTACCTCTTATTCGAGAACACTATGTCAGTGACCAAATTCAATGCAATGGTATCTGGACTATTCCAGTTGGGTAGCTCTTATGAGTGGGTTGTCACCAAGAAGGCTGGCAGATCATCAGAATCTGACTTGCTAGCAGCTGTTGAGAGAGAATCTAAGACAATGAACCAGCCACAGATACTCAGAGGAGCTTCCGAGAGTGAGCTTTCTGAGTTAACCCAGTTAAAGGAACAGAAAGAATCAGCTCCCGCAGCTAAGAAAAAGGTCAACAAGATATACAGGAAAGAACTGACGCTCGCATTCCTCCTACTTACAGCTTCCGTCAGAAGCTTGTTAGCAGCCCAGGGAGTGCACTTCTACTTCTTGCTCTTTCAAGGTGTGACCTTCCTCCTTGTGGGGCTTGATTTGATTGGGGAGCAGATGAGCTGATAGCGCATTGAGGCAAGACAGAAATGAAAAGCATACATCTCAAATTCAACCAAAGCACATCACAACAGCAGACATTCATGTTAGCGGTGAAATTGAAGATCGTCTCATTTATCCTTAGCAAGTAGTGGAAGGGTGCCCACTTAATTCAATACCATTTAATTCAATAAAATGAACTTTCACTTTCGACATTTAAAATTTTCTCTCTTCATCAATCATTTTCCATACCGTAGTCACAGTCTTCTGAATTCCTTTCATGTTTTACGTGAAATATCTGTCACTGTTAGGCACTGATTTATTGTTGTTTGTCATAGATAGGATGTTGTATCTTTTTTTTCCCCGCCATTTTACAGTTGGTTTTTTATTCTTGTTGGGTGTGATTTGGCCTTTCAGATTCAAGCCACATTAAATTTGTAAAGTCCAGGCATTTGAGTGAGGTCCAAGCATGAGCATGCTTGCTTGATGCTTTCTGGTTTTTAGATTCCAAAAACTTAAATCATATGTATGTACATTTGCATTTATTGACCGCTTCTATCTAATGTAAATCTGTCTTGCTCTTCACTCTTTCGTGTCAAACTTCCCTTTGGCTTTGTTTCTTACGCAATTTGCTCCTACACTTGTGCAAACCAGCACGTGTATGGTTTGATAAATTTGAAGTGTCGGCAGGCAATGAAGTGGTGGGAGTTGTTGGAGGCTTTTTGGTGCTTGGACAAATCAATTTTTCATTAGTAGGGTTAGAAAGCTGGGGCCAAGTGATCTGTTTGTGAGCATATGCAGATTCTTGTTTCCGTTTAGTTTATGAAGCTCAATGTTAGGTTGTTTTAATTAGGACAAAAATGTACCTTTCCTTGGCCGTGCGTCCTAGGTCCACTTCATTAGGATTTTGTCCAGCAAAGTTCATTTGGGGCCAAAAAAAAAAAAAAGAGGGAAAAATCATTGACTTGACAAAACCCCACCTAGTTTCGGTTATATTCCTTCGGCACTTGGTATTCATTATGGGATTAAACCTGTTACCTGCAGGTAGGTTTTGGGTTTTGTAATTAATGTAGTGTAGGGCCAAAATTTACTCGCCTTGTCCAAAAGTGTTTAAATTAACAACCCGTTCGACATTTGAGAAATAAAATGAGAAATTATTGGTTCATTTATTTTATGAAATCTTAAATGTATGAACACACAAAATTTCTTTTAGTTTATGTTGTTGTGGAATAGAGCCACACACAGAAAATATGGTCTGAATTTTGATGTTCCCAAATAACAAAAAATAAAATAAAATAAAATAAAATAAAATGAGAAAATAAAAACGAACAAAAAATAATTTATCCATATTCCTAAAACATTAAGAATCTACTTATATATCTGGAAAAATTTTTAGGAGATAAAAGAGTGTCATTTTCCCTTAATTTTATATATGAAGATAGGTAGAACAATTATTTTTAATGAACGAGGTTCTTTTTGTATTTTAAAATGGCTTCAGTAGTTGGCTAATGATTAAAATCTGGAGTGCACATGCTGATAGCTACAAGATTAGCTGATTTTTCATTTTTGTAGTTTCGAATTTTAAATTGGAAGATTATAAATTTCCCCCTACTGAAATTAATATATATCACTTATTTTTTTTATAATAGTACCAATAATCTCTAATTTCAAAAATTTGAAGAAAAAGAAGGATAAATGAATAATTTTCTTGATATTTGATATTAAGAATATAAAACTATATTTATTATAAGAAAAAAATATTTATAAAATAATAAAAAATACAATAAAAATATCTTATTATCTTACCGAAATATATACTTTCTTTATTTTTTTAGTGTGTATTTTTTTTAATTTCAATCTATATGATTTATTCAATTTATGATAAATATGAATAAAAGTGTAATTAAAAATAAAGATAATATCCTAAAATATTGGTATTATAAAAGTAATGAAAGTAAATAATATATATTAATTTTAGTGTATGAAAACTGAAAATCGCCCTTTTAAAGCCGGCATTTGTGGGTACGAGATGTAAAAATTACTTTGCTTACTCGCAGAGCTTGTAATGTGAGAAATAAAATAATAGTAGCCTTGTCATCTCCAGGACCACAGTCCGGAGAGCTAAGTTTGATAAAGAAAGTGAAAGTAACAATAACAGATCCCTATTGAGAGGTGCAACAAAATGGTTGTTAATCAAGAAGCAACTAAAATTAAAAAGTGCCAGAATGTTACTAGAAAATTGCCCAAGTAACGAGAGAGCGACAACACTCTTTGTCATTTATCATACTACAAATCAAGTTCCAGTTGGATCAAAGATACATTATTTATATATTATGTGTTTCCAAGTTCCAACCTGAAAAAGTCGATTGGCGGTGTAACACCAGCTGAGCAACAACTGCCTCCGCCATCTCATAATCTTGAGTTGATGCCCCGGCCAGAAAGCTGTAGTTGTTGCCCGAGTTATTACTAAACATAGAATAAGTATCGAGGAGCCGAGATGGAGGTTTCAATTAAATGGAAGGGACTGCCACTTGAGGATGTAACTTGGAAGAAGAACAAATGGCGATTTTTCAGGAGTTGCCCAGACTTCAACCTTGAGGACGAGGTTCGTGCCAAGGTGGGGTGGAACTGTGTGCGCCTAATCTATTCATGCACGTTGTTCGCTTGTGAATTCGGTAGTTGCTGTATTATTATTGCACTTCATTGCTTCAGTTATTGAGTTAGCCAGTCATGTCAGTGGGTTGCAGTGGAAGTTGTTATTTGTATTTTAATTGTTCAGTTATTGTAAGTTATGTTATCATGTAATCTGTGTGTTGCATTTAAATTAGAAAAGTGAACGAAGGAAGAGGATAGGTTATTTAGTAAATTCATATTTCTTTTTTAAGATAACGGTTCTCTCGAACAATCATGTTTCTTCTATTTTTTTATTACTTCATTATAAAATTTGATGATAAAGTGACGAAAAATTAATAAAAAATTATAAGAATATTAAGAAGAAAATGATTAAAAGTGATAAGAATCTTGTTATTATCACAACTTTCTTACTACTTTTATGTTCTCCAAGTGTTTAATGAAAAAAATAACAAAAAAAAAAGTGATGAGAAAATAACAAAAAGTAATATTTTTTTCGATACTCTTGTTGAACGTCAAAGAATAGAGGATAAGAGGCAAAAATGTTAGACTAAATTGATGGGAAACTAATTGACAAGTATAAGAATGTGATTAGAAGTGACGAGGATCTCATCATTTTAGTTTATAGTCAATTGTCACTTCGTATGACTTTTTTCCTACTTTGATAACTATTCAAATACTAATCTAATTGATCCTGTTACCAGCATTCAGCCAGCCTTTATTTTAGGGTTTTGATGCCTTTTCTCCTTTGTAGGAGAAATTGGTGCAACACATCAATTCAAGACCAGAATGGTATGAAACAAGTGATGAAAATGTAATGATAAGTCATTCTATAAGGAGAATACAACCGAGTATAAGAGAAAAGAGGATCGAATTTACAATGGAATTCTCCTCTGATACAAGTCAATCTATAAGTCTAATTTCTGAAAATACATAGCATAAATACATCGAGCTCATGACTCCACGCATAGCTCAATGCCACATTATGACGATATACGCGCAGACCAAACCACATTAAACAAATTACAATCAGCTTGGACCTGTCATATTGAGCAGTTTCTGATTACCTATGGCTATGAAATGAATAGTCTTAGCATCTTAGCAGGGTGTTTTAATCTTGGATTTTCAGGTAAAATATTGAATTTCAGACCTTTGGAAGCAGTTGTTTTGGGTGGAGTTGGATTAGTTATCATCTGCCCCTGCTGAGAAGTCAGGCTCATCAGGCCTTTGCAATCTCGGCATTTCAACACCCTTGATTTTCTGACCTACTCTCCGAGTGTTTGCAGCAAACCTAGAAGCCAGAATTGTAACATTCAGATTCTGCTTTGCTTGAGAAGAAGTTGAGGTACGATGCTCTTCCTCCTCTTGCTCAGTTTCACAGGCCACTTGCTCATCAGGAACATATGAGAAAGACTCCATCATACCAAGGTTCTTGGCCATTTTCCTCTTCTTGCAGTGGCGCCAAGCAGCCTGAATGAAGCAGGCAGGCCATGTCCTCCAGTGATGAGAGTAGAAACAGAAAGTGTGTTGTAGCTTCTTACTGTGTAGACGTCTAAATTGATTTGCTACAAACTTGAGATCTTCTGCTCTTAACACAAAGGCTTCTACTTCAATAAGAGCTTTCACTGTCCTTGTAGAAGAAGGCAAGTTGACTGTAGACTTTGAAAGCAATGCCCATGCAAGTAATTCCTCACCACAAAAGTCGCCTGGCCTCAAAGTAATTGAATTGAAGAAACCTGTCCGGCCCCCATTTGTTGTCGAGCTTTCCAGCCTCCCACTGATTATAAAAAGCATTTCTGTGACAGGGTCACCTTCACGAACTATGTACGTGCCCTGAGAGTACTTAACGAGGATACCAAGCGTTCACAAAGGGCGTCTGGTAGCTGATCATCCATCTGCGAGAAAAAGGGAACCTGCAATTCCAGTATAAGCACAGGCTAAACAACATCTCTTTTGCTAAGCTTTTGACATATATGTGATTATCATATTAGAAACAGAACGCATCTTTACAAATGATGCTCTGGTCCCCTCAGTATAAGGTTAGTTGAAAAGGAACTTACACGTCGAACAAGATCCAAGCAAAGGTGACGTGGATATCTCTACGAAGATCTGTAGGAAGGGCATGTAAGATTGATTCTTCATCAACTCCTCGAGTTGCAAGCCACTTATACTGGACAAATCGCCTAACACAAGTCCTCGAAGATTTTGGGGGATTTGGCGATGTCTCATCCATTCCTCAGTGTCTCGTCGCTTGAGCCTCCACTCCTCAAATCTCACAGTAATGGATTGCAAATAGGTCTGTACTTGATATAGAATGATTAAAGGGTGAGCAATTGGAATGTTAAGGAACGGAATTAAATATGAAACAAGCATGATTGCTCAGAGGCTTCTCAGTACCTGCATGTTTCCAATTAAATGAGCGAACAAAACTAGACTAAGGATTGAGATGAGTACAGCAAACAAGGTTTCCCCAATATATGTGCTTATGGCCAAAGACTGAGCATAAGAACTGAAATTGACGAAGGAAAAAAAGATATATCAAAGTTCTGTGCTAACAAAACAAGAAGCAAAGCAGAGACAATTATCAATGAGCCATTCAAGTAAAGCAGGAAAAATCAGTTTATTTAAACTGAAACACTGCATCACAATTATCATTGTCATCATCCAGAACGGAAAGTGGAGAATGAGATAACACAGCAAACATGAAGCATACCTCAAGTTCTGTAAGCCCCACCAGAGACGATAGAAATACTTCTCCAAGAACTTAAGAGGAGACAACATTATTTGTCAATGTATTTTCAAACATGCCATTTATGAAACTGGTTGTACTCTAGGATTGCATTTATTAAACACAAGAGTACTGTTTTCCCATATCCCTTGATCATTGTCATCCAATGTGCCAGATTCCAAGTAATGAGGAAAGCATTTCACAGGGCCTGATTCGTTTTTGCATTCAGATTTCCAGCATGTTGCTTGCCGTTCAATTGACAATAAATACCATGATGCCCCTAAGACCTGCAGGAGCAGAAGCCAAGTCATGAGAAATTTAAAGTATTTGACTAATTAGAGACTGCTAATAGGGTGTAATGATCGGCACAAATGGTGAGGGACCAATTTTGTAATGTACAATAGAAGATTTTATGCAGCCCCTGCCCAAGCAGTCTTTGCAACTACTCCTGTCGTCTTGATAATCTAGAAACTTAAGGGAAAAATCAAATATAATCTGGGAACATATTGGAGCAGAACAATCAGTACGAGGGCATTGTTGGTGTGATCAGCATGAGAGCTTCTGACAGCCCGTAAAATGAACCATATCATAATCTGCCAAATCAAGAGAGAGAAAAAGAACAACAATAAGATGTTACTTATTTACTTTCGCTTCAGAAGTTACAAACTTCAAGCAATGAGAAGGAAAAAAAATCATGTGCGAGAAAAGGGTGTGTAATTTAATAATATGTGCTGGGATTTCTACTCCTAAATCCTGTCATTTATTTAAGGAACAAGCATCCGATGGCAATTTCTCGTTATATACATAAATGTTTTTTATCATGTTTCCAAAATCCAAATTATTGAGATGCTTCACCCCCCGACTATATAGGAATTTCAAGTTCATCTACTACTCTGTTTTAGTTTCTTACACTCTCTCAGAATCCAAACAGAGTATGATTAGTCTTTCTATGCTTTACTCTACTGTCCAAGCACTACTCATTTTCATCCGGAATACTCAATTAACATATTATTGATGTATTAACAAAAACTTTTAATTCTAATCCCAGAAAAAAAAATTCATAATAGTACCTGACGAAGGGGAAGTGCAGCCACCAGATCTATGAAAAAAATCTGATTTCAGGTACCGCCTGAAATCATCTTTGGATCCATAACAAGTTCACCTCTTCCAAAAACTCTAGAATTAGGGGGAACATAAGCTGTCCTGAACTTAATAACCATATGCAACAGATAAAATACATCGGCAAAAGTTCGAAAACAAGTGACAATAATCCCAAAATTTAAATCAGAAGTCATACGTGATGAATTGCCACTGTGCACTACTGATGGGAGGTAAAAATACAAAGGATCGACAAACAATGCAACTAAGCACCAACACAGAAAAAGCCTATTCCATATTAAGAAAATATCACTGCTTGGATCAAGAATTTTCCTCCTCAATGGCTCATAATTTTCTGGGAAAACTATTAACCTTTCCAAATTTTGGGATTCTGTAAGTAGTGGTCCTGTTTCTTTCACCTATACCGCCCTCATGTTCTATCCGAGAAGCTGATGCTTTGTATACTGGCAATGGCTTTTCTGTTTCAAGGTTATTCTTTCCAACATTGTAAAAGCTACGAAAAAATAATAATAATAATCCATTGATCAAAAGTTGCAAGAAACTGAAAAAGCAAGTAAGGTAGACAGTTACTTAGTCACCTCACAAGCTTCTCGTTGTGAAACTCCATGCTTTTTGAAAGTCATTCACCTGCATACAAATTCACCATTATTTAATGACTTAATCCCAAAAGAGAGCTTGCGCAACATATTTCTTGAAAGAATTTGATGGGAGACGTGTGGGGAAGAAACATAACTAAGTGGTTATGCGTTTTGAGTTCCATTAAAAGCCCACTAAAAACTAACAGTAAAACAAATAATTTTATAGTAAAATAAAAAAACTTGCAATAATTAGTTTGAAGAAGACAGTTTGACTGAGATTAGATATAGATGTGAAGGGCATATCCGTTCGACAAATGAAAGGAAGTGAAAAGAGAATAGAATGATATTTGTTAACGGAGTTTTCAGGGGAATTTTGATTTGACTCTTCCATCATTTTCGTCCGTTAGTGAATAGTGAGTGACTCGCACATACGAGTCCGTACGCGGGTTCATACACACACATTTCTGTTTAAAGGCGTCTGGAAGCATGATCCCGTGTCAGTCAGTCAATTAGATAGAACAGGGATAGGGGTGCAGCCACTAGAACAGGATCCAATTAGTAGGTCCCAGGCGCAGCCGTCTTTTTTTAATTATTTATAATTGGTATAATAACAACCTCTTCTTACAGAGATAAAATTTGTCATGTGACTCATGTAAATTTTTACTCAAGGGTTCGGTTATGTTGTAGTTTATTTATAGTAGAGTACGAATTTTATTCATATATATAAAATAATAAATAATAAATAATAAATTATAACAAAATTTTTATTATTTATCACTTTATATGTATAGTTGAAATTCATATTCTACCATCAGAGAACTCCATCAACGTAACTCCAACGTAACCATAATCTTTCCTCAATATTGATTATGAATGTGAATGTTTGTTGAGGAGGGGAGGTGAGGGCCGGCCGCCATTCTCCTTTTGGAGGATCCGGCCAATGACTATTAGAGACGAAATGCAGTAGTAACACTCTCCTACTGGTTCGAGTAAATAGTAATGATGATGATGATGATGATGATGATACAGCTATACATAATTTCAACTAACGTGTGTCTCGTTAATGAGAAATGACAAATGAGAATTGACAAGCTCTCCACCCCGTAATTCACAGGTTCCAAAAGTGAGGCGTGCGGCTCGCGGTCCCCACATGATCGATTTTCCGGCGGCGAACCAACGACATTGCCCGAACGCACGTGGGGAAACGACAAGTTGAAATTTGCATCAAATCAAACCAATGACGGGTATCGCGGGGGAAATATGAAAATTGTTTGCTTTTCGGTGTTTCTCTTTGCCAGGTGTACCCGCAAAATGCATACTATTGACGATGCCGTTTCGTTTTTACGAAGATTACAGAGTGAATGCTGACGCAGAATCCAATCATTGTACATCTCAAATTCGTAATCCTGCGTTCAAACATTACAAACGGTATCATCATCATCATCATTATTATTATTATATCTTCAATTCCAATTTCCTAGTCAATTACTCCCTGGCCCAGTGGTGAACACTAACGATTGACACCTCCTTAAAGCCAGCGCCGAGAAGCCTTGTACAAGTCTATGCTTTCATAATTTAGAAGTATATGCCAAGCGGGTCTCAACAAGGTACAGCCGCGCTCTGATATTACGGTCAAAAAAGGCTTCAATTCTCTAAAACCATCACATGAAAAACAAAAATCTTCTATGATTTCATTCGGTGGCAGAAGAAGCTTTGCACATTTCATGTACACAACTTAAGGTGCGTTTAGAATTGAAGTTAAGTAGTTGTATCTTTTAAGTTATAATAATAAAATATTTAATAAACACTAATTACTGTAACTTAAAAATCATATTGATATAATTTTTTATAAATACGATAAAAAATTTATTATATCTTTAATAATTTTATCAAAATTATTATTTAAAATTTATATTTACTGCATATTATTAATTTTTATTTCATAATTACAGACTTACTGTTTTTTTTTCACAACTACAGTACCTCAGGACCTTAATCTGTATCCAATCATAACTATCATTCATAGTTGGCGACAAATTTGTTTCTGATTCGGATCACCACATATTGAAAATATGTGTTGCCATGACTGATTTAGAGAAGTAACGCTTCATATACAAGACTTGCGCTTTTTAGCTAAAGGTTTAGGTGAAATACATGTACTTAGTTCACAACTACAATCATCAATTTAGCATGCCAATGAAAAATGGTAACTCATTATTTAGCTAACATGCAGAATGAAATCCTTCTTTCATGCATGGATTCAATCAGTAAATCAGATCAGACTCAACGGCGTTAATGATTTCAACATGATTCCGCTCACAACACTTATCGCAAACCCATTTAATTAATATCAATAATAAAATTAAGCTGAGACTTCATTGACACCATGGAAATATTAAAAGAAAGAAAGCAACAGTGCAAGTCGCCATATGCCAGTGAAATCTCAACAATTCTGAGACAATTCTGGGGGTGATAAGATAGCAATCTAGAAATGAGATGCCAGGCGTAATGACAGAAGCAAACTAGCAAAGACTGATTTAGATCCAGGCAAATATTAGAAAACTAAACCACTAACATAACATAGTGGCTAAAAATAAGTAGGTCGATGCTCCAGTGAATACCAAAACAAAATGAGTACGCCAATTCATATTGCAGCATGTTTAAAGTCATACAAAATCCTAGAAGATCAAACATATTATCTGTGGCAGAATATGTCAACCAGCTATGATCGGTCTGAGCCAAAGGCCAATTGGTACTGGAGACCTCTCAATGATGGCAAGAGCTCCTCTAGCAGGCCAAAGCAACATCAATCAGCCAAGGTCACCAAAAGACAGATGAACAATCCATGACCCCAAATGCCCGAATTAAAATAAAAGATCACCGAGAGAATCTAATGACATACCCAACCAGAGACTGAATTTTACGGCTCCGTACTGATTCTTGTCATGCAGAAGACTTCAATGGAATATGAAATAACAAGTTGGTAGATCATGCATGCTCAAGAGAACAAACTCACCATCATATCTATTTAATTCATGTTAAACTTAGATTTCAATATTCCAAACCCATTCGTTTTAGAAAGACCAGAAGACCCCAACTTCTGAAGAACAGATTAAATACCTTCCAGAAGTGTTTGAAGCAGCTCCACTATCCATTTAAGTTAAATAAAAGAAAAGCCACTAGAATTTGAGGGAGGCGCTCCACAGCAGGAGACTCAAATCAAACAGAGAAGCATCTAAAGATGAAGCCGGTAGGGACCCACAATAATTGGAAATTGAAGATCCCAAAGCAGGGCAGCACACAATGAAGCAAAATTGATTGCAGGGCAGCAGAGAATGAAGCAAAATTGAAGATCCCATAGCAGGGCAGCACAGAATGAAGCCCCAGGGGAGTGTAGAACCACTAAACCAATGATGCAGACCCAGAAGACACCTTGTCCTCGACACAAAAAGAAAAAGGAAAAGCATGTACTTTTAGCAGCATTCTAAACAGCTATCTCAATAAATTATAAGCATTAAATAGTTTTGTGTTCATTAAGAAACTGCAACTATTCATAACTAAAGTAAATGTAACCAACATGGTAGTAAAGTAAGAAGAAAACTTATCCAAATCCAAGAGCCTGAGGGCGTCACCAAAATAAAAACATAGATGTATTGAAGTCCAAAACATATTAAACACACTTAATCCCAGGATCCTCCCAACGAAGGCAAGTTACCAAGTTTTCACTGCTCAGCTCCTGCTTCTGCGACGATCCCTTGCACCATTTCTGCAGAAAAATTGGCAGTAATACTTCATTGATATAATAAATTAAAAACCAAACTGCACACAGGACCCTAAATGAATGATTGTGTGCATGCGTATCAATGTGAATGTGAGAGTGTCTTTGTGTTTGACTTAAATAACACACTATTGTTTCTGAAGTTGCAAAAGGTCTTTTGACAGTTCAACAAGGAAGCCCTTCAATCAATTAGCATTGCAATGAAATCAAAAGTAGGGAAAGAATACAGAGTTAAAGAAAACTATACCCGTTGGCATATGGTAACTCCTCACGCCCACGGTACGGTGGTGATCTGCTATAGCTACGCCCACGAGGTGACACACTGCGGCGTCTTGGGGATCTCCCACGAGGGCTGTAACTCCTGCTTCACAATAATGAGGTTCATAAAAGCATGTTAAAGACCCCATATCCAGATTATGTGAGATGCCCATCACAGTTTTTTTATTTGGGAAAAAATACTTGAAAAATACAATGGGCAAGTAAGACAACACCAGCTGGAAGTCCAAATACAAGTATGGTATGAAACCAAGTAAATTAGACATCCTAAAAAAATAAAAAATAACTGATTCAGTAAAATCACCTTCGTCCATAACTTGGGCTCCTGCGATATCTCGGACTGCGGCTACGACGTCTCCCTGAACCACCACGCAGACGGCATTCACGGGCAAAATGACCAGGCTCACCACACTCATAGCACTTCAAATCAGAACCACCAGAGCGACCACGACCCCCTCCGCGGCCACCACCTCCACCTCTTGAATTGTGAGAAAGCTCAACTCTCCAGCCATTCTTGCCTGAATAATATATGAGTAACCTCTCAAAACATAATCGATGAAAGAAAGACAGCATCAAATAGTTGTTAGACCGGTCAAGTATATCAAGAGAAGGCAATACAACTGAAGACTTTCTTTTCAGTATGAGCTCATATTACCAACCACATGCCGCCCATCATCCCAACCAACAGAAAAATAAAAATAAAAATGATGTGAAAGAGCATGTCATTAAGCAAGCAAAAGAATTTGAGAATGACAAAGAACTGCTGTTAATCACATTGAAATAGTCATAATCAGAAATGAAGGATCTTGACATACCATCTAATTCACGAATCGCATCCTGTGCATCCCTATAGTCATCAAAGTCTATAAAAGCATAACCAGGCGGCCTCCGAGCAACCCAAACACTGCACACAAAGATAATGTATCAGACAGTGAGCTAGGAGAAGCATTGGAAGTACTATCTCTTAAGGCTTAACAAACAAAGTTCAGTCCATGGCAAAGCCTTCAACAACTTGGAACCCATGAGATTCACACTTTGTAAGTAACCATGGACCAATAAAGAAGAATTCACAGTTCCCAGTAGGGATGGGCGTTCGGGTCGGGTCGAACAGAACCAAACCAAACCTCGAATTTATTTTGGGTTTTGATTCAGTTCTGTTCGAACCTAAAACCCGAACGGATTGAAAATCTAAAACCAATCAGTTTTGTTATTTGGTTTGGGTTTACTCGAATCGAATAGCAAAACCGATTGGGTTTTATATTAAAAAAAATATAGATACCCCCACCAACCCGATTGACCTAATCTCCCCCAATCCCAAAAATCCCTAACTTCTCTCTCAGACTCTCACAACTCTCCCAACCCGATTGACGGCAAATCTCAAGCCCCTAACAGCGTCACACCGCCAGCCCCTAGCCGTGCCACACCGCCAGCTCATCATCGGTGGTCAGCAGTCATCTCTCAACTCCATCACACGCCAGCAGCAGTCGGTTGCTCCTCCCACCAGTAATGCCGCCCAATTTCACGTCCCACCAGTAACACCGCTCAATTTCACGGCTTCCATCTCGTCGGCGTTTCAGCACCCGGAGGTTAATCATCGGCATTGCAAGCTCATTGCTCTCCATTTAATGTTGATCGTAAGTGGTAAAGATGTTCTGTTTATTTTTTCTTTCACCAAATGAACAAATACTTTTATTATAAGATTAATTTTAAGAAAATACATGTCTAATTGCACCTTGGTGCTGATTATGAGAGTGATACTACTGGCAAAGCATACTTGTATATTTTAAAGCAAGCAAAAAAATGAGTCAAATTTAGTGTAGTATAATCTCATTTCTGTGTATGAATTAATTAATTTTTTATGCTCTACTGTTTAGACAAAGTTTTGGATTTCTTTGTTGGGGCTTCGCTTATTTTGTTTATAATTTGTGTTGTTGTCTCGTTAAAAAATGTTCTGTGTTTTCAGTATTTGTAACAAATTATAGTTCGATAGTGCTAATGCTTGATTTGGTATAAACAGAAGCAGACTTTACCATATGATTTAAGCTGTTATGAATTTTTTAAGCCGAAATTCCAACCCAAACCGTAATTGAAACCAAAATTATGACCCAATCCCGGACCGAATTTGAAACTGAACTGAACCGAAATAATTTTTCAAGCCATTTGGGTTGAATTCTCAAACCCGAACAGGTTGCAATCCGAACCAAAACTTGTAAAAACCAAACCGAAACCCAAAACGCCCACCGCTATTTCCCAGCTTCCCAGATAAGGAAACTACCAAGCGCAGGGTTCAGCCTAACATATACACTTTCAAAAAAGTGCAAACATACACAAATGAATACACAAGCAAGCAAACAATCACAAACACAAATACAAACAAAAAGAGAAATATAGTGCGTTTGACTTTCACTCTCTGCAAAGTAGGAACATAGAGATATACTCTATTGACCAGTAACAACATATTGATAACAAAAATTGCTCAATAACATAAATTTGCAAAAAAAGGAATCCTTACCTTCGAATAACTCCAAACACACGAAACTCATCCTCAAGATCCCGCTCAGAAACTCGTGAATCCAAGTTACCCACGTACACACGAGACATTTTATCAGAGAAACCTGTCACATACACTCAATATTAACTTCAAAAATCTAATTTTTAAAAGAAACACAAAACATCAATCAAAATTTTAAAATTTCTAAAAAGCCTACCAGCAAAATAACCAAAAAACTAATCATATCATACAAAAATCCAACCAAAAAAAAAAAAGATTCAGAAAAGATATTTTCTAATTCATCCACTTAATCAGAGATCTTAAGCGCCAAAAATAAATTCATCGCAATCAATTTCCTAATCAACAAAATCTGAACCGTTCGTCAGATGATGAACGAGAGATGCACAGACACGTGGAGGTTGTACAAAGAGAGATCTGAACCTGAAGATATTTGCAGAGAAGGAGATGAAGCCTCCAGCAGCAGCAGCAGCAGCAGCAAACGCAGTGTTTCTCGTTACAATTCTTAGGGTAGCAGAATTTTGATTTTATATACAACATTGCAAGTTTACATTGATGTCCCTTTAAATTTTATTTATTCTAAATTTTCCGTTATTATTCTTTGTTTTTTTCATTTGCATACCCAAATCTTTTTTTTCTCACCCCCCCCCCCCCCCTTCCAGTTTGTTTTTCATTTTAAAGACCATAGGTAAATTGAACACATCATTAAATTTGAGGGGTTTATAAATTGAACTTAAATTTGCATCTGGGAAAAATAAACTTTGAATGGTTTGCCAATTGATATTAGAGTTGCTGGGGGACCTGAGGAGCTTCTCAGCAGATGTTATTGCAAAGGCTTGTTTCGGAAGCACTAATTTCCGAATTCCGAGGCAGGCAGATTTTTTCCAAGCTTAGGAGTCTTCAAAAAACCATTACACTTGTACGAGTGAATGTATACTCATATAAGGTTCTTCATGACAGGAAGCGGTTTCAGAAAATAGATTGATACATTGATAGGGGATACAGTTGAAGAAAGGCAATTGCACTGTGTAGAGACGGGAAGTGATGAAAAGGAATAAATGCAGCTAATACTGGAGGAAGCTTCAGCCGGTAATGATGATGCCGTCGTGGGCAAGGTTTCATCACAGCGCTTTGTGATTGAAAATCTAAAGCATGTGTACTTTAATGCCAGCCATGAATCAACTGCTGTTGCTGCCTCCTGGTGCTTGATGCTTCTTGCTCTGCAATCCAGAGTGGCAATCCCGTTTATGCGCAGAGTAGTTCTGTCACTCATATATTCTTTTTTATTAGACATCAAACACCCGTATCATGTATAATTTGCTCAGATCATGGAAAGAACTCCTATCCGAAAAACAGGAGGTACAAGTGAGAGTACCAAATGTAGACAAATAATTGATTCTTACTTTCTGATCCATTGATGAGATATATATCTATGAACCCACGATGATGTAATTTTATTCATATACTTTGTTAACCGTTACAGTTAATGAATACACAAAACAGAAGCATGATGAATGAGAGCCAAGCAACAGGCCTTCAGTGGGAATGCCATTCGTAAATTGCCAAAAAGAAAACAAAAATAGCAGGTCGCTAGCTAGCTTGAGAGTTGATGATAATTCTCTTATGTGATGAAAACGAAAGCTGATGTTAATCATCTAATTATTAATATTGATATTGACATCTTATATTGTATATTATTGATGAATACAATATTATTGTTGACGAATGAGCTTATATATCATTGGTTTCTTCTGATTTTGCACCTTAAACTTTTTCCTTGTCACCAAGGTCGGCCGATTATCAGCTTTGGGAACAAAAGAATGAAGAGAGATCGATCTCTCTGGATCTTTGTGCAGACGCGTATGTATGTCTGTGTATGTATATAGTCTTTTTTAAGTGGACTAATAGACAGAATATTCCAAATTTCCAAGAAGATTTTGCCTTAAATATAAGCACCATTCTTCATAAATACCAAGAGCTGTTTGAAATGGTTTCTGTGGAATTATATTGGACTCAAAATTTATACCTATCCTCTAATCTATTTCTTATTTTTCTATGGACGTACTCCTTTGAATTTGTAAGATTCGTATGGGGATAAGACATGTTTGTTATATTCGTAATATATATTTTTTTCATCTTCTTAATTAACGATCATTACAACTATACACTACTAACAATCACAAATTTGCCGTAATTTAGTCAACCTCAGCCCATAATTGGTCCGAATTTGTTCCCATATCTGAGCCCATAATCTACCACAACTAAATGCTTATCATCATGAATTCAGATATTTGATCTCCTAAAATTATCTCACTAACCCTCACTTTTTAATTTATTTTATTATTTTTTAAAATTAATTTTATTAAAAAATAAAAAAAAAATTATTGTTCATTTTTATTTCATTCTTTCTCCTCCTCTCTCTAGCACAACCATCACCTCCACCATATATCTTTACAACAACTGATTCATCACCACTGCCGCCGCCACCTATATTTTTACCATCAATTTATCACCTACACCAACGTACGATGAATTCTAATGTTGGATTTTATTAAATCTTATGAACAAATGGTGGGTTTTGTTATTATTGATGATATTGGTTTTGATTTTTTTGTAATAACCTAAAATTTTAACTTTAATTTCGGATTTGATGAAAAGCTAATACAAGACTTAAATGGTGAATCAGTTAAAGAAAAAATTAAGGGATGAAAAGTTAATTTATTGAGAGCTTAAAAGAGAAGAAAGAAATATTTACTTTTAATAAGGACAATTTTAAGAATAAAAAATAAAAAATGAAAAATGAGAGCTGATAAAATAGATCGAGTGACCAAATATCACCTGTACTTAATGCTTATGTGAAAATACTAGCACTTAATGTCTTTACATCATTGGTGGCCGCTCCACCAATGTCAAAAATCAAATTTTGCACGTACAACTAATGAAGATCATGGATCCTTCGCAGTCCAGTCCTGGGTTGTTCACTGGATTAATTTTGTTAGGCACTAAAATTCCTCACTACTGGACACTGATCGCACACGTGACATGATCTTGAAAGGTTTGTTTTTATATAGACATAAATGCTAAGAAACGGCAATGATAATATATAATAATAAGTTTAAATATTCATTTCTTAAGTGATACGATAGTTTGCTGCTGATACAAATAACTGATCATTGACCAAAAACAATGTGAAAATATAATATTGATCAACCAATATTCTTCAAAATGTGGCACCCATCCCTTCAAATCCTGCAGTTTGATAAATATTGAATTCAACATAGATTAAAAAAACAAAACATGTGTATTATAAATGAAAAGATCATAGGTCTGGCTAGCTGTATGTATAATTAATTGTGGTACGTACTGTTGGTAAGAAATGTTGATAACACCGGAGGCAGTGTCAGCAACGGAAGCAAAAGCTTCCTGTGACAAGTCAATGGTGCCCCTGCACGACCCAGCCGGGCACAGGTCTACAATCTTCACCACCACAGAGCTGCTTCCTTGACAAGGGTATGGGGTGCCAGCGTTTGTGCCACTTACACAGGTTACTTGATAATACTGCCCGCATGCACCACCTCCGTTCCATATTGCTTCACTTGCTGCTGCTATCATCACTCCTTGATCCGCAAATCCATAGCAAGCAGAAGCTGAAATCCCCCGAAAAAAAATTAACAAAATCGAAAAAGGGTATGCTTAATTAATTTATCCATATAATGTTATCAGAGAATGAGTCTTTTATCTACGGTGACACATGCAGTGGCGGCACCGGGATGAATTGTGGCTTGATGAGGGGCATAATGAAGAAATTATAAACTTAAGTAGCCGATAACGTAATGTCTAGAAAATGGAAGAATGCTTACGCATGTACGGAGGAGTGTAATAGGTTGCAGTCCCATAATTTTGAGCTGACGCTGATGAGTGGAAGCTCATAACTAAGCACGAAAATAGAATGAGGGCGATGCGGGAGTTGTTTGATAGGAATGCCATTGATCAGTATATTGCAAAGAATGAAGCTAGCTAGCCAGATAGAGAGAGTTGATGATTCTCTTTAATTAATTATTAGCTAGAAAGCTTAATCAATTTGAAGTGGTGTTTTGATTGGCAGTGACAAGAAATTATTTATAGTGTTAGAATTTCAGTTAACTCGAACTATTTAATGTTATACACTGATGAATACAATACGAATATTCTGATTTCGTAGCATAAACTTTTTCATTGTCACCAAGGTCGGCCAATCATCAGCTTTGGATATTTTACAAAGTAGCCAATTAGCAAATAAAAACTTCCCGGAATTAATTAATCCATCCCCGGCGCGCAGTTCTTTTGTATTATGGTTTCACCGAATATTATTTATTATAGCTTGATTACAATACGAGGCTTATATCAAGCCTCATTCTTATTTAATCCTTATATTTTGAGAGATTAATACATGTTTAATTATTATATTTTAAAAAATGCAAATGAAAGGACTTTTCTCAACTTGATCCATTGATATTTCTTGGTTTTTTTTTTCCGCAAGGACTAAACCATCTGATTAACTATCTATTTTAAGGATAACAACTTATTTATTACAATTGTAAAATGGCATTCTTTTATGTCATATATGTACCATTATTCATTTTCATGCTAAACTCTTAGTATTATAAATTGATGGGAGGTATTTTACTGTATTACTATTGCTACATGATATGTAGAATTAAGTATTAGGCTCATAATTCGCGTGTTGATAAGGTACACACAAGTTTTAATTTTATTTCATATTAAAATTGCATATTGCAAATATATAAAAACAATGTTCACTCTCATAGCCGAGCTTAATTATTTATCTAAGATTTTCGGTCAGTTTAGTAATGTTGTTATTTTTAAAATAATAATTATTAACAGTGCTGTAAAAATAATAAAGAGAATCATTTTTTTAGTAAATTTTGTTTTTAAGAGTAATATTCATTTTAAAAGCATGCAACATTTTGCGTTTGGTAAATTAAATATGTTGTTGAAGTGTAGTGGCAAGTGCAATAACACATATCACTAAAATAGACAAAATAGACAAAATGATGAATAAAAAATATTTTCAAATATTGATCTCATTTAGGTTAAAACTATATCTAATGATTTTGTTTCTCCATAAAGTTTTAAGTCAATAATTTGTATGGATATTTTATGTGTTTGCGTAATTTTTACAAAGAGATTTTTGGAATTATCTTGAAAAATGTTGACAAATTACTCCTTCAATACTTATCAAAATTTGTTGTAAGATTAAGTGATCTTACTTACAATGATTTTAAAAAAGTTTATCAAACACATAAACTAATTAATCTTTAACTTCTCAAAATTACTTGTGTTCCCCAAACAACAATTTGAAATTAGACATTTGTAGCAAAAAAAAATTTCTTCTCAACCGGCCGGGCGCGGGGGGGGGGGGGGGGGGGGGGGGGTTGCTGGGGGCCGGCAATTAACGCAGCTGGGCTCGAGAAGTGTACAATGAGACATACATACAAGGATATATTTCCCAAAGAGATCAAACTCTCTGCAACTTGGTGCCTGCATAGCATCAATTTGCAACAATTTTTTTCTGTCTTGTATTACGCAAATAGACAACTGAGTGTTCAAGTAGTACTTCGTTTCTATTGGGAAGAAAGAAATCAATCGTTTTCAAGAACCACTTGAAAAGGTTTCAGTAAAGTTATATAATACATATAAGACTAATGCCCGCTTTGTAGTTATCAATTGGTATCCCAACTTTGTTACATATATTTTTACAAAGACAATCACTTGAATTTTTAATAACCTTGTCGCATATGTGCTTTTTATAATATGTATAGTTATGATTTTAGAATATTAGAATAACATACACACTCCTCTGCGGTGTGTGTTAGTCTAGTTAGTGTAAAATTTTTTGGTGTGTGGTACAATGAGTTTGAGGTATTAGTCTCTAGACAGTATAATTATTATCCATATAATAACTGAAGCTTTTGATGTACTTTCATTTTATTTTTATCGTAATCCCAACTAATTCGGATGTGCTCCGGGGCAGGTCCTGGGTCTTTTTTTTTGTGTATTAAATCATCTTATATCTGAAAATTACATTGGACCCCGACTAATTCGGATTCGAGCCGGACAGGACCACTAGGGTGACAAATCTCTCCCAACAAGTATTTAACGCAGCTGTATTCCCAAGTCTGGAACCGAAGACCTTGGTTAAGCTAAAACAACCATATGCTAGCTGATCTACGCGCTTGTTGGTGGTCCTCGGTCTTTCTAATTACACATATACGTTACAAATTTTTATTTGACTTGAAACACACTGTGCATATAATAAAAATATGTTTGAAGCAATGAATGGACAATGATTGAAACGACTTTCATTAATAATCATTTCCTTATTTAATATGCAAGTTTTCTATAGGTGATAACAAAGATATATATATATATATATATATATATATATATATATATATATATATATATATTTAAATTTAACTTAATGGCAATCCAATTTCCTGCCCACCCAGTGAGTAGAGTTCAAACCCTGACATCTTGCTTTCGTCTCAACTAGATGGCATACACACTACTAACAATGAAGATAAACGATCTTGATAAGTCAATCTTCCAATATAATGGCGTGAAAATTTCAGATCCAAGGCTCATTAATTCCTCCAAAAGTTCAAATCCTGTAAGAACATTTGAATTGAACATAGAATTAAAATCATTAAGAAAACGGATGCATAGAGTTACTCAAGGAATAATATCATAAGTGTAGCTGGGTATATAATTAATTGTAGTACGTACTGTTGGTAAGAAATGTTGATAACACCGCAGGCAGTGTCAGCAATGGAAGCAAAAGCTTCTTGTGACAAGTCAATGGTGCCCCTACACGAACCTGCCGGGCACAGGTCTACAATCTTCACCACCACAGAGCTGCTTCCTTGACAAGGGTTAGGGGTGCCTCTATTTGCCACTTACACAGGTTACTTGATAATACTGCCCACATGCACCACCTCCGTTCCATATTGCTTCACTTGCTGCTGCTATCATCACTCCTTGATCCGCAAACCCATAACAAGCAGAAGCTGAAACCCAGAAACAATAATCACGCGCGCTTAATACAATCATGCAAAGAATGAGCTCTTCTCTGATCAAGGCCAGGGCAAGAATTGAAACAATGGGTTGTGAGTACTGATATTTGAACTGAAAAATCTGTCACAATGGCAGCAAAACAACTGTAACATCATATAGCGTTATAGAGTCAAGTAAAAAATTGGCACTATTTTCTGATTAACACTATAACACTGCCAAGGTTTTATTGTTATTTTTATCGCCATTGTGTCACCATTAAGACTCTTTATCATTTTTCGTTTAGAATATAGATAAAAAGAGTTAAATTCATATAACTGTCAAAATTTTGTATTTTAACACTTGAGTGTACAATATTACCGGTCAGCATTAATAGAGGAGGCGAATATTAATGTACACATAATAATTTTCCAAAAAACAAGATTAGCGTATGTAAGAGGAATGCTTACGGATATAGGGAGGAGTGTAATACGTCGCAGTCCCGTGATTTTGAGCTGATGCCATTGAATACGCTTAGAGTTAGAATTAAGCATGAGAAGAGAATGAGGGTCATTTCCGAATTCTTCAGAAGCAATACTGCCATTGATTAATTTCAATTAAAGAATAAAGTAGCTGCTAGCTCAAGACGAGTAGATGATTCTTCGTGTCTGAAATTAAGCTATGAAGCTTTGAAGTTGGTGCTTTAATTATCGTGAAGCTAAGCGTATTTATAGGATCAGCGATTTACTAAACGAAATAACAATTTCATATTCTAATGATAAATACAATGTTTACGCACGTGATGTTGTGGGTTTATTCTAAGATTTTGTTATATGAAGTTTTTATTTGTAATTATCAAGGACGTCGCAGGCAGGCCATGGGAAACTTACAATGTAATTACATAATACAAGAGATCGAATCCCAGCAGCTTTGTACACAAATAGCTTCACATGCAACAAAATTTTTCTTGTTTTTTAGCAGAAAATGACAATCGTTTTTAATATGGCTAAAACTCAGCATTTTGATTGACTTAATTGTGTATATCAGTCACCTTTCTCTTTTGTTTCTATGTGCATGGTTTCACAAGGAAAACTCGATCGGGACATATCTTATAAATTTATTCTGTTCTTGCATTTTCTTTTTCTTTTTTTTTTTTTAGTTTTACAATACAAATTTATTAATATTAACAATCAAATATGTCAAGACCTCAAAGAATATTAACTATGCGGTAGCACAACTATAATATGAAATCTATTACATAACAAATTTATTTACAATATGAAATCCACCAAAACCTCCTATATTAGCTTCATCATAAAATAACCTTTACATGTGAACCCATGACATGCGGTGTAGAAGAAAATGTTCTCTCACAAATGTAAATTCGTGCGTGCTTAATTAAGGAGGTTTGATGTAGATTGGATGTTGTGTTTGACATATTCAAGTTAATATATACAATTAGGAAAAGCTCTTTTATCTAGAAGATCCCACGTAAGATTGAATAGACAAACGAACTTAGTTTTTATCCAATATTCATGAAAAAAAGAAAAAAGAAAAAAGAAAAAAGAAAAAACTGGTTAGGGCTTAATTAACTTTTCAGTTCTTGCATTCACTTGGTTTTAATGTTTTGAACAAACTAATCGGGATATGCAACACGTAATATGGCTTTTAAGCCTACTAAACAGTCAGATCAGATCTGCTTAATCTCTAACAGTTACAAATTACCAACACATATCCTTCTGGCATTCTCTATTCAGCCAGCCAAGACTCAACTTGTTTCCTTAATTAATCTTCCATGCACTGGGTTTATTATGCAGTTAATTTATGCACCAGCAGCTGTAAGTGATCTCATTCTCTTGCATTCATCATTTTTATCACTCTATTCCTTAGACTGTTGTTGTTGTATTGTTCACGTACGGTATAAGAGCTTAGCAAAATTAATCAATCTGTAACAGCGATCTCATTCTCTAACAATTAACCCAAGAGTATAGTTACATCAAATGCACATTTAAGCAGTACTGTGTTGTCTTATGAATCAGAACAAACAAACAACAATACATTCAATTGCTTCCATATGCATTCCGTAATGAGTATGAGGTCCGCTCTTAAGAATTTTCATTTATTTGTATGCTCAACATTTGTTAGCTAACATGATGATATATGAAAATACTACCCAAAGTGAGCCATTATAGTTTTTACATATTTGTCTAGAGAGCAATTTCGATGCGTTAAACATTGTTTAAAAACAGCATGTCTTTTAATTACGCAGTTCTTCTCTCCTACATAAAACTGGCACTTTATAAACTGTGGATTGGAGTAAATACATTTCCTCTTTTTTTTTTTTTTGGGGGGGGGGGG